>NC_089650.1:49145700-49775700 GCF_037042795.1 Molothrus aeneus
TCCCTGCATCTGTCCATTGTATTCCCTGATCTGTAATAAAATATGAATGAGAAAAAAAAAGTTTGTATGCATGGATAAACAAATATATTTCTGCTTTATCATGTGCATGGAAAATGGACCATTGATCATTTCTGTCCCTGTTTCTACTGGGAGAACAGAGTCAAAATAAAAACAAAACAAAAAGGTAAAATTAATATTAATAAGAAAACAAAATGTATAAGCAGGAATATCATCTTACACAAAAATTTTTGAAGCGGCAGACTAATACTTACCTGTAACATTTACACCTACAGCATCCTTACAGAGTATTTTATTTGCACACATCAAAATATTTGTGTGGGGAACATATCAGGATGGGAATAAATGGGGAACTAAATGCACAAGAGAAATTAATTTTTAGGGTTTACGCAGCAGAATAATGGCAAAGTTATTATAGATTCCTGTTTTTGGCACCTCCCAATAGCCATTTCCCAATATAAAAAAATATATCAGTTCAAGGAGATACTTGTTTTCCATAAAGCAAGCAGTGATGAGCTTTCATTCCTTGAATTATGAATACAGCTATCACAACTATTCAATGTCTATTGCCCTGCTCATGCAGGTCTCCTGAATCCTGCTGATTTCGCTGTGTATCTGCTGCCATATGAAACACAGTACTTCAAGTCTGAAGCATTCCTTCAAGGGTCTACTCTATTCCTACTGCTCCCTGCAATTATAGATTTATCTGTATCAAAGCACTGCATGACTCATTATCCAGAAATCTGAAACAGTCTGTTTTGATTAATCCCTTTCTAATTAATGCAGGGTCACCAAGTAAGCAGTAACATGCATGAACATGGCATTTGTGAGACAGTTTAGTATGGGATTCCCAGTGCTCAATTTCCAAATGGTTGAAAATCCCACTGATCTGAAAGTGCAGAACATGCAATGTGTGTCAGAAGTTCTAAACAGCAAAACACTGCCAATGATTTAGGCCTATATTTTATAAACATGGTGAAATTTAAAAAGCAAACAAATCAGGCATTCATTGACCTTGGAAATTCATATGCAAACCAGTTCAATTTGGTGACAGGTACTCCTTTAATCCCTGCTACTCTGACATTATGCATAAATGCATTAAGGGTCATCTTTAAGATGAACCTTGATTTACTTAAACATTCTTCAAACCTGACCAATGGAACACATCAATTCAGGATGAAGTTTTTTTTCAGTGAAACACTGAAAAGCTTCGATCTTTTAACCTCACATTTAAATATTGAAAATACAAGAAAAGCCAAAGGACAAATAAGGAAAATACATGGTTTCATAACCAATTTCCCCCCATTATCTACAATCTGGAAAAACATGTTCCCCTGTAAGATTTACTTTAGTTCTTTAGTTGCTATCACTGGCATTATATTCCATAGCTTCTCTAAACAGGTAACATGCAGAGGGGATGAAAACTCTCATCACTTTTACCTATTCATCCTTTATCAAAATATACTTCAAGAGTATTTTTCATATCTTGTCTGACATGTCAAATGTTTCTTGAAGTGTTTTAATTTCTAATTTACCTATTCATTTATTTCATCATTAGTTCTTTAAAATCATCATAAAAATATCTTGATTTTTTTCTTAGTAAAAATTCTATCCTACTCCTCTGCAAAGGCTCTAAGCCTTTCACAAAACCAGAAAGGAAGTACTTTGTCTCCCTGGGCTTCCACCATCAGTTACTCTCTTCTTTTCCCAAATCCTTTATGTCATGCTTTGAGCATTCAGGAGGCTGACATACTGTACTTCTGACATCTCCCAGTACCCTCATTTAGTGAATTTGAAATCAGCCTTAATGTTGGAAGAGGCAATTATAAAATAATAAGTAAAAAAAAGAAATAAAATATGTAAGAAGGTAAATCTCAACTGTCATGAAGAGAAAATTACCAATGATCTTTAGCAAAACCAGATGTCCTCAGGCACAGACAGGTGGAGAAGCCCCTGAGTCCCCTCAAATGTAAACAGAATTCAACAATATTATTCAGTGAACAACAGAAGAAACAGAAGAAAATGTAGAGTGGGTTATAGAACAAAGTATTTCACAGCTGGAAAATTATGTGTGCTGGACCCACAAAGCAGATGATGGCCAACAGAAATTCTCTGGGCTTGTCCTTGGAAAAAAAAAATCATTGCTAAAGTCATGAAGGATCACTGGAGTGTAAAATGAACAAAATCTATGGAAAAATGTTGTTTCATTATGGCACTCATGCAGATCTCAGATCAAGTTGGGCACTGATACTGTAAAAATGCTGTTCTTTCCAAATTATTTTGAAATTGAATTAAATTTATAAAAGAGTCAATCTAAGACTTTTGCATATGACAATGATTTCCCCTTCAGGAGATTTTGTGTCATTTCTAGAGGATGTGGACCTGTTTTTAAAAAAATTGGTGGGGGAGGGTGAAGCAGGGGGTTAACAACGAAACAGGGCAGACTGCTATCTCTTTAAAAAGTCCCTGAGAATTTTAAATAATTTCAATAAATAATGGTTGCTAAATAAAAATATCCTCTGGGACAAAAAATGGAGCAGATAAAATGCATTTAGCTTGTTCTAAGCAAGTAAATTCCAATACATATTGCAGGAGTCTTTGGCATGGTTTCTGTAAACTAAAGAACAATAGGTGAAATGTCACCTCAATAAACTACATGGACAATAAACTCTAGTGATTTCTATGGGGTACAACCCTATACTGAATATGGTTATTGAAAAGAAGCTAATCTTGAAATATTTATAAATAGATTTACAGCAAAGTAAAATACATCTTTTTTTTTTCTGAAGATGGTGTTATTCGTTTCACTAAATGGAAAAGTGTGATAGTAAGTAGTGTATAAAGCTGGAATAATAGCATCTCCACGGTAGCTTATCATCAAAACTGACTGTTAAATTATAGAAGCAAAGGATTATTATGAAACCACTGCAGGCACAGATCATCTTAGAACATCAAAAAATGCCTAGGGAAACAACATATACCAAACTAATGTATGTTTTTATACTAAGAAGGAAGAGCTCAAATTTTTGTGATTGTCACTGATGATATTTGTGTGAAGGAAAGTATCCTGTCAGAAAAAAACCCACCAGAATGCATCTGGTATATTTCATTATATTTTGTAAATGTTTTCTTATCTTAAGTAAATAGTCTAAAGAAATTTGGATAACAGAGGATGCTGATTTTATTTTCTTATATTTTAATAATGTAATTCTGGTTTACTTGTACTGCCAGCTGTATGAACAGAGAGATACTAATGAAACAGAGAAGTCATTTGAAGTATAAATTAAACCATTTTGAATATGTTCAAATATCACAGGAAGAAAGCTGAACTATACAAACTATGTGGAGGCAACTCCTAAAAGAAAACTAACAAAGATAGTCACATGGAAGTAAAATGATTTTTTTTTGAAGACATGATAAACACATTTAGATATTAGGACCATAAGTGATAACTTATTCTCTAGCATTCCTGAATTGCTCCCTGCAAAGTAAGATTGTTTGATATTGGAATAGGATCCCAATATTACCGGGTGGAATGTGCCTGGGCTCTTCTGGCCCTTGCTGCTTGACCAGAGGCAGCAGCTGTGGTGTTTTCTCCTCAGAGACACCCCCGGCTGGCTGTATGCTGCAGCTGGCACTTGGAACAAGTCCAGACAAGCAGGAACTCAGGTTTACCTCTAGTGGAAAGGCTTTAGGTGAGGTGAAGAGGAAGAGGAGACAGGTCCTGCTGGAGAGTTAATCCAGAGTTTTATTCCATGGTCACAGATCTCGGAATCTTGGTAACAGCTCCAACAGCACCAGACCGCATGGTCCCGTGTCTTTTTAAGCCCGGGTAAAGGGGGAGGGGAAGGGGTAGGTGAGCCACCAACCAGGTGGGAGGGGGGCAGTCTCAGGGGACAATGACACCTGGACTGGCCAATGACCCCAGGGCCGAGAAGCATCTTTGGAACTTGACCAACCAGACGACGCCCTTGCTGCAATGTTAAGACTGACGGACAGCACTTAGCAAGAGGGCAAGGGGGAGGGGAGGGAGAGGTTGGCACACCTGGGAAACTGGGATAGGGATAAAATAAATAAATATAAAATAAATAAAATAAAACAGGATATTGCTCCACACTGCAACAGTTTGAAACATCTGTAGCAATAGAAACACAAATTAAAGAAGAAAATGAGCAATGTAATGTATTTTATTTACCAATTCAATTCACCTGAAGATATAAGTATTTTGTGGAAAAATTTGTATGCAAGAAGCTTATATACTTAAGTCAGTTGAAATAATTTCTGGTTTAGTAATTTAAAAAGCCAGCAGGCACTGTGATACTGCTTTAGAAATTCTAATAGAGTAAAAAATTACTATTTTGGAATATTTTCTACATATTAAAAACCTGATCCAGTAACTTGACCAAAAATACTGATAGGAAAATAATTTTTGCAAATTGCTAAGACTTGAAATTACAGAAACACTCTATCACTGCCTACAGTCATTATTTCCTGACATTATTTACTATAGGAAAAATACTTGTTTTTAATTTAAATTCCATTCAAAGTGTGTTGTATGCCTTACAGAAATTTTGAAGGAGAACCACAAGCCATATTAATACTGACATTTCTAAAAAAAAAAAGTTCTTTTTTCTGTATTAAAAAAATTCTCCTAACTGCTTACCATAAAAAAAATTAATTCCTTCCACTCTTCAGAAAAAGAATTTGAAAACTGGGTAGCAGTGCAAAAGACACACGCTCTTCAACATCTTTTTTAGTAGAAAGTCTCAAACCTAATTTTGGCCAAGTTTATATATTTGGACCACATTTTCTCAGAAGACACTAAGAGTCCGGGAGCTCTATTCTGCTGAAGTTTAATGTTCATGCAGCATGCTATACATCCAAGCTCCAGACTTTCCCCCTCATCCTTATCAACCTGACAGCTATGGCTAGAGCTGCCCAGGAATAAGAAGTAAGCAGATATTTCTGCTGGGTCTTTCTCCCAGTACCTTCCATATTGCATTAAGTAGAAAGAAGAAAAGAAATCAACTTTCATTGGACAAACTGGATTAAACTAAAGGAGAGAGCATAAAGTGACAAGGAAACTGCTAGCTAAGTGCAAAAATAAGATTGCTCCTGGAAATAACAGCAGATTGTTTAAAGATCAAAGTAAGCAACACAGTGGAACAAATGCTATGTTAAATATTACTAGATTTAGGAGAGTGATGCACAAGAAGAGAGACAGAACAGAACTAGTAAGGATAACAAAAAAGGGAGTGTGATACTTCTATGCTATTATGAAGCCATGCTCCACATATTTGACATTCAGATTCCCTCTCCTCTGTGGACAAATACCTTAGAAATTCACTAGCAAAACCTACATCTTACACTTGTCAATCTACTGATCTATGAAAGGAACAACTGTCTATATTGTGGCTATTAAATCCTTTTGCTCAAAGAGACTATGTGTTTACACTGTAAATCTAAAGAGTTTGAATCAGATGAATATGCAATTAATAGCTTGCAAGGAATCTGATTTTCCTGGTGTTTTTCTCCATTTTTTTATTCTAGAGATCTAGGATGCTGCATTGGGCATGGTGGTATTTGGTCAAGGGTTATATTTGATAACCTTGAAGGTAACTTCCAATCTTAATGATTCTTAATCTTAATGATTCTCTGATTCTGTGATCTAACCACAACACTAAAACAATAGGATTATAATCCATGGTTATCCCAAGGTTAGTAAATGACAGTTACTGATGTCTGTGCAAACTCAGTTCAGCTCATGATGCATTTATGTGATGATACCATGTTCCACAACCCCCAAGACCCTATTTTTCTAAAGAATATTTTCTGACATGGTGCATGACTTGAGAAGTGCAGTGGTGATGCAATAATACTGTCTAAGAAAGAGGGTGACAGCTTTAGAATTCCGACTTCATCTGTTACAGCAACTGGCCCCTATGTACAGAAGAAGATAAGGTTCATGACAGGAAGAGAAGAGAACAGCATCAGGATTACTATGACAAAAAGCTAGAGAATTAAGGCTTTGCAATTGCTACAGAGTTTGCACCATGCCAGGGAAGCCATACAAGTGAAGTTTATAATCAGAGGTCACATGGATCACACAGCTCTCCAATGCTGTGCATTCAGGAAAAAGGGCCACCAGAACACATCCTGGGCATCCTGACTGCATTAAACAATTAGAATACACTGAACAAGATGAACACCAAAGTAAGAATGTGCTTCACTCTTTCCAATCCTCAAACATTAAAATGGAAATCAAATACCAATTCTCTTCACTGGAAGTGAGGAAATAAGTTCTTGTTTGTGAATCACTCAGAGGTAATAAGGAATACTAGAGAAACGCTGACAAGGAAATTAACCATTCTATCACCATGGCAGGGTTTGAGGCATTTTAAGAAAGGCAGAATACCAGCCAAAACTCCTAAGTCAAGGGAGTATAAAATATTGCAGGCTTAGCCAGTACCAGCAGATTGCCCCTTCCCACTCTTTAACAGTGTACCATTAGGCATTAGTTCTAAGATACTAAGAGCATTCACAGTGAAAAATAAACAAGAAGGTCCAAGAAAAATCCACCCAAGAAAACTCTTTCTTTGCCATGAAGATAGTAGGAGAAGACTAGACAAATAGATCACAGGCCTGGCTTTTATACTGGGAGAGGGGGGGCTCACCTTCCACAATCTCTGCAGAGCACTGATCATGGCTGAAAGCCCAGGTACAGTACTGTAAATAACTAAATTCTGTAATTCATGAGAAATAATCATAGGATGACAAGCATAAAGATACACTTCAAGAAATATTAACAGAAATGTAATAAAACTAGATAATTTTCCAGTTCTATTACTAAGACACTTAAAATTATCCTTCTCTGAAACAAATACTAAGCAAATTAAATTACCCTCTATCCAAAGTAATTCCAAAAAAATCCTCTTCATTAAATTCTTATTAGCTCTGGCCATCAGATCTTGCCAACATCTCTGTTACTAGAGAAGGAGTTATCCATTAGAAGCCAAAAGTGTAAGTGGAAGCAGTGATTTTTAAAATGTGTTTGCTATTAATGTCAACTTCCTGGAAAGCATATCTGGGGCAGACAGAACATGAGGACACCACTGTAATGGCTGTGTATATCTATCTGTCCTCACTGGTAAGCACAGCTTTCCTGTGGCCTCTGCTACCCTGGCTTGCTTTCCATTCAGCAAGCTAAGAAAAGGTGATTAAAGCCTGAAGACCAAAGCAGGAAAGAGTGAAGGAGAAACTGCAGAAATTGTAATTAGAAGTCATACCTACTATGCTGCTTGTGGCTGAAAGAGAAAGAGGTCCTTCCCAGTTCATTCCCAGAAGCTGGCACCAGGCTTTTGTGTCAGACTTCTCTACCTGCTCAGAGCAGATGTGAAAACTTCCAAAGTACCTGTTACTTAGTCTGGGGTAATCAGAACATTCCCATCCAGAAAAAGATATCTTAGTCACTCTAGATCATTTTCACTTAGAAAGTAATTAAACAAGCTGTCAGCTCATGCATCTGAAGAGACATAGATTGTGAGCAGCTGGAGGTCTGTTAGGACTGGAAACCACTTAGAACAGCCCAACTGTGATGGAAAAAAAGGGTGAGAAGCAAATTGATAGATCCTCTCTTTAAATACTGGAACATCATCTCAGAGAATGATAAAGTGTCAACTGACAAAGATTCTAGAATTCCAGATCTCCTCAAAAAAGTGATGTCAAATCAGAACAGTGAGGTCCCTTACCTGTGCTGTATCAGTAGGCTTCCTTAGTAAGTTTGTGATAATAATAAATAGAAGTTAGACAATACAATGTTTGTATAAAAGAGGGTGCATACATAAATTTCCTGACAGTGGTCTTGTTTATTTTCTTAATGTGTACTTAGAAATCCAATACTGACTTACCACAACCATACAACTTTTCACTTTTCAATGCTACTATTTTGACCAGTCCCTTTCTATTTCTTCACATTTATAAAACATGTACTCTGTTTTCAGAAGCAATAAACAAGTTATCTCCACTGAATTTCTGAAATGAATGTATCTGTACAACATTTACCCTGATGGATTCAGAGAAAATATTAAATTTAGCGTAAGACTTTCCCATCTGAAGTCAAATTAATGAACTTCCAAGACTGATAACACATCTCAAGTACTGATCAGCACACAAGCTTCAAAATGTAAGTACAATTTAATTCCACTCTTATTACATATATAGATGACCTCAGAGAAACCTGATACTAACCCAGAATAGGTTAGCTAATTTCTCTCTCAATTGTAAATACTTACAATATAAAGGAGTAACTTAAGACTGTTTCTGAATCTTAACAAGTTCTTTCTTAACAATCTCAGTAGTATGACACTCAAATACTGGATAAATCTTACCACTTTTTACATTTGTTGTCATGGGGTTTTCTTCTTTGTTCTCCTGCTACAGCATTTCAAAATGTACATACTTAGTACTACAGATATTTATCCCTTTTATCATCCTTTGGTACAATCCTAAATTTCCTACATTTCTTAAGTTTCCCAGGATACTCTCAAGAGTGTTCAGATATGCAAACTGGGAGGTTTTTCGTTGTTGTTTTATTCTTGGTGTTTTGGGGTTTTTTTTTGTTTTTTACTGGCCTCTTTCATTACATTCAATTTCTGCTATAATTATTTTCCATAAAAAATAAATATGTATGGTTATGTTGCAAATTAATGGGAAAATCACATCTTTGGTCCTATTATGCACCTCTTTAACCACAGTCCAGCATTACAAGATTTCTATTCATTCCCTGTAGGGTGGCTCCCCTTCCCTATACAGTTGCAGCAGGCATAAGACAAACACCCAGCAGAAGCAGTATCAAAGCTACAAACAGTTTCCTGCATGCCCTTTGATACAGATAAATAGGGAGTAATGCAGGATAACACTGGAGCAGCAGCAGGAGTGCACGGCACACTAACAAGCCCAGACAGATTCCCTCTACTGGAGTGATTCTCCAGCTGACCTTAACTGCTCCACAACAGAAGACCTAGAGAAACTCCTCAATCATATCAGTTTGAAGAGGAATAAATTGTGCTGATTTATGTAAGTTAAATTCTATCCATCTAGAAGTGCCACATGATTTTTTTGTCAAGTAGTTTAATAAATGTTGTTGTTGAAAAATGTAATAGTTTACTTTCAGTTTTGGTCCATACCATAACCATAGCTGTTTTAACAATCAGCTGCTTTATCCAATGTCTCCAAGAGTTAATTTCTGTACATACAGAACTAAATTATTTCTATGGTCCTCTCAGTGCAGAAAAGCAAGCACATAAACCCCCCACATCCTAGTACATACCTTTATTCTATGAAATCGAACAATATCTCCAACTTTGTAAATTTTTGGTAGAAAATCTAGGTTTCCACTAAAAAGACTGCACGTTAACTTCACATTTGATTGGTCCACAAGTGTTACAATTGAGCAATAATCTGTAAAATATAAAAGTGTCTGGATGAGTAACAGGCATTATAGAATTATTAATACACAGATACTAAATTTGGGAGGAACATCCCTATGGCAAATTTATTTTTTTGCTATGATCTGTGTAACTTTTTCTAATTTAATTTTTTTACAGTACCATAATAACTGAAGTGTGGCCCATCTTTTCAATAATTAGCCCAAATAACTGAAAATGAAATGTGTGATTAAGCACAGCTCTGTGTGCAAGAACACACAAACCTTTTTCTTCTGTCTGCAACAGGCATGCTATTCTTTCACGTTTCAATTACTTCTACAAAATGAGGCACATATCTACAATTTAATAAAATAATTTTCTAAGATTTATTTTGCACAGCTCTCTGAAAAGGTAATATGTTCTACAAGTTCTACAAGCAAATTAAAGCATAAATTACATATCCTTGATTTCAACAAAACATGCAAGATAGATATATATACCACAAGAACAGAGTCACACGGTGGTAGCCAGAAAGTGAAAATATGAAATATGCCATTTTGAAGTTAAACTTCATAGAATTTCACTTCTAATAATGAACTAAAAAGTAAAATCAAGACAAGATACAAAGATGACAATGCAGATCAGCTGAGAACATAGAATTTGTGGATGACATAAACAAAACCTGTACTTTCCAGTTCAGCTCACAGAACATGTGTGCTCTGATACCTTATAAACAGAGTAAAAACACATTTGCTCTTTCACAACATGGCAGCTGGTAACCTACCTGAGAAACCAAGTAGCAGCAGAAAGAAAGGCTACATCCTGGCCCTGATCTCCTGTACCTCCTCCTGTCCCTCCAAGAGACACCTGTAACCATAGCCAGAGGAACAGAGACTAGAGAGGAGGAAGGAGGGGTACCTGGAGTGAAGCTGCACCTGGGAAAGGTGGAGGAACAGTGTTCTCCCTAACTGTTCAAGTATTTATTTGTTTCTCAATATTAGATGTTTATGTTAACTGGCAATGAATTAAATTCCGCAAATCAAATCTATTTTGCCCTGACAGATACTTTCTCATCTCTTAAAAAGAGAAATCCAAACAGAAGAGAAAAAAAATCTAAATGATCAAAAACCCCAACTTCCTTTAGCTGTAATTCTATGAGACACCTGGTGATAATGACACTATACCAGTTTATACAGCTAGGAACTGAACAAATGTGTTGTAGGTCTAAAACAGTCAATGAAGTCCCCATCATGCACATTATGAAGATGCAGACACAGAAGTTCTTGCTAGACAGCTTTGAAAGAGAATGCTATCAGTCTAGTAAAATTGACAGATTTGCCTTATATAAAAAAGTTACATGAAGGCAGTCATAAAAAGATGATTGTTATATGTAAACTCTCTGAACAGATTCCCTAAACATGAGGGTAGGTATGTAAGACTGAATAAAATACATGCTTCAAAAGAAATATTCTTCCATTTCTAGCACATATACCCTTAAATTTTGCTATCATTTAAACTTAAAAGTTTTAATTCCTTAATGATTTGAGTGAATGAAGGGTGAAAGAAATCCAATGAAGGCTTACCAAGAAATAAAATTTTTCCTACAGATACAAAAACCTTCTGTATTTCTATAAAACTAGTACTCTTCTTCCTTCCCAAGATTCAGAAGTTGCTGAGATGACTCTTTTCCACTCCCACCAAAGGCACAAGGTCCACATACAGTCTATTTTAACATTTTATGATAAGAATGTCAAGAATAAACTTCAGTCACTGGCTGACAAAACTGCAAGTATTTACTACTGTAATCCAAAGACTGATGTATTTCTTTGGGTACGATTTCTAGAGGTTAACTTAAAAGATCTGTTGCAAATATGAGCAAAATGAGCAATTAAGAAGAAAAGCCCATATGGTTCATCGATTTACAATCCTTTGGGGATGCAGAATAACATGCTACAGTGCACGGATAAAATCCAACATCACAATCAAGGGGAAATAGCAAAAACATTCCACATTAAAATTGTGGTTACTCTTTGATGCTGTGATTATGCAAACTAGTCAGCTTCATACATGTGCAGCTGCCTATTTAATGGTAGAACTTAAACACACTACCTCAATTGTCTGTGTAATTAGCATAATCATATAAGACACATAATCATCCTAGTCAAAGCAGTATAAAATAGTACACTTGCTTTACATAGCCAGGGAACACTTTCTACATAATAGAGGTTCAGTCTTCCATGAAGTCTTCTGTGACTTCAGTCTTCCATGCCTTACTATCACCTCAAAACATCCCTTCTACAAACCTAATTACAACAGAGGTCTCTTAGAACGAAGCATAAATACTCATTTTTTAAATGAAATCCTCATTCAGCGAAGTCCTTTCTGAAGGTTAAAAATAAAAAGCCACTTGTCTTTTCCAGCTGAAATGTGGAAATTGTTTCCTGTTTTCCACAGCAGCATTAGAGATCATTGAATGAATTCACTTTTCTGAAAAAACAGTGAGTCAAACTCTACACAAAATTGCTGAATTTATATTGTTTTGTTTAACTCTAGGACATTATGTAATGTCATTGTTCACACTTGTGATTTTTCTCAATATACTACCCAAAAAAAGCATAATTCCGTCATTACCAAGCTAATAAATAAATAAATAAATAAATAAATAAATAAATAATGGAAGTTTACATATTGGAGTAAATTTTCCCTTACTAGAGAAATTAACTCGATTTAAAAAACCCACTGATTTTTTTTAAAAGAGAATTTTTACCACTGGTAGATTTTACTTGCAATAACCTGTCTTAAAAATATGACACAAAGGATGCACAGTTCAGCAAATTTATATGCTACAGAAGAAAGCCTTCTACTTTCATAATAGATTGTCTCAGTAAAAGCACCGAATTTCAGTGCTTCATAGCGCTACACAGAACTTCAAACTGCACCTACCTTTTTTTTTTAATATATTTGATTATTAGGAAGAGGTATTCTCATTTAGGCTTAACATCATGTGAGGAACCACCTGTCAATGGACAGCTACCTATGCTGGTAACACCCCAGAATTGGTGTTACAAAAACAAGGAGACATAACTCATGTTTAATTTAAATTAAAGTACAGAGTGATGGTCTGCATACATTTTACACACTTTTTATACTCTTTCAGCTAAGTCCTTATTGCTCTTTAAAAATACAACTGCTATAACTTGTTAACAAGTTCTTTATTTTATTTCATAAAAAATTTGGTAATCAGTAGAAGGTTGCACTGTCTGCATGGAGAATGCTGACCGTCAAGCTATACAGGTCCTTTAAATAGTTTTGAAATAGGAATCCCTTGCAGCTCTGTAAAAGTTACTGAAAATCTAAAATTGCCTCCACTATGATAGTCTAGGTTCCTTCTTCAGGTTACAACTTTTCCTTCATAATGTCACAGCATTTCCACTCTTTTTACAGAAATCTCTGTTATGCTGGCTATTAGCATGAGCAGAAAGCCAGCATTTCTCCACAGCGTGTTCAGATAGATAAAAAAACCACAAAAACCCCACACTCCACAGCTTCATGTACAAACTCATTTTTCAGTCATCCTAAGAAAATCAAAATTGCTAAAAAAGCTTTCCAGATTAGTAGTTATTGATATTGTAGGACCAACAAGTTGTTTAGTATTCACTGATTAAAAATTTATTGTAGTTCTAGTGAGGACTTCAGCAGTTCCTGACAAATATGCTTGTATAAATTGTTAAGGTGGAAAGCATCGATCTAATTACACATCCCCCTTTGGGCAATCACATATTTATTCTTCAATAACATTTAGTAGAAAACCCACTACCCTGAACCAATAACTTCTCCTTTCCAAGAGATAAAAAAGGTTTTGGGCAATGTTGTTAGCAGTCAGGGACTCTAATTAAAGACTGCCTTCTGTTTCTTTTATTTCAATGCACACAAAAAAGACAGATTATTGTAGCAAATTATTCTCTCTTCAAAACAAAATGAAACATTTAATACTGTTTTCAAGAATTATTGAGGCCATTCAATACACAAGTGTCTGCACTAACACCAAACAGCTGACCCAGCTAATTTACCATCTATATTTCAACAAGACAGGAAAAAAGAACATACATGTGCACACAACTCCTATGTGTGTATATATACATACATAAAAACATATGCTGCAGAAGCCCAAAACAAAATCTCTGAAGAATCAAACTGTTTTACTAGAGCTTGTTATTTCTAAAATAATAGTGATACACTTTAGAGATACAATTTGGCAACTACCAGAAGCATCTGGCTAAACAGATGTTTCAATGCCAGCATCATGTAATCTCTAGATCAAAGTAACTGTAGATTTCTATTAACTATTTATTATTATTATTATTATTATTATTATTATTAATTCCTTTAGATATGTTTTTATCTTTTATTTATCTTCTATATTTTAAGATAAGAAAGAGTGATTATTTTAAAAAGAAATGCATATAAATCACTGTGAACAGAAAGGAAAACATTATTCTAATCTCTAGGGATCCAGAAATTAAATTGCTGTCTTTACCTCTGCAACAGTTTTTATTATCTTCTGCAAAACTTATATAAATCCTTAACGTTTTGATTCAGAAAAGAATCCAAAAATGGTCTGAATAGGTTTGAACAATACTTTGAAGGAAAAACTACTGCAGATATCACTGAGTCTGCTGCCTCACAAAAGGATGCCACAACATTCTGTGATGGGCTTGCTTCGCACTGTAAAGTTGGTTTGCTATTACTTGCTAAAATTGACTATTGCAATTCAAGTTGACCAAATGGTATCATTGAAATTAGAGCTCATTTTTCAGCTACATAATTTAAACAAACTCTGGGCTGTTTGATGAACTTGGCTCAAGATCAAATAAAACTTGAGAACAAAAATAAAACTCTGGGCTTCAAAAATTCTTTAAGAATCTGATTTGATTCTTAGTCTGCATTTTAGGCATGTAGAACTGTTGACCTGGAAGTGGTCAAGCTTTTTAGAAGTGTCCTTTCCAAAGTTGCTATCCTTTATTAATTTTGATTCTAAGAAATATTTTGTAAAAATTAAATAGTTACAATCTAAATGAATGTCTAGGTAGGGTAAAATGAGATTTTAACTGAACATGTGACATAAAAATACACTGCATGTATCTATGAAAAAATGCTAGATGGAGGTTTCCCCAGAAAAACAGAACACTAATTCTATGACATTGTTAACCAGCAGCAAGGATTACTCTTCATTCTCCCCTGCTTTATGGAAAATACTGACCAGTATCTACATGAAAAAAGAAGGGCTGGGGAAGCAGTAGGTGTCACGTTGTAATGTCCTAAAACTTTCATGGTCAAGCACATAATCTCTGTAATTGGGCACTACAAAGACGGAGGCTCTTTTTTCCTTCTATTTACTTACCTTTTCTTTTAAATATCAAGGTTAAGTACTTGAGATATCCTTAAGACTAAGGGAGGGAGAGAAGAGAATATAATCTTTGTTAAAAATTTAAAATATCCTAAACTATTGGGGAAGGAAAGTTAGAATATAGTTCTGAACACTTCCAGCAGATCTTCTATCAGACAAAATCCCATCTGTCTCTTGTATGAGGCAAGACCCAAAGCACTTTCTTGGGCAGTTTTCAGAACTCATGAAGTTCTCATATACTGAGGTGTCAAAATATATGCCCCAAGCAAAAGCATGCTTAGCTAAAACAACTTTCTCTGTAAGAAATGATTTATGAACATACTGAAAACTCATTTAATTCATCAGTGTTTTAACACTCACCTAATGCAATAATGGCAATGAAAATGATGAACTTTTAATTATAGATTATGTAAACCAACAAGACTAAATTAGGTACCAGTCCAGTGGTACCCACCTTCAGTGGGAACACAGTACAAAACCTCAGACTTAAGCCTTAATATGTGTAAGAAGGAGCAGCATCATTTACCTCAGGGCATATCTATACAGTGAATAAAGATCCTAAAGAATCTACATGTGGATAAAGTACAGTGGCCATGCTTCCAGGGGGCATCAGCTTGAAGCTACATGACTCTTATTATTACAGTGTCAGACAGAGAATGTATTTGTGCAGGACTGGCTCAGATCTAAAGCAACTGCAGAATTTTCTGACAAAAATGAGCCACTTCATGCCCTGACAATGCAGAACAATCATCGACCATTTTGTACCCTCCCAAGCAAACATCACTCTGGATTGTGCAAAAAACCAAAGACCAACACTAAAATATTGGACTGATTAGTGAGCATTTTTACTCAAAACCCCAAACTAATTAGAACTGTATTAGAGATTTTCATTATAAAGTAGCACGCGAATTTACAACTATCGTCATAAATAAGAAATATCAGATTGTGTTCCTGTTCTCCAGTGATACTGTTGGGTTATTTTAATAATGTCAACTGAAAATAGGGAAGACATATCAGGAAGTTATTTATGACATTTTGGAAAGGACTAGTTGCTAAACAAATAATCATTTTCCCTATTAAATTTCAACTACAGAAATTGAAGTGATTAACTTGACAAATAACTCAGCTGAAAAAAAAATCTCTCGCAGACAGATTCAGAGACATGCTACTTTGAAAGTCAGGGCATTTAACTTCACATTTTTACATATCTGGAAAGAATGGCTGCCCTAATGATTTTCAGCAATCAGTGCTTGTCTAATTAAGATGTTCCAAGTCCTCAATTCCCTGAAGTCTTGTTAAAGGAGCTGGACAAATTATAAATCTCTTTCTTCATTTGCTATCTCCACCAGTCTGCCTAAACTGGCTGATATCTCTTATCTATTTGTTTTCTTGTTTCCTTGGTATTAGCTGGGCAAAGCTATGGTCAAAGGATCATGTGAATTTGCTGTTCTGGTTGATTTTGAAGAAACATAGTAAGAACAGTTCTGGCTGGAGGACATTTCAAATCTCTTGAATATAGTACATACCAGTTCCTTTGCTAATATATGGAGGCTTGAAGAATTTCACAACGCCATACAAGTTCACTACAGTTCCATCTTTAAGATGATTCAGGGGAGTATACACATATTTTGGAGCAACAGACTGAAAAGGCATGATCCAATAAAGGAACAGAAGAAAAAATTATTCAAACATTCACACAGAATTTTGTCTCGTAACATCATTAATCCTCAGACATATTTATTTAATCTTAAAAGAAGAAATAAAGATTATCTATTTTTTTTTTGTATCTTATTCACTTGAGACTAAGAAAGGACTTTTAATTTCTTTCTGTGATTGCACCTTTCTTACAATAAGCCAACCAGTTAACTGAAGTAAGTTTCAACACATGAACCAGGTGAGTAAAAGTCATTACAATAAAGAACAATGAAAGACAATTTTTTACTGCTTCATTTATACATGTCCATCCAGACGACTTTTTAAAGCACATATATAAATAGCTTTGTATTTCTGCTTGGCAGTGTCACTGCACAGAATCCTTGTCTTGGGCTGGTGGTGGGGGGGTTACCTCTCACAGCCACTGCACACATCTCCTGATTAAAATTCCACAGCTGCTGGAGGATTAAAGAAATTAAGGGCTAATTTCTACAGTATAAGGACTATTCTCCTCTCATCTTAAGGTTGCTGATTAGACTCTTTTAAAGAATAAGAGTTCTCTCAAACTGATTGAAAACTTAGGTTTTCAAGTACTATACTGAAAAAATGAAACAGTAAATAAAAATTGAAAACAAACTCTATCACCATTGGTACTGAATCTTTAACATCATGATAAAGAATACTAAAATTTCATAAACCAGTTCCTCTGCTTTTAAACCACTATTTCTTGTAGAATTTTAAGTCAGACACATAAGGGCTTGTTCCAAAAAGAAATCAAAACAAATGTTAAAGCCAGTATTGGAAGTCTGATTTTAAATCAAAGGAAGTTTCATATTTCATTATTTCTTTTTACAACACAAGCATACAATCTTGTTTAGACCAATAGTTACCTTTCTAATTCAAATTTCCTAAACCAACATGAAATCCATTTGGAGATCGAGATGGGAACTGTACTCCAAGTTTAGAAAATGTACTACTTCTTTCATATTTTATTTTGTGTTCCAGGTATATTATTTGCAAAAGTAAAAGCTAAATGACGGCTGGGATAAGCATATGGAAATAAATTAAACTGGAACAAAAATGAATTCCACACCTTATTAACATGCAGTTAATCTCATGTGATTTAAAAATATCCCAAATACAAACTCACCACAGATGCAGTTTCTGAAGCAGCAGTTGTTCCTGGTTTAGTGTAAATCTGTGGAGAAAAAATAACAAACTTTCTGATTAAAAATTGAAGGTACTGGAAATATAACAACATTTGATAACTTTAAAGCAAATACAACACCATATAGAAATACAAACCAGCCCTACAGACATTTTTGCTGTACCTGAACAATATCTGAATCTAGTAAAATTTTAGCTACAGAAGAAAAGAAAGCAGTGTTTAGTGCACTCACACTCATACAAAAGGTATGTATTTATACCATGTATTCATTCATTCAAAAAAACACACACATTTGCTAAAGTCACCCATTTGAACACGTTAGGTCACATTAACAGAGTAGCATTTGAAAGCTGGAGGCCACAAATTTAGAACTACAGTTGCTTAACATAGACCTTAAATGGGTTTAAGGTTTTGTACATAAAGATGTATATACATGTCAATGCTTAGAGCAGATCTATTCTCAGTGACTTGTTATGTTCCTTTGGGAGAAAAAGCTCACCAGAATGGGATAAGCTTTATTTAAAGATAGTTCCTAAGCTTTTTGAGCCTTATTTATAAGCCAGACTT
Source organism: Molothrus aeneus (assembly GCF_037042795.1). Lineage (NCBI taxonomy): Eukaryota > Metazoa > Chordata > Aves > Passeriformes > Icteridae > Molothrus > Molothrus aeneus. The sequence goes on from NC_089650.1 coordinate 49,163,939, forward strand.
ACCTTCAATGTGAAGTCTTTTAAAGAACTAATCATGGAGATTTGATGTAAAGCCAACACTCTCCACTCTCTGTGAGGAACACAGGGCTCAGCCACCACCCCAATGCCACAGCCCAGCCTGGCTGCTGGACACAGAGCCCCCCTGTCACAGTTGTGCCCTGCCTCAGCACTGCCCACTCCTGCAGGGATCTGTTTTTGCTCTCCACCTCAGCTGCACTCCTGAAGCTGATTTCACTTTGAAACAGCTGAGTAAAAAGTTATGACTGGGGAAGTGAAGCCCACAACAAAGTCTGCTCATTTGTATTAATGTTAAGCATCCAGTATGTGTGTCACCAAACAAAGTGCCACAAGCTCCATTCTGTGGTCAGTGATGAGATAAACACTTCAGCACAACCCAGGCATTCAGGGAGCTGCACAGTGTCTTTGGGATTAGACTGTATGTCATGAGGTCTTGCCAATACTCAGTTGAAGGCCTGGAGTAGTTTCTAAAATATAGACACTTTTAGTCTACAAACACCTATTCAGACTCGGGGCAGTTTTGCTATCCATGATCTTCAATGAAAAATATTCTTTCTACCTACATATCATCATCATCAACAGAAAATGAATGCCATGAAACAGTCTGCACTATCATTTTAAATAATCTTGTTTCTCACTGAGCTGTGTGGCAAGTTTTAGTTACCTATAGAGGTCAATACCAGAACAAAAGTGCCTTTCTGAAATTAAAAAAAAAAGTTTTTATTTTCTTAGATTTAGTATTTAATTAGACATGTTCAGATAAAACTAAACAGAACTATGTGAGAATAGTACAAAAGAACAAATCTTTTATTCAGGACAAAAATGTACAATTCTCTGTATAAAATTTAGATTATAGCAATCCATGTATTTGAAAGGCAACAACTAATGATTTGAGTTAAAACAGTACAATCTCATAGACCAGAGACAACTAAACATTTTAGACCAGAGATCACTCTTGCACCCTCTACCTTGTCTGAATTATTGAAATGTGTTATCACAACAGTACTTTAAACAGCTCTGGGAATCTATATAAAGTCAACCATAGTCAAATTCTTGCACTCAACAAGTAGAACTTTACCTGAAAAATAATTTGGTTAGGGCTAATATAAAATTACATGTGCACACACACAGAGGAAACATGTCCTATTTCCTGATGAACATGGTAAATAATCTATACCATTTAAGTTTCACATAGATTTTATTGGGTTTTTTCCTATTATAAAGCAAAATAAATGCATCTTGGAAATTAAAAAAAAAAAAAGAAAAAAAAAAGTTGGGCAACCACATACATAAATGGTTGATCCAGCTTCTTCAGACACTTCCAGGTGACAATCATGTCTAGCATCCTCTCTCTCTGTAGGCAATTTTATCACCTTGAATCCTGCAGCTATGAAGGTTTCCTATGGGGACAGAGCAGTAACAGAAAGTTATAGAGATTCTAACACATGCTCTATTTTAAGACTATATCGTGAAATTTCACCCTAAAGTCTCAAGACACTGAAGAAACAAAAATCCTGAACAAATTTTAAAATCTGTCTTTGAGTTTCCCAATTTAGTTCTTCTCCCCATGGAATTTATATTTACAACAAATGTCAGAAAGTTTTTCTTTTTAATTCTGCTGAAATTTTCACACTCATGATGCTACTGTAACGGAGTGCTATTTTTGAAAAAGCCTAGGGAGGAAGATTCACACTGAATAAAGCAAAAGAATCATTATTCTTTGAATACAATGAAGGCTGACTGCTTTCTGTTTAGTTTAACCAAAGTAAAAAGAAATCAGAAATCACACATCAGACCAGCAGCGATAAACCATTTTTTCTTAGAGCTTCCTTCCCATTGAATTACAAATGTACTTTTAAGAAACTCTCCTATAAACTCTGTTTTGGCTGGACCAACAGTGTCCTTAAGGGTTAAATAGGTAGGTCAATCAACAGGTAAGCTTCTGGTAGCAAAAGAGACCTTAAAACATCTCTGGCATCACTCCTGAGATTCTGGCACAGAAAGAAATTATAACTCTATTTTCACTTTGGTACAAAGTTCCTCAGACACCACAAAATGAAGAAGAAAAAGCGGATTTAAAGGGTACATGATTCAAGTCCCAGCAGCAGCTCATGTTTTTAGCAGCAACCTCACCAAATCAAAAAGAAAACGAAAAGGAAAAAGCAAAAAGGAGGAGAAGATAGAGAATACATTAAATATCTTTAAGTAATCAGAAGTGATTAAAAAAGCTATCTGATACAATGTAAAGCTCCTTTATAGTCAGCTTCCTTGCTATCAGAACTGCTTAGCAGGGCTGTGCCAGTGTGCTCCATTCCAATAAACATGTTAGACTTGGAACTCTATTTCTATTCAAGCTTCTACCAAAAGCACTTCCATAAACTTTTACTGAATAACTTTTCTTCATGTATTTATTTGATTACAACAAATAAAAGAGTATTCTGATTGAAGCTGACAGTTTTAGCAAATATTGCACTATGACAGCACTTTTTTTGCTATTTCAGCAATCTGACAATGCTACGCTAAATGATTTAAGATCCAAAACCTTAATGTTTTGTGCAAGAAAAAGAAAGGCATCTAGATTAAGTGACAGTGATATATGTAGTTATTAAAACATTGGGGAAAAAATTTCTGCAGAAAACATAAATTTAATCAGACAGCTTAATTCACAATGAAACTACTTAGGACACGGTGATTTTCAGGTAGTGTCACAATGTACACTTGGACTAAAAAGTAATATATAAACCTAGAAGTAAGCCATACTCAAAGCTAAATTAAAACATGTCAAAACAATTAGAACACTCAGTATTCTCTGCACTTCTAACACGCTGTCCTACTAACATACATGAAAGTTGTTTCATTCTTTCCAGATACAGAAACACACAAATATAAACTTCAGCAAACTCCATTACTTTTGCCAAAATCAGGTGTTACTATGTGTCTTTCCTTTCACTGTTAGGTGATGCTACTCAGAACGTTCCTTCAACAGTAAAATCACCCTTTATCTAAAAAGCTATACATTATTTCCAATTCAGCATTTTATTAGAATATAGAGTGAACAAGATTCTGAGATATGGCTGTTGGGACAGACTGGAGATCTGTACAGGTAACGTCTCTTGTCTTCCTTCCTCTTGCTGTGTCAGAATGAACTTCAGAATTACAGAGACTCAGCCTTTTAACAAGCTGATGTGGAAGAATGGCCACATGACAAGGGCCACGTTCTGGACCAAGAATCGGGAGGATGCAGCTAATCTGGGTCCCTGCACCTGCAAACACTGTGTCCTTGAGCATGGCTGTGGTACAATAACAAGCAGTGAGAGAGACATGAGAAAAGAAAGATGTAACCCCTAAGGTATGAGGAAGAGCTGAAATTGTAGTATAGCCAATAGATTGCTTAGTTTGCAGAATATGTATGAGCTTATTACTTGTTGTGCATAAAAGTTTGCTGCTCTCTTCAATAAATGAAGCTTGCTAAACACTCATATTGAGCGGCCAAGTTTCCCTCACCGCGACAAGCTGATAAGTAAAATTTTCTGGAGTAGTATTAGGTCATTAGTGATTACTCTCACGTAATATATATGCCATACGTAGCACCACATTAAACAAAAAACAAAAACAAACCTCCTCTCAAAGTGCAATTTTCATGAGAAAAAGACAGCACTAACCTCAAAATCTAGTTCTACAAGCAGAAAGAACAGATATATTCTCAGATTTTTTACAAGTTCACAGTCAACTTTGACAGGTTGTGACTTGCAGTTTCTAAACACGCAAAAAAATTTTACTAATATTTGTTTGCTGCTTTGAAATTTAATGTTATATTAGTTTTCAAAGTAGATTAGTTTCCATCTAATCTTTAGCTAAAAAGATCTTGTAATTGCCTTGGGAATCAAAGCTATTTACTTAAATTGGTGGATTTTGATGTCAACGGAAGTATATTGCAAAAATAAATTATGAGATTCAAACAACATTTTTAAAAGGCAAAAAGAAATTCCATTTCCCTCATTCAGAAAGTGTGAAATACAGGAAATACAATATTTTTCCTGATGGTTATTCTGTTACAGATCAAGAAGACTCTCAGGAAACAACATGGTCACTTACATTTTTTAGAAATTGCCAGCTCCTCCCCCTGGCTACTTTAGCTAAAGTTCTTACAGTATTGAACTTTAGGAAGATATGGTATGGATCTTAAAAAATACTAAAATCTGAAATGGTATGCAGCAAATAAACACTACCTTCTGGATCTTACTGAAGCAATTCTTTAATGGCTAAAAAATGGAGCATTTTTCCAAACTCTGCTAGCTTCAGAAATCACCATTTCCTTATATTCATATTCTTCCAAAATTAAAATCTCATTTGAGACATGAGGGAAGCACCATGATGGTTCAGTTCACTGGGGAAGAACAAACTGAAGTTCTAGCACACCTTGGCTGTCTAAGGGTTGCTGCCTGTGGGTTGTAGCTTCTAATTCAACTCTTTAGTAATGATCTTTTTATCTTCTAATTGCTGCTCAGTGCCCTGTTCAACATTTGTATTTTTATCAGGACAAAACTGATTTGTTCACTGAATTTAAAAAGATTCTGCACCTTACATATTTAGCAAATTAGTTCAGGAACTTTCCACCCTGGCTTCCCCATCAAAATTGAGAATTACATGGAATTGAGAAATCTGTATAAAGATTGTGATTTGCCCAGAGACGTTATGGATGCCCCATCATTGGAGGTGTTCAAAGTAAGCTGGGATAGGGCTTTGAAGCAATCTAATGAGGTGAAATATGTCCCTGCCCATATCTCCCTCCCTATGACAGGAGGGTTGTAACTGGCTGATCTTTAAAGGTGCCTTCCAGCCCAAACTATTCTATGATTTAATGTGAATTCATACCACAAATGAAAAAGCTCTAACATGAGCTTGTAATGCTTTATATTCTAATTTTAATTTCATATTTGGCTAATATTGAAATATCAGTAAACTGATAGGCAGTCTTATAAAAAGACTGAGGTAATTGTTTTTATCTTGTTTTCTTTCTTTAGTGATAAACAAACTCACAGGCTGACTTGTCTAAGTCTTTTCCTGGAGCTAATCAAAACAAATTTCTACTTCTGACAAAGCAAGACACCAGCACCAAGTCAGTAAAAAAGCCCTGTATGCACAGTTTTGATTTTTTTTTTAAATCTTTTAGTGTAACTGTCTTTTAAGTGAATTTAATTATAAAATATATCTTATCAAAATGTGAATATAAATGGGTGACTTCTCTATTATCCATATTCATGATCCTTTGCTTGCTAGGTAAACAGCACTGATAAAAATAATTCCTTTTTTTCAATATTAGTGTGAGAAAGAATTTATATAAGCAAATACTATAGATTTGAAGGGACTGAACAGACTATTTCCAGTTTTAGGGATAGGTAGACTAAGACAAGACAAGACAAGAAGTTGACATACATCTGTGAAAAACAATTCCTAATCCAAGAATTTATATCTATATATGTTTTGGTGGTTTTTTACCCCATGGCGTATAATTTTTGCACAATCCTCTGCCATTTTTCCATATATGAAAACATTGATGCTGTTGATCTGAGAACACAAGTTATCCGAATCTGGAGGAAAAAAAGCAAAAGTGATTCCCATCACTATACCTTCTCCAAAACATAACAGCAGTAGAAAGAGGTTTACAAAACAAGTTGATCTACAGTCTAAATTTTTTCAATTAATGTACAAACAGGAAATGTGCTAACTGCAGGTATATTGCTCAGTATATTCTTCATAAGAGGATTAAAATGAGTGTATTGTACACCAGTGTACAATTAAACAGAAATGAAAAAGATTTCCACTTGGATAATTCAATGTGTAGTGTTAGATTAACGATAGAGCCTATTGTAGAATCTAATATAAACTGAAGATATTCTAGGTCATAGAAATATTAATTAATAGCCTTCCAGAAGGACTGAAGCAGAAATAATGTTATTATTTTTAGAGTTTTCTACTTTTTACTGTTTCAACGATTTAGATGTGCAAACTTATGTTTCTACGGAGAATGTGCATGAACTCTCCTCTCCTGAACAGTCACTGAAATCAGCAAGACTCAGGGAGGTTAAGCATCCCTTTGAGAAACCTGGAGCCAGCAGGGAGGCTGACTGAGGCCCCAACAATTCCATTCACCTTCCATTCCATAACACCAGGCACAGGCAGCAGCACCAGGCAGCAGCTGCAGACCCCAGGCTGGCTGCTCAGGAGTCAGGAGGCTCAGAGGGAACACATGATGATGTGCTCCCTAGCCACTGTAAGGAATAAGCTGAGAATGAAATGAAAGAAAAAGGGAAAGTTCCTTGAATCTAAAAGACCCCTGACAAATGACCTCCTCCACCTTCCTGACTGGAGGGGATGATAAACCTAAGACTTAAAAGGAACATATTACTTTTTCATATCATTTCATATCATGATGAACAATTCAGGTGTTTCAAAGTGCTAATCTAGGTACTGGTATTTAAATACTTGAGTAGTCAGGTGAAATTTCCTTTTCTTAAATGCTTAAATTAAAACAGAATGAAACACAAATATTTTGCCATTATTCAAAATACTGACCTATATTAAAGGTGCCCTTGCAAAGTATATGCTATTTATATTATGTGATAACTATTATGTGTGCAATTTTCTTGGTCCTTCTTATGATAAGCAGTTTGAAAATACACTATTAAAGCTATACATATAGCTAATACATTCCCAGGACAGTCTTTTAAAAAGTTAGGCAACAAGAAGTCTACTGAAATATGAAGACTGCATTGGTTCTATTAACTTACCTGGCATAAGTTTAAGATAAACTTTTTTTTTAAGAAAATGAACTGTTTTAGAGATTATTTTAAATCTAACATTCTACTGAACACAAAAGCAGGAACTACTGATGTAGTACCATAAATTAAAAATATATACTTAAATGTAGTACCTTGAACAACAATCTTGAAATAGTCTGTTCCATCTCTGAGTTTTGTTAATGGGTAGGAAAGAGTAACTATTCCCTACAAAGCAAAAAATAAAATAAAATGTTGTGAACTAAGACTTTATGCCACTAAGTAACTGCAATACTGATAACAGCTGAAACATCTGTAAGATAAAAAAGGCAGAATTCATGGAACAAGCATAAATTGGCATTTACATTCTTAACAAAAAAAAGAAAAAACAACTGCTATGGATAGCAACAAAAAGCAACATTCCTGAGATATAACAAAGCAAGTATTACATTGTGACCATGGTCACAAGGGTTTTCAGGATGAAGAAGAGATGAGAATGTTGACTCCATGATCAGAAGGCTTGATTTATTATTTTATGATATATGTTACATTAAGGCCATACTAAAAAGAAATAGAGAGGAAAAGGTTTCTTCAGAAGCTAGCTAAGCTAAGAATAGAAAAGAATGAATAACAAAGATCTGTGTCTCAGACAGAGCAAGAGCCAGCTCTGCCATGAGTGGTCAGTAAATCCAAACACCCACAGGAGACCAATCCCAGGTCTACCTGTTGCATTCCACAGCAGCAGATAACCATTGTTTACTTTGGTTACTGAAACTGCAGCTTCTCACAAGGAAAAATCCTAAGAAAGGATTTTTCATGAAAGATGTCTGTGACATTACATGACAATATTATTTAGATTCCACTGACCAGATGATAAACTTAAACAATAAAACAGTAGCTATGGAACTATTCATATAACTTTTAGTAGTTACAAAAATAGCAAAAAGACTAGAGTTTTAGGACAAAAGTGGAAAGACATCTAAAGAGACAGTGATCAAAATCTTAAGAGATACATGTAGCAATTCCTCCAAAAACATTGGCAAAGGATTACAACATAAATGTCAGAACAAAATCTCAGTCAAGATATAATAGATGCATATGAAGATAAAAAACCTTCTGTGGAAAAAAAAAATACAGCTGTGAGAAGAGTATTACAACGTTTTGAAACTGTCATGTCCTAATTGCTTGGTAATAATACAAATGCTCTAAAAGATCCTATGATTTAACAATTAATTCAAAATACTCTTTTTTATTGTAATGCTGGAGTTACAATGAAGCAAAAATCAGCAACTTCAGTGATATTAATATCTCTTTGGAATCTACATATCTAGTTAGAAAGAGTGTATCATCAACAAAAAATGTCAGTCACATGTATTCTTTAACAGAACTGCAGATAAAGCACTGTAACCTTCTCAACGATAAAACCAAAACAAAAAAGTTCTATAAAGAATAATAAAATTTTTGAAAACAGACTCTGCAAAATGCTTAAAAAATGACACAAACAGCACAAAAATAGACTAAAAGGTTTTTGTAAAAAGAAAGTATGATAATATATCTATAAATGCACCATTAAGAGGACAGTCAGGTAAATCACAGTGATTTTACAGTACACATATTCAGTGGGAAACTTGACTTAAATGGTAGCAAATGCTTCTTAAACCAAATCAAGATAAAATATGCAGCAGGGAATTGTTACTCCAGAGGCCTTCCAGAGTAAAATCTGTCCTACAACATGCTACCTGAGGAGTAATCCAAATCAAATTCAGCAAGATTTTACTATCTGTTTTATAAAGAAATAATATCACTCCACAAAACCTCAGCATTATTTGCCAATTCTGATTTCCAAAATAATTTGATAATTTAATCTCCTTAACAAAACTCATTAGTCTTCTCTGTGAAAAGCAGGAACTTACCTGTTAAAACCAGAAAGGTTTCTCACTTGTTTTCAAAATTACAGCTTTGTTTAAAATGTTGCTATATATATACACACACACACACATATATATATATATATATATAATTGTTCTTGCTGAGATTGTCTTGAATTGTATTCACAGGTAAACAAAAGGCTACAGAATTTTGCTTGTAATAAAGTCTTTGCAATGAAACAGTCATCTCAGGAACACTCAACATTTACATACATATTTTTTTCTTAGTAAGAAATTTCGATCTGCACCAGCACACTATTTAAAAGTGAAACTTATTAATGTGATAGTGGTTGCTTTTTAACCATCTTTATTTTTTATTTTTCCTTTTACATCCCAGTATCTTCCAAAGAGTTTTCAAATTCTGGGACCACATTCTTTGCTATAATGTTTTGGCCCCTCCACTTTCCTTTGTATCTCAAGCACCTACACTATAGTAGGTGTTAGTACAGTTCTGTTCCCCAGCTACTACCCATTTCCTCATACTGCCCCACTGCCTTCTCCCCATGCCTGAAACTCTTGAGCTCCAAACTTCAAAAGAACCCACCTTAGTAAAACTTGCTCAAATTGGCTCTTCTCTCACAAATTCTGCACTGCTTATTGAGCTCAGAGGCAGACTTTTTCCAAAAGGGTTTTTCCAAAACCCTTGACATTCCATATGCCACTAGACAGACTCTCAAACCCACCCCATACAATTCTTCTGCTGCATGTGTCTCCTTCCTTATAACGCCTCGCTCCCTCAGTTTGGTTCTGTAGCTGATTTGGCAGCTGATTTTAAGGTTTGGTTCAGATTTGCTACAGCAAAACAGAGAATTATGAACTAAGAGGAGAAGGTATCATGTTTAGTTAACAGACTGAGGAGGTACAAACATTGCTTGTGCCATTTTTCCACAAATTTGAAACTTGCAGTTTTCAAAGAAGTATCAGGAAGATAAAAACGCAGAAGAATGAAAGGACTGAGGCACACAAGTCAGACAGAAGCATCCCAAATGTTTTTTGTGGCTTTTACCAGAACACAGCTCATAAAAATCCTCTTCTGCCCTTCCCTCCTTGTCAAAGCAGGACCTGATCCCTATTTTGGCAGGTCTAGAGTGACAGTGTGCCACCACTAAGATAACCTAACATCTGTGCATTCTAAGGTTCACTTCAAGCTCAGCCTGCAGAACTGGATTTTCCTTCACATTTAATGGTGCATTAGCACCAGCTTTATCAGCTCTCCAGTTGTGCTGTTTATGCCAAGCTGTTTTAGCCACCTACTAATCCATGTCAGCAGCAGCATGAAGTTCTCTTAACATAAAGCAGAAGTCTGAGAAAGACATTCTACACACTTTGCCTTTCACTGCATATATGCTTTAAATCATAGTCTGGTAGTAATTACCCTGCTTTCCAAATGGAAACATATATTTTGGCAGAAATATTTTCTAATTTATAATGCATTTTTGTTTCCTTCACCACTTTCTTCTGAACAAGAATCCCTGTTCTTCCATGTCAGGACTGCTTGCAGACACAGTTCTTCAAAGCAGGAAGGTCTATGTATTGTGCAGGTGAACAGGGCCAGGAAACTGCCCCCTGAGGAATAAACCCTGTTTGCTAGCAGCAGTGGCTATTGACATTTCCATTTGTTCCTTTACAGGACCTGAGGGAGGCTGAATCATTCTCAATCAAATCACCTCCTACACCACTCAACTGCTGCCTGCTTCCAAACAGAGCAGTTCTGCTCCTTCACTATACCGAAGTGCACCACTCCCAGCATCAATCTGACACCACAATGATCCAGTGTAGAGTGACAGCAGAAGAAAATTATCCTCTCTCCAGCAATATGGATGGTCTTCTGCCAGTTTCCTTCTCATAAATGGACTCAATCACAGGGTCACATAAGCACTAGATTTGGAACTGAGAATATACAGCTGTGGTAGCAAAAATGTTTCTTTCGGATACAGAAAAACAGATCAGTTCAGCTCATATTTTTAAAATGTTTGTGCCATTTTTTGAAGGATTCAAGACAACTTATGTTTTCTACAGAACCAAATTTTCTTAATTCCCCCCCTCCCTTTTTTAATTAATAGATTGAAAGAAAACCAGGTTAATGCTGATTTCCTGATACATAAGCATCAGAGATGCCTAAAATGATTCTCAGAGCCACAGACAAAAAAAAAGTTAAACAGGATAGAAAAAGACCACACTCAAGAATTGATGCTGCATTTTACAGAGAACACTTGTTTTAGGCATGAAAAAGGTTATTTCTACATTTCATTACTATAGCAGGATTGTACTTCCAATCTGAAATACATTTGGGATCACTGTCAAATATAAGTGCACACTTGGTAATGATAAAAAAGACTAATTGTGTTTTGATGCTGGTAGTTGCTACAAACAACACTTTTCATAAAACTGGATATTGTATAATTTCATACAAAAGGAGAACTACTTTAGAAAGCTTTTTAGTTACTCTGAAATCTGATCTTTAACAGGATTGGGGTGCTTATTACTATTTTTTTTAAACAAAATACCACTTAACCTCCCCCCAGTCCCTCCATTCGCAGCAAAACATTCTGCATATTAATGTGTCTTTAAATTGGTCCACTGCTTAAAAACTCTGAAAAGAGAAACTCCTACAAAATTTTAGTCTGATAACGTAAGAGAAAGGGACAGGACTGTGAATCAATGAAGGTAATAGCAACATGCAGTGAAGCTCAAGGTCATAATTTTTCACTGCTTAAAGATATGCAACAGATGAACACAAGGACACACAGTTGCAGAATGTCACCAAGTGAGATGGAATATGAAAGCACCTTGCTAATGTAACAGGAGCTATTTCAAAGCAAGGCAAAATTTTTTTACTGGTCAGCTTACCTGAATGTATTTGTTGGTATAATCACACCCTTCTTGCAAATGTTTTAAATCCTCCTTCTGCAAATGGCTTGGTAGTGGAGTCTCAGATTGTCCTTCAATGATCTTCAGCAATTGAACAGGCATAGCTGCTTTATCTAAACAAAAATAATGAAAAGAGTCCTGAAGCTCCTAATTTTGTTCAAATTAAGAGTTACTAGAAGTTGCATCTTACTCAGAAGGGGAATATTTACCAATTTCATAACGAGAGAGTTTAATTATGTAAAACTAAGCTTTCAGAAAGATTAGCCTCATCTCTTAGTACCATACACAGCAAGAACAAAGTAACATTTCCTTGGCAAAACAACCATCCAAATTACTCAATTTTTCAAACATTCCAAAACACCATAAATGGCAATAAAATAGTATTTTACATATAAATAAATAGAAATACATATAAATGCAAAGGGCAATGTAAACAGTGATAATATTTTATGTACAGAAATACAGATAAAAAGCGCGCAAGACTTTGAATGACTCCTTCCCCAGCACAAGGTCATGGACAAGCAGCCCATATTCAGTTTTTTTTCCTATATGAAAATTTGACTGCAAGTAATTAAAACATTTTTCATTTTAACTTAAACTGAACAACAGATGCTTATGCACAGATTAAAAAAATTTCATCAATGAATCAAGTAAAGAAAAAATAACAAAGAAAATAAGAATGGTATCTACAGATGCTGAGCATGGAAGGCACTCAGAACAAGGTAAGAAATGTATGACTGTGTCATCTCTGGTCTGCCCTCACTGTAACAAAAGTCAATGAAATAAATTACTAGTGACAGTGCTATAATGCTGAGAATAGGGGAGAGGAAGAGTAGTCTATTGCAGTGAAGTTACACATAAGAGAAATAGAAAAAAGTGATGTAGCGGTAAGTAGCTATTGCTGTATTTTTTCATTACATTGTCATCTCATTTCTTCTGGGGGTATCTTTGTCTTTGCAGTATAATTTTTATTTCAAGTGCAGTATAATTTTTATTTCAAAAAAAGCTGCAACATTATCAATCTTCTGTTTGCAGTAAGTTTCAATAAACTAAGCAAAAAACAATTTCTGTTTTCTGAAAGTCCAGATGGCAGTATTATAGCCACAGCCCTAATTTCCAACAGTTTTAGCAATTTTTATGCGATAGTAAAGAACAGAAAAGAAAGTATTTCCTATAGTTTTGAATGGACACAAAAACTTGGTAATCTACTCAATAAAAGCTTAAACTACATTTAAATTACAGTTCAAAAGAGCTTTTGCAGTGCTATGCAGACTGAATTCCTACAAAATATTCAGTTATAATTAAATGGAATTGGGAAACCATTGCAAAATAAAAGACCAGTGAATCATAAGTTAACACACACAGGTGCAGAAAGCAAAATTATACACACTCTTTTAAAAAGTACCTTATTCTTCAGAAAAATCAAAAATCCACTTTATTGTTACTCCAGAATCCAAAGATATCAGACTTCACTAATAACTCGTGACTATTTCTCTTGTTGTGAGCAACCCTTCTTTCTCCTTCCCCATTTACAGCAAACTCCCCACGGCTCTTATTCTTGTCTAACAGATATAAGCAAGAAGTCACAGTAACTCATGACATGTCAATAATATACTTTGGTTTGAGGGTGTCTCAGCTGTAATGGCACATATAGGGTGACCAGCTTTTGTTTTTTCCTAGTTTCCAATTCACATGAGGAGCAAGGAGGCAGAAATGAAGTATTATGAACTGACCACAATCGCCATTCTGTCCTCTGCACTGCTCAGGGGGAGAAACTGGTAGAGAAACTGGAGTGGAGCTAAGCCCAGAAAATGGGAGAGGTGGGGGAAAGGTCTTTAGACTTGTTCTTATTTGTCATTATCCTACCTTGGTTTGATGACCAGTAAGTTAAATTACTTTGAGTCTCTTTTGTCCATGTAAATGGTGAGTGACCTCCCTGTCTCAACCTGCAAGTTTTTAGTTGTATTTTCTCTTCCCTGTCCTCCTGAGGGGAATGATAAGAGCAGCTTTGGCCGGCACCTGTCTTCCAGCCAGGGTCATCCTATGACAGCACAGAGCTGGGAGGTACAGCACCAGACAGGTTTCAATTTCTCCTTGAGCTGAAGCAGAAATAAAAGCTTGCTACAAAGGTGCAGATGCTGTTCCTGCTTTGACTAGTGAGGTATTAGAAGTTAGAACTTCTGTAAGATGTTACTAAATGAAGCTAAAAAATGCCTTTATCTGTATTTTTTCAAACACACACCACAACAGCAGTGTCATTAGCTTACCGGCATTTCAAGTTTCTAGTGAAAAGAGCAACTGGAAGATTTACACAGCTTTTCATTTCAAAGTATCTACTTCCCACTTTATTCTAGCAGACTGAGAAGCTGATCTATTCCACCGACAAAGAGTCAACTTCAAAGTTAATCAGCAATATTGATCTTCACCCAGCAACTGTATAATGAGCCAGGGAGATATACAACATAAGAGATTAACTATTTTTTTATCCTGTTTCTATCTGTTACACTACTTCAGCAATTAAAAATAGATTTTTCTGTTTGTTTTTTTAATTTTCCCATGAAGATGTCTTAACAACACACAGCATTGTAAATAACATTCCAGTTGAAAACAAGTGGAATGTTTTTACAGCTCTTAAACTCCTACATATATAAAACTAAGGTTATGTGTTCTAACTGCTAATCTCTGAAGCTTTCAGATTCTTGTTCCTAGCAATTAAAAACCAAAGATATGAGTATCCAGTTCTAAGAGTTATGAAAGTAAATTTTCCAAAACAAACTGATAGAGTGTTGGCTTTCAAAATCCACATGAAGATATTGTTAGTGCTGTCCTTGGTGTTCCCAACTCTTCTGGAGAGCAACTCAGTGCAAGTAAGTCTGTCAAATACCTTTGTTGCTCTCAAAAGCCTGACAGGAATAATTCCAAGTTGAGCCTAAGAAGCCCCCAAATGGTGTAAAGAGAGCTATACATAAGGATGGATATTGAAAAAAATCCCCAAACAAAACCAACAGAGACTGCAAGAAAGGCAGACAGCAGCATGGGACATGCCTTGAAGAGGAGTGAAACATAACACATACACAGAGCAGAAAGAAGATTGTGAACTACAAATACCTTTTGCCTTCCAGTAATTAAAGTGACAGAAATTTGTAGAGTGAGCAAAGAACTTCACAACTTTAGCAAAGAAATATATGAAAGGATGTAGACTGTTTAAAGTAGACTATATACTGTATATAGGATGCAACCCACAATTTAACACCCCAGAGAGAATGCAATATGCACCACTCAATTGAAACATAACACTGAGCATGGCTATGGTCTTAACTCTTATGTGCTGCTCTGCCCTACCCTTGACATTCTGCCTACTAAGTAGAAAATTTAGTCCTTTCTCTACTAGCAAGAAACACTTCAGTCATACACAAAAATTACATGAAGAGAATAATGTCATTTTGGGAAACAGAAGTGAATAAAACACGTGACTATGTGGACTTCTGAAGGAAACCTCACCAAAGTCTCATGAAGAATGAAGGAATAGCCAAGAGCATCAGCATCTTACTGATGTGGTCAGTCAGTGGTAGATATCTGAAGGCCCTGTAAACACAAATACTAGTCAGTGCAATATTCAGGTATAAGAAGTAATTGTCCAAAGTTAAAATGATTATGAAGTAAGTTATGCTTCATTATAAAAGCACAGACCTGTGTAGACCAGCCATTCATCACACATTCCCACTATATTTTATGCAACACTTTGTCATAAAAATGAATATTTGCTGCTTGAACAGAATAGGCAGTACAGAACTACTGCAAACCCAATGTGCCATCACAAGACAAAGCTTCTGTTATACAGCAGTCTTAATGAAATCAAGAAGACCATCAGTGAACAAAGTGTGTAGTCTGTCTAGAATTTTTTCAAAAGTCTGATTTTATAATAAATTAGTTCCTCAAGAATTCTCAAGAGGTGAAAACATCTTGTCAGATTAACTAAAACAGAAGGAGAAATCAAGTCAGTAGCATGACACATTCCCTCAGCTGCAAGGCTTCAGCTTGCCCTTGCTGAAGAGCATTTATCTTTATGGGAAGTATGTCCTTGGCTGTTCTTACTCTTAAGAACAAGGTGATACTTAGTTTCCTTAGAATACAACAAGACTTCTTACGCAAACAAAATTTCCTTTATTGAAGATTAAAATTTACTTGTCTGACGTTGTGCAAAAGAGACTACAATCAAACATTACCTGAGGAAAAGGGATTCTTACACAGCCATTATTATCTCAACAGCACTTCAGCTCTAGAAAGCAGCATTGAATCCACCGCAAAGCAGCGGCCTCGGGAGGAGAGCGCTACTCGCAGATCCCACACTTCACACGCTATGAACTAATCGCTTCAGAAAGTCAATCCACCAGCTACAAGCAGCCGAGAACTTCAGAACCAAGCCCATCAACACAATTACCAACAGTGTTTACTCAGTGCCTGGAAAGAAACTTCCAAAGCCGTGGAGCACCGTGCGGGGACTGCGTTCCCGGAGCAGAGCCGGTGTGCAGGGCAGCTGCGGGCCGGAGAGAAGCAAAGCCGGGCCCACAAACCCGCTGGTCCACGTGTGCCGCCAACCCCGTTTGTCCCAGCCCTTATCCCAGTCCCTGTCCCGGTCCTCGGTCCTGTCCCGGTCCCTCTCCCAGTCCCGCCTCGCCGCCTCCTGCGCCACTTCCGCCCTCCCCGCGCTCCGGCCGCGCATCGCGCATGCCCAGGCGGCGCGCGCACGCGCAACGGCGGCGCCGGGCACACCCGTCCTGAGGGGACAGGGATAGGGACAGGGACAGGGCCGAGAATGGGAACGGGGACGGGCTTGCACCCACTGATGCTCTTGTTTTCTCTTCTGGTTCTGTTTTTTCATGTCCGTAAAAGATCTGTTGAGCAATTAAAACTGCGGTGAAGTGAAATCGTGGAAAGCCTATACATTATAGGTGACTTAAAATCATTTGGGAACATCAATTTGCACTGCATATTAATTTAAATGGTCACTTGATTTTCTCTTGACTCATCTCCTTTTTAGCTGTTTCTTTTTCCTGTTACTTTTTTATAATATTTACTAGATTCTTTCTATAAGTAATCTTAAACGTAGAAGAATTGGAGGTTCTTATACCCTATCCGGTATATAATCAAAAGAGAAAAAAAAATAAGTAGAGTTTTGATAAAAGAATACCCCAGCTTTATATATCAGCAAAACAATTGGGTCTGACAGAAATCTAGCCTGAAGTCTGGATGTTTTTCTTTAAGTTTTAATACTGTTTTTGAGCGGTAGTCCTGTTCCTCTGCAGGAGGATGGCACGGGTGAGGGGAAGAGCGCTGACGGCAAAGTGCGGCTGCCCGGGGCCGGGCTGTCCCCAGTGTCCCCGTGTCCCCGTGTCCCCGGTGTCCCCGTGTCCCCGGACCGCTGCAGCCCCTCTACCGCCGGCCGGGGGCTATGTACGGATCACAGACGGGACGGGACTGCTGTGGAACGTGCCTTGAGCTGTTTTATTTTCAGCACCAGTCTCATTACGTGGTTATGACAATGGGAAGATGCCATCAGCTCATGTCCCAGGCAGCAGACCAAGAACTTAATGTTACAACTTACTTATACGGTTTTTTGACCAATCACACAAGGCAAAAGCATATTGGCAGTAGTTCTATCCGACCACTATAAGCACACATACCTTCAGTTGAAACAATGCTTGCTTATTTCGAATACAATACCTGCTTGTAAGCCTTAAAACACAATCACAGATCTCCATTATTAAGCTTAAAACTTCCTAATATCTCGCTAGATATACTTTTCTGTAGCTTAGGGAGTTATTCTTGACAAGCATTAATACACAGACCACTGTTCTATTTGTCCACACTTTTCTACTTCTTACATTATCTTTCTGCTGACCTATCTCATGGCTGACCTATCTCATGGGTACTGCGTAGCTCTAATCACAGTTCTGCTGTCTCTGAGGCCTGCCTTTTGCAGCTTTCCCAAAACCCTCTGATTTTGAGGATTCCCACACCCCTCTTGCAGGGGTATGGGAATCCCCTCCTGCCGGCCCCTCCGGCCGCTGCCCATTCTCTGCCTTGGGGAAGCGCCCGCTCCCAGCCCCCGGGTTCGGCCTAGCCCGTAAAACCTGGATGCCTTGGCCGTGCTCAGGCGAACTTAAAGCTGCCACTTGCAGATAGTTAAAAAAGAAAAAAAAAAACGGGGGAAAAGAACACCCTGCTGCTTGCTGGCATCTGTTGTTTAAACGGCTTTGGAAACCAGCATTCATCACTGACAGCGACACGGTTCCCTGAGGCTTGCGGGTGTTTGGATGCAGCAAGTTGACACATGCCAAGATCCCAGTGACACATGCCAAGATCCCATTTGTGGTGCTTGCCAATTCAAAATTACAGCAGTTGTGGCTCAGCATTGCAACAGTGACGCCTCTTGCTTTAGAGACTTCAGCTTTCTGTCTCCAGTACCTCAGAGACACCTCTGCTGCCAGTCTATGCTCTCGCTCTTTCCTTTCCCATCTCTGCAGTCCTGAATATCTGGGACAGCGTTCTTTTTCTTGTTTCTCATCACTTGGTGATTTTAAAAAAGTCCCACTGGAAACAATTTTCTCCTTTCTCTACCTTCAAATAATTTCCTTCACAACCCTCCTCCTATTTTGGAACTCTTTTAGTTGTGTCTCTGGAGTATTTTATAGTTACACTTAGAATTCAAATCCAATTCAAAAAATGGAACTTGGATCAATCCATGTTCAGGAAGCCTCTGGAGGGACTTCTATGCTTTATACTCATTTTCACCGTTGACAACCTTTTCTGGAACAGGCTTCTTTTCTTTGATCATCACAGTTCTCAATAAATTTTAATCCTGTACCTTCCATTGGGTATTGATGTACCATGCTTGATTATGAACAAAAATATTATTAAGACCTTGTTATACAGGCGTGATAAAAGCAGCCCACAGTGAGAGCTAAGTCAGAGATGGGAATTCAAGCCCAGCTGGCTACATGGAGAACTAATGATCTCCTATTTGAAGAGCCAGCTATGGCAGATAGGCTCAGAAGATTAGTGTGACTTGCCCACATCCTTTGTTTCCATCAAAAGATTTTGAGAGATCAAACTTATCTTTAGGCTATTAAGTCCTGTCAAGTGAGCATTTCTGATGGAATATGATCTGTCTTCTTTTATGACCTCTATTTTTAAATCTACATTTTGAAAACAATAGTTTTCAATATAGAAAACAATAAGAAAAATTCAACAGCCAAAACCAAGTTGATCAAGTGGTAAAGGATGTATTCAGGAATTAAACATTTTTAGAGCTTTGTGTCATTCAGTAAAAAATGGATAATTTGAAAGAATATGGTGAGAAAATTGAGCTCTAATACACTGATGCATTTTGCTTTTCTTTTAGATTTCTTTTTCTCATGTCTGTAAAAGATTTCTTTAGCAATTAAAATTATGGTGAAGTGAAATCATGGAAAGCTTATACATTATAGGTGAATTAAATTAAAATCATTTGTAAACATCATGTTGCACTCCAGAGTAATTTAAATGGTTACTTGATCTTCTGGTCTTGCTTCTCTCCTCTTTTGCTCCTTCTATTTCCAGTTACTTTTTCTAAATTTACTATTGAATTCATTCTATGAGTAATCTTAAACCTATTTTATGTCCTGTATACAATCAAAAGACAAAAACTGAGAAAAAGCTCTATATAAGCAAAAATTTTAGTTTGATAAAAGAATACCTTAGTTTTATGAGACAACAAAACAATTGGGTCTGCCAAAAATTTAGCCAGAAGTCTGTTCTTCTTTAATTTTAACCTTGCTTTTTCTGGTAGTTACCTTCCTCTTCTTCAGTTAGTAGTTTTAATTCAAGAAATTTTATGAGAAGTTAGATGAATTACATCAGAAGGTGATTTTTAATGTTCCAGTAAGTGTGTGTATTCTCACACTACTTGCAGTAATCTTGAAATGTGCTGCAAGTTATATGTATCATAATAGAAAATAGTACCTCAGCAGAGGAAAAAAAACAAAGCCATGATTCTGATCCTAATGTTGGTTGCTTTGTGGCTTTTAATAAACCCCTTACTCTACAAAACGAAAGTCCATAAATAAATAAGAGGGTAGTTATTTGGAGTGGGATCCTCATGGAAGTTACACATGCTCTTAAGCAGTTTAGGTATCCTTGGAAATCCCCAAATGCAACTGAAGTTCTGGTCTCACTGAAAATAATAAAAGTTTCCATTCATTTGAGGGAAACCAAAAGGTCCCCTGTGCATCAAAATTGTATGTAACATAAGACATTGAATCAAAGCTTTCAGGAATAGGAGCCTTATACATTAAATCAATACCTAGTCACAGGTGCTTATGAAGACTGTTCTCTTAATAAGGCAAGAGCTAGATAAGGGTTTTGGAAACTAGACTTGAGTTCATGGGTTTAAAAAAAAAAACAACAACAAAAAAAAGCAACTCCAGAACACCTAAAAACCAATAAAAACCCCCCAAAATGGGTAAGTTTTTCAATTATGTCTTTCCAAACACACATTCCAGTGTCAATCAGGTCCTTAAGCAATATTGAAAATTCTATCTCTTCAATCTTATTTTCCTCAGACATCTTGTTAAACAGTAGCAAAAGAATTGTTCTATAGGAATACAGGCTATTTTCATTAGCAGCTGCCTGGGTATAATATTTTCCAAGTTCATCACGAGACATTTCACAGCCTAAATGCAGCCCTTTCTAGTCCTTTAACTTTGCTTTGATGATAACACTTGATTTTTACTTTAACTTTTATGGATACCAGCCAAATTCAGCCAGAGGTCATTTGCAATACATCTGAAATTATGTGTTGCTTGCTGGAACTGATAGGCTAAGAGAAGTCAAAAATCCAGATTTATTAAAATCACAGAAATTATTATTACAGTATAAATGTTTAAGAATTTCTAGATGATTTCCAGGAATTCATTTTGATTAATTGCATCTGTATTGAAATAATGTGTAGTCACTCAATAAGAAATCATATTACTATAGCATGCTTCTCATTACAAAGTACTGCACTTAAAGGATTTTCCTTCTGTAAAGAACAGGCAGATTCTTGACTTTTTGTAACTGCTGAGAAATCTGAAACGCAGAGACCAGAATTAGAGTAGTTTGAAATAAGTATATATGAAATACTAAAATAAGGAATTCTTTGCTGTTTGTCTTATATTAGCATTTTGTGTGATTGAAGCTCACTTACATGGGTTTATCTTATGTGAGTGTAAAAATAAGTAGAGCATATGTTTATAAGTATTTAATGGGTAAATTATGATAATTTAAGAAGCAGGAATTGCAGAGGAGGATAAATCTTTTATTAGACCAAATTGTATAGGTTATGATTTGTATAAGTTATATGATAGCACAGAACACTTTCAGAGAATTTTAGTGATATTTCAGTAGCTCAATCACTGAGCAGATTCATGGCTGGCTCCCTGATCAGAAGAAGCCAGCTTTAAATAACTCACTAATGGACTATTGGGTGAAGGAAGACTCATTTTGAGCAGGAGACAATTTTCTTCTGTATCTAGGCGATAAGGAAAAATAAATGGGAAAGGATAAATGTAGGCAAGGAAATGAAGAAAGTCTCCACTAATGTGATCCTGGAGACATATCTGCTTGCAGCAATTCTGTAGTTCAGCAGCTCTAAAGTGTATCTGAGAATCTCCAAGTTTGCTAGTAAAAGAAGGTGATACATGGAGTCTCTTGCAAAGGATTCTTGTGCCAGCTGGAGCCTTCAAAACTTATTAGGGTTTTGAGCATTATAAGATAAATGCTAAGAGAATATTAATATATTAATTATATATTAATATTCAGTTATTACAGTTAATGTAAATTTTGGAAGCTGACACAAAGTTGTTTGAATTCAATGTTAATCTTTTCATTGGCTCAAAAGGTTTCCTATTTATTGAATCATCACAGATACTGCAGATTAGATTTCTGTTTGCAGGTATTAAGTATGCTTCTTTGTTTAAAATGAGATATTTTTCTTTTCTAAATCTAACACACTCATTAAATATGTTTGCTCGGTGGTTGTGTTCTTAGCTAATTTTCTTAGCAACGGGATTTTATTTTCTAATAAGGCATCTCCCCAAAAGCCCTCTGTAGAAATCAACGATGGAAATTCATTATCTCTTTGCATAGAAGTTTTTCTGTATTTCAGTTGAAATACTCACTAGCTCTAAGAATGATGAAATACTATTCTTTATTATAAAGCATCAGCTGTCTGACTAGCTATAGAGGTTTGTGCTTCTTTCCTCAATGGTTATAAGCTTGCACTGACTAAGAAGGCTTTTATAAAAAAAAAAATCTAATTAATATAATTGCCCACATAGTTGATGTGTCAGTGTAATGCATATCCCTGGAGTAAGATAACAAAAAGAAACCCCTACGCTTCAGAAGCACTGGATCTTTTCATTTGTGGGAAACAGAGAAATAAAACCAGGGAGGTATTCAGATATTTTGTGAGAAAAGCAGAACATTTATATAACAAAAATATTTATAACTACAAGGTAATTAAAAACAAAGTGGCATCACTCACTGGAGTGTTTAATCTTTTAATGTTGGAGCATTTGTTTGTATATCCATTTATTGCATATGAATTTTTGTTACATGTGCATCAGTTGCAGACAACAGTGGACAGGAATTCAGGAATACATTTTCAAAAAACTCATTGAAAGAGCTTTTTAAAGGGTACAATTGTGCGAGGGCAGATAAACTCAACTATTTCTATAAAAGCTATTTATGTATTATTTGTAAAATATTAAAGTGTTTCTTCTTCTGATATTTTCAATAACTGAAGCAATTTATTTTCTGTGACATGTGCTAAAACCTGAGGTTTTTTTCTTTAGAAAATATTCTTACATAGAATTCTTTATGAACCAATTTACTTGGAAAATTCAAGTTCTTCCTTTTCAAGAATGAAAGTCTAACTATGGTTATTATCACAGGCATCACTTTCTTCACTGTGAAAATCTATAGATGCCATCATGAACTGAAATAATTGTGTTTAACAATGTAGTGATGAACAAAAGAGCCTGTCTTCACCTCACCAGGTTTGTAGTCAAAATACACTGAGAAAATGAGAATTGGAGTTAATTTAATATGTAGTGAACTACTCACTTTGAAACTTAGAATTGGAGTTAATTTAATATGTAGTGAGCTACTTTGAAACAAAAAAATATGTCAAGAAGCTAAAAGAGACTTAGAAAGAAATGTAACTGGGAAGCTTATTCCTATTAAGTTATGTAGCTTTCATGTGTGTGATGGTGCCAGTTCCAGACATCATTGAGTTCTCCAGCCTGGAGAAAACTTCTATACATAAAATGAATTATAATTTATTAAAATATGGACCTTTTGGGATATATAAAATACCCCAAAAGCACAAATCCCATTTATTCACTTATTGAAAATCCTTTAGCATTTAGGGCTCAATTCTGATTATTCTGTCTTCATTGACTGTGGTGGATTTTTCCAAATACTTTTTCCCTTGTTTTTTGTCCTGTTCATATTTAATTCTGAATTAATTTTTGCATCAAAGTAGTTTTTTAATGATGCACTTCTTTTGGTTTTCAGTAAAATAAAGGTAAAATGAAAATGAAATTGAAATTAAAATTAAAACAAAGGTGGAAAAAGTTTGTGGCTTAAACAGAATGACTATCTAGTCACACTAGTTCACTGAGTCACATGTTCACCTCCTATCCTGAGATATTCTGAATATTTTCTAAGAGATCCTTAATTCAGGTTTTAACTCGAAAGGTCTTAAGTGCTTTTCAGTAACCTGAAGCTAAAGCATTGGGTGTCCAATCCTCTTAACCTTTTCAGCTTAAACTTCTATGAACAGAAGTTGCTCTACCAGGAATAACAGACCACCTTATGTAAAAACATTTATAACTTGGAAGATATTTGTCTTCAGTCTTCCAAACATTTTTGTCTGTGTAATTTCTGGGCTAGATGATTACTTTTTAAAGCTTCTTTGTCAGGGAAAATCAGAAACAGCATTTTCCAAAACATGGTAAACATAAACCTGTTTTTACACCTGGAAACAGCCAAACTGTTCAAAGTCAGGCAAAATATACCATTTGTGTTTTCATTTAATGACAGAAAGTCTCCCTCAGCAGCTGAATAAGAGGGAAGCACAAGAAGGACTGACCTCTGTATTAGTACCTAACAGTTTAGTGATGAGTTTGCACTTGTCTTTACTTCTAGAATTTGTTTGTGTTATGGCTTAGGAATGGTGCTCCCCAGTTCAGTGCCCCCAGCAAGACTCTCAAACCATGCTCTACTCTCTCTCACTCCCCATTTTCCCCTTTCCCTGCTCTGCAGGGGAATGGAGAGGAGAATTGGAGACACAAAAGGCAAAGGTCACAAGTTGTGATAAGAACAATTTACTGGAAACAGCAATGGAACAAGAAAATGAACAATAACAGCAACAGTACTAATGACAGAAAGTACAACAAAAGAAACTATTCACATGGAAAAAAGCCCCAATAACAGACAATACCACGTTTTTTTGACTAGCAGTAACCTCTTCTCCCCAGAAGAGTGTCCCTTTCCCTTGCCCCACCACTGACATGAGGTGGTGTAGCATATACACCACCATATGTCCCAGCCATGCCCCCTCCCAGCTACTGCAAAAAATTAACCCTGTCCTGGCCAGAACCAGAACAGCATAACTCAAGAGTGCTTGTGATTTCATCCACTACTGAACACAATTTTTAAAGTGCAGCTGTGTTGTACTTGATGTTTCATATTCTTCTGGACTTCAATGGCACTTAGAGCCACATGGAATCTGGTAGAAATGATTTCTTGTAGAAATCAGGATTTTTCAGCTATGTCAAGACCTTATGTAACAGACTGCTGAGCTCTTGAGAGGTACTACATGAGCTCAATTTCCACAGAAATCTCAGGGCAGATGTTCAGGCTCTGCAGAGTTATGAGAATATGCTGGTATGTTCTTACAACCTTGGCAATGGTCTTGTTTCCATGCTCTGTCAAATATATCACACCAAGGAAGAATGGTAAATTGAAGATTCTTAATAATAGCAGATACTGATAATGTTGACTTGTCATTGTCCTACAAAAGTATTTTGTTGAATTGAAGAAAATGATTAGAAAATAAGATGCAGTCAAAAGAGACAAGCAAAAGATACTAAAACAAAAATATCACAGTGTAAATACACAAGGATAAGCAATGCGATAGATGGCAGTTCTTTAGAGAAGAAAGGAATGAATCACATGTGAGTCAGATGTGTCATTCTGTTCTAAAAAAAAGAGAAAATTAACAAATTGCACAAATAACCTGTAAGGTGCATAAAATAACCTTCCTGTTCAGGAGTTCTGATAAGCTGAAGTAATGCATCATGTTTCTGTCATAAAGCTTGAAGAAAATAAAACCATCAATCCATTGGAGGCATTCTGAAGGACATCAGTGTGAATGAGGAAAGGCTTAGGAAACATGACCACCAGAGATGGATGGAAAGAGTTGGGGTTATTTAGCCTAAAATTTTTCTAACATGGAGTCATATGTATGTAAAAAGGGATGTATTTTTTTTGAAAAAAGAGTATTTTTGTGTGTGTGTGTGTGTGTCCATGGTACAGAGGAGAAGAAGTAATAACCTTAAATTTTGTAGTGAATTATTTGTATTTGACAATAGGAGAGACTTTCTCACCAAAAAAAATTAATGCTGAGACGTGGAATAATTTTTCTGAGATCTGCATTACTGAATGGATTTTTTTGGGCCAGGTTAATAAAATATTTAGTTTAGCTAGATGATTTGTCTCAGAGTAGATGGATAGACAGGTAAGATACTTTCTGAAGGTCATTTTAACTCTATTCTTCTATGATTTTTTCATATTTGGCTTGAAACCTTTGCTTATTTTAAATTTATTCATTTCTTAAAGCTGTATTATTCTCAGTTAGCATTATTCTCAGCTCTTTATGTGAACTCAAAGTAATCACTAGACAAGGATGGAAATTTGTTTGTATGCAGACTGTGAAATATTTACAATTTGTTCCTTTTTTGTGACTTATCATATATTCATTGTATTTGGTTGGATGTGATTAATATGAGCTTAAGAGCTGCCATTTAGTTTTATTTTAAACAATTGTGCTTGATTGTTCATTGCCCCATTTTCATGCTACATTTGTTCTTTGTTCTTTTTTGTATATTGACAATGTCATTCAGTTTTGTGGTTTGTGTGTTTTAATGTTGTTTGTTTAATTGTTTTTAGATAGCAAAAAAATCTTTAAAGTGGTAAGAAATTTCAAAAATAGATTTTAAAATTTCTTTGATAATTTGATTAGTAGCAAAAAATTATAAGCATCATAAACAGCGTTTTCTGATATGTCATAGTCATTGCATTTAACTGAATTGACTATGACTAGGTGCTCAACCAAGCATCTAATTATTTTGAAAAATTGCAGTTGGATGTTGCATTATGACATTGAATATAGACAAAGCTTCCTGATACTGACTTCTGCATCTTTAAGAAAGAGTCAAGCATGAAGGAACACAATAGTACACCAAATTTGGAGCTTGCAGCTTCTGCTAATAGAAGTAATGTTTTCTTAAATCAGGTGGACAAATGATTTGCATATATTAATTAATGTTATCGTTTATAACTGATGTCCAAGATAGCGTTTTCTAGAAAAACAGGACACTCTTCCAGGAAAAAATTAGGAAGAGTCAGGTAGATCACATTTGTCTCAACCTTGGTGAATATGAGTATTTCTTTGCTATTTTCATGCAAATCTTATGTGTTATTTTGTTTGCAGAACATTGCAATTGATCAAACACTGCACATCTGAATATATTATCTCAAATGTGAAGCTGTCTCTGAAGCATCTACAGCAGTGAGGGTGGCAGTTTTAGCTTCTCTGTGATTTAGGTGGATTACTGTAAACAAGGTTCATTTCTGTGTAAGAAGGGGGACTACTGAGGAGGTCAGCAACATTATGAAAAAGATAATTACCAAAAAGGTCTGTGGTGGACTGCTCCTGGCTGGTAGGCAAGCACACAGCTCCTTCTCACTCTTCTCATTTTCAGCATGGCTGAAGAGCAAACAGAACAGAAGATAGCTCGTGTTTCAGGATAAAGACAAGAAGGTCACGATTGCTGTGACAGGCAGAGTAGACTCAAACTGGGCAAATTATTTATTGCAAATTAATATAAATACTTAATTACTCTTTCAGGTATTGAGAAACAAAAGTAAAACAAGAAATAACCATTAAAACATTTAAGAAAATACACCACTTCTTTTTCCAAGCTTCGCATCGGGCCCCTCTCACCTCCCAGCTTGTTATGCCCCAGGTTGTACTTTCAATGAGGCAAGGGATCCAGTGGTGGAGGAGTGGCATTGCTTGCAAGTCAGGGCTCCTTTTGGTGCTCCTTCTTTGCTTTTTTCCTCTGCTTTGGCATGGGCCTTCCACAGGCTCTGTGCCTTTGGGAATTGTGCTCTGCCGTGGAACAGCTCCTGCCTCTCTGACCTCAGTATTCTCTTGCTGTTTCCCTCAGGTTCCCTCCACCAATCTCTGTTCTCTTATTGTCTCCATGTTCTCTCCTCCTCTTTCAAGAGTTTCTATTCTTTCATAAAAAGATTTTTGCAGAGGCAATATCAAATTCAGTGATGGGATCATCTTTGGCTTGTGATGGGTGGGGACCTATCTGGAAGTGACTGTGTCCAGTGCTGGACAACCTCTGACCTTCTTCCACAGAGGCCACCCCTGCAACTACTCATCCCCAAAACTTTGCTACACCAACACAAAAGGTTTTATCCACATTGCATTTTCAAATAGAAAATCCATATCACCTTGTTACTCTTTAAGAACTGAATAGATTCATCAGAATTCTGAAGTTCTACTTGCTCTCATCAGCTTTAATAACTCCTTTCTTTTTAGCCTGCCTCACAGATTTTAATTTAAACAAATACTAAATAAAGGGTGTATTTTTTAGCTATTAGTCTGACTTTTGGAGTATTCAACAGATATTGCTATGCATTGACAATGACAACGTCATTTGTATTGACGTCCAATTCTAAATTTCTTTCAGGATGGGCAAAATTTATTCTTATTTATTAGTTTTATTACTCTAGAAAGTAGGAAATTTGTCAGGAACTTACACTGCATTGTCCTGAGGAGAACATCAGCCACTGACAGTAAGTGCTTTCAACTGGCACAAGAGAAGTCCAGCAATGTAATGAGGTCAGTTTGATGAGAAGTAGTTTTAAGACAGCAGCAAATTAAGCTTTGCCACAGTTCTTAGTGAGTAATCTATTTTCTTGATGGTCTGACAGAAGCCAGGGTCCACTTGTGAGAAGAAGTCAAGAGGGAGAAAAAGTCCAAAGGCATGAGTTGTCATGAACAAGCTGTAAAAAAGGGGTTATAATACTGTACAATGTTACCTTCATTGGAAAAATAGCCAACTGCAATTTCAGAGGATTCAAATATCTCACAACTAGTATATTTTATTAAATGATGTTAGAAATCACAAACAGAAATAAAAAAAGGCAAAATTATTGCAGTAGTGATTTAGGCTGATTACTTTGTACATCTCTTAAATTCTTGAAAATGCCATCACTACCAGATTCTGCCTTTTTTCTCATCCATCATTCTTCATAGCAATTTCATTAAATTCTTGGGGTCAGAAGAAGAAAAGAAGATAAACCAGGGTCTCTGGCCTCTATGAAAAGGACTTGTTACAGAGTTTTCTTAGGGCAGTGCAGTTTGGCACATCTCACAGGTAAAAAGATTCAGAGATGGCAATGATGAAGTTCCTAGGCAAGATAATAGCAAGACATTGATTGATGGGTAGTCTATTTGTTACCATAATCTTACTCTAAACTTAATAACCACTGAAATATAGAGTGATTTCCCATATGATGTGCTTGCAAAAGAAAGTAATACACTACTCAGAATATTAAAAATATTCCTTTCTTATATTCACTTCAGGAATCAGATTGTTCTGGAAATGTTTGTCAGGTGGTACTGATAAAATGGAAATTGTACCAGTACCACCTCAAATGATATTGTATAACAGAGCACAGCTCCCTCTGGTATCAACAGGTGTTGCATCTGAGAATTGATGTGGACTCTATATAGAGTGACATTTCAGAGATTAATGGATATTTATGGAAACTCATGAACAATCCTTATATGAATTATTTAACTGTCATAGGCATTTCTACATAGAAAAATCAGAGAAAGTTGTTATGACGAACTGAAATGGAAAACAAGGTAACAAAGAAACAGGACAAGAAAAACAGCTATAAAACCAATAAAAGATGCAAGTAACATTTTAGTATCTGACTAGACATCTATAACATGTTGTAAAGCTATACAATGTCACCTAGGGAATAAACTAAGATGATTAAAAGCTCTGAGACAAAATAGAGGCTAACAATTAGCCATTTAAGTTTATTGATAACTAAAGAGGAATATTCCTACAGTAGATTTTAAAATTTTATAAGGCTCTGATGAAAGCCAAAGGATGTCAGTTGGTGTTGTGAAACATCAGAGCTTATCAAGTGGGACCATGAGTCTCACATAATGCTTTTCCTTTAAATCAGTGCAGTATTAATTGCACTTCTGAAAAATACTATGGAAAATTGTTCACAGCTTTCCACAGAGAAGAGAAACATCCTCAGAACATAAGAGTAAGTAACTGCCATTGTCTTTTTTAACTAGAAGAACAGGAAAACAGTCCCGAAAACCAAAAACTGGTCTGAGAGAATAGAAAACACATTCATCTGTTGGCTGCTCCAACTGTGGTCATCAGGGCAAAGTCCTGCAGGAGGACACTTGTTAGTGGAATAAACCATCAGCTGATATATTTTTGCCCAAAACATTTTTGTTAATGTCCTGGACAAGCGGATAGACTGCACCCTCAGAAGTCTGAATATGATGCAAAACTGGGAGGAACAGCTGATGGCTGTGCTACCTGCTCTTCAGGAAGACCTCAACTGGCTAGAGAAGTGGGATGAGAAGAAGCCCAGAGATGAGCCATTTTAGAGGGAACTCCTGGAAGGAACCTGACTGTGATCTCTGAAGGAGTCTCTGGAAAAGTCTGTCTCTCACCACTGCTGAGAAAAAGGGAACCTGCCTAGTTTAGGCTTTTGTGCCTGAAGTTACACTAAGGGAATGTGCACCTTTTAAAGCAGCCAGTTTGTAGAGCCCTAGCATATAAAATCAATCTGACAGAAAGGATATTTTCTATCATATGACAGCCAGTTCTCAAGAAGTGGAATATAGAGCTGAAATGACATGTTTCCTCACTGTAGTTGCTGTTCCAGTCCTGAGTAACGCTACCTGGTGCTTGTCCAACCAATGTCCTGACAGCTTGTCAAGATGCTCCTTGGAAATAGTTTTCACATGATTTACTGCATCAAACAAGCTGTCTTTACATTCCAATTCAGGCTTGACAAATTTGTCAGTTTCTCCAATCCATTCACAGTTCATAAAGTCAAAATTTCTGTGATGCAACCTGAGAGACTGGCAAGGAAACCCCTGGAGATTGCTTCAAGTGTGACTAATTTAGAAATAATGCAATATACTTTTAAATCTCAACAAAAGAATGAGGCTTGGAAGGTAGCAGGAGGTCTTCATTAAAAGCTATTTAACAACATCTGAGAGTTTCCTGTGCAGCAAAGATTTATGTTTGAAATTCTCACTGGTCTGGAGAAACTCAAGGCTCCCCTTGAGAAGGTATTTGGTTCAAATTCATAAGCTATTAGAGTGTGAGTTATAAAAATGATGAGAGTAGAACCTTTAGGCACTTGGTTGGGCAAAAAACCCCACTTCTTTTGCTGTCTGGGTAAACAACTTGAGTACTGCATTCCTGAAATATTGTGATGCTTTTAAAATTGTGTTAGTAAAGAAGTTTTCCACTTAAGTATTTTGCTATTTTTTCCGTACTGCAGAGAAGAGCAGGGGTGTTACAATATGTATGTCAGTTAAAGGAAAAAATGGATATTAACAATTGACTCTCATTCCCTTTCACATATGATTCTTGTTATTTCAGTGAAATTGATTTTTACCATATTTTAACAGATGACAGAAGTTCAAAGAAGAAAACTGTGTAAATTACTGAAATGTCCTGGTTTCAACTAGGGTAGAGTTAATTTCTTCTCAGTAGTTGATACAGTGCTGTAGTTTAAACTTGGAATGAGAATGGTGTGGATAACACTGGCTGAAGGGGTATTCCACATCATGCTCAATATATAAACTGGGGAACTTACCTGGAAGTGGGGTTGATCTAGGTTCAGGAATGGGGTCTTGCATCAGTCAGTGGGTGGAACAATTGCATTGTGCATAAATAATTTATTATTTTCTTTCCCTTTTTATTGTCATCATTATCATTATTATTGTATTTTACTCCTAAAATGAAAAGAGAGAATTGGGTTTTGGGACATGTTCCCATCCCGATCCTTCAGTCCTCATGATGTGTCTGAATTGTGCACTCGGATGCTCTAAGGGTATGAGCAGATCTTCAGGGTGCTCTAGGCCACACAACCTTAGCAAAACTGGAACAGCCACTGAACTGACAAAGGCCCCCAAAGCTAAGCCCCATCCCTTGACAAAGCTGTTGCTGAGCAGCAAGTCAGGCTGTTGCACGGGGAGGGCAAAGCTCAGCTGAGGCCATGCCCAGCACAGGCATCGCTGCATCCCCAGCTGGGATTGAAACCATGACATAAGGGAAAAGAGGGTGAATAAGAATACAAATATATAAACTAATTGGGACTGTGTGGAATTCTAAACTGGAATTAAGTTTTGTTCACATCACCAGACTTTATGAAATGGTATAGCCTGTTTACCGTAGCACGTCATGACACTGGTAGAAATATTGTGGGATGGGATTAATTTACTGTTTTCTGTACTGATTGAATCTCTGCATGCAGTGGAGTGATCGGTTCAGCTTTTTGAAAACTGCATTAGGTTTTTCTGAAAAACGATAGCAGGCTCTGAATGAAGACAAAGCAGATTTGTTGCTTAGCAGAACAACATATATATGGCAATGCTTCAGAGGACAAGAAATGATCTTTCAGTGCTGGCCAAAGCAGTGGCAGGAGTATGAGCTTGAGATTACTGGAATGTGTGGGCAGAGATGTGTAATTGATATTCACAAAATCATAAAAGTCTTTGGACAATTTATGGCACAAACAGGACAAGAAATTGCTTGCAATCTTTTATACAATTGCTTCTGACTCACATTCTCAGCAGTAACCTGCACGCTTGGCCACGCTTGGCCCTGCTGTGCAGTTATATGTCAGAGAGCCCAGGGTAACAACAAAATTCTTTTGTTCTTGAGACATGAATGCAAACATTACTTGAGGAACTTTGATTTGTGCTAGTACACCTGACATTTTCTCTGTCAGCAGAGAGAAATACCAAATTTGACAAATCAAACTGCTCTTGCTCAAAACATTCTGGAAATCAATTTGTCTGTTTCAGCTGGCAGTTTATAAATTCCTCAGACGTGATGTTCTGTCCTCGAGATGAAAAATGCTTCAAAATATGAGGATGGTTTTTCACTCTTTGGGGTCCATGACATTTATCCCAGCCTATAACTTGTGCTGCAGTTTGTTCACAAAGTCTTCAACAATCCCTTGTTCCTTGAGAAAGTGTTCAGTCCATTAATCAACTGGAAGCAGCTACAGATGATCATGGTGGGTTTGGCCAACAAGAGCCATAATGTTATTTCTATTTTCTATTACCAAGAAGTGTTTGGTAGTTTCCTGCAATAAGTTTCCTCTGCTTTAAGTCATGATCTGTGCACTCAAAATATCTTCCAAAGGTAGACATAATAGAACAGGTGAGCTGCAAGTAGCCAGACAGTTTGGATTTGTCTGGAGCTGCATGGAAACAGTTTTATTTGTCTAGTTCAGCTGGGCTCCATGCATGCATGCAAGTATTTGCTGACATTACACCAACAGAGTTTACCTAAACAGGAGAAGTTCCCCTTTGTTTTGTGTTATCACAGATTCAACTTCGAACCTGATAATAGCTACTGGTCTTCAGCTCCACATTCTCCAGTTTTGTCCAGGTAAGATGCTGTTCTGCTGAATGATGAACTAGCTTGAGAGTACTTTGTGATCCAATATGGTTAGTTAGAGGATTTTCTTGAAGAATGGCCATAAACAACATCAGAGTATATGTGACAAAAGGAACGTGTGGACATTGTTGTGCTTTGCCTCTGTTTTGTGTGTGCTCTGTCGGTTTGCTCCAGCAAAAATGCTGCAGGTTCCCTTGCCAGGGGGCTCCTCAGCTGTAACTTGGAGCAGAAGAGTGGTGTGAGATCAATAGCAAATAAGTAAACAGCATTAGATCAATATAATGTGATGATGTAAAATTGAATCAGGATTAATAAACATAGTGTTTGAGACCACAATGTGCATAGGAAGCCATAGGAGCTGTTGCCACATTATATGACTGTTACAACATTTATTTTATATGTTTATTTTATGTACATCTAAAATTTTATATGTGCATATTTCATACAATCTTAATACTTAACAAAAATTTCTAGCTCTTTATGCAGTAGGTAATGATGCTTCTGAATGTTGGAACACAACTGCTAATGCTAGTAAGCTTTTATCTTTTCAGCTAGTGTGTTTAGCGGGATTTTGTTAATGTGCCATGAGTAACTCACTCAAAGAATTCCTGGGCATGATGCTGGAATTGAAAGGTTCCAATGAGGACTGCCAATAGATTGCATGCAACCATCTAATTTACCAGGATAACAGTGGTTACTAGTTTAGAAAGAAGATTCCCTGTACAACCTTTTAACTTGATCTCAATAAAATTCTGTCTATTCTCTTGCAATCCAGAATTTCTGAGCCTGCATTCTGAAAAATGAGTTGGGTCTTTCCTACTTAGGAAACTGGTTGAAGGGCTGATTCAGGAAATAAATTAAAGTTGCTTTTATTGCTTCAAGTTACCATAAGTATTATATCTCAGAGGCCCCAACTTTTCTCTGTAACCACCTAGGTCTAGTAATTTAGTGGTTTTGCCCCTCATGAATCAGCCAAATCCATACACTGATGCTTTGAAAAAATATGTCAATAGACTTTGCTGTAAATGAAATATACAACAAAATATCATAAAATGCAAGAAGCACATAAAGTTAACTGCAGAAGTGCTTAAAAGCATACAGTAATCAATGTATCACGTCCTTTCAAATTCTCTATAGTCACAGATGCAGTCATTTAATATTACTGACATAACTAATCCTTGTGAAATCAGTAGGAAATCTCACAATGGATGATATAAAGGATAAGCATTGGTAATTACAGCAGCATCACATATAGAGAAAGAAAGATTATTTTTTCAAAATTCTATAGTCAGATGGGGCAGACTTAGTAAAAAATCAGAAATTTTCACGACCACAAAATAAAAACAAAACCCAACAAGTCAGATCTCTTAAAAGAAGATACTGATTTTGGCATCTCTCTTTTAGTGAAAGTTCATCTAAGAAAAGAAAAACTGTCTCCTCAGAATTTCACCTCAGATTTTTAAAATGTAATTTACAGCTTCTCATGATGAAAAATTGTGATTTCACTCAGAGGAAACAAAAGGAATTTATTGAGGACCAGAGGTAAGTTATTACAAGCTCTTCTGAGTAGCCTAGTGATTTCTTCTTGGGTTTTTTTACTATATGAGATTTCCTGACAGAAAAGTAATTGCAGGTGTTCAAAAAGATATGGAGCTCACAACATCCAAAGTTAAAGCTGTCAGTTGAAGTACAGGAATCTATCCTTTCTCTGTGGGATTTTTACTTTTCAAAAATGCAGTACAGTTGTATTAACTAGTACTTGGACAATAAAAGACTGATGAGCAACTAACTAAACAGCTTCCCTTGAGTTCTGGTGAACAATTGTGCAAGGTAGATTTCTGTTTCTGTAATACTGGCAAGCCAAGAGCCATTTTTTTATCTTTCTTATGAATAAAAGTAGCTTGAAGTTATCCAAATTTACACAGCAATTCCATCACTAGAGCATTCACATACTGAGAGTACTCCTGGGTCTTACAACCAGCTGTCACAGAAGAGCCCTAGTGCCAGTACTAAGCTGTCCTAGTGACCTTCTTTCACTGTTGGGAGTACTGTTGTAGCCACAATAATATAAAGATAAATGAAATATAAAATAAATAGAGAGTGGAAATGGCCCAGATACTTGAAAAATGCAGAGCTGGAGGAAACAGGATTCTTTTAAATCTTTTTCCATTATTAAATGGAAAAGTATTAGCATATCTCTGCCACAGACTGGATAAAAGTTGGGCATAGGAATGGAGAATGATGCAAAACTTATTGGCAGAAAACTCTCACTATTCTTGAATTTCTGTCAGGTGGAGATTCCCTCTACCATAATTACTTACAGCACTTCAATGCTATGTGGATGTCAAGGGAAGGTGTTAATTTTGATCAGACAATTATTTCACCTTGCTTAATAAACACTTTTGAAAGAGGCTTAGTGCTGCTTCTGAGGACATGGTGATGATTTGATCATCCATCCCTTCCTGACAGGATGGGACCTTGTTATCACTTGTTTAATGGTCCTTCCTTGTCACAGATTCAGATATTGATCACATTTTCTTTATAAAATAAATAACATATTACCAGTCATAAAATTAGCCATTTACTTAAAAAATATATCAGGAACATTTGATTGTAGGAGTTAATAGTATTGACAGTTTCACATCCTGCCTACAGGCTTTGCAAAAAAATACCTTGGAATAGCCTTTGAAAAAACAGTGATGGCAAAAACACCAATTACTTCAAACACTAAACTAAGCAATTTATTAATTACATTATGGTACAGAAACCAAGGGGTTTAGAATCAGAGAGCAGAATGGTTTCTTTTAATCTTTGTTTCCAGGGTTTTAATAGTTTTAAATTTAGCTAACACTAATAATGAGTAAAATAGGCAAGATGGGCAAGGCTGTTGCATTGGGAAGGAAATGTGAAATTTATGGTTTGTGTACTGTCTACTTTCCCAGGAACCAGTTGGCATCATAATCCAAGGACTATTTTTTACAGCACTAGGATCAATACTGAAAATGGGAGAGGTAATAAGCAGCTTTAATTCTTCCCGTAAAGTCAGAGCACCATCTACCAAATGATAAATAGCCTCAACCATTGCTCTGCTTTCTGAAAAGCTCCTCATCCACAAGGACCTATTTAATTATTTCTTTGTTTTTATGGGTCTGTCTACAGTCATTTACTTTTCCTTCACAGTCAGTTACCCAAGGTAATTCTAACTCTAATGACACTGGGATGTTTTGCTACAGACATTGGAGGACAGCTTAGAGACCCTGCTGAAAGCATTTTCCTCTTGCTAATAGTAAACCCCCCTTCCTCTGGGCCTCCTGAGTCCCATTATGAAATATTTCTAGTGCCCTGTCAAGCCTAGCATGGGACCCCTACCCTTCTACTCTCATGCCATGGCCAGAAGTCCCATTCCAGCTCAAGCTGGGCCCCTAGTATCATCTCATCTGCCTGTCTCCAGCCCTGTCCACATCATTCCCCAGCTGTTGATTAGATTTCCTGGACTGATATTAGGCTGAGTCATTACCTCAGCTTTCTCTGGATGGTGGGTGGAACCCACTGGTGTGGGCATCCCTGCTGTGCTCACCCTGCTCAGATACTGTGGGTCTGAGATCTGCTGGTGGGGATGCAGCGATGCCTGTGCTGGGCATGGCCTCAGCTGAGCTTTGCCCTCCATGTGCAACAGCCTGACTTGCTGCTCAGCAACAGCTTTGTCAAGGGATGGGGCTTAGCTTTGGGGGCCTTTGTCAGTTCAGTGGCTGTTCCAGTTTTGCTAAGCTAAATTCAACAGGCTGTGTGGCCTAGAGCACCCTGAAGATCTGCTCACACCCTTGGAGTATCTGGACTCCCAGAGAACGGTTCAGCTGAGTGATCAGGATGAGAACATGTCCCAAATTCCAATTCTCTCATTTCATTTTAAGATGAAAACTCTTCTGAATTCTGTTTCAATGGTCTATTATTCCTGTGATTTATTAAAAAAGTTATTTATCTGTGTTTGTTTTGACTGGGGTAGAGTTAATTTTCTTCACAGCAGCTGGTATGGGGCTGTGGTTTGTATTTGTGCTGAAAACAGTGTTGACAATAGAGAGATGTTTTTGTTCTTGCTGAGCAGTGCTTGCACAGTGTCAAGGGCCTTTCTGCTACATGTACCACCCCTCCAGCAAGGAGCCTGGGGGTGCACAAGATGGTGGGAGGATATACAGCCAGGACCTCCGACCCAAACCAACCCAAGCAGCATTCCAGATCATGTGGCAACGTGCTCAGCATGTAAAGAGAGGGGAAGGAAGGGTGGAAATTTTGGAGTGGTGATATCTGTCTTCCCTAGTCGTGTGATGGAGCCCTGCTTTCCTGGATATGGCTGAACAGTCTTTGTTTTGCTTTGCTTGTGCCTGTGACATTTGTGTTCCCTGTTAAAATGCCATTATTTCAACCCATGAGTTCTCATTTTTCCAATTCCCTTTCCTATCCTGCCTGAAGAACTCAGTTTGTATGAGATGAGTACAAGGGGGAATGTGAATGTGTATACTTTAACCAGACTATGTGCAATCAGTTCTGTAACATGACAAATGAAAACATTTCCTCAAAATAAAATCTAAGCATAGGATCAATAGACCTGTTTTTAAAAGATAAAACCAAACAGGCAAATCTAATGGAAAGAACAAGCAGCCTTAAGACTGGTGTTATATTACATTTTTTTGTTGGAAGGTGAGAACAAATATCTAAATTTTGCACACTCTCCTTTTCCCATGATTAAATTTTTGTTTTGTTTTGTTCTGGTTTAAATTCTTCTGCATCATTTCCATCTCAGCATCATTCCTATTTGCTTTTGGCTTAAATGTCTTTCTTTGAGACATTAACTGATAAGTTCTAAAGTGAATCAATGATCCTAGCTATGCTCTATGGGAAAAAGATTATAAATAAATAATAATAAATAATAATTATATTTTGGAAGGAGTGACTCTCCTCAGACCAGGGCCTGGAAATGTTGCATAGTACTAATGTTGTTCGATTTATTGCTCTGTTTCTTAATTACCTCTGAAAAAAATAGGCAAATCTTTCTTGCTGTCAAGAAGCTCTCATCATAAGCATATCATACATAGGTCCCCACTTCACACAAACCATGAGAATATGAAATTAGCATTTTAAACTCTGTTCTTTAAACTTTTTATTATAATCTCTGCCTATTATACTGTAAAATATTGCAGGTCCTGTTAAGAAGTGCAGTAGTAACATGTAGAAGAAAATATGTTAATGCTTGCATAATCTGGCTTACAAGGTCTAGCTAAAGCTTTAAATGATATTTAAACATATATCTATATGAATTAATTTCATTTTTTTGCTATATTTAGAGCATTCCTAATAAAGCTATTAGTCCTTTTATGGAAGCAAATCACATAGGTTTGGGTTTTTTTTCCTTTATTTTGTTCATGATTCTTTCCTGTGAGTTTTAGCAATCAGCCTGAAATTCTAAGTCCAAACTTTCCAAGGAATCACGTTAAAAGACAGCTTTGTTAAATTATTGGATTTTTTTTCTTCTGAAATGAAAACTCTGACTCCAAAACCTACAGTGTTGGCTGGCAGTATCTAAAATGATCAAATCACTGCAGTCAATTCCTTTTTTCTTGGCTGTTGGAAAGAATAAGCAAAACAGATGTACAGGAATTTCACAGCCTGAGGCAGCAGAAAAGGTGTTGAACAAGAAGGTTTCACCTTTACCCTAATTCAATTAACAAGTTTCAGTTTCCTGAAACTGTTGCTTCAGTTGCCAGATTTTGTTTCTCAAGTATCACAAACCATCACTCAAATATCACAAACCATGTCATCTCAGATGAAGATGGCTAGCCAGAAAGATTGAATAATTTTTTAACTCTTTTATGTCAGCAGAGTTTTTCCTTTAGTAATGTCAGACGTTATTTTCTTTAATTAAAGGAATTACTCAGAAGAGATGAACATTTTGAAGGTGACCAATCAAGGTGGCCTTGACAAATCTTTTCTTATTAACCTGTTACAATTGTCCCCTTTGGGTACTTCAGTAGAAGAGAAATATCAGGAAACTGGAAACAAGATAGAGGAGGGCCATTAAGGTGTTGAGGGCCTGAGGAATATAGAGTGGGAAGAGGGGCTCTGAAGCTGAATTTGCTTAGGCTTAAGGAGGTCTTTCCCCCCTGAGATAGAGACAATGGAGCTAGACTCTCTTTGGAGGTGATGAAATGTCTTCACAAAGAGCAGTTCAGTTCAGGAGCTGGTAGCACAGACAGGCTGCAGGATCCAAGCCCCACAAATCCTTGAGCAGCCTGCTCCAACCTTGGAAGTCAGCACTGTGCCAGGGAGTAGCATGGAGGGGCTGCTCTGCACAGGTTGTCTGATCATGCAGGGATGGAGTTAGGAAAGCCAAGGCTGACCTGGAATTGAGTCTGGCAAAGCGATAAGAAGGAAACAAAGAAAGGATGAAGCGAGTACATAAATAGCAAAGGGAACACTAAGGAAAACCTGGCCCCAGGGCTGCACAGGAAAAAGGAGCTGCAGACAAAGGGCATGGAAAAAAACAAAGTACTTGGTGCCTTCTTTTCTTCACTCTTAACTGGCAAGACCAGCCTTTGGGAATCACAAGCCCCTGACACCAGAGAAAAGTCTGGAGCAAGGAAGAATAACCCTTGATAGAGGAGGACTATGTTAAGGAGAACTCAGGCTAACATATAGAAATCCATGCAGCCCGAGTGGTTGCAGCTACAAGTGCTGAGTCACCAGAAGCACAAGACAGTAAAGCAAAGAAGATGATCAGGAGTAGTCAGCATGTTTATGAAAGGAAAATCCTGCTTAACCAACCTGATAGCCTTGTACAGTGAGGTGACCAGGTTGGTAGGTGGAGGGAGAAAAGTGGGGGTTTACCTTGACTTTAGGAGGGTTTTTGATGGAGTCTTCCATGACATTGTCACAGATTAGATGACAAAATCTGGTTTACATAAACAGAGAGTGAGGAAGGATTAAAAGCTTGCTGAACAGCCAGGACCAGAGGGTTGTCATCAGTGGCATAAAGTCCATTCAGATAAAAGTCACTACTGGTGTACCCTCCATGGCTTCTCATTCCACCAGGCCCTTGATAAGGGGACAATACTGAGAGACTATAAATTAAAAGCAACAGTTTACTAAAGTCACAAATAACAACAACAACACACATAGCAAAAGTACACCAAAAAAACGTGCCCTACCCACAGTAAGGCATTTACCAGTGGGACAAAGCTAAGACGGCTGCTGTTCCCATAGCACACAGCCCCAAGGAGACTGACAATATGGTGGGAGGCAGGAGTGCTCCTGCATTAGCCTACACGGGCCAAGAGAACAAAGAAGACAGTGTGGTAAATGAAGTTTTGTGGTCCAATGCACTCCACTTTCCAGACAGATGATGGGGAGACAGAAAAAAAGCAAAAAGAAACCTGGGAAAATGGCACGGTCTGAAGCAGGAGCCTGTGCTGCTGTTGTGCTGGCCCGGTGAGGTCTGCAGGGAGCAGGGTCTCTCCGGGTGGCTCCTGGGCTGGGACTGTGACTGCACTGGCTCCTGGGGCTGCCCCCATGGCAATGTACCACACAACAGCTGCCTTTTCAAGGCCTGGGCTCCACCCAGCTGGAAAAATGATGACCAGCAAACCTGCAGTGATGACAGGGCGGTCCTGCACGAAGGCTACCTGTCCCCAAGCTCCAGGCAAGTGAAGAGCAGCCACGCTTCTGCTTCCTCCTGTGCTTGGAGAGACAGCCCATCAAAGGTGACATAGATGATGTGGAGTAGTGCTAAACTCCTACCTCTATAACTGGGACAATTACTTATTTCATTTTTTTTTTATTAGACAGAAAGATATATTTCAAAATTACGGAGAGTTTTCTGTTCAGATTTCTGTCCCTGTTGTTGCAACTCCAACATGAAGAGGTTTTGATTGATAGGGTGCATCCTCTCACCCTTGGCAGAGCTGTTGCTGGTTTGCCAGCTTGTTGCCTCTCTCAGCAGGTTTTCTACCAAGTCTCTTAACTGACTGTAAACAGCACGTCAGATGGGGTCATTTTCTATCCCACATCCTGCAATAGCTAGTAAAACTGAAAGGCATAGAAATGGAACTAAAACATATGGACTGTCAATAAAATACTGTCACCTTAGAGTCATTATATACTCCTTGAAAGAGCCCGTCTCTAAAAAAATCACTGTATGGAGGTTTCCTTTCCCAACATAATTTCTATCTTTTTAATTTAGTCCTCTTCAGAAAATACTATATTTCATCATTTAACTCAGAAATTGAATGCCATAGGGCTTGACTTTATTATGCACTAATAAAATGAAGAGAAACAGACCTTTAAAAATAATTGTGAAAATACAGTCTGTCAGCAAGGATTAGATTCAGCTGTGGCACTGTCTTGAAAAAGTTATTTTGCTCTAAAATACATTAAATATTTATTAGCTTCACCTGAGGTAAACATGCAGTTGTTTACATATCTTCAAATTTGTATATACACACTTGCAAATGAATTTAGAAAGGAGCACCAGATTCATGAATATATACCATTCTTAGCTCTATTTTAAAAAATAAATCGTGAAGGTGTTCCATTAGCAATAGGCCAGGAGTAGAAAGGTGGGATATTTGAGGAGCAGGACCCATTTCCTTAACCTGTCTAATAAAATGTGCTGTTAATAATTTGATTTGTTTTGTCTCCTTTCTATCTCAAACTCTTCCTCTCCACAAGACATGTCAATTGAGTTAGGGGAGAAGTCATACACAGAAGTGTAATGTATTCTGGCTTTCCTCATACTTACCAGTAAGAGAAGATGGTCTGAACCCATAAGAAACCTAAAAGCCCATAAGAAATGTCTCTGTTGTGATCAAGAGGTTTGTGAAACTGAAGATCTCAACAAACTGTTTTCAAAATCTTTCTGAATCCAGATAACATTCAGAGAGTTTTCTCTCGCACCTAGGATAAATTTTTGGTAAAATGGGGACAAGTTGCTGGACCATGCAACACAGCAATTAAAAAAGTTTATGCCCCAAAGCTTGTCACTTTTGGCATCAAATTTTTGAACTTCAGAGTTCCTCAGGACTTCTGTGACTTCTTATGCACAGAAGTGGTTCAGTGTCTGAGAAAACTGTGCCTATTCCATAACCAGAGTACCTGGACTAACCAATGGTCAGAGATCCTCAGAGCACACCAAACACACAAACAAGTGAACAAGAAAGTATTGAATGCTCCAGTGCAGTACAGGAAATCTGTGTTCCACCCTGTTTTCTCAGCTCTATTTTAATCTTCTGTATAATGTAAATGAATTGTCATAGGAATTGAGACAGCAGCAGTATTTAAAGTTAATTTTAGACCTTGGATCAAATTTTTTTATGTGATTTTCCAATGCTTGTCATAGTTTCATCTGCTCAATCCCTTTTCTCTGGAACATTATTTACTTAATGTTTTTTCAGCACTTTTATTTCTACCTCTTTAATAATAGATATCTTTCAGAAGCTATGATTTATTATTCCTATCTGTCTGCTGCTTGTAAAATATTTTTATATGTTCTATGGCAGTAATTCAGATTCTTCTGTTTTATTCCTTGCAAGAGTGCACAAGTTTCCTTAGCTTTTTACTGCCCTCACCAAATTTTTCAAGTATATTAGATTTCAGTCTACCAAAGATTGTATTCCTAGCACCTTTTAGCCTATAAATCTTATAATTTTTCTCCTCTTGCAGTCCATCTATTGCCTGTGTCTTTGATTGCCTGATTTTCTTTTCCTTTTGTAATGAAATAATGCATGGACACCACATGACTTTTTTACAATTTTCTTCAGCAATTTGTAATTGAAATTTGAATTTGTCTTTTCTATGTATTTTCTCAGCTACTTACATAGATTTTGACAGTTGAGAGAATTAATCCTTAAATAAATTCTCCCAGTGGTAAGATGTCTCCAGCTTTTCCCATGATTGAAACACCCTTTCATTTGCATTATCTTGTCCTTACTCCTCTAGAAAAAGCTTTGGCCTTCACTTCTGCAAGCATCTCGTGCAGGTCTGTGTGAACTTCCTTGCACCCTCTCTGGGGGATGCTGGCAGTCCTTCACTGTGGTGTAAAGGACAGTCAGGACACCTCTTGCAGTTACCTTTCTCTTCAACCCTTCCAGCTAAAATGCATATTCCCAGTCATGGTGAGCAATAGGTAACTTTAGAAACATTACAATGATGTAATGAAAGAATATTGCTAGGGATGAAGTTTCACTCACATAGATATGCTTCTGCCAAGTGTCAGCATTCTTGCTGTCTCTTCAGATTTCTTTCCATCTACAGCTCTCAGACACTAAATGCTTTTAGTTCTTGTACCTATTGAGTGATTTTTTTAAACCTTTTTATTTTTTTTCTCTAGATTAGTATAACTCTCATTTAGGATTTTTGAAATTACCATCAGCTGTGGTGAAATGCAAGAAGTTTCTTACATGTTCTCAGCTTTCAAGTCATGGTCTCCACCTGCAACCCATAATCTTAAAACTGAAACAAGTCATTGATACTGTCAGCTGTGACCAAAAAAACACCTGGAAATGGAGAAGAGTTTATTTTTGGCCCCAGGAAACAAAGACCAGGAAACAAAGGTTATTTTTCTTGCTGTCATTCATTTTATTTAAGATTTAATGTCTTTAAGGAATGTCCCAATTATGTGAATAATGAAATAATTTGAAATATTAATACTATTTTACATCCACATCTGCCTTTTTATCTTTTAAAATATTATAAGATATTTTTCAAATTAAAAAAAATCTGAAAGGTAGATGAAGCTTACTGGAATTTATTAAATTCAAATAGAAAAGCTATTTTTTCATATATTTCTATGC
Source organism: Molothrus aeneus (assembly GCF_037042795.1). Classification (NCBI taxonomy): domain Eukaryota; kingdom Metazoa; phylum Chordata; class Aves; order Passeriformes; family Icteridae; genus Molothrus; species Molothrus aeneus. The sequence continues at coordinate 49,207,446 of NC_089650.1, forward strand.
TTTACGTTAAGACACTCAATGAAAATGTTTCTGTTTCCCAAAGATCATAGTTTTACCTTTCCCTTAGGCTCTGATAGAATGATCAGTTTCTCTATTTGGTGCAAAAGACTGGAGTGCACATTATAAATGTTCTTGATCTGACATAGTGACAAAACTCTTTCACATTCAGATGCTTCTCGTGTCTATGAACTAAAACTCATATAGCATGTAAACACCAAAGTAGTAATTAAATTCTAATCTGTATTAAACTCAGTGATGCCTGCATCACATGGCTACAAATAAACAATGAACTTTGTGGAAAACACTAGTGACACAACAGTAAACTTGGTATAGTTTACTATATAGTTTACATTGGAGATGCTTAAGCAGTTAAAAATGGTGGTATTGTCCTAACTAATCTAACTGCAGGGTCCTTTAGCCAAAAGACTTTGCAAGTGTGCTCAGCCTCCTCTGACCACTGAGGGATTCCTACTGAGGTGTCTTTCTGTTCATATTTGATAACACAAAGGTATGCCTCATCCCTTGAGATCATATTATTGCTCAGCAGGTATAAGTTGGTATTGCTTTGGTCATGTCAGTTGAATGCCTTTTAAAACTTGTGAATATGACCTATGATAGGATTTTGAGTCAAACTCTCTAGGATTTTATTTTGTTAAAGTGATTTACCCTATTCACTATATAATTTGAGCAAATTAATATTTTTGGAAACATACTTTGAGGAAAACCTATTAATACAAGCATTCACAATGTGCTCGTCTGTGTGGTATGTCTGCTTCTTACATAATGAGCAGGAAATAAAGAAAAAAAGGAAAGAATTGATTGAATCAGTTTCTTCAAGCTTCAGCAGTGTGCATCCACACTGTTTTCTCTTTTTATGCCATCTAGTTTGCTCTCACTGTCCTGAGTCAACAGAAAACATTTACTGTGTGCCACTTTTCTATGAAAAGGCAAGAATATATGAAATACAGTGCATGCCCATTCTGCACTGTAGAGTATTATACCCCTTTGACTCACCTCAGACAAAGTAAATGGAAATTGCACTTTTGTAGCTCAGGGCACATAATTTTAGAAGATAGGATGCACCTCTTGACAGAAGAAGGCTTGAAATATGCATGAGCATTCTTCTGAGAGTTTTCAGTCTTCTGGAATTAACATAGTAAGTATTTTAGCAGATGCATCAGGTTAAAAGAGTAAGAGAAGATATTCAGCCCTTGGTGTAGTCTCTCACTGCAGTAAGTCTTTTGCACATAGTGTGCAAGTAGGCACAGAGGGGAACAATAACAATCTAATCATGTTTGGGGGTTTTTTTTGCAGTTTTAAACATTAAAGAGCACCCTTTCTCTGCCATACTTAATTTCAGGAATCTCAAAGCCTCAGTTATTGGTCCTCTCCTTCTCTTTGTTGCCATATCCATGGCTCTCTCATGCACTAAAAATCAAACCGGGTATTTCCAGCCATGTGAACACAAATCATTACAATTTGATCTTAAATGTCTGCTGCAACAACTCTAAATGCCATTTCGATCAGACACAGGAAGCATTGACTCTCATACATTACCTGGGGGTAACACAAAAACATAACAGAAAAAGGAACTGTTCATATCTTGGGTTATTATTTTTGCAGAGCTGTGATGACTGGTGCATTCATGCTAATAACATGACAAACATTTCACATTTTTTAGCAAAAAGAGTAGGTTTTTGGTGTGGCTGTCGCACACAAAAAAGGACTGCTGCCTTCCTTTTCAGCACAAAATCTTATGGTGACTGTGTAAATGATTTGATAGAGGACCTGGCATAAAAATAGAATCATGATCTCTCTGAGATGGCTTTGGAAAACACTGTCTGAGATAATTTCAAAAAAATCTTTTTGACTTACAAATCACATTTTTAATCTTCTGGTAAAAATGTAAATATATCTCAGATACTGTTAGTCCCATTTAAGAGGATATTCTATATAAGACTAGATTAGAGAAAATGAAAGAAGCTTGTTTTGTGTTTGGCAATAAGAAAAAAGTACCTTGAACTACCATCGTACACTGCTTGCATACAGAAGTGCATAACACCTGAAAAATGTATCTCTGGATTTTCTTAACAGCTAGAAATTACTCTATGTTATTTAGAGGATTTAGTGGCAGAATACTTTTTTTAAAAATAAACAATCAATAGATTTGTATTCTATTTTGTACTTCTACAGATGCTGAAATGAACTAAAGGGAAAATTAAGAGTTTAATTTTGCCTGGCTTATATTTCTGGAAGCAAGAGTTATAGACTTTGTCCCTAACAACTATGCAAAAGGAGGTACAGGAAGGTAATTAAGGTCCATCTTTAACAAAAATTATGTTACCTGCCATCCTTCAAGAGTCCAGATCTTGTTTATTATGATTCCTCAGTGTATAGGTTACCTTTTAAGAATCCAGAGCAGTAATCTTTGTAAATTTATTCTAGTCACAGAACAATGGCTATTGTTGATGGAGGGCTACACACATCCAAAGTGGAGGAGAGCATGAAAATAGGTGGCTTGATACTTCCTTGACAGCTAGTGAAACCTTTAATTAAAAACAAGTTATTTGTTGATAACACAAGAATCTACATATGAATTTTGTGGATAACCATTTTGTTTTAGCCCAGAAAATGGTATGAACATAACTTCATTGACACTTTAATAGGATATGTCTCACCTAACTTTAGTTGTGTGAAAATTACATGTTCAGCCTAAGGTGATTATATAGAGAACTCTTTAGGCAGTGAAGATATTTTCGGTGTGGGCCATTATAGCCAGAAATAGATTTCTAATACAGAATGGGATTAATTCCCTCTGGGTGTGCTCGTTTCTCTCCACAGGTTAGGGCACAATGACAAGTCCAAACTAGGCACACAGTTAAGTGACATAAATCCTACTTCTAGGTGAACAAAACACACATAAAGGAGAGGATGACATTTTAATTTTATTAACTCTGCTTCCAGAATTACTTTAAATATATTATCCTGAGATATTTGTTCACCAGATGTTTATTCACCACAACCCCTAATTTAATTTAGTTTATTTCATGAATATGTGTGTATTGACCACTGAAAATGAAATTTTGTCCTGTGTTAAACAGAACGTAGGGTCTGCAGCTGCTGTAAACTGAAACTGCTGAATGATGAAGAGATGCAGAGCTTGTGCACTATTACATGCTGAGTAGCATGTTCCCATTTCTCTGGTCAGGTGAAGAAATCCATACCCATGAACTTCAAAGCAGGCAATGTTTTAGCCACAAAACCCATTTGTTTATCCAGATTTGCCACCACAGGAAAAAACCCCTTTTAAAATATACCCTAAATGAAGCCAAATTATACTCAGTCCTTCCTCAGTGAGCAGCACAAGCTGGAAGAGTGGCAGTACTTTGCAACAGATGAAAACTGAGAAGAAATCTTGGCTAATGACACACTATTTTGTATGAGGTCTCTTGGTCCTTTCTCCCCATTGTACCCAGATGGAGATAAAAAAGGAAGACTAAAAGATCCCATGTTCTCTCCCTGCTTTGCATAGCATACTTTAACCTTGGACCTGAAATGGTCTGGGCTAGCTGACAATAGAGCTTAAAATTTTGTCAACTAGTAGGAATTTGCATCAGCACTGTAGCCTTCCAACAGGTGTCCACACAAAGAAGGTAACATGCAGAAAGGTTAAGTAAGAAATGGATGTATAGCCATATTTCTGCTTGATGCTGAAAAAATGGATGGAATAGAACAGACAATATGGTCTTTTATATTCACATCTCTTTCAATTTCCCTTAAGCTGAAACACTTTAAAGTGCATTAGTACAGACTTGCTTTTATACAGGCTCTTTTATTCAGAATAACAACACAGAGTAGCAATGGCTGATGACACTCATGATATACCGTAGAACATTAGGAATTGTTACCTCATTCAGATAATAAGGGATATTTTTCTTAGCCTATTACAAATTTTATATTTAGTAATGCACTTTCTTTTTCCCTTAAAAAAATTGACCTTGTCAGGTGAAATGAAGAGTAAACCAAAGAGAGAGCAAAACTACACTTACTCCCTGTTACCAGCTCAAGTGCAAAGGAACAGTTCTCAGCGGCCCCTGGCTCTAATTCTGTTCTCCCACAAGAAACACTGCAAGTGATTTTCAGCTTGTCATCCAAGCATGTATGTTGATTTGATGATGATAATTAACTCAGTATTTAAACAACTCTTTCTGAAAAAATTTACTAAGCCTAGGTTTGCAGCCAGGGTTTACTGATTACAATGCAGGTCATGAAGCTGAGCCCCTTAGAGGAACCAATCCCTCTGCATATGTACAATAAGCTCTACAGGATTGCTCTGATTCTGTTTGGGTTTTCTTTTGTTTTGAGTGAGGTTTTGTGCGTGGATTTTTTGGTTTTACTTTTTTTTCCCCCCCCATCTCAGTAGATCATACTTAAGAGACTCCTCTGTCTCTGCTTGAACTGTCAAAATCCAGACACTATGTGCTAATTGCTGTGATTATGACATTAAGAATAAAATTTCTGACTCTTCTGTGGCAGTGGGGCCAGCTCAGCAATCTCTAGTGTAGGAAGGATACATTAAAGGTTTGAATATAGTGACATATTTATTTCATAAGTGTCACAGCCTTCTCTCATAATTAAATCTGTTGGGTATTCCTTTGTAAAAAGAGAGCTTTAATAACAGTTAATTTTTATGCATTTTTGGCAACAAAAAGTAACATTGGTTGATTTCCTTTGACTGGCAGAGGAGTATCTTTAAAAGTAAAATGTGGTGCTAATACCTCCCATTTCCTCCCCTTTCAGTTTTTTTAAGTGGAATTTCCTGATCCTCATTACAACAGTGCCCCACAGGGATGTTGATGTTTGCACATAACAATGATTGCAAACAGCAAGTAGATAAATCTTGGCATGGAAAAAAAACAGGCCATAAATGAAAAAGAAAAAACTCTACTAGAAATGCAAGATAATGTAGTGGGCCGGTTTCGCTGCTGTTTGAAACAAATGTATTTAAACAGAGAGTGTTAGGCTGAATAATTAAGAATTATAGAAGAGAAAATGTAGAGAAACAAACATGTACATGGTTATGCCATAAATGAGATTTTTACTAGAGGGAGAACTTTCACATTTATTTCTTTATGTTTGAAATGGTGCCAAAAATGAGTGAACAGAAGAACTTCAAGACAGATCAGACCTTAGAGCAGTGTTGCTTTTTCTTTCAATTTCTTTTATTCAACAACTATACAATAATTTTGTTCCTATTTCAGCTTTCATAGTAAAACTGGGAATGGAAAATCAGACTGACATCTGTGAAACAAGGAAAGAAACATTTGAAAGCCTTCAACATAAGGACATAACTGATACCAGGGAGAGTTCAGGCTGGCTTCTTTTAGGACTCTAGTGGGTTTAGCAGTCACTGTAGCTGGCCTAACATGGTTGAAAATGAGAGTGCTTTCTAAAATATTATCAGAAAACATTAATTTGATATCTACTGAAGGGAGATGCTCTGCTCAGTGATTACATTGTGTCCTGATGCACATTGGGATTTTGTGGCAAGACACATACTATGTTCTTTCAAAGTCACTAGAGTTACTTGGAAGGTTCCTCCTGAGTAGCAGAGCAGAATTTGACCCCAAGCCATCATTCCTCCTCTGGCTGTCAGCTCTCCCAGCAGCACGCCACACAGGCTGCAAATGGAATCTGGCTAATAACAGTCCTAGTGAGTTTATCAGTGGATGGATGGCAGTGTGGAATTGTGTTCCTCTGTCTTGTTTCATATTCTGGAAAAAAAAAAAAAGAAAGGAAAAAAAATGAAAAAATAGAAAAAAAGACTCATACTGTTTGTATTTCTGAAATGACAGACATGGAATGGAATTGTGTAAGTGGCTATGATTTTGTTCTCCTAGTTACTAGAACTGAAATATTTATCTGTGTATATATATATACACACACACATATATTACACAGGGAGGAGAGTCAGAAAGGACTTAGAGAAAGGTCACTGTAATTCAATTCCAATAAGTTAAATTTAGGAAAAGAATACAGCAGTGAGCAAATATATACATACCCACACACTGCTGAATGTCACCCTCTTCTGCATAGCACTATGAGGTTGTTCTATATGACCTCCACATTTCTTCTTCCCCCAGAAAATCCATCTTTGATAGGGCATACACAGAGAAATATATGGAAAGGTGATCAGCCTAATCTTTTATTCTGTTTGCACAAGTCCACATGATTTCATTGTTAGCTGTGTTAACTCCTTACCAACTGAATATACAAAAAGAAAAAGAAAGCAATAAGGAAAGGTGATGAGAAGATGGGAAAAATTCTGTGAATATGCCACTAGAACTATATGGATAGATACAGACATAGACATAGATGTAGCCACTGATATATAGGCACTAGGCTCTTCATCATGGGATTGAGGCCACTTATCTAAACCTTTTTTTGGGAAGAGACCATATTTGGTGTCTAATGAGCTAGATGGATTTACTAAAGTGATTTTGTCAAATGATAGCATCCCCTTGCGCTCAAAATGAGCTGACTTATCTTGTAAAATTAATTCAGCAAGAGACTTCTGTCCATCAGTTGTAAAATAGCATATTATATGATGTATACCAGCCAGACCAAAATGCTTGGCCATCGATTTGATGTCTATAGAAAATCAAAGGACTTAACAGGGTTAGGAAGGGAAATAGGATTACTGAAGTAAAAGGGATTGAATTGTTGCAGAATAAAGTGTAACTTGAATCAGAATTATGTTTGCAGGTAGCATCTATTGTAGTACAAAGATAGCACAATGCTCAGAAACATGCCCAGTTCTTGCTAACTGCCACTGTTCATTTCCCATTTCTGGCTTGCTTCTTTTTTTTTTTTTTTTTTCAAATTAGTTTAGATTTTTTTTTCTTCAAATTAGTTTAGATCACTATACAATGCTGCAGTCCTAACAATGATGACATCAGAGATACCTAGGCAACCATAAATGTTAAGGGTTTATTTTATAGTTTTCCAAACTCTTGCTGCATCTTTTTTTCTACCAGTTTGGTACTCCTCAGGAGAAAAAAAAAAATTTCTCAGTGAAGTTCTTTTCCCTTGGTAGAAGATAATTTAATAGAGCTGGAGGTTTTGTAAAAAGAGATGTTTTTGGTATACCTGTATAATGATATGTATGATTTTGATCTATCACTCCTCTTTAAAAATTTATATTAACATTTTAAAAACCACTTATTTTGATTTTAGAGATTGAAGTTTCCAGCTCAGCACAATTCAGTACAATTAATTTCTGATTTCTTGTGTCCTCCAGTCTCCTCCAGTACCCTGTCTTGTTTGCAGCAAAAGAGAGGGTTTATCTGAAAACCAGCACCAACTGGTAAGGAGAACACTGAGACACAAAAACCAATTGGAAGATAAGCTTAATACCAAAAAACCAACAAGATCTATGGAACAAGCTGCAAAAGGTAGAAACAAGGTGATTTTAGGTCAATAAAGTAATAACCACACAGTTTTTCAGGGCTGGGTCAGAGGCTGCTGCACCCCTGGTGTGCCCTGTTCCTGGCTGGCAAAGAAGGCAGGACACCCCAGGCAGAGCCTGCCCTGCTGCAAAATGGACCTTGGCTGCCAGGTCCTGTTCTTCCCACCCTGGGGACAGCAAGGGAGAATACAGCCAAACATTATAAACTTCTGTAGATTCAATATTGAATCTATTGAATTCAATATTCAGCAAGTTTGGTTTTTTTGCCAAAATGGAAAGCTCATGTACCTTTCTGATGCACCAGGACAGTGTGGAGGAACTTGGTGCATCACTGGGCATGCTTCTTTACAAACTACAGGCATGAGCAGGGGGAGTCAGAAAATACAATGAGATTCAGCAAGAATAATCCAGTCCAAGGATAAATATAGGGGAAATAACAACATTTTATAGTTTAGGAAAGGGAGGACTTAAGAGAAACATGATCACTAGTTAATAAACACCATCAAAGTTACAATAAAAGTGAATTAAAGGAATTACATTGTCTGATAAGATGGCATGACAAGGAATGATGATCTAAAGGTAGGAAAGGTAGCTCTTAAGTTAGAAATTATGAAAAATTCTTAAACAGCTAGAACAAATGGCCAACGTGGGAAATCTCCAGGGATGGCAGTCAAGTCACTGACATCATGAGGTTTATTCAAGAAACAAAGTTTCTTTCAATGTGTCTGATAAAGAAGTGCAACAGAAAGAGGAGTGACAGCCCAGAAAATGAACTGACTTTTTTGTAACTGAATTTATGAGGTTGTGATTTTTTATAGATATGACTGTATATTTAGAAGAAATAGACATGGAAATTCATTTTGAAAAAGAAATATTTTCTTTTATTTTATGTTCATTCAAATCAACATTCAATTAAGACAAAAAAATCTAATTTTATTTTTCCAAAATGCTTTTTGGGGAAAATATCTTTATATTATCATTTCTGGCTCTAAATTTTTGGTGACAAAGAGCCAGTTTTTTTAATGAGACATGAACTATATTCCTAAATAGGAACAAATTATAGATGTGCTAATAAATACCTGATTTCTGTTTCTACTGATGTAAGATATTAAAATTCAGATCATAATAATCTAGAGTAAACCACAGGACTGCAAGTTATGGGAAAAAAAAGATTTTTTTTTATAAAGAAAAGCAACTGTTCGTGATTCTGGAGATAAAAAAATAAGCCTCCTGTTGGTGAATTTTGGAAAGACATAAAGTAAAACTGCATATGTTTCTAAGAAGTAGCAGCTGAGGACTTGATGAATTAGTGAAAAAAAAAAAAGAAAGACTGGAAATATCGCTTACAGAGCAACTCAAGGTTCCTCCAATGTGGCAGTGTCTAGTTTCTTTTCATGAACAGAATTCTTGGGATACACACAAGTATTTTCTATTGCTAATAAAGCTCCTTGTTCTGGTAGAGCCCAGAAAATTATGGGGTTTTTTCTTTTTCCTTCCACTCTTTCCCCAGCAGCCCAGTAGAAATCTGGGTAATTAATTCTTAGCACTTCCAGCAGCCTGTGAGATCTGGCATTAGAGTACTGGTAAAACTTCAGAGCCAAAATCTAGTTTTAGATTTCTTTGTATTCCACTTGAAGTACTTTAGGATTTTCTTTTTGGAGCCAGCTGCAGAGATGTTTCAGCATGCAATATAGAAAATAAGTAATACAAATGCCTATCTCCAGTTTGTTAAGAGCCAGATTACAGTGACTTCAAGTGCTTCTGAGGTCCATATAGAGAATATATAGACTTCCTACAGAATACATTTTTTCTGTCAGAGACCTATTTTGGTATCAGACTGGTACCAGGAGGAACTGAGTTCATGTCTGATATATTTTACAGTGATGGCTAAATTGGCTGATCTACATGCTTAAAAAGCCCCCAACAAACAAACAAAAAAAGCAGGCATAATGATAATGTCTTTCTTGTTCAGCTCTACTCAGAGGAAATGTAGGGCTTTCAAATTGAAAATGTTATTAGGAGCACTGTATTATGATTCTTAGGAGGGCTGAAGTGGTTTTTTTTTGGTTTTTTTTTGGTTTTTGGTTTTTTTTTTTTTTTTAATCAGTGATGTAGGAAAGCTTTTAAAGCAGTAATTAGGTATCACAAATCCATGGAGATATAGGTGAACAGGACTTACCTGCCACAGAAATACAACCAAATTCAGACTGGCATGCAACAGCAAAGAACAGACAGTAGAGTGACATGCAATTTTGCTCTGAATTAATATCAAGTAGCAGTCACCAGAGAGACTAGACATTGTGTAAACTGAAATCAAACTACTTTGAAATGAGTAGTGACATCTGTGTTTGAAACATTTAGGTAGACAGACTAGCAGACCAGCAGATTTCAACTACCTGCAAACCAGCAAAACCTTTCTTATTCTGATTGAAATACATTGTCCTTTCCTCATCCAGTTCCCTTTTTTTATCTCACGGTTTTGGTTTTTAATTTAGGGAATAAATAACCTGCATTGAATACAAGCAATATTTCTCCAATATTCAGTCCTCTTGAATTCTGTCATTCAGTGTTGACCCTGATTAACTTGTGACATTTTAAAGAATCACTGTATAATCTGGTGGACTTGCAATATCAAACAATAAAACTAGCAGAAGGGTTCAGGGCAGAGGATGCTTAAAAACTACTCCTGAAACCAATAAACATAATTTGTGGCCTGAAAGAGAATTTTAAATTAATGAAAGAAGATCAGTGAAAGGTTTGGTGCACTGATGACTGGAAGCATCTTTTATGAAGAGAAGTTTGGCTGTTACTGAATGAAAATGTTAAATGTGAGTAGGCTGGGATACTGATAAATCTTTGAAAGAAGAGAGAACACCAGAGGTATTCATAAAGGAAAGCTGTATGCTATCCATAAATGAACCTGAAGCTGAGAAGTGTATTTATTGAAAATATTTTAGGGGCAGAATTTACTTCTACGTTTTTACGTATTGCAATCACAGAATATGGCAAGATTCAGACATGGGGCAGACTGGTGACAGTAGAAGCCTGCCTGTGGGTCCCAGAATGGAAGAACACTGCCTATACTAACAGGAAAAACCTGGCCTAAGGCTTGTGAGGATCTCTTATACTGCTTGGGATGCCAGCCTAGGCAAAGATCAAGATGACCTTGTTTAATACATCTATCTCTCCAGCAGAATTTGTTTCTGAGGGCTAGATGTTGCCAGAATTGTTGCACAAAGGGCACTGGAGCTTCTTTCTCCCAGAATGTGGACCCTGTATTTGTAGTTTGAATGGTGGGTAGGTTTTTGCAATGTCTTCAATGGGGCAAACTACCTCATCTTGTTCTTATAGAGACACAATTTGATCTCCCCCTTTGTGCCTCAAGACTTGCTTGATGCTTGTAGACTCCGGAGAGCAGGCTCTGCATTTAGAAAGATTTGAAATAAAGATATTAATACTTGTAAAAACTCCAGTGTAAATACAGTTTGCATGATTATTTCCAAGAGCATAATTTTACTCAATATAAAAATTAATCCCCAGATAATAAAGGGGTCTTGGAGGAAGAGAAGGTCATCAAACTTACTAGATATTACTTTCAATTAAGTAAATGGCAATTGCTTTTGTTACCTCTGCTCCTTTTGCTTTATTATCTTTGTACTGAAAGGGTTTTATCTGAGAAACAGTTGCTTGGTTTGGGTTCATTTATTAGGGGGATGTTAGTGTAAAATAGCCTTCTCAAAAGTGCAGTCATATTCTAAGGAAGATAAAAGAAAGAAGTGAACCAAGGTTAAATCTAGTAAGCTGGCAGATCTAAGCCTCAAAAATTTAATATGAATTTTAAATAAAGTTAGAATAGGCTAAGATAGAGAAGACAATAGTGGTCTTTTCTTCAATTAGTAATAGTCACAATGCATTTTTGTTGGTTTTGTCTCAACAGACACTGCAGAAGACTGTACCACTTTTAATGGATTATTATAGTTGAAAGTTTGGTGGTGAAGAAAAAAAGAAATCTTGCACAGTTAAGGATGATGCAACATGAAAGTATAACAGAATTTTGTCCTCAATTCTACAATGAAATATGTAAGCTTCAATATTTTCACTGCAGGAGTTGCAACAACAGTTATGAGATTTTTTTTCTTTAATGAAATCTTTTCCCAATAAATTCAGTCACTAACCTGCCTTAGCTCAAATATTTGCCATGTAGCATGTTATACTGACTGTAAATTTGCTTTTCCTTCTATCTGAGGGAGATGCAAAATGTGTTAGAAATTTAGATAAGTTCATTTTAATTTCACCTGCAGAGAAATCATCTGGGTATTCTCCACTGACAGAGAGTAGTGATAATTGGGCTTCTGATGTCTCCTCTAGGCCTGCTGTCCTGCTCAGCTGTGTTCAGCATATATTAAAGTGCACAGAAGCATGTGCAGTCTGATAGCAGCCAGTAGACTCCTGCAGTTTGATATGGTTTTCTCTGTTTTCTGTTGTGGACATCACAGTCATGAAGCAGAAATAATGGATGTCCAGAGAAAAATAGACTAATACACCATCATGTAATTTTTCCTTTTCTGACCTGCATTTTGATGGAGTTTCTGGTGAAAATATAAGCTATGAATGAAATCCTTGCCAGAGGTTTTGCAAACACAGCAGTAATATATAAGATAAAATAGTACCATGGAGATCAGTCTAGTCTCCTTATCTGACTCAAACACTGTTGTTCCTTACTAATGAAAATATAAAGTGGATCTCTGCATGGAGACAGAGTGAGCAGGTGGAACTCAGTCCTCTACACTGCATGGCTTTGTTAGTACAACAGTAGCAAAAGTCAACCCTACATTGCAATTTAGCCCAGCATGTTTGTCTAAATTAACTCATATTCTAGTAGGGTATATTTCTCATCACACTTAATAAGGAGAGTTGTCGTAGACATCTTTTTGTGAAAATCTTTTCTTAAGATTTTTTCTCTTCTGAGAAGCTGAAGCCTCAGAAACAAAATGTAAACAATGGTTATCTGCTGCTGTGGAATGCAACAGGTGGATCCGTGATTGGTCTCCTGTGGATGTTTGGATTTACTGACCAGTCACAGCATAGCTGGCTCTCGCGCTCTGTCCGAGCCAGCTGCTTTTGTTATCATTCTTTTCTATTCTATTCTTAGCTAGCCTTCTGGGGAAACCTGGAAACCTCTTCTTCTATTTTTTTAGTATAGCTATAATGTAATATATATATATATATATATATATATATATATATATAAAATAAAATAATAAATCAAGCCTTCTGAACATGGAGTCAACATTCTCGTCTCTTGCCTCATCCAAGAACCCCTGTGAACACTACCACAGAGAGTACTCTTTACTGGTCTTTCAGTAGGATGGTCTGTAAAAAATGTATCTGAAGGCTTCCTTTTGGTGGTTACAGTGCATGGCAGCAAGGTCAACCCTAACTTCCTCAACTGTTAGAGAAAACAAAATTCAGCATCTTACAGTGTTCCTGAATCTACATGGGAGCATAGAAAGTAGTACAGGGCTCCACATCACATTTTATTTCCCTTGAAAAGCCACATAATGCTCCCATTTGGCTGGGGCTCAGTAGTTCATTGTGGGTGATTGTAAATATTTTCCTCTTTTGATCTTTTTTATCTTTTAATCTTTTCATCGTCTTCATTTTTGAGTGTCAAGTAGGGATATGCACAACCCAAAACTGGTCTTAGCTCCTTAAAGGAAGAGATGAGTAGCTATGTATGAGTAAAAACAGGTTAGATTACCAAAAAGGAGAAAATGCCTGTGTGGTTTCAGAGGTAACCCTGTTGCTAATAGTTAGAAGGAAGGTAAATTGAAGGCATCCTTACTTAAGAGAAGCTTGGGATCCCTATAGCTATATTTTACTTTTCCTGCAAAATTCTGGTGTCAACACCAAGAGCTGCTGGTGTACTTGCTTCTTGGGCCATGACTCCTCGGCTCTGAGATGAGGGTAACAGTGAGGGTCCTGCTGGGTGATGTCTGAGTTTTGAAAGCAGCCCCTCCCATTCCAAAGGCCGTGGAACCTTCCAGCTGAGCAGAAACCAGCAGGCACCACCCTTTCCTCTGCCTCCTGTGTACAGACATCAATAGGAAGCTGTGCTGTTATAAATAAGTAATATCTTTTCTCCTTGAAATTGGTGTGCAAAGCACTGTAAAGATCTGTCAAGGCTGTGTAAGACAGCAGCACATCTGTCTTCTACTGAGCACTAAAATGTCCTTTTAACAAAATGCCAGGACTTAGTCTTCTGACAGCAACTCCAACTTGTATTTGTTTGTTTTTTTATTTGTTTATTGCATTCTGATTTCTTTGAGGGTTGTGCCATTGCCAGAAGTAGAACAAGTCTGTGGGCTGGCCCTGAGCTCCTGCTGGCCAGAAAGCTATACCTGGCTAGCTTGCTGATGGGGTGCAATCTATCTTTTTCAGTTTAGCTTCTTTATTTTCTGGCTTGAAATTCCTCTGTGTGGATGTTTTCTTTGTCTGCTTGCCAAATCTATGGCTAGTTACAATCACACATTTACTGACAAATTAATATTTTCTCTTGGTGTCAACTTTACACGTATTTTCTCCATATATGCAAGACTTTATTTGCAGTACCTGTGTATTTCTAATCTGTTTATCTTTGGTATACAGCCCCTCTCCTACAGAGACATGTAGAGAATAGAAAGCAAAAATAAACTAAATTATATTACACAAGTACATTTTAATATGCATAAAAAACAGTAGAGTTAATCCTTCATAAGTCTTTTCTATTTAATAAAAATGACAACCCTTTCTCTCTTGTCCTCCCCTTTCTGCCTGATCTTGATTATTCATTTTTCAAAGAGTTCAAATCTCTTACAAATGCAAATAAAAGAACATTAGAGCAAGGTAGTCATGGATAGTTCTTTATAATGATTTTTCTTCCTAATTTTCTTATTTTTATTATTTTCTGACTTCCAGCAGTTTCTTTTGCAGGCCCTGGGTGGGAAGTTATATTAAGGATACTATTTTTTCATCTTCTTCAATATATGATTGCTTGATACACTGTGAAATAAGTCCCTGAAGCTTCTATGTTAAACTCATTTTTATTATGCTGCTTCAGTAACAAAAATTAAATAAATAATATGGAAAAGAGATGCTGGATTTCAGTAGGTGGATCTGTCATATTGTTTCTGAAGTTTGCTGCTGGAGTGTCCAGAGATGCACAGAGGTGTTGCTCTTTAATGACTATTCAGGACAACTGTTTACTTGTTTTTTTTGGCTGGGGTGATATTTTTATCCTCTTCCACCTTTGCTTATATTGTTGAGAGCTCTTAACATCCACTTCACAGCACCTTGAAAAGGAAGGTGGGATATGGTGATACAAAACTTCACAGTAATGGAACACATGACCCCATCAGTCTCTCTCTAGGATTTCCTGCTGACTTAATCAAGGATGTAGGAATTAGAAGTTGTCTATTACTGAAGAAAGCCTTAGTATGGGAGTTCTATAAAAATGGTACCAAACTTCCATTTTTTATTCTTGAATGCAATATTTTTTTCTGTCACATATCTGCTTTGAGACTCTAAGTAGCCAGAGTGACACCTAAGTGCCACAGAAGAAGCTGGGAAAGCCTGTTATGTGTGAAACTTTAAAAGCCAATCCTGTTTGATGATTTAGCCTGTTTATTCTGTAGGGGAACTCATTCTGCATTGTCTGCAGCAGGCTTGTGTAAGTACCTGTAAAGTTAAAGAGGGATTGTGTGTCACTCCCTGTATATTGTTTGAATTTATAGTTGGCTTGTTGATTTTACCTTAGAGATACATAAATCTGTGATGGGCTGATGTTTCCTGGGTTCTAGATGGAGCAGAGCATGGAGACAGAGCTTCTCCTTGAGAAGTTACCCTTGGAAGAGGTCTCCTCTGTCTAGGCCCAGCACTGGCTCTCCCCTGCCACCTTAACAGCTCCATAAAGAGGAATCACTATCAGTAGTGGATTAAACAACTGTGTTATGGAAAAGTGAGGAGAATTGACATTCTGAATGAACCACAGTCATTTCCAAATTTAGAAGCAATGATTTAGAACTGATATGAGATATTAAGACAAAGCACAATATTTTATGAAGATAATTGGCATGAAAAAAATGGTGTATTTAGTAAGCTTGCTGTTCTCTCTACCTCTGAAAATATTTTTATAAATAGCTGAAGACACATCTAATGAAATGGGATTTATGAAAAAAATCAGTATCATTATTATTATTATTTTTTATATTGTAGTAACATGATTTTCCCTGAAACTAGGTTTCTCTTGAATTGGGCATTTTCTAGGTATGCCATAAAATGTCCTCTTTCCTGATTTTTGGCCATGTGACCACCTAAACTCCACCACTCTTCTGACTATATTTACCGATAAATGATTGGAATTTCACTGTGATTTATTTATTTTGGTCAGTCATTTGGATTACAATTGATACAAAGCCTATCCCCCCAGACCCAAGCAATAGACACCATTCAAGCCCTATTGCAGGAGACAATGCCTCAGTCCAGGACAGTGTGAACAGGCTGGGGAGCAGCCGATAGAAGCCCTACAGCAGGACAGCTTCAAGTGAGGAATGATGGCCAGATGTCACAGGTCTGCCAGATATTCTAGTTACTATGTCTGACTGACCTCTCTGATGTGTTTTTTTAAGCAGAATTCTCTTTAGAGGGGAAAATGAAGTTATCACATTTTTCAAGGGAAAGAAGCTGAAACAGGGAAAATGAAATACATGCCTGTGATTACCCAACAGAGAAAAGATTGGAATCTAGTTTTCCTGACCATGATCTTTCTTACATGGTGCATAAACCTGGGCCTTAGTTTTTATTAGAACAATATGTCTTTTCTTCATTACACCAGTATTTTCCAGATGATTACATACTTCACTGATATTCAGTTTTCAGACCTTCATAGCCTCCTGAAACTAAAACAAATTTCTTCTGGAAGAGAAAATGACCAGTATCTGACAGAAGTGCCCTTACACAGTACCCCTTTTCTTTAAACACACTTGTTTCAACTGAAAGATTTTAAGTACATAAAAAGAAGGTGTGCATTTTTTCTCTCCATCTTGGTCTACACAGGAATAACCAAGTCAGTTTTACTCAGATTAATTTTCATTAAGTTTACTGGCGGGTGACAGCTGAACGAAAGATTTTACTGCTTGGATTTTTAAAAACCTCCATCTGAATTTGTTTTTCCTTATTGCCAGTTCATCTGCAATAAATTAATATGTCTAAGTATGATTTTAGAGGTGCCACTGGGAAGGATATGATTTTCTAAAGTAAATGTATAATAAATGCAGCTTCCAAGATTAATTAATAGAAAGGTAAGAAAAATACAGGGAAGAAAATCTGATTAATTATATACATCATATTTTTCCCCTGTTTTTCTAATATTGTTTCAGAGTGAATATTCAACAATTACTTCACTGAAAAACACTTTTTATTCTATTTAATCATTGTGCCATTAATTACTAATTAACTAATTAACAAATGAAATGGCTATAAAATAAAAGAGTATTTTTATTTCATTGCTTGGTTTTGCATTTCCTGCAAGAGGAAATATCATAGATATTCCATTGCAAACTTTAAAATGTTTAAAATTTCTTCTGGAAGTTGTTACACAGAATCAGTGTTGCAGAGATATCTAAACAACTGATTCCACAGTCAGATCTCTCTCCATTTTCATGTTATTTCTTTTCACACAGAGATGAGTAAAAATATGGAAGTTAGTTCTTAAGTCACCATTTCTTAAAGTTATTCTTTATGTAAAGACTTTTTACTACAGAAAACCTACAACCTACAACCTGTTAATGCAACTATTCTATTCATAAACACTTTAAAGAGGGGTAATTAATCTCCTAAATTGAGTGGTCTTCAGATCTCTGGTGCTGTAACATCAAGCAGATGTGCCATTGATGGTAGGATGTGGAAAAGAGCCTTGGGATTCAGCTTACATTTCCTCCAACACAGCCTCTTCGAAAAAAAGCAAAACGAGTAAGGCCAGGCCCCTTAGTAATAAAATCAATGATGAGATGAGTGTTAAAAATGATGAAGTGAAGGATGGCACCTTCTTCCTTGGGCAGTGACTAACTTTTCTAAGTATTGAGCTACTGCTAAGATAGGCAAAAAAAAAAAAAGTGAAAGAATATGCTTATCATGTTTATTCATCTCTTTCTGAAAAGCTGAAATAAATTTTCAGTACTTTTTTTGCTTATACATTTACTTCCCTACTTCAGGATTGTTCTAATATGTCACCCCTTTATTTTAATTTGATAATGAGTAAGTTTCCTGACAAAAGGCTAGAAATCAAGGTTAACAAGTAACAAATTAGTATAAAATCAAAATGTCACAATGTCTCTGTGGAATGCAGCTGCAGACATTGGTTATTCAGGATCAATTTTTCATTATATTCTGCAAATGATTTTAAGCCTTTCTTCATCTATGATGAATTGTTCTTTATCAGCTGCCAGAAGATGGAGCTCTTTTAATAAACCATGATGCTGCTATTTGTAAAAAATGTGAAAAAAATTGCATAGAAAAGCTTTAGAAAAACATTAAAAATTTATTTCCACTTTTTACTAACTACGGCTTATTTAAATACATTTTAAAGCAGGTAAAATTGTATTCTGTTGCGAATCTGAAAAGCAGCTTGATATATTAATTATATTTTCAGATTTTCTTAATTTTTAACCTTACACTTTAAACTCTCTTTTTCTTCCATCTTCTGAATTTTCCAAACATTTCCAAATAGATCAGAAGTTGCTCTTTAGTTAAGACATATGGACTTGCAAGGGTGTAAAATAAGTGAAAAATTGCCTCCAAATTCTTTTCCTGTGTTCCTGGTTTCAGTGGTGTAAGGCTGGAGGGGAAGGCTGTGTAGCTGGGCTCTGCAGAGCTTCATGGCTGTCAGACCAAACATCTTTCACTGACACCTCTGACAACTGCTAAGCAGGTGGGCTTCACTTCTGCTGACAATGAGCCACCTCACACAAGTGACAGTGGAAAGCCATATAAAGGTGCCTATGAAGGTATCTGTGCATCTCTCCTGCTGCATTGACCATGGAGGGAAGGCAGATAATGAGGTTAGACTAGACTGCTAACTCTGGGACAGGTAATGTCAGCCAGAATGAATCTAGAAATCTTATTAACAGAATTTGTGAAGAAAAGATCGAATCTCTATTCACAGCATTGATTCAGACTTGTTTAATATAAGCTGTGATTCACACTTCTTTAGTATAAGATGCAACCACAACAGAGTACAAACATAAAGTTCAAATTGAAGGGAGGCAGAAGTGCAGCTTGGAAAGAATTGTTATTTTATACCCAATGCCGTATCTTAGCTTTCCACTTAAAACTGAAATAACTTTTTCATAAGTGTCAAGCCTGGATGGAAGAATCATAAAATACAGATTTTGTTACTTTAGGTAATTCTTCCTACTGTTCTGGAGAGTTAATGTATAATATAATGAAGAATTTTCACATTGACACAGCACTTGAAATGTAGACCTCCAAATGTTGCTTGGTATGACAGGATGGCCTTTTTCATCAATTTTAAGAAAACTTCTTTTGCTTATACAAAAAAGTAATCTTTTCATGTGATCTGTCTGTCAGTAGCTCTCGCTGACTTTGTCAATCAGCCTGGATTACACTGAAAGTCACTTTAGGTCTGAATTGCAATGATAACTGTGTGTTTGTATGAGTGTATGTATTTTCACCACTCTTCTGATGCAGTGAAATGTTTCCTTCCAATGGAGATTAATGCTGTAATAAATGCTTTTGCATTCTAGCCCGGTGTCAGTTAAAATGCAGCAAGTCTGCTCTGTGGGTTATTCACTTTACAAAGCCTTTGCAGTAGAACACAATAGCAGTTTTGTCCTACAACGTCTTTGCTTTGTATTACACTTCTCTGGATGCTCCTAAAACCTTGCACAGCTGTACTGTACATTGGAGGTAAAGGCTGGAGATTCACTTGACACCTTTGCTTTCTCTCAAGCCATTGAACAGAGAAAAGTATCTGCTAACATTAAGAACTGGGAACATTCAGAGAAGAAGATACAACATTGAATGCAGAGCTTAACTGCTGTCACTCTGTATTGATTTTTTAGGAGTTTATGCTCTACAATTCAAGTCAAAAGTTCTGATAACCCTCCTGAAATTCACTTTTCAGGTGCATTCCCTCTCATACACCCTGAGCCTGTAGGGTGGGTATGGGTTTCAGCTTTGTTCTGATTAATACTGTTTTCTGGGATTGTGAAAGTCCACACTTGCATTCCAATTTCTGAAATTAATTTAGAAAAATGTCCAAAAATACATAATTTTTATTTCCTTTTTTTAGGACTTTTTTTATAGTTAGCTTCCAAGATATCCATTATTTTTGGATCTTTCTGTAGGTTTCTCTGATGAGCAAAGGAGGGATCACCAGTACCACAAAGGAGAATGCTTACTTGACAGTAAGTGGCCCTAATGGACACATGCCAGAGGAGTCAGCAAGAATGTGTGGTGACATCCATAAATGATGGTGCATAATGATGACAGAGAGAGTGCATATATAATTATTTGAGTCTTTTATTACTTATGGCTTTCATATTTGTGCTGACACATCCTCTTGAGGTGTCTGAAACAATGTTATATCAAACTCACACAGTGTAGCACCTTACTTCCTTTTGCCCAAACTAGAAATATCTTGCTGAATGATTAACAGGTGGAGGGTTTTTTGGCAGGGTTTGCAGTACTGAGCTTTGCTGTAGCACTCTTCTCACACATCTCTCCCATTTCATGAACATTGTAATTACCTCTCATAAAAATAAAATCCACCCTTGCATTCAATGTAAGTACTAGATTTCACTATTCTTTTCCTTAATTTCCTTTACTCATTTGAAGAAGTGATAATGCAATTGAAGGCTACTCAAATCCTGAGGGAAATTAAAAGCAGCTTTTGGTACTGAACTTATAAATGGTACTTTTGGATTGAAACTGATGCTTTTCCATCAATTAAATCTGATTTTAGAATTAGCTCATCTTTCTTAGTGATTATGTAAAAGACCATATGTAAGATAGATAAGCAAATTAAGAAGCAAGGCCAGGAGGAGAACAGAGAAACAATACATTGTATTTCTAAGGTTGTCTTTATATATGCCATTTGTGACCATAGTGGTAAAAGTGTGTCATCAGTCAAATGTGCACTGAACTCTGAAAAGGAGTAATTCTTTTACAGGAATACTTTTCTTCTAATATAGATGTTTACAAAGCAGAAATCGTGTCCCTTTCGATCATGTAATTGTTTCCATTCTCAAGCAAAGTTCTATGCTCAACTAAAGTAGTTAAAACAGTAGCAAAACTGTAGGTTAATCAGGACTACTGGTTTTCTTACAGTGTTGTCCAATGTGACTTAAAATTTTCAGTGAAATTTTTCAGGAGGAAAGTGTTTCAGTTGATGGTAATCTGTAAGGCTTTGTTGAAACAACAACCAAAATCAAAGTGGATGTATTTTTTCAGAGTATGGGGGATTCCCTGACAGAGGTAGTTACAGAAAAAATATTTATTCTTGAATTAAGCAAGGACGTTGGCTAGAATGTGGAATATTAATTTCTCTCAAATATTTAAATCTGACACTCTAGAAGACAATTCTGTTTTGGAGACCTCCTTTTACTCTTTTGGAGGAAGGCTTCTAACTAAGGAAACTAGTAGAATAGTCATCTCCATGAAACCTAGGGGCAAAGGAAGTCCCTAACTATCAACCTTAATACCTATATACCTATCCCTAGCCAATAGGTATATAAGTGGTACACTAATATTTCTGTTTATTACATCTTGGACAATAATAGAATGAATGTGGGAGGATAGAAACCCTTTGGAGAAGACATTGTACATCAAGTCATTACTTGTAGATCCTTTTATTATAGTTCAAGACATTTATAATGTATTTTCTTCTGACTTGTAGAAGAGATATCCTCTGAGTTGCTTTATAATTTGTAGTAGCCTATGAAAGGCAAGAACTACACTGCCATAAGCCTAGAAGAGTAACCTAAAAAAGGCTCTAAAGGTCTGGGAATTAGCTTGCATTTTTATTACAAGATGGTAACACCATTACATGTTCACTCCAGGATGTTTCATATTTCATTTAATTACATTCACAATTTGATATCCTCTAATTTTGTACCTTAAACATGCAATAAATTTATTTGATAATAAAAAAAAATTAAAATCCCCAGAGATATGAGGAGTAAGAAGCAGATTGATTTTTGAAGCTTATTTGTCACTATGAGCAGAGATTAGAGCTCAAAGAAGAGTGACTCATGATGTCTGTGCTCTTTGCAGCATGACTGACAGTTTGCAAGAAAGATGCCTATTTGTCTGGGAAGTTACCAGGAAAAAGCCATTTTATTCAGCCAGGAAAATGTTGTGTCCATTTTTCCAGTCTTGGTGGGTGCTAATACAGTCTGTATACCCAAACCAACACTTTCCCAATATGAGCAGTTTGCATTTATATCTGTCCTGACTGCACCCTTTTCCTTAGCCTTGGCCTTGGTATAGGGCCCACGTGGAACAATGTAAAAACTTTGGACTTTGGTGGAATTTGGATCTGATAAAAGGTACATTGCTAGGATTTTTTGCAACAAAATGGCTTTTTGATTCCTTAGTAGCAGATCTACAGATGGATATTGACACTTCTCGTTCAATCTTCTATTTTCAAAGAACTTCTCTCTGAGTTGCCCAATTTCCAGTAAACGACCTCTAAAAGACTTCAGATTCCTCCTCTATTGTGAAGTGCCTTTAGATTTAGTTGCTTAGCTTTGAAGTGGAAAACTGCAGCAATCTAGAATAGAATTGTTAAAAAATATTGTGGTTGGTTTCAGTTCTAGTCCATTATCTTGTGCAGAAGACAGGAATACATTTCCTTTATCTTGTTTTTCACTCTGTTGTTACATGATTATAGACAAACAGTATTTATTTGATTGTGTTACATTGTGAACTACTACAGAAAGAACAGACAAAAATAGGAAAAAAGCCAAACCAAGACAACATTTTTCTATTTCTAAGATTACAGGTCTGCTACATTTAGTCAAAGTTACACTGCTTACCGTGGACTTTAGCTGGTTACCTTGAGATCATATTTAGGCAAATGTAATATGCCTCTTCCTTTCCAGTTCAGCACACTTCAATTTTTTGCTTTTTCTTTTTTTCAGTGTTTTATATTATTGAGTCCTCTGCTAATGAAGATACTTATATTTTCCAAAGAGAAGCTGGATATTCCAGCAGATTTAAGCATTTCCAGAGATAGTCCTAATTTTACAGTGTAATGTACCTTGATTAATTGGTTTGATTTTCCTAAATTTGATTCTGAACCATGGACAATCTTTCTGTTGTGGAAGACATGCTGGGGTCTAGTACTGCAGAATACTTTGTCCCAACACACCGAGTGGAGGATAATCCTTCTTTTTGGAGGATACGTAATAAAAAGGTGAGGCATTCAAGGAGGCAGGATAACCTGAAAACTCAGGGAAACCTGAATTTCATACAGCTGTAAGCCACAGAAAAAAATGGTGCTTGACTACTGTGCCTGATGCAGAGTTTTTAGGACATGAGGGCATGTATAATTTAGCAGTGACAGCAGTAACGGCAGGAGAAAGAAATTTACTTCAAAGGAAGAAGGAACAGAGGGAGGGAGATGTTTTAACAAACCTGGGAGCTCTCTCTGGGAACAGTGCCTTACAGGATTCAAATGCAGAAGGCCAGACTCTTCTATTGATTGCTGACTGATCTGTATTTTTTCTTCTGTCAAAGTTAGTGTATACTCAGCTTTTAGATTTAAGATCTGCTTTTAACTTTAAAGGAATAAAGTCTTGGATGAATTTTCTCTAACAATTGCTTTTCAAGGAAAAAAAGAAAAGTAACACACGCAGAGAACAAAACCTTAATGCAATAATACCTTTTTTTTTGTCTCTGGTGGTGTAGAACAGAAAATTTAACTACCTAGAATCTCCTTTTATCCACATGGCAGTCATCTCCCTATAAACATTGGACTCCTCCATAGACAGAGGTCTGAACACGCTCTAGGATAACTTTTCCTTAGCTGCTTTGATCTGCAAGTCAGGTGGTGCAGAAGATTATCTAGAGCAAAGAATCAACACCATGGGAGTTTTAATGATGAGGCAGCAGTCATGATTTAACAAGTCTGTATGTTGAACGAAAGCAGAAAGCATCACTATTCTGTCTTTCTAAGGTGAGGTT
Source organism: Molothrus aeneus (assembly GCF_037042795.1). NCBI lineage: Eukaryota > Metazoa > Chordata > Aves > Passeriformes > Icteridae > Molothrus > Molothrus aeneus. Next base: position 49,231,159 of record NC_089650.1, read on the forward strand.
TGTCTCCTTGTGTCCCAAGGGAATCACAGCATTTGCCAGGAATTCCAGTCTCATCTTTTCTTACTTGGTTAAAACTCCACTGGTCCTTTGTTGTCCCACATCACCTGGGAGCACCTACAGGAGAAATTGTGTGTAATTTTATTGTATTCCATAGATTATTAATGAGGAAGGGAGGAAGGGAGGAAGGGAGGAAGGGAGGAAGGGAGGAAGGGAGGAAGGAAGGAAGGAAGGAAGGAAGGAAGGAAGGAAGGAAGGAAGGAAGGAAGGAAGGAAGGAAGGAAGGAAGGAAGGAAGGAAGGAAGGAAGGAAGGAAGGAAGGGAAAAAAGTTGTTCTCATTCTCTTGTAGGATTCAATTGCTCTCTTTGCTGAAATGGGAATAATATTATCAAAAACATTTAAATCACTGTAGGATATGCTGAATATGTTGCATATTCATCTTGAACTCATCCATGAGGTAGCAATAAAAGCTGAGATTCTAGCCTGTGTTCTCTTTCAGTCTTTCTTCATAAGAATCAGTTTTCTGGATGAGAATCAGTAGGTATCTAGATTATTCACTGCATATACTTTGTACAGTCCTATTCATTTGAGGATTGTGATTCCAGAAATAAAGTAATATCCCCCTAAATGTGATTTCCCAAACAATCTTTAACTTCAATGGAATTTCCTATCCATTTTAGCACAACCCTGTTATGTGACACTAGGAATCCTGACAATGACGCACTGCCTAACTAAAATACTAACTTTTACGAAAGGTATCAAAATGAGGGGAGATAATCTTGGGAAACAACATTTCAGCAAAATGTCCAAATTTATATCTGTTTCCAGCTGTTAATTGAATGAAAGCATGAAAATGAACGCACTTTCTTTGAAAGACCCCTGCCAGCCTTACTGAATGTAGTAATAATGAAGTATTTTTGTCTTGAGAAGGCTGTTGTTTTCAACAGCTGTGTATTCTTGTTAGCACTGGTGATCTCTGTTACAAAACAAAATCATATGCAGCTGTATTTCTGAAACTCTTTGTGATTAAGATACACTATTTTGTGGTAAGCACTTATGATGTAAAACACTGTTATTATGTAGAAAGTATTAAAAGTCAGCTGGTACTGGCCTGTAAGTTATAAAGTATGAGACAATAATTATATTGTCTTTCTAAGTACAAGGAATTATTCCCATACCTCAGATGTCTACTAATAAAACGTGTACTGTAAAACTGATAATTGTGGAAATACAAGCTTTGAAAATTAATATTGGTGATGGAAAGGACAGTTCCAGAAAAAATATCTTTAGCTCTTTTGGGTTATTCTGTGCAATTTTCAAATGGTTGTACTAGTTGTGTGAATTGACACAGGCAGGCACACACTACTACCACAAAACTATGGCTGAAATGCAAAGAGTAAATTTATTTCATTACCTCACTAGTTGGAGGATCCCAAAACAATATGCAGGTGGAGACACACAGTTGGAAATGATGGCACCATCATGCTGAACCCACCCTAGCAGTGGCACGGCTGCTGCATGCATGCATTTATTAAAGGCCCATGCAGCCCATGCTGTGATCTCCCTTGTGCTCTTTTATAATCTCTGAGCTTTGATATTCTCTCTCCCAGCACTGAGACTCAAGCAGGTCAGTGAGAGTGCCTCCAAGCATCTGTAAACACCTATGTTACCTCTACACAGAGATCCTACTCCTCAAAACAGTCAGAGGATCCACAGCAGAAGGCACAATAGACAATATACATATACCATACAGGATACGTGGTTTTCCACATGTTATCTCCAGGCCCTGGCATTCCCAGCTGCAAGGTCACCCGAGCCAATTAACCATCCTCCTCATCTTTCTTCTGCTTCTAACCCTTTCCTCCCAACATAGTTTATTGCAAACAAACTTGGCATAGAATGCTGAGGGGTTAGGATCCAAGTCTCTCCAATTTGGAGAAAAGGATGTCATGTGGGATGGTGTCAATTGCTTTGCAGAGGTCCAAGTATACAACGTAAGTTGCTCTGCCAGATCCACCAATGCTGAGCCCCATCATAGAGTGCCACCAAATTTTTCAGGCATGATTTGCCCTTTGAAATGATATGTTGGCTGTTACCAATCTGCTTGATCATTGAAATATGATCTTCTATATAAAAGCATCATCAAAATTTAACATTTTCCAGATTTTAAATGACATTTTCTGTAACATTTAGAGCAGGAAGTAACCGAGGTAAACATAACTTGTATTCAGTTTGGGATTGGTAGTTTGTCTTTTTTTCCCTTTTGCCTATAAGACTATACTCAGCCTACAAGTTAAATTAAGTGACTTTTTTTAAAAAAAAGGATGATGTAAAAATGCATTAACAAGGCAATTTTTCTCACAGAAGTCCTCAGATTTTGATCAGCGCTAGTACAGAAAAATAATCTAGAAACTGGTAATTACTCATTGTTCTAACCTTTAATCCTTAAGGTTACTGAATGCTTTGTCATGGGAGCAGTTGGCCAATGAAGAGCTCTAAACTTGTAGCCGCATGCAGCAGTATTGGCCAGGGACCTCCATCACCCTGAAACTGGGCTTGGTTATCTGTGTCTGACTTCTGATTTGCTTATCCTTTGGTGCTTAGACATAACTCCTTTGTTTAACCCCAAAAAACTGTGGGATTGCAAAGAAAGACCCATCAAAATTGATTCTAGTTTACAGTACTTAGTTGTGATGCAGCTAAGAAATGAGCCAAAGGGAAACTTTCAGAACATGTATGAAGGACACAGTGGGATTTCTCAGGACATTTATTCCTTAAGAAGCCAGTTCTAGAAAAGGGATGCTTAAATGTTGAGATATTCAATTTATGAAGTTTATTGCATACAATCAGTTTCTTTTTAGCTGTTAAATAGAAAGTTCATGCAAGAGACTATTTACTTTCAAAGTCATCACAGAAGTTGTAGGGTTGATGAAAATGATATCCTGTTATCAGAAGACCTTATTTTAAATTTGCAATTTTCATTACAATATATTCATAAAATAGCAAGCTAAAATTCATTTTAGGATGAAAGCAGTAACAGAGTGATAAAAAACAGGTAAGATACACAAACCTCCTAAATCATTCATAGGGAATAATTGAATTAGCTTTGTTTGTATAAAAGTTCAGTGATCTGTATAAAAGCAGAAGCTACCACAACACAACTCTTTCTAGAACCTGAGAACTAAAAAGATCTGAGGGATTGTTTATCTATGTATAATTTTTTTCTTGTTTTCTAATGATACTATTGGACCCAGTATATAATGAGAGCAGTGGCTGTGAAATAATGCAATGCATATATTTCCAGAGGACAGAAATTATTAACAAACTTCCTGGATTTTCTCCTTATGTGGCATGTGTTGCTCCATTGGCTTCAGCTGCACAGTAAAAGAAATTCCAGCTCTTTATTTCTTGCTCTGTCATTATTCTTTCACTCCTTCTGCCTCTGCTCTCATAGTCTCAAAAGAATAGACTTTTCTTTTGTTCTGTTAAGCATGAAGTCACAGAAGCAACTCTTCAGTAGGGAGAGACTTATACTGATAGGAAGAAAATTTCAAAAGGTCTTAGAACTTGTCTTTTTGTCACCAAAATCCATAAGAGTTTTATCATTAACTTCAAGAGAAGTGGATTCAGAAATGAATGCTTTCAAAAATCCTTCAGCAAAAAGTAGCTTTTTCTTACTCTTTTGCCTGCTATATTTCTCTCCATCCTTTCTTCCAGCTCCTTCAATAAATTTCTTTTGAGTGTTATTCAGCACATACATATCTTTAACTGGAATTTTCAAAATACTAGAAGTATGTGCTGACTTAGAGTATATGTTTATATACAAAGTAGTCAGTATGGATATAGTATACCAAAAGTGTATTTTAATAGTGCCTCTCAGAACCTAAGTGAGCGTGACAGGATTTAAGAGACTTTAGATGCCCATCTCTATTTTTGCATTACATCCACTAAATGCATACAGCACTACAGAAAAATTTTTAGTATTTATATTTAGGCAGCCACTTTTAAAATGTGAGTTATTTTTTTATTTAGAATTTTCATGCTGATGTTACACTTATTCTGTTAGATTGTATTCTAAAGAAACCCCAAAACTATTTCACTTTTGTATTTATTTTCATATATTGAACATAGAGGAATAATTCTTTGGAATTAAATGTTTACAGAAATGTTTACTGAACGTATCAAGTCAGATGTGATTAATGTATTCAGTGGAAGTGATATGAAGATTTCATTTTATTTATTTATTATTTATTTATTTATTTATTATTTAAACATGTGCCTGTTTTCTCTTCATCAGCATTTATTCTCAGTGTCACATCTCCCACTCCCTGAGGTTTCATGTAAGGAAGTTTCTTTTGGACAGTTTCCCATCTGTTCAGGAAAGTGCTGTAGAAGTTTTGCATTACATCCTTCCTATGTCATGATCATAACATCTAATGCTGTCAAAGTCTACATCTGCTATATCATATTTGCCAATTCTGCTTAGGTTCTCTAGACATCAATGTTTAGACAGGAGAATCCTATCCAGTTAGTCCACAATGTTCTGTAATGTTTTGAAGGGGATAGAGAGGGCAAGGGTACAGACACATGACGGGATGTAATAACTCCAGGACTTTCTTATGGTCATAGTGTAGAAAAAATTACTCAAAGCACTGTTTTCCAGAATATTTAATTCCTTATTTCTTTTTCTTCAAAACTAGTTGGATGAACTTTTCAAGGTGACTTTGCAATCTAAGTTAATTCACAACCTGTCAGAAATTGTGGCTTAAAATAAATGGCCCTGGAGTTTTTCCATTCTATTCTAGAAGTAAGTAAATAAGAAAATGCATAATCTAAAAAATAGCTCTAGTTGCATTTTTAAGCTCACAGTTCAGAAGAATTTTGCCAATTAAAAAGTATAGGTGTAGATTTACTATGGCCTATTTCTTTTGATATTCTGTATGCAAATAGTGTTACAATTATTATGAATTAAAACATGGTAATAAAAATAACTAGTTTAGGCTCCTGATCATTTAAAGTATTTGAGCTTTGATGCTTAAAGCACCAGTGGACTTATATTCCATGCCTCCAGTGTACCCAGAAGGCTCATCAAGAAATCTCATTCTATTGTTTATATTTTAAAATTTACTTCCATGCAGTGCCAGCTCCCAAGACATTATCCAAACATCTCAGAGGTCTTTGTATCACCCTTGTTGATTGCTATTCCACATACAGTCTTACTGCTTTTTCAAGGTGACAGTCTTTATTCCTCCTTTCCAGCCTCACAATGTACTTGCTGGATCTGCACTACTCCAGCCCAAACAGTTACAGAAATCTGGCATGGTAAGAGAAGACAGCTGGAGAGCAGTCTTTTTAAAAGTAGCTGTTCTACTGCTGCAGGATAGAGATGTTCTGGCCCTTGATATTCCTGGGCAGTGAACAGGTGTATCAGGCTTCCTAGGTGATGGATAGCTCCTTTCAGCTTGGCTGGGGAAAAGGGTATTATTTGTTAAGGAGCTCTGTCTGTATTTGTGCACTAAACTTTCTGAGGACTGCTGTGACCTGAGCTTTTCAGTTCATCTGGAAGTACAGGAAGCTGCAGCTTTGGTTAAAATTTTATTCCAGTCCTCAAACTGAAATCTGTCATAAAGTAAAGTATTTTAAGCAAAATTCAAATTCTGCAGTTTGGTTTTGCTATAACAATGAGTAGCATAAATTTTTTTTATTTCAGATGAAAGCAGACCCATCACTACATTGAAGTTTCCTGTGCATTTTGAAATTAAGCCAAATAAATACATCTTTAGAAGAAAATCCTGCTTGAAGTAACACATCAGTTCCATTGCTTTGCTATATTTCCAGCCTGCAAAGCTACCAGTAAATTTGCAGGAAATAGCATATTCCATGTGGTAGGGTCAACAGAGTTGGAGAAGTCAGGTGGTGTTATTAGAAAAGAGGTTTCAGAAATCACTCTGAAAATCCTGCTACTTTTTTTTTCCTGTGGACTGTAGATACTCTTGTTATTGTAGTCTCTGCTTAGAGAATCCTTTAGAAAATGATAGAAAGCTGCTTTAGGGAAAAACACTTTTCATATTCCCTCTCTTTCACATCTTCTTATGAGCCAATTGGTCAGGCAATGAACCAATATATTGGATCTTTAAAACTTTGGGAAGCATTCAGCGTTCAGTGCTGAGTTTACAAAGAATTTCTTGGTGGGTTTTTTATCATATTTTAGGAAATATTCTCAAAATCCCAGGTGGAATCTGTGGGAATAGGGAGTAGGGAATCAGAAAAAACTCTAGTTCAGAGACACAACATATTATTAGGGAGACCCTTTTCTATCTTCTTGTGTAGGGATCTAGTGTTTGAACACGTTTCCAATATGCAAATCTCTAATAACCTAGCTCTGATATGCTGAGCTCTGTCATCCTGGTCACTGTAACCATCCAAAAGTCCAGCCTCCCCAGCTTTTGTACAGCTATTCACTGGGCAATAGACTGGCTCTACAGCTGTAGAGGCTGGGTACCCAGCTTGGAAATGGAGGTCAGCTTGGAAATGGAAGATTTTGTTTAAGTTACAAAGACCCACATGTTCACATGTGAACAGAAAATAATCATACTAATTACCTTTTTTCCAAGTCAGAGGAGGAACTGATTATGAAACAGGCATGGGAGGCAGTATCTAAGGAAAGAACTGAAATAGGCAAGTAGGAAAATGTCCAGTAACAGGCTTCCATCAAAAAATCTTGTCTCTCTTGATTCAGAGACAACCATAACAAAGGAAAATGAAAGAGTTTGAAAGGAAGATGATGGATTTTCAGATAAATGTATATATCTCTGGGAGCTGTCACCTTCCCTGAGGTGTCAGGCCTCTCTCTCCCTGTGGTATGTCTATCTGGAGTGCACAGATTAAGATTTCTTATATGTCAAATAACCCCCCAAATGCCATTGGGGACCAAAAGAGCTTTGTGTGCTAAATACTTATACTATGAAAAATTAACTGGAATTACAGACAAGAAACCACTGATTGTTTAATCTTTTTAATGCTATAATCTGTCTTAAATTTGCAAGGATCAAGAATGTAGCTTGCAGAAACTCTTCCAGTCTGCTGTATTGCAAAGTGTTTTACTTCACTAAGTATGGGAATGAGAACTTCATATGCATAAAAAGTCATAGAGGAGCTCAGAAATTTCCATCCCATTTAATTTAGTTTGCATAAAGACAAACTGTAACTCGATATGTGTGCATTTATATACACATATGGAAATATATACGCATTCATATATTTGTGTGTATATATGTATATACACGTATACATATCTCTGAGCATGTATTTGTTGGATCCTGTATGAGTACCTGGAGTATATGTTTTCCTAAACAGAAAACACAAAAGAATCCTGCTTCTGCTGTGTACTGTCTTGGAAGTTCTTGTCTCTGAGGAATCGTCACGTAAACTCCCAAGAGAATATGACAAGACATCTTTCCTAGGTCATCCTATAGAAGATTATTTTCACATTGTAGCCTGCTATATTAGAAACCCTGGATGCCTGGAAAAACAAGAGAAATGGCAGTCATCAGTGGTCAATAGATCTGTTTCCTTTATTAGAGGACTAGAGGACAGCTTCTGGATAGATGTAGCAATTAGAATTTCTACTTCAGTCTATTAGTAAGCGACTAAAAGTTGTCTTTAAGTGAAAATTATTCTTTATTTTGTTATGAAAATCCTCTCAAAAGTTGGAAGACATGATTTTGTCATTTAATAAATTGCTATGCAACTAATCAAACCAGCCTCCCAACCCACAAACCAATAAAAGCAAACTGCTCTGGTACTACTTTCTGCACAGCAGAAATCTGACAGTACCATTTCTTGTGCAAACAAAAATAGAGGGCTGTTGTGCTTAGCTATGAGAAGGAGCTTTCTGATGGAAAGTAAGTGTGAGTAATGACATTTTTCCATCCAGCCACAGCATTTATGAGATTAGACTGTGAGAAGTATCTTTGTGTGATTCCTCTTCCTCTCTCCAGAAGGGCTCTACTCATAAAATCCTTCACTTGCATTTTTGTGCAAGTTTCCTTCAGGGAGCATGAAATTTTCTTTGTTTTGCCCTTGGAGTATATTTGTTGCTGTTCTTTACAAACAATTCTTGATGTGCAATTTTAAAATATTTTCAAATATTTAATATGGTGGAATAAGAATGACAAAATTTATATCCCTAACTGTAAACCTGCATTTTATCATTGCTCTTTGCTCTCCCTAGCTAAATTAATTTGCTCAATGCTTTGATTCTAAATATTTTCTGGTTATTCTGGATTTATTTTGAGCACAATAAATATTTGACTATGAGTCTTAATGCTCCAGTAATATAAAGACTGTTAATATTCATTCTTTTTTTTCCTGATAACCTCTTTTTCTTTTGGAGCAGCAACCATGATAGCTGAGCATGTATTGAGAGCTCAGAGCATGTAGCTCTGTCAATGTATTGAGAGCAAAGTCCTTTTGAAGCAAAGCTCTTGCTGAAACAGGAACCAAAGGCTATATTACTGCTGGTATGAAGGAGGAAAATAACCTGTTAGGTAATTTTATTAGATAATTACTCTTTATTTGGAAGGATTCACATACTCAAATCCTTGAATGTGGAGCTGAAATGTGTTAGATGAATGGGAAGAATTGACTAATATTACAAAAACTACATATGATAAGGGAATCAAATCCTAGTATTAAGAATGTGGCCCAACCTATTTCTCCATAAATGAGTGAACTGGGCATCCTGTCATAACAAGCTCCAGTTCCCTGATTTTAAAAACTGTAAATTGGGTAGCACTGTATATGGCTCTTCTCCACTTATCCACTTCAGGCAGCAAATATCTTAATCATCAGATCAGAATCTGAAGTAGAGCTCACAGGCAATGCTCCATTAGCTGCAGTCATATGCCATTCAACTCTCTACCATCTGTTTAAATGATCTGTTAAATGGGCAAAATTAAGCCCATTTTCCACTGATTCTCCACTGATCCACCCAGACTCTAAAGGCTTATCCAGCACAGGTTTTTTTTATGATCAGAAGAGCCTCATCCACAAAGTTCTTCAGAAGACATTAATGTCTTCTAACCTTTAGCATAAAGAATCCAAGGCAAAGCCACAGGCAGCTATTTTCTCTTTCAGAAGAATCTTTTGGCTCTGTGTTCTTCTTTTGCCAAATTTACCACCATTCTAATATCACAACTGACTATCTAGGTAACCAGGATAATCATTCTCATCTTTCTTTATTTTTTGAATACTTTATAAAGACAGACAAATTCCAAGTGAAGGAACACACATGTTGCACAATATTAATAAACATTAAAGTTCATGCAAAGAATGCCTCTATGGTAGGAACAGGAGGCTCCAGAAATAAGGTTCCTGAATTCTGATTATTTTGTTTTTATTATTGCCAGATGGTTTCCTTCCCTCACCAATTACTTATTTTTAGTTGTCTTTTAAACTCACTTGTAGTGAGTGATTAATTTGAATACTTTTGGAAAGGAAACACAAAAGTGTGTTTTGACAGAAGTTGAATTTTTATGAGGGTGTATTTTTAAAATTCCACAAGTTGCTTAGCAAGTTCCAGTGAAGGGATATTTTGAAATATAATGTTTCCGTCGATACACCAAATGTAGAATGACAGTTCTGACCACTAAAGTCATTCAGCAGATTCTGGAAACCTTTTTGGCAGAGATCTGCCACTCACATGTTGTATAGCAGGCAGAAGTCTGATTTAGCTGGGCACCTGATGATGCTCTACGAGAGTAAGGAAGCCCATGGGGATGGCACAGCTGCAATCCCTATTCCAAATGTAGCATTCAGAATATGTTCAAGGAAAAGATAAAATGCCTGGGTTGCTCAGCCAGTTCCTGTTACCATAACAACTCTGGAGAGCAGTAATTTAGATCAGCCTTAGGGTTACTCTTTCAGCTCTTGCAGAGGAAGGGACATAAGTCCACTTACGGGTGGTGGAGAAAGCAGTGCTAATGATATGACTACCTATGTATGTGTGAATCCATTGTGTCAGATAAATCAAATATTGAGGTTGCTGTTATATTCCTTTAGACAGGTGGCAGCAATTGTCAGTGTATCAGTGGAAAGGAAGAGTCTGAATCTATAAGAAAGGAGCAGGCTCAAGGTATTTCATTGAACCAGACGTGTAGCAAACACTGTGCCTGCACTCTGTCCAGTGCCTCCCTGCTCCTCCTTCCAGGCCTTGCCAGGTGTTCCTGTGCACCTTGTTAACTTTCCTCATAAGTGCTGGCAGCAGCAACATCAGGCTGCTAGAACTGAACCGACTCCTTTTCATGCCATTCCCTTGGCTGCTTCTGTGAGGAATCCATCAGGTTTTTCCCTTGCCCCAGCTTTGCTGTCTATAGCAACTCTTAGAGAATGCTCCAGGATTTGCAAACAAACTTCTACAGCTCAAAACTTGTACAAACTCATAAGCTTGTAGAAACCACAATTTCCCTTTTCAGTGCTGCTCAGGTGCTCCCCTTTTGATGTGAAGAAGCTTGTCCTGCAGAATCATGTATTTTTTTGTCTCATTCACCATCTGCCTCCCTGTCACTTCTGTTTCCTGGCCTCTTCATACACGCCACGTGAAACCTGTGACAAGGTATAGCTGCTGTCCATTAAATGAACCAAGACACTTTTGCTCCAGTTGTGGTATAAATCACTGACAATGATGACTCATACTCTTTGAACTAACATCTTCTTTTCCATGACATGTAATATACAAGAAATAAGACTTAAATAATTTCACTGGCTTGACTCAGTTGTATTTATAAATGAACCTTTAACACCTCAGTGAAGAAAATGCAATTGACTGTGAACACGAATCACACCTAGAGTGTTAATGTAGGCCAATATTTTCTTCTCCTTTAGAAAGAAAAGACTTTGGGGACCTGAATGCACAGCATTTGTCTCATTATGTCTTGCATGCTGTTGCTTTGCTTTTTCACAATGGCAAGGTAACCTGCTGACACAGCTTGCCAGACTCCTGCCTCTCAGTGGATGTTTAAGCTGGGCTGATGCAAATGGGCTGTTGAATTGCATTCATTTGGCAGTCCTCCCACTCAAAAGATGAAGAGCAGCAACTTTGATTTACAGGGCCTCTTCTCACTTACTTCTTTTGTAAGGCAATATTTTTTGTTTAAGAAACAGATACATTGAGCTGAGAATTTAAGCTCTGGTTAATGATTCTGCAGTGAAAAACCTTTTGCCTGTGTTAAAGCTAACATTCCTCTGGCAAAACAAGGTACACAAAGACACTCCTGAATTCAGCAAGTCTGCCTAAATATATAACAAAATTTGGTGGTTGAGTATTTTCAAGTGTGTGGCAGAAACCTACAGAACAAAACTTTAGTTTGGAAAAAACCAATGGATGTTCTTAAAATGTACATATTGCCATTGAGTATTAATTTCAATATATCCAAATTGTTAATATAAATATTCACAAAAGTATTGAATTTCATTAGGAATCTTTGATGTATTTTATTTTCCTTTTCAATTTATTCTTTAGATCTGTTAAGGTTGATCAATTAGAGAAAAATGCCAACAATATATTTTTAAAAATTCCTACCATTTGTTTTTAAATGGAGCTCAACTTTTAATTTGAATCATTTTAACTTTAAATAATTTTTATTTAAATTTTAAATTTAAATAATCCAACTCCTGGTTAAACATTGCATTCATAATTTATTGCATTTTCCCAGTATTAGTGGCAAGGAAAGAGATATGTAAAATTCAAAACTTTGGACTGTTTTGGATTTTCAGACATCAGTTTTGCTCGGAAGGGGGAGTGTGAATAGTCTAGAGAATGTGACTATTTGATGGGAAACGTTTGCATGTGAATGGTTTTCTTTTATTCATCTCATAGTTTAATCCTTCTCATCTAAAGCCATAAAATTGGTGTAATGTATTTCCACATAATATAAAATGGAAGATAATAATAGTTTTAGAATATAATCATAAGTTTTTCATCCCTGTGGCACCTGTTTCATGTCCAAATCATGCCCAGCAACAGAGATCAGGTTGAGATGACTGCAAGAGCAAAGGCACACAGGTATATTTCAAGAAATCTAAGCACAGACCTAGCTATAAAATTTAGGCACTTTCAATGAGCTTTATAATGTATTTGAAGTATTTTTAGATTATGTTTGCTGCATTTAATTCCCCCATCCAAATAGGTGCTGCTCCTCACTAGGGTAATTGCTTCTCCTAATCTGTGCTGATCAGTTTTTCTGCCTGCAGTGCTGTGCTGGAATTAGAGTAACATCATCTTAGTCCTGATTCTAAATGCAGCCTTACTAGAGATGATAGCCTTAACATTTTCCTCACCAGTCTCAAACAGGAGGCAAGGAAGTGTCTATACCAAAGAGCCAAGAGCTTTAGCTGTGCTATCTTCTGTGTATTTCTGCAGACTATCAAATATGGCAGAGAAACTTTTCCTTACCCCAAATGCTCCCAGTTCTCTTAAAGCGTAAATACTAGTAAGTACTAGCCAACTTTCCTAGGAAACTTATTCTTCTGCCTTTCTGTCCCAGTCTCCCTTCCTCTCCTCCCTTTCCAGTCTAATTAGACAGTTTAGACACTAAGCTCAAGACAGCAGCTGGAATCCCAGCCTCTCAAAGGCACCACATCTACAGCTTGATTTTTAATGATAGAGGGAGAGAAGAACTCCCATCCCTCCCCTTCTCTGACACTGATTTTGGTTGGTGTACTTGTCCTCACTAAGTCATCCCAGCCACCATTTTTCTCCCTCATACCCTGTCAGTGCTGTACATTTTTAGGCATTTGATTGTCTATGCAATTCACACAGTTTGGCACAACTCAATTAGGCTCAATCCCACCTCCAGTCCTTCAGCTGACTGGCATGTGTCATCCCCTGACTCACCAGTGCAGACACCTGATCTTCTGAGCCAAAAGGCTGATATTTTTAATAGCATTCAGAAGCATAAAATGTCAAATAAGTTCCATATTACCCAATAACTACTGGCCAGGTACTTATAAGATATCAGGGCCAAGGGAACTTTAAAACTTAAAACTTACACAACGCTCAGAGATAGTTGAATGTCCACTGCATTCCTTTGGAGACTGCTTTTTACATTGCTGCATGTAGAACCAATAACTTATAGTTCCTTGGAATTGAAAAAATCTAAGAATTGATGTAGGTGCTGTTCATGACCTAAAAAAGTTATCTGCTGGGAGATGCTCAAAGTAGAAGTCACTTTGCCTAATATGGATTTTATCCTAAAGTCCAGAATCATACTTGGAAGATTTGGCCAGGCTGATTTTCCTGTAAGGGCATATTGGAAAGTGTCATGTAAGAATAAATGCTGATTTTATGACATGCAGAATTTGAGCTGCACAGAGATAGGATTTCCAAACCTGGTCACTTGACTACGCTGCTATTACATAATTATATTTTCAGATCTCTGAAACTCCTCTCCCAAGCTGTCAGGATGAATGGGCAGATGGCAGAGGGGGTGACAGGTCAGATGAGCAGGTAAGGCCATAGCTCTCTACCGTCCAGATAGGATCCAGTGACAGCTGGAATGACTCTTTCCCCTCCTGAGCATGAGGAGCAGCTAACTGCTGGACTGACCAGCTGGTTCCAGCACACTTGGTCACAGAGCAGGCAAGGGTCACACTGTAGCACTGCACTGCCCAGGAGCTGCTTGGGCAACTCTCCCTCGATGATCTGACCTGGATTCTGCTGCTGCTCCTTTGCAGCTCCAAGTGAAGCCACTGCTTGCTAATTTATTTATACCAGGTTGTTTGGAAGAGAAGTCGACTGGACCATTAGTGTCAGCTATGTTAGAAGACAACAGCAGTGGAAGAGTTTTGCTGGCAGATTTGGGACACATGAGAGAGCACTTTGAGGCTGAGAAACTACAGATATTTCAAATAACTCAATTCTCTTTTTACAGTAAATGTATACCTGAATTCTATAAAGCAAATTAAAAAAAAGAAAGAAACTTAATATTAAGAACTGATTATAAAGTTACCACTATTAGTAGATAAAGAATACATCTTTCAATATTTCATTTGCCTTAAGACACTATGTTTATTGTTCTGTTCTTTTTTAAAGAAAGTATTAGGCTTCATCCCTTCCCTTTCTCCTCGCCAACCCCTCCCCCTACTCTGTCCAGAGTTAGTATTGGAATCAAGATGCATCTAGAGCTGTGCTATGATAGAGCATCTTTCCTTCCAGATACTGAAAACTTAGGCTGATAGGTTCTTCAAAAGAAAAGCAATACTTTCAGATTACTGGTATCCCACCACTGTCCCAAATGTTTGCTGTTTAGTTTTATTTTATTTTTTGGAGTTATGATAAGCAAAAAGCCTTGTCTGAAGAGTTTTGAGCAGTAAAGTGTACAAATTCATCATCAGACAGGAAAAGCTTAAACAGATTTTTTTTTCTGTACTGTATGTGAGGAATCAGTAACATTCATGGGGTTGTGATAAATTTACATCCTGTGTTTTTTCAAACATGATAATGATGAACATTCTGGCCTGATGACTAAATATAGCTTTCCAGAAGGAGAGCACATGTGACAGTCTGCAATGCATGTATCTGAAGAATTAGTACCCAGCATGTAAACTATGAGTAGAAGAATATGAATGGGGTAATAAAGCTGCATTTAGCTGTAAAAACAAAATCAGAAAGAACTTTAAAATTGCTTGTCAAATCAGGGTGGCTCTTGTGTTAGTGAAAACTTGATATGACAGGTGGAATGTACTTTGATTATCTGTAATTAAACATGTTAGACTCCAAACTTTTGGCTACAAGTCACTGGCAGAAAAAGCTTAAACACAGAAACTTCTAACTTGCTTCCTAATTCACATACATGGAGCTATCAATTGCAGAGAGAAAGTTCCCCTTCTATGAAATGTTAAAATTAACAAAATTCATGTTTTTTTAATTATGAAAAATGTGTAGAATTAGTGAAAAAAAATTTCAATTTTTCTAATATTTAGAGAATAGAACTCTGCACACCTGCCTTGGAGGGTCTGAGTAAAGGCTTGGCAACTCTTCAAAAGCAAAGCAATACTTGAGAACTCTAAAACTCCAAAGTATTTGAAACTGATGTCTAGATTTTAGATTAAACCCTTTGAGTCTTTAATGCTCAAAGTACTGTAAGTCAATGTAAAATTTTACACAAAATTTAATTTAACCCTGACCCACATGAATCACGTTTAGGAATAACTTTTGCCGTTCAGGTCTTCACATCTTTTCTACATAATGAAAAGGGCAGTGGACAAGGACAATGATGCTAATTCTACATAAGGCACAGAGCAGTCATAAAATATCTGGTCTTTCTTTCCTGGACAGAAAAGGTCTGGGTTTGAACAGTCTGATTAGATCTGAATATCTATTTTATTACTAGCCCTCTTAGATAAATAGTTACAAATTTTTTCTTTCTGTAAAAACAACCAAATCACTGAGTGTTGGAAGGAATTAAATTCCCATGAATAACTGCCTTCTCAATCAAATTTTTATTTAAGATCTTGGAAATTCTGCCTATATAACCTACAATAGAAGATGGCTTTCAAATTATTTGCCATTTTTCAGATGGTCTTTGAACTATGTGGTTGATAGAAAATGGCATCTCTTTTATGTAGAAAGACTGAATATGAAATCAGATGGGAAAACACAGAATTACTTAACACTTCTAGGTTTTCTTGGATGAACCCCTCTGTCAATACAGCTGCTTATGCACATGAATTATTAGCACTGCAAATCAAATCAAGATAGTACAAAAAAGAGGCATAGCAAGAAGAAAAAAATTTGCAAAGTGCTGCTGGAAAAACATTTTCTGTTTCCCAGATGAAAAACCTTAATTTTGTCATGGGTGATGATTCTGATGGTTCTGAAACCATTAAGCTTTCTATTACCACTGAAAGAACTGTTCCAACCTACTAACTCTACCCTGCTACTGTAGATTTAAATTAGAAATGAAAGACTTTTTTCGAACTTTGTCTTATGTTGCTTACATGAGGATTTGACCCGTCATT
This sequence comes from Molothrus aeneus, assembly GCF_037042795.1. Lineage (NCBI taxonomy): Eukaryota > Metazoa > Chordata > Aves > Passeriformes > Icteridae > Molothrus > Molothrus aeneus. The sequence goes on from NC_089650.1 coordinate 49,247,177, forward strand.
CTCTGCTTTGGTGGTTTCACCAAAACAAGTGCATCCACATTCCTCAGGATTTCTTAATCAATTTATGACAATCATTTGAGTTTTGGCCTCCAAATTATCCACACTATATCTCCATTATTTACACATTTCTTAATTCTCTATTACACTATTAGGAGACACTTCATTAACTTAATCCTCAATAGCCCACTCTATGGAGAGTTCATGGAGATGTAGAGAGAAATTAGAATCTGACATTTTAGCAGGTCTTCATGGAACCCAACTTCACTGGGGAAATTCATGTTGTAGAGCCATAACTATAAAATCTTTTAAAAACCAAATGGTTTTATCTTACCTTCATTTTCATTCTATTGCTATTCCATACAGAGATCTCTGGTTAGATCATTGTTTACATATCAGGCTGTCTCCTGGGTGCTGTTTCCCACCAATGCCAACATCAGAGAGAAATTCCATGGTTTCTCACTTGCATGACAACCAACCCTTTTAATTGGAAACTGATAAGACAAGGCTAGTGACAATTACTGGTTGCCAATCTAATTTCACATGTCTTTCCTTTAATAATAGATATTTTTTTAATTTTAAAAAATACAATAAGCTCAATTGGCTTTTACCTTTCAAGTCATCTTTTTGCATATTTCTTTTCCATGTTTATTTCCAAGCCCTTCCAGTAATAGTACTCCAAATCCCTTGTTGACAAACCTAAGGGATATAGTTTCTAATTTGGATTATGTCTTTCATGTTTTTTTAGTCTTTAAAAAACAAGTGCATATATTTGCTCATTTACAGTCCTTGGGCTTGTGTGCTTTGCCATTATTTGGATCCTCATTGATGTGTTTGATTATTAGGGCAAGGAGATGTCAGAGTCAATTCTTTGTTGGCTGTATTTCTCTGTGATAACAAAAGAATGTGAAAAAAACATGTATTTCAATAAGAAGTAAGAGTAAACTTAGAGCATAATAAGAACAAAGAACAGGAAACAGTGTATTCCTTTGTTCAGGAATCAAAATGTTGCAGACAGTTTGTGACCCGAGCAACTCTGTTTCCTCTAAGATCTCTGCCTTCTGGTGTGTCTCTGGTTTTCTCTGAGTTTTCCAAAAGTCACTCATCTAGTTTCATTAACTGTGGTCACAGCCCTTCAGTTTGCAACTTCTCCTTAAGTTTCTTCTTTTTCAGATATCTCCAAGAAGCACAACAGACATTGGATGAGGTATCTTCCACATTTTAATCATTTAACAGCTCAAGCAGGCATTGATGAATTCTGTCTTGTGACCTAGATGAAAAATGGTTAAAAGTTTGTGTGCTTTAACAAGGTCTGTCTTTCTTACAGATCAAAGGCATCTTTACTAGCACAAATGCTTCCAGCACACTTGCATATTGTTCCAATTAATATCATTATATAAACCTCTCTAAAATTCCTTGGAGTAGGAGGTTTAGAAACTGCTGGGTTATTTTTTGAGATTATTTATAAAAGACTGTTATCCACATTCTGTGAGAAAAGCTACACAAATGGGACATTCTGAAAAGTAAAAAATAGAAAATATAACCTCACATCGTGGTACTGTATAAATTTTCATTTTGCAAAAGCTTTCTTTCTACTTTTTAGTGCAAGAAAAAGAAACAAATTGAGATGTTAATTCAACTCCTTGATGGGGCAATTTCACTGAAAGAAGATATTGCTAGATTTCTCTGCATGATTTCCTTCAAATAGCAGTACACTGACTTTCATAATCACCAATACATGTGTATTCATTTATTGTACAGTTTTGTGACTCAATTGGTCAATAGTGGATTTATACACAATATACATGAAAGGATTATGAGCTACAGGAGGACTGGAGCTTTGGGTTCAGAAGAAAGGAAAAGTTAAAATCTTCTGGAACATTTAGAAAGTAAAGAACTAGATAGATGGTAGGAGGAGAAGGTTGCATCAATTATACCACAGCTAACCCATGACATGCTCTGGACCTTGCTAAATCTACTAGAAGTCCTAACAAGTCACATCTTTCCTGCAGAGAAGGGCTGTTGAGAAGGTGCCAAAGAGAAAAGAGCTGGCTTATAGTGACACTGATGATCTCTTCTGAAAGAACTGCTCCTACAGCTCAGTTTTGGATTGGGAAGATGGCCTGCCTTGTCCTTCTTATGCAGTACTGTCAGTTTGCATCGATTTATTTCAGCTTTGATTTTTGATCCAAATCAACAGTGTGAACTAGATTTCTTTGTCTGGGCAGGAAAGGGTTCACTGTAATTTGCCTCTGTACAGTGGAATAATGGGCTGTGTCTGGGACAGCCCTCCTCAAAAGAATAAGCTGAGCAGTAAATTAGTGAAGCCAGCCTTATGATGATGCTTTGTAGAGCACTTTATAGTTCTTGTTGATTCTTGCTGCAGGCTTAGTTATTGCTTAAGCATATTTTAGGATGAATAAAGGCTGAGTGAATGGCATCATAATCAATATCTGAAGTGTAAAATAGATACCCTGGTCCATTGTATTACAGAGCTGCAGCACTATTACAGAGAACTTTTAGGCTCTCTGCCAGATTCATTCAAGTACCATAATTAAGTGGTCCTGTGTTTCGAGATAAAACTCAAAACGCTGTTTCTCTCCATATCTTCACCCTGTATTTTTATTTTTTCTTCTGTAATGTTTTATTCCACTTATTCTTTCCTTCATTGCAAGTCTTGTGACTTAACCTATAAAAATCAGTCATCAAATTGGATGTTTTTACAACAGAAGTATTCTGAACTCCTCACCAAACTCATGCCATCAGACACTTTATGTGTTAAGGAATGGTAAAATTGCCCTTGGCCTTTGGTATATTTAGGTCATACCAGAGGATGATGATTGTCTCTTGGATTCAGCTGGCTTTAATGATATTACTTTTTAAATGCATGACATTCCAACAGGCAGCAGGCTGAAACTGAAGCACAGGAAGTTCCACCTGAATATGAGGAAGAACTTCTTTACTGTGGGGTTCAGTGAGCACTGGAGCAGGTTGCCTGGAGAAGGGGTGGAGTCTCCCTCCCTGGAGATATTCCAGAATGATCTGGACACAACCCTGTGCCGTGTGCTCTGGGATGACCATGCCTGAGCAGGGAGGTTGGACCCAGATGACCCACTGTGGTCCCTTTCAAACTTGACCATTTTGTAATTCTGAGATTCTGTGAAGTTTTCCAAGAGTTTTCACAGTTATCCTGACTGCTCCCCTTAAAACTGGCTGATATGTTGACAGTTACCTGAAGAGGTGATTTGGAGATCTTAACTTAGAGACTAGCCAAAAGGCTTAGCTATAAGTTTTTGATTTTATATAAGAGGTAAAAAAAAAATCAATATTTTCTTAATTCTTAAAATGTTTATTTATCTGTTACTTGTCAAAATATCAGAGCAAGATCTATTATTTCTTTCAAATAAATGATAAGGTGCTCTCTTGCTGTGAAACATTTTTGCTTACGTTGCCTAGTAACAAAAGTGGTGAAAAGCAGAACTTTGGAGCTGGCAAAATGAACAACAATATGTACATCAATGGAATAAGAATTCTTGCTCCCTTGGTGATGAGTGCAAGTTTATCACAGTAGCACATTTATAATGCTTACTGTTTGAAATGGCTAAATCTGTGTGAAAAACTCATCTACGTCCACTCATACTGTAGGAGCAGCAAGATGTAATCTGTGGTCTTTCCTATTGCAGGGCCCCACTCCATTTTCTTCACCATACTGTGAATATTCCAAAGGCAGCTCCCTCTGGTTTAAAGAGTGCTGCCTGTGAAAGCTGACTGCTATATCTATCTCTGCTTTGCAGTCTCTGACAGTCTTACATTTTTATCATTGCAGTTATAGAATATTTTTATGGAAGAGCATTCATTTTTTTGTGTTACCCAGTACACTAACTCGTTGCAGATATATGTAATACATTTTTCATCAGATTGTCACAGAATTTCAATAATTTAATATAGTTCAAAAATAGCAGTTCACTTTAAGATGCATACATAAGCATACTTTAGGATGCATTCATAAGCATACATAAATCTTTTTGCATAATGAATGTTGCTACCTTTATTATTGATAGCTTATGTAATCATTGTTGAGTTAAAATTTTTGCTATTTGCCTGGTCACAAACTGCATATTTTCAAAACTCATGTACATTCACTAAAACTGACAGCCTCTCTCTGATAAATCATGTCTGCTGACTGACAGCAGTGTAAGCAGTAAAATCACTCAACAGCAATCACACATCTTTGCCACTATTTGGATGAGGACGAGGTGTGCCCTGGTATCCCAGACCCAACCCTATACATAGATGCACGTGGTCAAGACCCTCAGGCTAATAAGATACCTCAGAAATGTCATCTTGCAGCAAATAATGTGATTGTATGTTCAGAAGAGAAGTTTTAATATTGTGAACTAAATTGATTTTTAGGGCTAGCAATGGGAAAATTTGCTCAAATTGAGTTTGAAAATACACTTCAAGGTATGTGGTCATCAACTGTCCAAAATAATTGACTTCAGCTTCTCTAATTTTAGGGTGGAAGGGTGAATGTTGGTAAGAACAGGCAAAGAAATTAGGATTCTCTTTCATATGCAGGAACATATATTGTTTTGTAAAGATAAGAGTGGCATTTGAGAGGAGTTATAACAGTAAGAAGTTTTGAAGGACATGTTCAGCTAATAACTGGTAGGTAGGAGAGGGAGGAGGAGGAGTGTGTGAAGATGTAAGTTATGCATGCATATATATGTTTGTGTTTCTAGTGTATGGTAGAGAAAGGACAGTGAGAAAGAGGGACAAGGGACACATGGAATTCAGGGAGCACGTGACTGAGATTGAAGGGAAAATTGAGGAGAATCTCATTACCAGTCAACTCGGGGTAACTAGGAAAGAATTTCCACACAGCATAACCAATACAGTCCACGAAAAAGGCTAAACATTCTTTTCAGTTTTTTTTTTTAAATATAATTATTATTATTTTAGAGCCAAAAAGTTCTCCTGCTTGTTCTCTGATGGATCAGACATTACTTCTAAAAGTGCTTCACACCAGCAGGGGATCCTGATGAAGCACAATGGTATTCTAGACAGTTCACAGTGAATAGCAGCTTACAAAACTGTCCCACTTACAGCAAGGAAGAGTATTCTTTTAATAAACTAGATTTTCCTGGGAAAATGGTGATATGTCAGAATCCAAAGCTTGGGATTTTCACAGGGAAGTGCAGGTGGTTTATGAAAATGTAGTTGAGAGACTATTCTCAGACCAAGATTAGTATCAAGGTCACTTATATGATCAAGAGGAGACCTGGCAGCTGGAATCATTCCCACTCTATCTTGTGCAGCCTCTGGCCATACACAGTGGTGTGGGGATGATAACAGCTCAGGGTGTTCCACTTGTCATCCTGCTGGTGACATCATTTCCAGCTCTTTTTATTGTCATGACATCACTATTTGAAGAACATGATCAGAGTTGAGATTTAAAACATCTACATTCTTTGGAAGGTTTTTCTTTGGGTGCAGAAATCCTTTGGACATGGCACAGCTGCAAAAATGGGGCCTTGTGAGGTGGCCCACTAAAAACAGACAGATTCCACCCATCAAAGCAATAATGCTGATGAACATTTTCCATAAGAAAAGCACAACCTGAATGTGTCTATGTATATATTATTGCATATATATATATGTACATGGCTTTTAATATAGATGTATTTATATACAAAACAACTTCTAAAGATTGGTCATTAGATGGCAAAACATAATTAATATGACAGACAACTTGAAATGTGTGCCTCAACATTATAGTGGGCAATAAATCATCAAATTGATGAGGTTAAAGACTGTTTTCCTTTGACTATTTTCTGTGGTATTTGCCCTGGTATTAAAAGAGTTGCACGAGGAATAAATGCACGTGATATTGTGGGTCAATTTTTGTATGTGCTGAGTTTCAATAATTTTTGTTACCATATATTCAATACAAAGCAATAGGAAAGACACTGGAAACTGGCCAAAGACATTATTTTTGGTAGATTGTGATCCTTTACTTGTTAAAATTTAGTTAACAATCTTGGCTAGATTTGTAAGGCATAATGTGAGCCTGTTTCCTTTTAAGATAAACAAATCAAGGGTCCCAAAGTGGCCAAATATTCTGTGTTTGCTTTAAAAACTTCATTACAGAATCATTAATCTCTAAAATCTTTTGAATTTGCAATTGATTTATGCACAACTAACAGTGGCTTAATAGAGAATAAAGAATAAGTCACTGATGCAAAACTGAAAGGGGGAAAAAAACACTAAAAAGGTAGTTTCCACTAAGAACATACGTAAAAAGTATCAAAAGGAAAATATTTTCTGATATGCTTTTAACTTATTTTAGCTGGATTAACTTATTTAGCTGAATCTGTTGTGCAGATGTGATCCACCGCGTACCTTGCACTCAATGTGTGCAAGTTGAGGGACCTTAAAAGTGATGCCCTCCTGGTGTTCTTACAGGGTGAGAATCAGAAAAAGAAGTGTGTAGTCACGTCTTCTTCCCATATGAGGTCTGAAAACAGTTTACTGGTGAACTTGGCAGTGTTAGGCATAGAGTTGGACTCAATCTTACAGGTGTTTTCCAAGACTAATTATTCTGTGAGTTTATGGTAGGTGTGTGCATCCAAACTGTTGTACCCATTCCATAAGACTCCTTGAACTCTTTTCGATTTTTCTGTTGTGCAAACACCCTTGGCAATGTGCATGGCTCACTTCACAAGGTATTGAACTTACCTGAGAAATCAGGTGTGGGGGGAGGAGGGGTTCATACTCGAGTTTTTCAAGAATAGTTTAATTTCTCTTCATCTGTAAAATACCAATTCAGTTCAGTGACTGAATTTTTTTACCATTGGACAGGATTGAGTACAGATTTGGATTTCAGACAGAAGTACCAGACATTAATGTTTTCTTCTGAGTATGATCTAGGTTTAGGGCACTTGCTCACAATATGGCAAAGACAATACTAGTCTGTGCTATACATTATTCATGTAAATATTTCTATCTTGATTTCCCATCTCAGATAATTTCAGATATTTGTGGGTTGTTGACTGTTTTAAAGTAATTTTTCCATTTCGTCTTCTTACAAGTACAAATTTAGAAGCAGTAAAAAAAATGTGTAAAATAGAATCACTCCAAGAGAGGAGGCTACAAGAGGAGACTGACCTTTATCTCTGAGCTTTGAAATCTTTGTAGACAAAAAATTCAAGTGGCATGTGGATTCCTCAGGTAGAGTTAAGGTTCTGCATTTTTTATTTTGAAGAACAGCTCTTAAGATCCTGGCCTTGCTCCTGTGAAAAAATGTAGGCTAGATTGTATGCATGGATGAGTGGCAATTTTGTATACTTTTTGTGTCTGGAATCAAAGTAAATTCACGTATTCATTTAAATTTAATTTAATTTAAATTTAAAGTTATTCCAGATTTATTGACTGCTAATTTTTGGTGATGATTTTTCCTTTATATTTTAAATATAATTCTGATTTGTCTCTAAGACAATAAAAAGTACTCAGAACATTTCATGGTATTCTAATTTCCTTTGTTTTGTTACATTCTTACTATGACTAGATATTTCTTTTTTAATTCTTGATATCAGTAAAGACTGTTTGTTGAAATTGTCCAAGTATTCTGTGTAAAATATATATGTCATCAGAAATTTTATGCTAGTTTGTTTACCTTTCTTAGAAAGGAAATAAAAAAATAAACTTTTTGATTTATGAAGTTACAGAAAGGCTTTTAAAGCATTGACAGTCTCCTTTGTTTTGGAGAAGACATCCAGGTGGAAAATAAATTCCATAGGAGGTCAATTTTTGTTTTTATCTTTGTCTTCAAACGAAATAGACCCCTATAACCAAAGACTATGTAAGTTAGAGTAATCAATTAGTTTTTACAGAAGCTATTATAAAAAAACACCTTATTCTTTAACTTTTCTTGATTCCTGTATAAACAACAAAAGGACATGGATATTTGTCAAGAAAAATTCAGGACATTGACATATCTGCACTGTTTCTTTAAATGATACTTTAATTCCCAGCCTCATAATCAAAGCTCTTTAAAAGTGTTTCTTTTAAAGAAGCAAAAACCCCACAACTGCCCAAGAAAGCAAAATAGAATCACCCAGTTGGAAGTGACCCAGACTGTGAGTGCAGCTCCAGGCCCTGCACAGCACTGCCCCAGGGGTCACACCCTGTGCCTGGGAGCTTTGTCCAAACACTTCTTGAGCTCTGTCAGGCTGGGGCTGTGACCACTGCCCTGAGGAGCAGCAGATCCTGCACAACTTCAGGGTCACTTGGGAATTGGTCATTCTCTCAGTCATGGTCCTCCAGCTCAGGGCACTGAGGCCCCTGTGGTCCTTCATCGCTGTTGAAGACAGAGACAAGAATGTGTCAAACAGCTTTGCCTTGGCCCTGTCTCTGGTTGTGAGGTGACCATCCTTGTCCTGTAATGGGCTGATGTGATTTTTACACTGCCTACTGCCATTAATATATTTGAGAAAAACTCTTTTTATGGTCTCCCACAATTCTGTCTAGCATCAATTCTTGCTGAGCTTTGGCCAATAAAATTTTCTTCCTACAGTGGCAAGCAGTATCTCTGTATTCTGCTCATGTCAATTGACTTTGCTTCCATTGGGCATACACCTTCCTTTTTTGGGTTACTTCCAAGAGAAGAGTCTTGCTCAGCCAAGCAGGCCTGCTGCCTTGCCTGCTTGACTTTCAACATCTGGGAATTTCTGTTCCTGTGCCCCTAGGAGGTATTGTTTAAAAAGTGATCAGCACTGATGGACCTCAGGACCTGCAAAAAAATTTTTCACAGGTCCTTACTAACTAATTCCATGAGCAGCCTGAAGCCTGATCTCCTCATGTCCAGAGCTCATGTTTTGCTGGCACTATTTCTCCTCTCAACAGAGGTTTTAAACTCAATTGTTCTTCTTATTAGGTCTGGAACACAATTTTTTAACTACAGACATTTCTATGTCAATTTTAAAGACTGAAATAAAGAGAGCTAAATTATCAATAAATGGTAGATAAATAGTAAGGTCCTATTGTTTATTATATTTATGTCAAATATCAAGGTAAATGTTTTAAATATTTAATTTATTATTATAGTCACACCTTTAAAATGCTTAAAACCAGTCATTTATTGATACCTTATCAACAAATTATGAGAATGGTATTACTGATGACTCTATTGGATCATTCATGAACTGCTTTTCAGGACATATAAATATGTAAACAGGGAATTTCTTTTCAGAAAACTATTTTGTTCTGCCATTCATTGAGGAGTAAGCCATTTAACATCTCTCTTTGTAGTTTATTATCACAGTGAGACACTGGTAGTCAGAAGGTAAATGACAGAAAAATGTGCCTGTATACCAGATTTAAGAAGAAAAAGGAATAAATCAAATTCAGATTTCTTTTTTGCGTTCTTCTTCATGCACTTATTCTTAAAGCATAAATATTTGTGGTATGTTTTGTGGAGCAATTGGTTTAAGATGAGATAGTTGAATTATAGACAACAAAAAATAGCTTTATAAATACCTTTATTTAGAACTCAGCTAGCATTAATGCTTTCATACATAAATTCTAAATTATTCTCTGAAGGGAGGATATAGTTTCTTTGAGAAGAGGATTTCATAAATTGTGCTTTGTTGGCACTTGGCAATCATCAAGGCAGGAAAGGCAGGGTAAGCAATGCTGGTATTTTAAGTGTTATTACTCCCACTGTAATAAGAGCTTGCAGAGAAAAAACATCCACTGAAGAATGCCATGCCAAACTTGATAAGAAATCCTCTAGCAAATAATGCCTTATGAGCTCAGAAACAAAGACATAATTTCACAAGAAGTTTTCAAATGTTAAGTAAAAACATAAGTATTCTATAGAAAATCTTGTTTGTCGATTGTGAGAGTGCAGGATATCTCCAACAATTCCCCAGTCTGTACTTTGTAAGTATGGCAACAATCTCTGCCCATATCTTTCACATAATTTACTCAGGTCAGTGTCCCTGAATGAGCACCCTGATTAATGCTTGATTCCTCCTGGTCATGTGGGCTTTTTATTTTCTTGAATGCAGACATTCACTGTATTTGGTGGTTGTTATTGCTAGTGCTCTATTAGGGTGAACAAATGGAAATACATCTCTTACTGTATGTGAGTGATATGTTAGAGACATATTGCAGGAGGCAGTACTGAGTCCCTTTGCATCTTTAAGTGAATTGTCCTATTCAGAAATTTAATTTCTGCTTTGCCTTTAGATGGAGACAAAGATATGTTGCAAACATCACTGAAAGTCTATAATTAGGTTAGCAAGTGTGATTAATCTGAGGGTTTGGTGCATCTGGGTATTTTTCAATATGTTTTTCTTTTGCTTTCTTCTATGTTGTCTTTTATCCCTAGGAATCAACTTTCCTGTTCCCTCTCACAAGGAAAGCTGATTCCTAGCGATAAAAGGTCATTGAACTTTCTTCTGATAGGATTTTAGAGTTGACTCTTTCACTGACCTGTTTCCCATTTTCCCTTACAGGCTTGCTAGTGGATCAGAGGAGAAACATTCTTTCTTGTTCCAAAGTACAGGGAAACATTCTGAGATGACAAGATCTGTGGAGATGGAAATCTATCTTAAAACAAACAATCTCACATGAACACAGTCACAACCTTTGCTTCTCCAAAGGTTGTTTCTGGTCAGCTATTCACTCTTTTTACTTCCTGGCTTTTATTATGAATTATATGTTTGGGCTAAAATCTTGAGAACATGAAAAATGGTGCTATCTAACCCAGTAGTTACCTTTGGCAGTTGCAAAACATGGTATTGTTTAGGGAGATCACACAAACTGTGGTATTTTCTGTGATCTGTTTCCATCATACTATACCATCTGGGGGAGGAAATAGCAATTAGGGATGACAGTAGGCACAATTCTGCCTCATCTCAGTATTTGTTTAAAGACTTGTGTGTGAATTTTTTAATCCCATCTGAGGAAACTGAAGGTATCTGTGTCCTGAGGCAACAAACTTCAGGAAATCTTAACTTCGGTGTAAACTTTGTTTTAGATATCATTGACTAATTTCAAAGAGTGTGACATCATTTCAGTGTTTAATTGTTTGGTGAAAAAAAAATCTGTTCATCCCATATCATGGCACAGGTGCAGCTGGGGAGCCAGGAGTGACAGGTGATCCTCATGGTACCAGGGAGCAGGACAGCTGGATGGAATCCCCAGCTCCATCTTCAGGTGAGTCTGTGGTGAGGGGCTGGTGACCCTGGGGACTAAAATGGGTCCTGGCCCATGGGTGGGGAGAGGCCCAGGGGGTGCTGGGTAGGACCAGGCCAGTCTAGCCTGTCAGGAAACCTTGTGTGATTTGCTTTGAAAAAAAAACCACAAAACAAGAGTTTTGATTTTTTTTTCAGGTTTGTGAATATTTTTGATTTAATTAGGTAGGCCTAATCCCTATTTTAATAATGATTCAGAATCTTTGAACAATGCATTTGTGTCAAACTAATGAAAAATCATCAGAAAATATTTTTTAAAACATTTTTTCAGCAGAATTTGTGGTGTATACACGGAGTACTTTGATATTTGCTGATGTTTACATATCCAGTTCAGACTGGTTCCTCTGTACGATAGACAGGTACCTTTGATTGCACTTTTTGTAGGTGTGATAAATGGTTGGGCATCTTCAAATGAGACAGTAAAATGAACAAACCTTTGTGTGGCTAGATATTTCTTTCATTGCTCAAGGCTGGCATTCCTGAAATAACCCTATTAAAGTTAGTGAGAGTATTCTACACTTAATGCAGTGGAACCTGGCCTTCTGCAGAAATAGAAGCTGAAAGAAGAAGAAGAGGAGTAGTTAGCTGTGTTGTGCCAGCTGAATTTGTACTTCTGGCTGGTGTACTTTGTTAAAGTCCTAATTCTCTAAACCGAGTCCTAGACTCAGATGTAGCGCATCCAATACTTAAAATCTGGATCTGACAATCCTATTTGAAACCTTTTGTAGGGCTCTTGTTCAGCCAAAAAAGAGATACCAATAGGATTTAAAATGGTACATAAAATCTTAACAAATAAGTATTTATTCATCAAAGTGCCAGTTAAATCACTAAACCTGGAAAAGACTCACAAGAACTGCAAACCAGAATTTATTCTTCCATTCCCTCATTTTGAGCAAGTCCTTGGGTATATCTTTTATCTGCTGCACCTCTCATCTCTTCAAAACCTATGTTACATAAATAGAATTGAATATCTGCAAAGAAAATACTACACATTTTTTGTCAATTCTTAATTTGATAAATTGAAAAGCAAAGACATTTTATTGCCCACTAGATTTTCTTAGCAATCCTTTATTGATAACCTCAATTTGTTCAGTTTGTCTGCAGAAATCTTTTATGGCTTTGCTTTTGTGTCCACTGTGTTCAATAAGAGAAAAAAAGATATTTAAGCAGTACTGGTTATTTCCAATCAGATTTCTGAAATCTTTAGTGTTGCTTGTTGCAAGAATGTTACCAGTATTACAGTCCGCAATAAAGAGAGAAAAGTATTGCAAAATATGCTTTAGAGGTTAACATATTACACTTTTACATATAAAAGGTCTTCTACAAATTAACATTATGTAGAAGATAAATATGAAGCTAACTAGATAACCATATATATGTACCACAGTAATGATTATAAATAATTTTATCCTTTTGCAACCCAAATCCAAATTCCCTGCCACAAATACCACCTCATTTATGTGATCCTGACTGCCCTTAAAGGAATGAAGCCTTGATTGTCATTAGTAGTCCAACACCAGGTAAAACTGGGTTTTTTCCATTTTTGTATGTATAAAGCTGTTTTTTCCTTTTTCCATAAAAACAGCATAGTGTTGGTCCTCAAAACATCTGTTCAGTGACTGCATTGGCCATGTTTTCCAAATGCTTTGTGTTTTTTTAAATGTTGCTGTGCACTTGTTATTGTGCTCTGAATTTGTATCATCATCAGATAATGTGAAGTTAGTTATGAAGTATTCAGTTAGTATGAAGTTATCAGATTCTTTAGGTTGATTGGTAGTGCCTATTACAAGATATAGGTATCTCTTCATAGATCCAGAACTGCACAGCATGGAAACATAAATTTCTTCCATTCCTTTGGACAAAAAATTCTAGTACAACAGCATGTCTACACTTTTTACAGTGGCTCCCATGTATGGGCAGGAAGGGAAAAGTAAATGAAAGAATTAGGTTAGGAAGAATTTTGTGGCTAGTCACTGTGTTGGTCTACAGAAAACTCAGATATAGTGCTGGCTCGGAAGTTAGATGGGAGGTGAGAACAACTGACTCATATTTTTTTAATTAGCTCACAGATCAGTTAGCTTATTAGAATTAAAGGATCTTACTGGTTATATCTAGATTTTAAAAATTTATTTCTTGCACATATTGATCTGAAGGGTATGGATGTGTCATTCCCAGATCACTTGTTAGTGATGATGCACAGAATTTTTCTTACACAAAAGTCATGTTACTCCAAAGCTGTTTCTTCTGATGCATGCCAAAGAGTCAATTTATTACAGCATAGTCGATATAGTCTTTTCATTTTCATATGTGGCTTAGTAAAAACCTAAAAAAGGTCAGATGTTTCTGGCTTTTTGTGTATTTGCTATATTAAAAAACCCCTCTTCTTTTTTGGCATTTAGCAGAAGAATTTAACATAGCTATTTCTGATTAAAAAAGGAGACATGTACTTCTGTGTGTCCTACAATAGTTCTTTTGTAACTAAGGCTTGAACTTAATTTCACATTTTGCTGTGAATTCTTTTCACTTTCAAGTGCAGAGAAATAATCATTCTTTCTGCATTAGGTTTGAAAGTTTGCTGTTCACATTTAACACCTGGAAATAACTTTCATTTCAAAGCTATTTTCTTCAGCTATTCCAAAGGCACTAATGTAAGACAAAAGTATCTGAAAGAAAAAGAAAAATGAGAATTGCAGTCTTGTTTGGCTGATACAGGGAAGTGCAAACTATATCTCTTGTCCCCTATGAGCATTAGAATGCATTAGAATGAGCATTAGAGCATTAGAACGCTCTAATGTAGAGGAATGTCCAGAGTAACTCTGCCAGAAGAGACTCTCCAAGAGGCACAGATTGGAATTGAAGTAAGCAGTGTCTGCCTTAAATGGAATCCCAGTCTGCTTTGGAGAAGAAAGTTTACTTTCTACAACCTCCCCTCAAGCTATGATGACTTGCAAGATACACTTCTGCAATTGTGAATGCCATTGCAGACCTTGGAAGACGAATTTAGTTGTGTTTGAAGTCAATTTGTCACTAAAGGGAAAGTCACAGACTCCAGAAAAGGGCTGACTTAGCTGCTTAAAGAATGACTGGTGAAATTGGAAATACCAGTAAATTGCAATGTGTTGACTCCTTGGCTAACTGCTTTTGGAACATAGGGATCACTCTCTTTAGGTATATATTTCTATTTAAATCTCTTTAGGCACTTACAGTTTTGTTTCTGGATCTTTTGGATCTCCCTGTCTTGGCACTGATCTCTTCTTTAAGGAGCTCACCTGCTTCAGAATCTTCATGACCCTGATCTAGTAGGAGTGTTCAGAAAAGGTCTGTTACTGAAGGGACTCAGGTTTTCCAAATTTTTATCTTTTATAAAGTATAACTGTCATAAAAGATTCTAGTTGTGGAAAAACACTAAGTTGTTACATATCATCATTAGTAAATAAACATTTGCAGCTGATGCTTTTGCCACTAAGCATAATTTAACTAATAAAATTGTACTTGTAAAAGGGTGTACTTGTACATGGGTATACTGTCTGGAGCCTTCTTACCTGAAGAATTCCATTTGATTTGTTATTTACTGCAGTCCTGCTAAGGTGACACAGTTGAGGTGAAGAGCAGCTTGCACAGCCTGGGGCTTTATGAGCTCTGTAGCTGCCCCATTTGGGCAGAGTCCGTATCAGCAGAGCCTGTTGAGCTACTGCTGCTCTGTGGTCTCTCCTACAGCTGCACTAAAACTATCTCTGATCTGACCTGATCTTGAGTGTATTCCAGTGCTCTGCAGCACCAGAAGCTGCCTGTACACAACCTGCCTGTAAAAATGTCACAGAGGAAAAGGTATCCCACCTGCCTCAAAAGAGAATCAAAATGTTCTTTGTCTGCAACATTTTTAATTGCTGTTGAATCAATACCAAGGGTCAGAAAACATTATATTTAGTACATAGCCTGATTTCCTGATTTTTTAAGCCTGTTGAAATGGTAATTCCCTGAACCTTGGATTCTTGCTGTTATTTCTGTATTTTTTCCTAAACAATCTTTGGGATAATGAAAGAATTAAATAAAAAAAAACCAAGAGTCTTTCCAAAAACTAAAGTGCACACTCTCTTAGTTTTGGGATTAACCATTGTATTTAGTTTCCTTCAGCTAGAGGAATGCTCTAAGCACAGCTTTCTCAATACTCAAGCATTTTTAGAAAGACATTTAAAGAATAAAACTAAAAACTAAACAAAACAAAATAAAAAAAGCCTGAGCAATGGATTACTCCATTTAGCTTTATATCATGATGCTGACACAAAACCTTGAGAACATATTGATTGTTTTGTGGAAAAATCAGAGTAAATGAATTCCACTTGGTAAGGAATTTACTTCCAGGACTTTGAGGGCAGATCTTAGTAGAAATGGCATGTCATGGCTAATATTAAAATCTGCTTTTCATAATAGCCATTTATTTAATTCTATTTAATTCCAGTTCTTTCATTCAATATACTGAATGTAAAAGTAAACAATTCCATGCTGTCCAATGCTGAGAAAGAAACAGGGTTCTGATAATTTACATGTTTTATATTTAATACAGTAAAATATATTGAAACTATATGAAATTTTAAAGGTCCTGAGGTCCTTTCAAGTTGAAGAAAATCTTGCCATATTAAAAAAAACCCCTCTGCCTACCAAGTATATGTGCAGAGACAAGTATAATTTTGATCATGAGCAAAATAAATCTACTTTCCAGGGTCACTTCAGGTATATAAGTATATAGGGAAGATATATCATTTCTTCAATTGTAATGTATCCTTTCCTAACACATCTTTCTTTTTCTTTATATTTTTTTTTCTTAAGCAGGGTGTGATTTTTGTACTGATCTGAAATTTCATTTAGATGGGTACCATAAACACCATCATTTACTCAATTTACATAGCGTTGGTCAAAAAGCTTTTTAGGGATACAATTTCCTTTCAAAGAAAGGCAGTATTTTTTGAAAATTATATTTTTTCTTAAAGTCCATTAAGTCTCAAAACAAAAGCAAAAGGAGTTTGTGAAATGTTTTTTCTATAAGAACCCTACTATGTCTGACTTTTTTGTCTCTCTATACTTTTGAAATACAAAATGTTACTTTGCATTTACAAGAAGCTCACACAAAATGACAATACAAACTACAATGACAAACTACAATATAGGCTGACTTAGAAAGCAAGCATAAAACATTACAGTACTAAAAAGGTGACAAAATTACACCCTTAGAAACCACACTTTAAAAATATTAAATGTAACACATCAGAAGTGACAATGTTGGAATCTACCCAACTACACAAGAAACTAAATGAATGTCCTCAAAACCAAATGCCAAAATTTCAGAAGTTCCCATAGCTGGATTTAAGTCACCTACTACTATATATGTTCATGACATTCAAAACTGAAAGACATTTGTAAAGATCTATCAAGATCAATGGTCTTATGGTGTTTTCATTACTGCAGAATTTTCCTTCTGTGGTGATCAAAAGGAAGAAAAAGTCATCTTTCAGTAGGCACACTCCATATACCAGCAAGACACTCTCAATTTGGTTGTACTATCGGACATAAATATATATTTATGCATCTATAACTTCAAAATAAAGATTTAGAAATAACAAGAGAGAGTCATCATTTCAGTCAAGTTTACAGGAAGATCTACTGATCTAGTATTTTCAAGCTAATATTCTCTGTATTAATATTTTTCAGGCATCTATAGACAGATGCTGCAATAATGAAAAATATAAAACCATACTCTGAATTTACCATTAGAAGACATACCTACGTGATTCATGTTTCCAAAGTCTCAGTGATATTTAATAAAACTTAGCAAGCGTTCTATCAAGGTGCATAATTAATCCATATTTTTTTATGTGGACTGACAGGGCAACAAGGAGTACATTTTCACAAAGAAATAGAAATTGGACTTATTTGCAATCATATGTACTTATTCTCTGCATTTTTCCTAATAAAAGAGACACGTAGCTGTCATTCATTCCTCTATCTCAACTACAGTCAGTTTCAAAAGTAACATGAATTAAATGCCTCTGTCTTCAAAAGGAAATCAATTTTCGTCAGTTTGTGTGTCTCTTTATGCATGAGTGAAAAGACATAGAGATAATTCCTTGTACTTCACTTTAGATGACAAAGAAAGTTGTTAGGACATAGTCATAGTCATGGAGGATTCAACCCCAGATTTGCAGGTGTCAATATTTCATTTGTCTACCTGTTTATCACTCCCTAACATTCCACTATAACCCGTGGTGTTCTAGTGTATAAAGTCTGTGAAGTCAGGATGAAATTGAGATGGAAAACCAGATATTTGGTGAACTCCAGGGACCATTACTGTACTGACTTGGTGTCTGCTGACTGTGATGACTATCGAGCTCAAATGCAGGCACACTGTGAACACTGCCTTCTAGGTTTGAAACTAAATTAGAACTGGATTCTATAGCAATATTTCATCTGGTGCTGGATATTTAACCTTAGATGCTGCACTACTCTTGTGTATGCCACTTTAAAGTATAACTTAATTAAGGGAATGACATTTCCTTTAGTAACAACCTTTGGTTCTTGCTGGGATCTCATTAATCTATTCTAGAAGTGGAAATCAATTTTTTATGATTTCTGCAAATCCTCGCTTCTTAATGTTTACACCTATGACTAACATTCATATTTTTCTTTAGCAACCTGCCATCTCAAAGGCAACAGTAAAACCCAGACAACTTAGTTATACCTAAAAAAAAGTATGTAGTTTTTTGAATCTGATATAAAGACAAGAAAGAATTGTGAAAGATACTCCTGAAGATTTGTGATTATATACCAATCCCACACTACTTTCTGTTGCTGATCAATCCCTAAGCAACTTCCTGTAAAAAAAATACACTTCTGATTAATCCAGATAAATTATTCCTGCTGCTGCTGAAGCATCTTTCTTGTGACTAATTTGGCTGCATTCTGAAGACTTGCTATGCTCTCAACCAGTGCAGATGGCTTCATGTTCAGCTGTTTGAGATCCTCCATTGATCTCTGTTTGTGCCTTCTGACCAAAAGAAAATATCTCTTTTTTACATCAACTGAGGAGTAGAATACATTAAGCTTAACTAGGCAAATGGTGATACGTAAAGTGTGGTTCAACAATTTCACTTCGGAGAAAATATTAGAATAGTAATATAATCAACATTATTTCATTAGCATATTAAAATAGTTAACATAAGAATCTGTGGAATGGATGGGCTCCTCAGTAGAGCACAGATATGGTGTTTTCAAGGAATTTCAAGGAGAATAAGTGACACTTAGCATGGTCAAAATGTATATTTATCTACCATGCACTTATCTTCCATCAGAAATTTTGGTATATAGAGGAGCAAAGTGATATCTCATCACAGGGATGTGCATCTCTATCAGAACCCAAATTTGTAATATTCATTATGTGTATGAATAATGAGCCAACTTCAAGGCATTTACCAACCAAATAATTCCTTCTTTTGCTGGTAAATATAATGCAAGAGATAACTTAAATCACAAAATATTACCACATAGAATATTTTGAATAATATCTTGAATGGGTTATTATATAGTTGCAAGTCTTTAGCAAATAATATAGTGATAAGAAAATTTCATGGCAAATTAGTAATACATCTAAGCAGCAACCAAGGTAAAATTGCTCAAGAAAGTCCATTAACTAAGCTGATCCATGAGCATAGAATCTTTTTCAATCATGTTATGTTCATGATGAAGAAAAAGCACTTTTTTCTTCATCTGATTAAGGTTGTTAAGTTTAAAAATGGCAAGAACGTGTACTGAATCATCATACATGTGTTTTTCTGATAAGACCAGTACTAGAAGCATCAAGATATTACTTTGCAAAGTGCATAAAAAAGACAAAATCTCTCACTAAGGAGAAAAATGTCTTATCAAATGTTCTCGGAATACAGCATCCATCACCTGTTACTGAATTCTCAAATCAACCTGGTCTAAACAGCACAGAGAGCGAGAATAAAAGACGTAGAATCTGAACATGTCATTAATATCACTGCAATGGAAGAGGAAGGATATAAGATTATATTGTGAAAATCTGCATCTTAATTAAAATATTAAAATATCAATTTCACCTATACCAAAAAGAGGACATGATGGACTTTGTCTACTAAATATTGTATTTGTTCTGGGAAAAATTAATAAAGAAGGCATTTGAGATAATGCTTCATGGAAATAATCTAATTTTATGATGAGAATATACAAAAGAAGCCCAGAGTAAGAACATAATTTCACAGAAAATGCATAAATCTGAGCAACAGTTATGTTTACCCACCTCACAGTATCAAACATATGGATTATTCAGCTATTCCAGCATCCAGAACTCAAATTAGTGTATGATATTGTTAATTAATTCCAAATGAATGTTCAGTAGAGAACTGCTTATACAAAGAAAGGAGTGAATTCTATGCAGCTTGATATTTTGCCCTTAAGCACATGAGTACATATTTCTTTCTGTATAAAATAAAGAACAAAGTAGTTGAGAACATCTATATGATATGTTTTCATACAATTCTCATTGAAAATAAATGAGAAATTAGGCAAATATGAAGAAATGGTGAAGTCTGAAAAGGTAGCAGAGTTTTGGCATTCATGAACAAAATAAACGTCACTGATACCTTGCTGGGGTTGATCCTTATTTATTTTTACATTCATGAACCAATTGGCCATGTCTTCACATGCAGTTTTCTCTTCATGGGATATTAAGAAGATTTTCCTTCCTCTTGAAGAA
This sequence comes from Molothrus aeneus, assembly GCF_037042795.1. NCBI lineage: Eukaryota > Metazoa > Chordata > Aves > Passeriformes > Icteridae > Molothrus > Molothrus aeneus. The sequence goes on from NC_089650.1 coordinate 49,267,202, forward strand.
TTTTCATGTTAGGTATCAAAAAATTTATATCTTCATGATAGAGATTCCTGCAAGTTGGAAGTCATTGGCTCCCTGCAGAGGCTGTCATTTTATGCTTCAAAAGTGAAGTTTGACCTTCTCTTCACTGTGGCCACTGGCTCACAATTCCCAGTTTACATGCAGAAATACAAATAGTTCTGTGCATAAGACTTCTTTTAACAGCTGAAAGAACTTCCCTCCTTGTTCAGATTGTACGTAGCCTGGACTATTGACCTTGTTAAGAACTCCTGGTCCCCCTATATTTGTCACAAAAATACCTCTGAAACTGAGTTCAGGATTTGAATTTTGGAACAACAAAGCAGACAAAAACAGTTTGGGACATATTTAATGGCAAGGGGACTAAACTGAGGTAATGAAAATATTTAAAGAGTCAGGGGAAATATCTTGACTTTGAGCTTTATTAGATCCTGGAATAGCTTCCTGAAGAGATTGTGCTTACAGAATACTCATTTTAGAAATTTAGTGAAAATACAGGGGGATGCAGGGGGAGTATCCCAGATTTCAGACTTCATCGTATTTTGAGGCAATACCATTTAAAGAATCAGACAGATTTATTGTGAGATCTGTGTTAAAATAATACGCTAATAATAATGAGTTTTCTAATACTCATTGACATTATTAGCTTAGGTCTTATTGTTCACATATAGAAAAGTATCCAAATTAATCTGCAATTTTGTTTGAAATATCAGATAAGAACAATGACCCAAAAAGTGTCTGAGTACACCCTAGAATTAATAAGTATGTCAGAAGATATTTGTTAAGTTTCCTTGTAAGCCTCACCACTGACCTCCATTAACATTACCATTTTAGTCTAGTGTCAGCCCAAGTATGCCAAATTCTATGGGACTTTTGACATTTCACTATTTCTCTGGCCACAAAAGTAAAACTGATAGCACTAAGAATATAATTCCATTTAAATATTTTTAAACAATGATTCTATAAGACAGAATATGTTAAAAAAATGCACATGGATTAATTAAATAAATTTTGTGTCTTTTCCAAGATAGAGAGTTATTTGTACTAAATATAGATATAGACATAGAAGTGGCATTAGCAACATGTATTCTCCTCATATTCATGCTAAACAATATCCAACATATGAAACAGCATGCAATCTTTCACCTTACATATTGAAGTTGTGACATGCCTGTATAGCAAAGGGAAATCTTACTCTATAGAGTCAGCAATACTTGGTGTGAAAATAATACTCAGCTTCAGCCTCTTTTTACTGAGGTCAGAATATTACTGTGTGTCAAGGGAATGACACAAAGACATAAATTAAAATAAAAAGGCACTGAGAAAATATAAAATAAAATATATGAAATAAAATAAAATGAAGTAAAATAAAATAAAATAAAATAAAATAAAATAAAATAAAATAAAATAAAATAAATTTTTGTATTGTTTGTTCTCAAGAGCCTAATTCATTAAACACAATTTTAATTACATGAATAGAAATCATTCTTTATTGGAACTCTCCTCAACCTATATCTTTAAAAGCAGAAAAAATGAGTATTTTTAGAATAAATATTTCTATAAGAAAGGAAATAAATAGTCGATCTGCTCTTGGAAAAAATTATAAATTGCTTTTATCACTAAGTGTTATTGAAGTTTTTGGTGGTTACGTTTCCTCCCCTAGATCATTTGAAGAAACAATTATTTCTATCTTATGCTCTCTTTTCATAGAACTATAGAATGTGCTGATTTGGAAGGGACCCATCAGGATCCTTGAGCCCATGTCCCAGGTCCTGCGCAGGACATCATGTGTCTTGTCCAAATGCTTCTTGAATTCTTTCAGGCTTGGTGCTGTGACCACTTCCCTGGGGAGGTGTTCCAGTGCCCAACACCCTCTGGGTGAAGAACCTTTTTCTAATATCCAGCCTAAATCTCCCCTGGTCACTGTCCTGTCACTGGCACAAGAGTGAGGAGATCAGTGTCTGCCCCTTCGCTTCCCCTTGTGAGGATGCTGAAGACCACAATGAAGGCTCCCCTCAGTCGTCTCTCTAGACTGAAGTGACCTCAGCTGCTCCTCATAAGCTCCCTCTCCAGATCCTTCATCATTCTTTTGGTGTCCTCTGGACACTCTCTAGTACCTTAATGTCTTTCTTATATGGAGGCACCAGAAATGCCCCCAGCACTCAAGGTGAGGCTGCCCCAGCTCAGAGCAGAGCAGGACAATCCCCTCCCTTGCCTGGCTGGTGATGCCCCCCAGGACAGGATTGGCCCTCCTGGCTGCCAGGGCACTGCTGGCTCACATTCAACTGGCCATTGACCAGGACCCCAAGTCTATTTTCACAGCTTTTCAGCCTCTCATTCCACAGTCTATATACACAACTGGAGCTGCTCCCTCCCTCCTTCCCTCCCTTTCCCTTTTTCCTCTTCCCTTTCCCATCCTTTCTTCCTTCATCCTTCCCTTCCATTGTTAAATTAAAGTAATGAAAGAAAAATTAAGAAGAACATTTATAAAAAAATTCAGTGAGCTACAAAACAAACCTGTTAGTTCTGAATGTATCTAGATGCAGCACTTTGATGCAAAGCTGAATGATAAAATGTACAAATGACACCACTTCTCTAAAGAGAAGATTACAAAATAAGAAATTGTAAAGATAGCAAAGCAGGCCTATGATGTCAGTAAAGAAAGGGGGAAAGTAATGTTGTGGAAGGCTCCAGCTTGATATCAAATAAAAAAGAAGTACATATTTTAAGTAGCAATTCTCTGTCTTCTGGACAACCATCTCATTTTCCTTGATAAGTATTTTAAAACACATTTACTCTGACAGGCACATCTAACTAGAAGCCTAAAACAATCTGATTTCCAGCCTCAGAGCTCTTATAAATGCTGCTGCTGAACAGTAGCTGCTGCCTATTTTCTAATTTGCAGAGTGAACACATTTTTTTTTCTGGTCAGAGGAAGGAATCAACTGACACTGACATTAACAGAAAAACTCAGTTGTGGAGGCCAGCATTTATGTTTGGTTCCACAGCTGGCACTGCAGTCTGAGGTCAATCCAGAGGTCATTGTATCTACAAGGTCATTAATCTGTGCATGACATTTTTCTAAATTCAGGTTTTGAGAATTTTTTTTCCCCATTCATATTCATTCTCAATTTAAATGGCAATGCACTACCATATGCATTTTTACTGGCTTGGATCCACACTCAACAAAAAAGACTAGAATTAATAAATTTAAAACTCAGCCTGGAACAATACGAGTTGTATGCACTGGTGTGGGAGAGAAGGTAAAGCAGCCATCTTTTGATATAGATTTAAAACTGTAAAAAGATCTATTTGAAAATTGTGTGGAAAGAACTATCTAGAGAAAACTGAAACTTTGGAATCCAGCTGAAGTTCACTAGTTCTACTTTTTGACATAAATTAGCTCTTGGTAATAGGTGCTTAATAAATTATTTTGATTAAAAAAAAAATCCTTCTGTTTTAGCCTAAAATAAGTAAAACAAACAAACAAAAGCGGTAGAAAAAAAAAGAACAGTAAAGTTTTTTTGCACACCAGTCCCAAAATGAATTTGCTAAAAGAGTGTTAAGAATGAACTACTGAGAGTGAGAAAGTTCAAGCACCAGACAGCATCTGATTAGACGTTTCCAAAGAGGAACTGAGTTTCACTAACAGGATTTCACAGGATCAGGTAGTTTTTTATCACAGCTTTTAGCTGTCCTGGAAAAGCCTCTTCTATCTGAGGGAGCAGACTCAGTTAGGAAATAACTAGTTTGAAAGAATATATATGAACTCAGTGCCATTTCTAGCTAAACATCTTCTCTAATATATAAATGTATGGCTACCTTTAAAATTCATGTGAGTTTTTCTCACTAACTGCACTAGAGCTCAAATAAACAAAAATACAACCTATGCATTTCACCATGAGCTTATTTTGTACAGAATTTCATCCAAAGCAACTACACTTTCATAAAGTGTCATTCATTCCCTAGGGCTCTTCTGCAATTGTTTGTCCTTGGTTTATGTGGTAAACAGATTATGTGTCTGACTAGGAAACTGGATAAAATTAACACCAGACAGGTTCCTAAAAGGCTTTGAGAAGCAGAGCAAAACCAGAATTTTTTTTCTTTAAAAACTAGAAAAAGATAGGGAATGAAAATGTGCAGCATAGATTAAGACCTAGACAGTGGATATTTTTAGATTAATTTACTAATTTTGTAAAAGTATACTGAGTTTGTATGTATGATTATATTTCTTTTATGAGAGACCTTAAGGAGTGAAAAGGGACTAGATCAAAATAATATTTTCTATGATAAATTCAAATCTAGATTAAAATCGAGTCACAGCAGATTTCAGAACATGGATCAGTGTCATCTACTGAAGAAAGTATTAAAATACTGTCAAATAAATGACCATTTTGGGGACAAGGGTGTTGTTTGTTTAAAAATATTTAGAAAAAGCCCAACAAAATGGAAAGTTGACAGTATATGTGTCAGAATGAAACTGTTTGCACAAGTGTGTCTGTGTGTGTGTCTGCAGTGGAGGGTCTGCTTTTAGTGTCCTTTTTTTGCAGAATTGTCCTCAGGGGCATTAAGCTTACTTTCTTAAAGCCTGATCTTGGACACTGTTTACATTTAAAAGCCGACATGAGGGTTTGTATTTGAGTATTCTCTATGTTCCCAGACTTAGATAAAAGCAACAAGAATCATCCAAAATAATTTTTTGAAAAACCTCTAATAAAATAGGGTGCTGAATACAGATGCTGGGATATTACCAGTTTACACAGCCTTTGAAATGTTTTGATCTTTTCCTGATCCTAGATCCTGCTGGTTTAATATCTATTTATGTATCTCTACCAACCTGGGGCAGCTTATTTGCTTCCCACCTAATAAATTTCTGTCCTTTATAATTGTATCAGGGCCCACAATTTTATTAAAACATGTAACAAAAACACTTGAGAAATTTTATTGAAAATTTATTAGTAAAGACAGAATATACATATGAACAGCTCCAAATGTTTACTTCAGTGACTAAATTAATGCTTGATTTCAGCTTAATTTGCAGTTCCATCATATGCTGCATGATATTGCCTTTCACTGCATGTTTATGTTTTAGTTTAATTTGTTCATTTCCTAAAACATAGCTCTCATTTAGAAAGCAGGAAAAAAACCAATAGGTTTCTCTTTCAAGTTAAGAAGTCTATTAAAGAGGCAAAGCTGAAATAACAATGTTCTATTTCTCCCTGTGGCTAAAAAATGCAATAACAAGAAAAAACTGCAAGCAAAATTATTTCAAAGGGATTTTTAAGGTAAAAAGGCCTGACAAAAATGTATCCCTTAAAAAGAATGTAATCCTGACAGCATGATTTGACTAGGAATCAACAATAACATCATCTTTTGATATACCAAGGTGTAGACCCTTAAGGATTTATAACTTGAGTGGGAGTTTTTCATATAAATATGCTTATGAATCAGTGTCGGTTTCTTTTTAAGCTTATGGTAAGAATTCGAACAATTCCAACAAATGCAATTCTGCTACTTTGAGATTATCACATAGTTTGGGTCTTTATTTGATGGAGGCTTACACAGAAAAGTAATGCAGATAGCATATTTTAGCCTGAACACAACTACTGTAAGACTTCCCAGTTTAAGGAATATGGCCTTTATCACACACTACTTAAGGAAGAAAAGGTGAAGCTGAATTGATTAAAACAGTTCTGATCTCCTTAATATGAAATCTTTTACCAGTGTCCTCTTCATGCTAAGGCTTGCCGTCCCAAGGCAATCTGAAAGACATGTCTTGTCCCAGAAAGCCAAAGTGGATTAAAAAAATCATCACCACATTATGTTCCCTGTTAGTTTGGGGCAAAAAACTGCTTAGTGGTTTCAAGCTCTCCACACATCCAGTCAGACTCAAAGATTTTCTGGAAGTGAGTCCCTACGGAGTGCTGGCCGACTTTTAGTAGCCAATGGTTAAATGGTTAAATACAGTTTGCTGAACTACTTCAGACATCAGATGCTGAGGTGCCTCAACATGGTGCATTTCCTCTGCAGGATAAACAGATATTTAGTGATTTAGTGGAATATTTGTGGCTTCTTCTAGTCCTTAGTCTTTAGTACTGCTTCTTTCCCAGCTCTGTCTTACCTTTAAAGCATGACAGGTCTGTGAATTCAATGATCTAAATTCCCAGTTTTGGTCTATGGGGTTGGTTATGTTTTGTATTTTCCTTACTCCTAATTTGCCAAATCTATGGTTTGCTGCTGTCTCACAAACAGTAAGGCCATGGTATTACACATCCAGCTGTAGCTCTGAATGAATTTAGCCATGGAGAACCTAAAGTCAGTTTTTGCATTTTTTTGACCAATAACTTCAATACAATAACAATACTTTGTTATACTGTGTTGGAAGGCTTCTTTCTGATAAAGAAATGGATCCTTAATTCTACTTCTAGGAAGCTGCATTGGCCAATAAAGAATATCTCTCTTCTATTGCCTAGAAGAAAAGAAGGGGGAAAAAAATTGAAGACAAATGCAGCAGAGTCCTGTTTTGCTAGTGTAATGTTGCAAACCAGCACATACCTCCCAGCTCATGACACTTCTTTTAAACATATTTTTTGTTAGTTAGTTTGTTTAGGGAAAAGTCTTTTTGTTTAGAGAAGTTGATGTTTTCTTTAAAGTACTCTTCTTCACATGCTTGCTTTTCTTAGTAAAAACTGATGAGAAAATGTATGAAAAATGTCTGTTGAGCAGCGGGGCTTCAAAGCTTCAGTTATATTGAATGTTGCCAAATCTTGTCACGACTGCTTTGTGTAGTTGGCACCACATTCAACATTTATTCTCCACCTGCTCTGACTGTATTCATTACTTACAGACATCTACACAAGAGAACATGTGAAGAATCTGAGCGAGAAAACCAGAAAAATAATTCCATGTAATTTTTATCTGAGTCTGGAAACAAATAATGCAAAGATTTATAGATTTGCTTTTGTGCATTTGTGTTATAAGTTTGTGTCCATTCAGGAATCAACTATAATATTAACTGTGCACATTTTATCACAATATACACAAATTTCTAATTTTTAAAATGACACAGCAAAATCAAAAGCTTTCATCTTGATCCTAAAACATGTTGAAAGGTTTTGTGCCAAGTTAAGATCAAAAGCCTGTTGAGTCTATTTTTCATTTTGACTTGTGTGTCAGCTTTTGAAAAGCAAGTTGTTCCTGATTTTCTTTTACCTTTTTTAATTGGCAACTGGTAAAACAGCCAGGCTGCTAGAAAAGGAAACTCTAGCAAGCTCTTTGAAAGGGTTTGTCCAGGATACTTTATGAAAAGTATATTAAAAAAACTCAAAAAAACCCCTGAATCACACAAGCATCAGACTGTATGTACTCTCACATGCCCTGAAACAAGTATCCGGTGATGATATTTCTTGATCATAGGGATATGAGACAGTCTTGAGCTGATAAAACAGCCTGATGTTTTTTAAAATCAATCTTTTAAGATATGCACAATTTTTTAATTTTCCATTTTTAAATGCAACAACTATTTTCAGTTAATGCATATTTCTGATTATATTAAACAAATTATTATGCACTCTTTGGAAAACAGCTGTGATATGATGCAGTTAAACTAATAAAAGGTGTGTGAATGCCCAGCAATTGGAACATGAAATACATAAGAATGAATGCACAGGAATGGAAGATTGATATTTCTCTTTGCAGAATCATTGATTGAATATTTTTGTTTGTTCTGTCTTCTTTTTTTAAGAGACAGGGGAAAAGAAATATTTTTAAAAATATTTATAATGTTGCTATTTATTATTATGTGTTTTTTCTTCCATTTGACCATTTGAGGCCAGAGTTTCCACTGGTTATATATCCCAAGGCTGAAAGAATACTAAATTTAAAGTGCTTTTTGGCTTGTAGCCCTAATTGTTTTGCATAGTTGCTGCATTCGGAGAACCTAAAATTCCTAACCTTATTCTGTTTCACAGGTATAAGATAAGGCACAGAAATCTTTTCAAGCACCCAGAAGATCAATGAAATATTTTCCTGCACACTAATTTATGAACATAAATTATTTCCAGTTTATTTGTCACAGCAGAGCAGACAGGGCTGTTCTGCCACCCAGTTTGTCCCAGATCAGCTCAGGCTCCAAGAAGGCTCAGCCTGCGTTGACTCAGTTACCTGTGAACCTATGTGAATTGTGGAGTAGGGCCAGATATTTAACATATTTACTACTCCGTATTATAACCTCAGTGTTTCACTATGCATCATATATCATTATATGGACTTCTTGGTTTTGGTGTAATATTATTTTAAAGGTGCAAAAGTATAATTTTTCAGGCAGTGAAAAGCCATGCCAATGCATACAAAAAACTTTGGATGGAAAACTGAACTTGTTAAAGTAATAATCAGTGTTGTTATGGATGAATAAATAAAGAACTAATGAATCCTCAAAGACACAAAGCCATTTGTGCTGGATTTTCTTGGGGGGAGAATGTATTGCTCTATTTTGTTAGAACTATCACATGATGGTTTAATAGACCAATTATAATACAACACAAGCAGTATTTTGATGAGAGTGCAACAATAAAGCATCATTTCTTCCATGTTTGAAATGAGAACTCTTTTTACCATTCTATTTGCATTTCATGTGTGCAATACATCTAAAGTAATCTGAATTTACAGCATGAATTTATCAGAAACTAAAAAAGATGAGCTCCTGCCTAAGCTTTACATTTTATGCTTTCTAAATATGTCAAACAATAATCATACTCTCCACACAGAGTTGGATTATGAGTCAGTAGATAATTCAAAGACTAACTATTTTATCAATACCTGCACAAGAAATAAAAATCTTAAATTTCATGTTCTTGGTCTCTTTCTATCATTTTCTGTTCCTTTGGAAACATCCATCCTTTAATTCCCTTTATAATCAAAGTACACTTTTCCCTTTGCATTTTCCAAAGTGAGGCAGGAATATAACAGATTACTCTACAGAAAAGAAACATACAACAACTAACCTCAATTCCTTACATTGACTTCCCTGTAATTTATTTCATGACAGTTTGCATCACAGCTGTTTACATCATGAGAGACATCCATTGCTAAAGATGTTATATTTAAGACAAATGGTATTTTATAAGTCTCTCTGAAACAATATACTTCACTGGTTTTTTGTGTGTTTTCTGGTTTTCTTTCACTTTTTGCAGAACCTGGATGACAGGTCCATTAGCTACCCAATATTGTATTAAATCTGATATGTAACCCTTATTCATAATTTAGGGGTTTCAGTAATATGCAATGAAAAGTATGTCAGAAATTATGACATGATATTTAGGAATGTATATTTTTTTTCCTTACAGCTGTCTAGGTTTAATTAAAAAAAGAAAGTTTATCACTTTCAGCCTCACTGATGCAATCTTTTTTTGCATAACTGTGCATGGGAACATGGTACTCTTCCTGCAACACCCCAAAGAATTCTTGCAGTTCAGATGTTTTCACTGTATTCACAGAATTCACAGAACTCACAGAATGACAAGCTTGGAAGAGACCTTAAAGATCATTGAGTCCAACCCATGCCCTAACACCTCAACTAAACCATGGCACTGAGTGCCACATCCACTCTCTTTGAAACACATCCAGGGACATTCACTCCACCACCTCCCCGGGCAGGCCATTCCAGAACTTTATCACTCTTTCCATGAAAAACTTTTTCCTATTATACAACCTATATTTCCCTTGGCACTGCTTAAGACTGTGTCCTCTCGTTCTGTCAGTTGCTGCCTGGAGAAAGAGACCAACCCCACCTGACCACAGCCACCTTTCAGGGAGTTGTAGAGTGACAAGGTCACCTCTGAGTCTCCTTTTCTCCAGGTTAAACACCCCCAGCTCCCTCAGTCGTTCCTCACAGGGCTTGTGTTCCCAGCCCCTCTCCAGCCTCGTTGCCTCCTCTGGACGTGCTCAAGCCTCTCAACGTCCCTCCTAAACTGAGGGGCCAGAACTGGGCACAGCACTCAAGGTGTGGCCTCACCAGTGCTGAGTACAGGGGAAGGATGACATCTCTGCTCCTGCTGGCCACACTGTTCTGACACAGGCCAGGATGCCATAAATACAGGCCAGGAAGCCATATTCCTCCTCTGGAGCTCTTCCTGTTTGAGTTGCAATTTTTATGGGCACGCATTAAATTGAGGGAAAGCACTAAGACAGGTATTTAAGGTTGATAATATACTTAGCTTATTGAAACTCATTTCATATGTAAAGGCTGTTCACCATTTTTCATTGCATTTACAAAAATATGGGCAGTGCAGATCTTAAGTGAAGGATTTCACCATCATTTTGCAGAGGATCTCTGCCTCCTCCTTGTCAGGACCTTGAGGGAACCTTAATGGCTTTGTGGTCCTTGTGTCTTCCCCCTCCCCTATCCAAGGCCAGGGGCCAATTCCAACTCCCTGGGGCTGTCAGTCCCTGCCCCAGGGGCCCAACAGCTTGGAGTCTTCAGCTCCTTACAGCCCTGCCCTGCCCAGCTATGGGCACACGGATCCAGGCCCCCCCACACAGGGTGAGCCCTTTGCCTGGGGCTTTGGTCTGTCCCCATCCCCAGGGAGGTGCAGGCTGGGGCTGCCACGATGTCCCTGGCTGCCCTGTTCCTGTCTGGAATGTGGGATGGGCCCTGGCAGCTCAGCTCTGGCTGGCCCGGTGCCGTGGGGACTGACCCATGTTCTGCTGCCACTTCCAGAGAGCAGCTGGCCTGGCTGGCACCACTGGCACTGTCCCTACAGTGAGGTTTCCTATGGAACACCTGGAGACCATTTCCTATGGAGCACCTGGAGACCATTTCCTATTGGCTCAGTCGGTGAGAGCATGGTGCTAGTAACATCAGGGTCCTGCCTTCAATCCCTGCATGGGCCATTCTCTCAATAGCTGGACTTGATGATCCTTCTGGGTCCCTTCCAACACAGAATCTGTGATTCTATATAACATAGCATCACCATGCTGGCTGGGGACTGATTTAAATCTGACCAAAACACCATCACAGCAGCAATCTGCCATGTTGATGCTCCTGGGACCAGTGTAGCTGCTTTCCATATGTGTTGGTAGCACCAGGCTGCATGCGGTTTGGTTCTTCCAGAGAAACCTTAAACTGGCATACCTGTTATGTAAACATCTTTTTCAATTTAATTCCTTTTTGGTTTTTTTCATGCAATTTGCAGCCAACTCTTGTGTAGAAATGATTTCAAGTGATTTTAAAAGTGACTTAGGTTCATAAACAACTATCTGAATGAGTGGCTGGGTTTTCTGTGAATTAAGTGCCCAATCAACCTATGTGAATTTTTACACACACTAAAAGAGGTAGTTAATGGGATATGTGTCTTCATTTTCTCTCAAATAAACAACCTTGGGAGTTTTCTTTTGAAGAGCTTTGTCCCTATTCCCTATCCCCTTGATAACTGTTTTACCATCATGTTTTTCTTTATCCTGTCTGCAGGAATTTGATTCTTTATCCTGTCTGTAGGAATTTGAGTTTCTCCCACACAATGGCTAGTGACTTTTGGAATGGCTGTTAGTACCACGCTTGGCCTTCAGTCACAGGTTCAGACAAGAGTATATCTATCAAAGTTCTTTTGTTCACCAGCCAAAGCTGATGGATCAGATGACCTAAAGTGCTCCAGATTACAGCAGATGGCCACAGAAAGACAACTAAATAAATTCAGACCACTCTATCTTGTTATATCTTTTCTTCCTTTTTCTTTGCTTCTATTAAGGCTCTCTCTACTGAAAGCACATTTTAAGATTAAGATAATTAACTACACACTTTACACATGAGCAAGCTTTGCAATCCCATTACAGACAATGAAGCCACGGATCTTTCAAAGCAATTCAGCTGATTGGCTGCTAAAGATAGCCAGCCTTTGCCATTTCATGTCATTTACCTATTTTGAAACTGTCTTTGACATATCTTAGCTGTTTTTCCAGCAATCAGAAGCTTGTAATATCAAGCAATACACAAGAGCATTTTACTTTATTAGCAAATATAAGAACCAGAATAACCAGACACTATACTTTAACCCAGAGGATGATTATTTTTGTTTTCCTGACCTTAACAGCCAGGCCTGCTCTACACTACTCTAACTGGGTAGTTTCTTGCAGTGGTTTTCAGACTTCAGATACAATCTTGTTTGTTCATATGCTTATTTTGTTTTGGAGTTTTTGCCTCCAGAAAACAATATCAGCAACATCCAATACACTTTATTTATTTATATTTTTGTCATGAAGGAACTCAAGGAGAATGTGTCGACATTTATGCTCCAATTTCTTCCCAGAAAAGTTCTTAGTCTTCCACATGTTTCCTTCTGTTTGACACAGTATCAGTTGTGCTTATTTTACATTCTCTGATGTTTAACTCTTTGTATAATATTATGCCATGCATAGTACCAGAGTATCTGATTGTCTCTTCCACTCTTAGTCTAAGTAGGGGAGAGGTAAGAAAGAAAGAGAAGAAATGCAATACTTGACAAACCCCTTGGAGCAAGGCACAATCCATATAGAAAAAATGACTGCAGGCTCAAAGTAATAGTTGTTTTTCTTACAATCCTCCATCTTAAGTAAGCCCTATCTCATATCTGTCAGCCAGCTGCATATCTTGCACACTGTAGTATCTACAGAGGCAATAAGCCCCTGTGTTTAAAACTGGATCTTACCTCAGGCATCTGTTTTAGGGAGAACTGAATAACAACTACTTGGAATCATGATGTGAATCCCACCACTGGTGTTTATTCCTAAGAATTGCATCTGTCTTTCTCTTTACAAACAGCCTAAAAAGCTGAGATAGTGGTTACTGATAGAATATTAGTAGCTAGAAATTCTGAGCATGCAAGAATCTGTTTGTTTTCAAAGTAAATTAAAAAAACATGAGATAATATCTTGTTACCCTCCAATATTGCTTGCAAAGTTCTGACTGAATTTGAAGGATTTTTCCTACAGTCCCTGAGCTGACAATCACACAGACAGCATCTTAGTTCTGTCAGCAGCTAAGACCTCTAACACAGCAAGGGAGAAATAGGGCACAAGTAGGTAATAGCAGAACTAATACCAGATACTCAGTCTTCCTTATTTTTCTTCGTCATTTTGTAATGGTCAAAATACTATTTTCAAAAGTAAGAAAGCCTAAGCAGAAAGAAGTTGCCTGAAACTATGCAGAAAATGATGCATTTAGTAGCACCAAAAATCTTTAGTGTGCTAGTTTTACTTTTTTATAAAGCCCTCACTTGTCACCATGGCAGCCAAATGTCTGTAACAGAAAGTGGCATGTATTGGATGTATTAGATAATGGATACTCACAAAGTGTAGCTACCAAAAAAAAAAAGAAAAGGAAAAAAAAGACTGTTTCCTGTAAACCTTTTGTCCTAGAAAAGTAAATAGAGAGTTCTTGAATTTTTTAAAAATAGAATAAATGCCAGCGTGTAGATTCTCAGTAAAAAAGATGCAACTTCTCTAAAACCCGGTAAAACACAAATTTTTCCTTATTCTTTTCAGGGGGCTTCTAGATGTCTGCTTGTTTTTACCTCTATGTAAAACACTCTCCTTTGAAGTGGCCCATAGAGATGAAAATGTATTAAAAAAGATTTCAAGATACTCATCAACAAGTAAAAAATAATACTTCCATATTTTGGCAAAGTAATTTGGATCTGCAGCTAAAACCAGCCTGATTTAACTATTTCAATCTCTGCTGAAAAATTTCATAACTAGCAGCTGAATCTCACAAATTACAATTACTTCACAAAACATTTTTAATTCTGCATTTGAATCACAATAAATTTCACACTTATTTAAAAAGAAAATGTTTTTTTAGCAATAATTATTTTCAAAACACCAAAGTTTTCCTTTGGAAAGCTGATTTTTAAGAGGAACACAATTTTTTTCTCTAATATCCTCGCTGTAGAAGCAATTAATTTGTACAGATAATGAAAAACTATTGGTTTCTAGCCATGTTCCAAATTCTCCCAGTAAAGCAGGATTCCAAAAGCTATTTTATATTCTATTATCTGCAGTAAAATGTCATACCCAGGGAGCAGAAATGTTTAAAATGCTGCATGAATGAATGCAATTTGAAACTCATCCCTTATACTAAGCATCCTGTTGTCTCAGTTAAAGACAATGCAAAGGGTGGCCACTCTAAAATGAGTTACCTCCCCTTTTAGCTTTAACCATTCCCCTTTCATCAATAAAGAGAGACAAATGCAAGAATAGACGAGTCAAAAAATAACAGTTTACTAAAAAATGAACCCACAATAGGCAAAAACAGCAGTAAATAATCATTAGATACAAAGACGCTGAATCCTGTGAACTGCCCAGGAACAATGAAAACAAATGGTGGAAAAAGCCCCTGTATTGGGTGGGGGAGGGGGGATGTAAAAGACTGCATGGTCCAAAGGAATGTGGTTTGGAGTTGATGCTGCATTGTGGGGGAAAGAAAATGCACTGGCCAGGCCCTGAAACTCACCACACTGGCCCTGACAATTCAGGGTCCAGCAATCCCAGCCAAAAAAGGTGTTCCAAAGCCCAGGAAGAAACAAGGCAAAGTGGAGCTTCTGCCTCGTGCTGCCTCAGCTTCTCGGTATGTCAGCAAGAACAAAAGATAAAGAGGCTCTGTGTGGGTGTCCTGCAGCTCTCAAAGGGATCCTGGCACCCCAGCCTCCACTAATCCTGGAGTTGGAGACATCCCAGGCCCTCAGGTCTGTAAGAGGCTGGAACAGTGTTGGGCAGGTTGGCATGGCACAGATATGAATTCCCATACACATTTTTGGGTTACCTAGGATGCTAGCCTGTAACTGAAGCTAGAGATTAAAGTAATTATTACAGATAAAGTAATTATTACAAGTATGTGTAACATACTCTAATAGACAAGCAGTCTCATGAATACCCCTGTAAAATAAAGCCTGAGAGTAGAAGGTATAACTCCCTATGAGAAACTGAAGTCTGGGAGTAAAATTGGATTTTTAATGCCTGGATGAACAGAAGTGGGAAACAGCAGAAAGTTAACAGGCAGTTTGAGAAGAAAATGAACAGGTTAACTACCATTAGTAGCTAATGCAGTCAAAGCACATTTCCTTCTATACCATGAGCTGTACAGGTGTCTGAAATATGACATTTTTACTTCTGCTCCTTTATTTTTTTTATTTGTCTCATTGGGTGAAATAGACCCACTTAGATAAAAGCAAAAGTAAAAAGGAATGCTTTCATCTAATGGAAACACTCCCCCCAGACACACACACACACACTGCACTGTTCTTCCTTTCAGGCCAGTATTTTTGTCTCAGTATATCCCCCTGGTAGAATAAGTATAGAAGTATTTTGCCCCCAAATCCACCAGAATATAATGGATGTTTGTGATTGTCAGGTAAATAACATTGCAGAAAATATTTGATCACATATTTCTTAGAGCAGAGTTGATTTGCAATGTCCTAGAATAAAATATTTGCATGTCTTTGTAGAGTACCCAGTATAGTCATGCCTATTTCTTCTTTGCAAACTATTTTCTACAGGCCTTTGTATTTTAAGAAATGTACACTCTGTTTTTGTCTGTGTAATAACTAAAGGATAATGAATCCAAGACACACTTCAGTAAAGTGAGAAGCTGTAAATGAAATAGCTTCAACAATGGTAGGGAGTTTTGCTCAGTTTTTCAAATAAAAGCTGCATATCTATTGATCTCAAGGGCAGCTCCTTAGGGATTACCAATGGAATCCAGAATTTTTTTGTGGGCTTAGTGATGCCTATAATAGTGTTCTAGCAATATCAAACACAGTCAGGGAAACATAAACTATGAAAGCAAAAAATATTAATTTCATTAATTGATATATTTTATCCTATTCCTTGTTTCTGGACAGTTTTTTTTTCACTTTCTTTCAATTCAGATGTATCCATTTATCCTTCCTTCCTCCACTGCTGTCTTTTCCCAATGAGCCTCTTTTCTATAATGAGTTAATATTAAGACAAGAAGGTGGCTTGTCTGAAGTTTCTGCAACGGGGACTAGTCCAAGCTCAAAGTGTAAACCTGTGCTACAAAGTGCTGCAAAACTGTATCTGAAATTTGTAACCCAGAATGAACCCAGAAAGGGCTCTTCTCTCCTGCTGGTTTTGGCCAGGGTGGCCAGGGTGGCCAGTTAGACAGTTAGCTTTCTTCACAGTAGATGGTATGGGGCTGTGTTTTGAATTTTTACTGAACAACAGGTTGATATTACAGAGATCCATTTATCATTGCTGAACAGGGCTTGCACAGAGCCAAGGGCTTTTCTGCTTTTTGTACTGCCAGGCTGGCAAGGAAATTGGGGATGCTTGGAAGGCTGGAAGAGACACAGCTGAGTCAGGTGATCCCAACTGACCCAAGGGATATTCCAGACAATATGGCATCATGCTTGGTATATAAAGTGGGAGGAAGGAGGAAGGCGGGACATTTGGAGTGATGGCATTTGTGTTTCCAAGTCACTGTTACCTGTGACAGGGCCCTGCTCTCCTGGAGATGATTGAACACCCACCTGCCAAATGGGAACTGGTGAATTAATCCCTTGTTTTGCTTTGCTTGTGGGCACAGCTTTTGCTTCACCTTTTAGTGTCTTTATCTCAACCCATGAGTTCTCTGCCTTTTACCCTTTTGATTCTCTTCCCAGTCCTACTGGTGGGGGAGTGGGTGGGCTGATGTGTGGGGCTTGGCTGTGTCTGGGATTAAACCACAACAATACAAAGAAAAAAAGAAACAAATGGAACCAAAATGGGTTTAAATACCTGAATATGACTGCCAATATAACAACTAAATGTTATCACAATTCTTAGCCACAAACAATTTTGGAAGCATTTTTGCATTTTTTAGGTTTCTAACACTAAAAAAGTCTTAAATCGTGTCTCTGGGAGAGATGCATGAGGTTACAGATGCATGAGCAGCAAACAGTTCAGACAGAACAGAGTGGTCACTGCTCTCCCACCTTGCTTCTTTGTAAGATTAAATCAAGTGTGTGCTGACCATCTAACCTGCAGCTAGAAGGAGAGGAGCCATGCAATGTCTAATATTCATATGAATACAGTGACTGACGTGACAGCTGAACAAAATCATATTCTTCTTATCACTGATCACACAATCATAGATGTAGTTCCTGGTCACCTCTGCAAGAGAAGAGGATATTAACAACCCTGCTACTGCTGATCCAGAGAGTTCTTTGCATAAAAACTTGAAGTGTTCACCAGTGCACACCCTGAGCTGCCAGACATGAAGTCTCAAAGTCATGAACCCACAAGTCAAAAAGGCTACTGCCTGTTTCTCTGGAATTATCTTAAAAGATTAAAAAAAGTCTCAATTATATCATGTTAATTTCAATGAGAGTTCACTGCTGTCTCTAGAGATAGGCTTCTATATGCTGTTAGAATTTCCACCTTGCTCATGGGATTTAGTACCCTAAATTCTTCTGAGGAACAGTTTTTACTTTTTTTGCTCTTACCAATGAGAGGTGATATTGCAGCAATATAAATAAGCATGCACTTATGAAGATATTAAGGAATTAGTTTAATATTTAATTTATATTTTAATTGTGGGTTCTAAGTTTTTTGATTTTTACTTATTGATTCAATAGACACAACTTCTGTAGCTGAGTCACCAGTATAAACAGTATTAATTCTAATACTTATAGAAAAGGAGAGAAAGTGAAATCATGTTTCATTCAAGCCAAGATAAATTCACTCATATTCATATCTAGTTAAAGTGTTATGTTTGTATTGCCAGACAGTCCTAAAACAAGAGAGAACTGACATCGCGGCTGGTATATTTTCAACAATGGAATAAATATGCAAGACAAAGTATTAAGAAGAACTGATGTTTTCTATGACTTGCTATATCAATGAAGCATACTCAAAAAAATACAAGTCATAAAATGCTGAAAGCACACATTAGTTGTTTTTATTTTACAGTTTACATTCTGATATTGTGTACCAGCCTTCATATATGCTTCTTTTAATTGATACCAACTATTTTCATAGATTTTTAAATAATGTTTTGAAGTTATACCTGCAAGACTAAATCACAATAATATTTTTCTATGGGTCTAGATTTAGTCTCAAAAAATGCAATGGAAACCTTTATTTTATGGGGTCAGTTTGAAGCATCTTTATCATTACAGGAATTATTTTTTAGAAACTCTCTGAGTTTTATAAGCATCATTATACAGGACCTTTCTCATTATTTCTGTTCCTCTGTGGCTATCAGGTCCTTATAGAAGTTTATTAACTACAGTGCATTATAGAAAAATAAAATGTTAGAGAAGGAGAAAGCCAGTGCTGTAGTAACACCTTAATAACTACTTGTATATTTTTATGTCTCAGTGAAAGCAGTCAGGAACAACAGGAACTATTCCTTCAGCTCATTTTATTTTTGTAGTAGTTTAGAAATTCTATTTTGACACTAAGTAGACCAAGATAAGCAAAATTTAAGCTATTCACACAGAAGCACAATTTTACCAAGAAAAATTGTTGTAAAGAAAGACTCAGTTCAATACATGCCGAAGATGGCAACCTATTAGACCCAATAGTAATTTGTTTAATATGTATACTGACATGTAATTTTTTTTGTTGCTGTTGAATATTCTGCTACAATGCAGAATTGAAAGTATTCAAAAATGCCTACTCTGTTTCCCACTTCTTTCTTAAGCTGAAAAATCAATGATGGCATGTCAAAAAATCAATTTTTGGAGCATATTCCTCTACTTCCAGTTTCTTTCTCTTCCATGAGTGTTTTCTGTGCCATCAAAACTCCCAATAAAAAAGATGCTTAGTGTTTATCATTTGTGACAGAAGACATAAGACAAAACCAAATTCCTAAACTAATTCTGGCTGCAAAGCTCTTGGGTATTTGGGCAGTGATTTGCCATGAAGAACAGGTTGTATGATCTTGGCATTTGTTGAGCAGCTGATAGTTGTCTGAAATTTCAAGCAACTGAGTATATGTAAGCTTCCTGGCAAGGCTGCTCTTCAGTGACAAGTTTTTCAGGCACTTCATGTAGACTGGAATGTTTTCTTGAGTCAGCAAGACTGAAGAATCACTTTACCAGGGCAGAGCCCATTCCAAGATTTAGTTCCTGGGCTTTGGCTCAAACACTTCAGGAAACCTTTTAATGAAAGTTATTGAGTGACAGGGCAATGTGTATTTCTGTCTGGTTCCTACTGTAATTTTTAGGGGATTTATTCATGTAGCATTAAATCATTGTAAGATCATATCCCAAAAATGCCCCAGCTGTGAAAGCTATCTCAAGAAAATCCTCGGTACCATGACAAACTCCATCAGGGTAGGCTGCCTGCAATGGGCTTTTCTGGAGGCAATAATGAAGGCTGTCTGTGAAGTCCTTGTGTTTTCACAAGGCAGATAGGTTGGAAATCTGTTGCCCACCTCACAGGTGCTAAGACTGTATAGGCAAGGAGACTGAGGTTGGAGACTTGTTAAATTCAAAATCAATGCCCTTAGTATTTGCAGTCCATACCTATTTCATGTTTCACTTTTCTTACTCATCAAATAAGAATTATTCTGAGCTCAGGAGGGGATAAAGAGCTTAAATGCATTAATGTTCTTACTTCAGTATTAGTAAGCTTGTTTTCACTCTTGGACATACTCTTTTAGTTTTTTACAGCATGAGTTTTGCATCAATTATTTGATTTGTTCATACAAATGCATACAAATTTTATGTATTTAAAGTATTTATTGCACGTATATCTCTCAAAACAGGTTAGAGAGCCATATGTGACTTAGCTCTGTGATGTTCACAAGGTAAAGTTAGTTTTTTCCTTCAGAAAACAAGCAAATTGTAGTTGCTGATAGGACTAATACATTGTCTTCTCTTGCACTGCCCACGTGTTTGCAGAACAAATGCGAGATGTTCTATTTGTTTATGCAGACAAAACCAGATCACTCATTTTAAAATCTTCTGACTCAAGAAAAGCATTGTATGTCACCCTTTTTTTATCTTTATCCACCACTGTGAAAATGTAGACTTCTTTGGAAAATTAAGATTGTTAATGATGATGATCATGCCCGTGTTGTTCTATTATACCTGTTCAGTTTCATATTTCTCATCTTGTCAGTAATCACTTCATTTCCTCTAGGAAACACATACTACCACTGTACAGTGATTGTATATTATTTTTCTACCAAGGAGTGTGTGAAACTTAATGCCTCAAGACAATAAAATCATATTTGCTCAAAGTGAGTTCATGTATGAGAAAGAGGGACAGAAACGGAATGAAAACAAATGATGTGGGCATTTAAAATACATTATAAAACCAAAATAAAATACCTAATATGTAGATGTAGCTTTTGCAGTAATACTTTAGTTTGCAAATGAATAACTAATTTAGAGGGAACTGAACGGGCTACTAGAAATATGACATCTAGAATTCTACTTCAGCAGATATTACAGGCAGCTTTGCCCCTTGAGGGCTGTATCACTTGTCATTAAAGACTACTTGGGAAGCTGAAGTACTTCTCATTTAGTTAGTTCTCTTTGTTGATTCCTCCCTCAGAGGTGTGATAACACAAGTATCGCAAGTAAAGGAGGCTGTTCAACATTACCCTTATTCTTGATAGAGTTTCCACAACTGGATTCTCTCTAACTACTCATTCTTAACTGATGGATCTTAATAAGAGTTCAGAACACTACTGACACCAGTGTTTGCTCACTGTGGCCTTGGATCTCAACAGGAGTTCAGACAATCTTTTCCACGGATTGTGACTCTTCTCACCAGTCTCCTGAAATACCTGCCACTGCAGCTAGAAATGTTATTGCATACAGAGGAGGAAAGGCCCTACATGGTAATATTGTTGTGTTCTCCAGACACATTTGATCCACCAGTCCTAACTTTGAAGCAGTAATGTTGCTACAAGAGAGGCTAAACACTGAAGCACGAATACCAGAATTCTGGATTTACCCAAAATGCATTTTGCACTCCAACATGTTATAAGCTTGGGAAGTTTTTCTATCTTATGTTTTCATTCCTAACTATAGAGGAAGCTTATTCTAACTTTCTAATGGAATGATTTTGTGAATTATTTTGTCTGGTTTATATAGCAGCTTTCTCGGCTAAAAGTTTTGTGTAGTTATTTTAAATTTTTTTTTTTTCAAAGTCAGAATCCCCTGCAAAAAGGGCAAATTTCAGAAGGCAAATAAATTTCTACTTAATCAGATTAAAAAGTTTGATTAAGAATGTAGTTTTCAGAGATTGATGTATAGAATACTTTCTGTATACAGAGACATACACATACTGTTATATAATTAATATATAGAAAAGTTATAGAAAGTGAGAGTTAAGAATCCTGATTGAAAAAGGATGACAAAATTTGTTTCCTTTTTCTTTTTTTTTTTTTTTATGCAAGAACCCCTTAAAAGTTTTGCTAAAGCCTCAGAAGGGTCTTCTGAAGGGTTTGTGGGGTTTTCTTTACATGAAGTAAAACAGAGGGGTAATGCATTACATATCACAAGGCAATTCAGAGGAAGATAGTATAATCAAACCCTGATAACCTCTGCTTAATCTGAATATTTAGTAGCTTAAAAATCTGTATTTGAACAGTATCAGCAAATTTGCATGTAGATTTATTTTTCCTCTCCCTCTTTTAAAAAATTGCACTAATGTAGTTGTAAACTGTTGTTGATTAATCAGGTCTGATGGAATTGCTTGGGTATATGACCTGGTGAAAGTATCTAATCACCTACATGCAGATAGAGCAAAGGAACTGCTTGTAAACCTGGCATCAAATTTTATTGGATTTTGTACAATCAGATACAATTTATATGCACAAAAATCAGAATCAACAATTTATCAAAGAGAACAGTTGTCTGATTTTTAATTTTGGTAGTGTTCACAGGGGTTCTTGGACGAGGCAAGAGACGAGAATGTTAACTCCATGTTCAGAAGGCTTGATTTTATGATATATATATATTACATTATAACTATACTAAAAAGAAATAGAAGGAAAGGTTTCGTCTCTCAGAAGGCTAGCTAAGAATAGAATAGAAAAAAATGATAACAAAGGCAGCTGGCTCGGACAGAGAGTCCAAGCTATCTGGTCTGTGGTTGGCCATTAATTGTAAACATTTAAAATGGCCCAATCACAGACACACCTGATGCATTCCACAGCAGCAGATAACCATTGTTTGTTTACATTTTGTTTCTGAGGCCTCAGCTTCTCAGAAGAGAGAAAATCCTAAGAAAAGATTTTCACAAAAAGATGTCTGTGACATTTAATCTTGTTAATGTGCAGCCTTACTGGTCTTGTAACAGCCCAGCAGACTACACATCATCTTCTAAAAACCTGTAATAAGATGGAAACCCTAATAGTAATAATAAAAAATAGGTGTTAACAATGAGTTAAAATGAAAATAACTTACATGAAAACATTAATTCCCTGAAAGAGATATTCTAAATTAATAAGTGTTGAATTAAGAAGCTATTTAAAGTTTTGGTAGTTTTTAAATTGGTAGTTGTTTTTAAATTTGGTAGTTGTTTTTAAATTCACCAGTACAGGAATGTATTTTTTCTCTCCTGCTGTACAAATATGTTGTGTGTGTATTGGAAGGGTTCTGAAAGAGTTAAGAGAAAGTTTGAAAATATTACATGGCAGAGGTTGGCAGCATCTCATTTCCTCCCAGACTCTAGGGGTGAGAATAAGCTTCAGAGGTTCTGTTTAGTGTATATGTAGAGATGCTAAAACCTCTTGTTTTGTGGTAGTAGATCAGTTCCTTTAGCCAGCAAAGCACAAACATTTTCTGATACTAGTTCCAGGTAATTCTGTGTTCCCTGTCCTCGAGGAACTGAGCAGCTGAAGCTGTTGGAAGGAGGAGTGGAGGACTCATAGGATGATTACACAAAAGCAGACAGAAAAAAACTTTTAAGAAAGCAGTGAATTAAGTCACAGGGAACATGGGGAGAAGTGAAAAGTTTAGTAATTATTCTGAAATGTCAGAATCACTAATGTAGATAAAGAAAGACTGAAATGCCAGAGGTGAGGAAAAGGATTATTTACATTAAATATACTGTCTCAGCATAAAACAGCTCTGCAACACACCAGTTCTGCTAGATCAAGATTAATTTAATGTAGAAAGAAAATATCTTCCTCTTAGGTAGTTATTTTATGAGTTAATTAAATTTTTATAAATAATTGAGAAAAGCAAAAACACCATCATTCTATGGAAAATATTTGAAGTAGGAGCACCATGGCAAATGTTATCTCTAATGCAGAAGGTAAAAATGGTCAAAGGGTGGTGACAGCTGGGAGATTACACTGGGAAATTATCACTGTATGCTTTCATGCAAAAGCTGCTTTGCTCTTATCTAATTATATACTTTTCCATGTTGTTTCATACTTTCACATGTATGCTTGTATTTATTTTATGGGAAAGGGTATATTAATGAGGAATTTATTTGGCTTCTCTAATTTACTGATCTATACCAAAGACACAAAGATGAGAGAGGTGACTAATGAAGAACTTTTTGGCTTTCAGTTTTTTTCTTCATGCTTTGTAAAGACCGTCATGCAGCACCCACAAAGTAGCAGTGCCCAAAATAACAAAGCCTACCTGGATGTAAAATCCCATATCTTCAAAAGGAATTCAGAAGTAAAACTCAGATCTGTTATATCCAAGCCAGTGCAGAGAAAAAGTCACATGGTGTAAAAAGCTAGGCCATGAGCCTGGGACTTCTGTGGGTTAGGGCAGTCACAAGACAGACAGCTATAAGCTGAACAGGCAGGGTCTTTCCTGTGGTTCTTCCAGGCAAAAAATGACCATAAACTGCAGAGCACCTCAGGCTGCTTAACTGTGCAGTAGTGATGAACTCATTGTCCTCTCCAGAAAGGTCTCTGAGCTTTGATTTCTCTTGCATCTGTGTGTCATAGAGTTCTTGATGGTTTTTCTTTAACCACTTACCATTAATCATGTACTGCCTTTGCAAGTGCCTAGTTACATATCCATTCACAGTTATGTTAAAAATGTTAAAAGCTGATGATATTTGAGAAGAAGGCAAAAATGTCAAAGCTTTGTTCCAAAACCCAGTGTCATGGCCCACTCTGCATCAGTGCTGAGTGCTGAGTTCATTCCCCTCCAAGACACTCGCTGTTCAGAGGGTGTCAGCGCCAGCACTGGCAGAGAGCAGTGGGCAGCAGGAGGACAGCGGGTGGCAGAGCTGACTCCACACGTGCTGACACTTCTCATCTGCAGCCAGAACAGCTCCCAGAGCTCCCATCTTTCTGGGAGGGTGTGCCACCATCCTTCCTCTTCCTCCTAGACCGGGCGGTCACCCTCCAAGGCCACCATGTTGAAGGGAGCGCCTGTTGTATTTGCTGGGACCCCTGTTGTTGGAAGGAAGGATGAATCTGGCTAATTTATTATTTTATGATATATATTATATTAAAGAATATTAAACTAAACTATGCTAAGAATACAGAAAGGATACAGACAGAAGGCTAAAAAGATACTAATGAAAACTCGTGACTCCTTCCAGAGTCCCAACAGAGCCTGACTGTGATTGGTCATTAAGTCAAAACAATTCACAGCAGAAACCAATGAAACAATCACCTGTTGGTAAACAATGTCCAAACACATTCCAAAGCAGCAAAACACGGAAGCAAATCAGATAATTATTGTTTTCATTTTTCTCTGGGGTTTCTCAGCTTCCCAGGGGCAAAATTCTGGGCAAAGAGATTTTTCAGAAAATATGATGGTGACAAGCACCAGACACCGTTTTCCCTCTGTCTGCCCCCATTTGGAGGGCAGTGGGGGCTGCCATCCTGGAAAGGGTATTTCTGCCATCTGGGGAATTTCTTTCTTCTGAGTTTGTTAGATTTAACAATTTTGTATTGACTGATTATTTACCGCTATTTTTTGCCTGTTACAGTTTCGCTTGTTAGTAAACTGTTATTTTTTCACTTACATCTACTCATATTTCATTTCCTTGTATTAGTGGAAGGGAGTGGATAAAACAAAGGGAGAGAACTCATTTTAGAGTGTTCCCCTTTAAACTGCCTTCAGCCAAGACCCAAATCCATGTGGGCCTTAAGAATTTCCAGAAGAGATGTTCAAGTGAAGTGAGCAATATTTTGAAGATTTTTGTCTGTTTGCTAGCTCAGGAGATGGTCACTCAAGATAAACCCATGAGGTTGTCTTGGATGTTGATTTTCACTGCCTGAATTGGTCTGCTTTATTGGATTTCTGCTGCCTGTTTAATATTGTGTTAGTATACCAAAGTGGTAACGCAGTTTGTGCTATTTTTTTTTGAACCATTTCAGTTAGCATTTTAAGCACTCTGTTTTCACAGATGGTTTAAGCTTGTAAAAGCAATTATGTTTTTACTGTATGGTTCTGTTGACAATCTGCTTGTTGTCAAGGACCACAGACGGTGAATGCTACTTATTTTTCACTACTTAGGAATCCAGATTTTTTCATCTTTTTTTCCTGCATCATTTGCAAATCCTCAATTAAATTTTATTGGTGAGTCGTCAGTGACTCTATGTATAATTTAAAGAATGCATTTGTGTTCTCAAGCTTGTTTGGCATTTTTGAATGAAGGACTATTTTATATTTTTCTGCATGCAAGTGCAACTGGAGCAGACGTGTTGCCACAAGCTTTTAAAAATGAGTCACTAATGCTTTAAGATATGCAGAGATATTTACCTGAGAGGGACTAAAAGCTATGCTGAGATGAAAATGTCTGTTTGGAATTTAAATATATGGAAGTTGCTCATTTAAGCATCTTTCTCTGCAAGGCAGTCCAATTTTGCTGTGAATAACATTAAATAAGAGTTGTTCTCAGTATCATGGGCCTGGGAATTTTCACCACCATGCTTAAAGAAGGAACTAACCTTAAATCAATATAGTCATGCACAGAGAGGTTCTCTGATGTTCAAAACTACTAATTCCCTAGAAAACCAGACTGCTTTTAAGTGCTAAGATATAGATTTTTTTGCAGCTTTCAAGACAACTTTAAGCACTTTAACAAATGACCTTTATTTACATATTGCTGAATTCTGAATACTGTTCAGAAGTGTTTACTTCTTTGCAATTTGCAAGTGACATGGGACAGATTTTTACTTTCTCAAGAAAAAAAAAAGGAAGATTTATCTACCTTACACACTGTTGCCTAACCTAATTAGACAACTTAATGTATGGCCAGTCATCTCTTTTAGAAGAATTTCTTTTCTGAGTCTAAAGGGACCAGAGTATTGCATGATAATTTATAACATAACTTTTTGGCACAACAAAAAGTGAACAAAACACAAGCTTGTTTTGCTTCAGCTGCTTTACATGCTTCAATAAATTAACTATGAATATGTGATATACAGATCAAAATTAAATATCGGTGTAGAAATTATGTTGCTTTCTTGGCAATAGCTAGTGCCAACCAAAGACAAAGCACTGAGCACTGGTGCATGCAGTTTTCACATCTTCAAGCCAAGCCAATTTTCATGCATTGTCTTGAAAAATAAACTTATGTGTTGCAATTTTCTAGATTAAAAAATGAGACTGTTCCTTATCATGCTTACGAGCAAAAGTAATAGCTCCTACAATTCCAAATTTAGAAAGCACTGTCTCTTTTAATCATATACTGGACTTGAAGTTGCTGCCTTTTTAAATCCAGAGATTATTCAATAAGGAATTTTATAATTTTCAGCAGCCCCAGTTTAGTTTCCAAGTGGTCCAAGAAGTAATGCAATGCTCCAGCAGATGGGCAGTTCTATTCCATTTCTTTCCTATCCTCTTTCTTTTTTGTGTGGAGCTTTTCACAGTACAATCTTGTTTTGAAACCATACAGCTTAATTCTTGTACATTCTTTCAAAGATGAAAGATATTATATAAAAATTAATACTAAAAATCTAGTTTCTCAAACAAAATTTTCTTACATTGTATTCTAATTATTGTAATTTCCATCACTTCCACTGTGATTTCTTTCCCAAATTATGATAATTAAATTAAAGGCAAACAGTGCTTGAGGTTATTGTACATTTTTTCTTTCATTCAATTTTTTTATCATTCTTCCTGGAGGAAATATTGGGATTTCAGATAAGTGGAGCTAATTCTGCAATAGCAAAAGTGAGAGTAAATAAAGACTCTTGTATCCTTAAGAGCTGCAAAGACTTTACTTAGCGAGAAATCCTTCCATGAAAATGTACAGTGTAGAGCTGAACCCTGTCAGTTTAAAGAATGAACCATAAAAGTTGGCACCCAAGTTCTAAATGACATTGCATTCTCCTACATCATTAAAAAATTTAAAATAATCCTCTCTTATTGACATATAAAGTGCATGTATGAAATGCAGAGAGAATTTTGTTAGTGACAGGGACACATCTGTTTGGGAGAGCTGTAGCAATGGTTATAGCTGCACATGACAGAAATTGACTAAAAACCACAGGAATTTTTTACAGCTTTGACAGTTGGGAGTCTGTTCCATTATATCAAAATTTGGTCATGACTGATAATCTCATTATCAAAGCTTCCAATTCTCACAGTAAAAAAATGTTCTCTTAACATAGTTATTTCTGCAGTGAAATTTAGAAATCACTAAGGCTTTCTACTTGGGAGGAATACTTTTCAAGGGAGGAATATTTTTCAAGGCATTGATTACAGCAAGCCAATGACTTAGTGTTTCCTGAAGGGAAGTAAAAATCTGTACTCCTAGCCATTGGTCTCTGGTGTTACTCAGCAAAGTCAAGTATTCATCTGAAATTACCAAAGCCAAACAACTCACTCAATTTTTCAGCTACTATTTCTCCAAGTAGGAGGACAAGGCTATTTTGACTGCACTTCATGTCCTAAGATTTAAAATTCTTTCTTCTGCTGGCAGTGGTCAGTGACCCGTGCTGTTCATTAACTAAGGTCTGAGCTGTAAAAGAACATGCCCTGAGTACTAAGAAAATACACAGGTCTTCATCTGTCTGCATGCCACTCCTGCTGGCTGACAATCTGCTGCCATCGAACATAATCCCTGAGAATGGGAGACCATGTGAACCAGTATATGCACACATATGTTAAGATAATATGAATCTGTCAGCACTCTGAATTCAAGATCCCAGATTTGAGTTCAGATGGAAAAAAAAACCCAAACCCACAAAATAAGGCTTCTACAGGAATAAAAGTTATTTCTGTCATTGCTATGTCATTTGTGTAGATACCTTTGCAGCGTCTGACACGACCCAAAGTTACATGGATCTTTAAACCTCAAAATCATAGAGCATAAACATTTTTGAGATAGGGGATGGTGAATGCATGTTAAATTAAGTAGAGAATTTATGCACAGAGAGATATAAACAGCCATATATATAATGCAGTGTTAATGACTCATTTAGTGAGATTTAACCCCAAGTTTAGGTACATTAAGCTGTGTTACAGGAACACCTTAATTTAAAATAGATCAAATTACTCTGTCAAATGTCTGCAGGTGAAAGTGACAGGTAGTGTTTCATTGTTGTCTTTTAAGGTTGTTATAATCTGGGGGTTTGACTGTTTGACTAGATGAGTTTTAGATGGAAGATCAAGAGCAAGTCAAAAGTTTATCCTTACTTTCAAATAATTTCTAAAAACCCTATTAAACAGCTTTTGAAAAACAATTTTTTCTCCATATCCCAGTGGGCAGTATGAACACTGTATTATGTGTGAAACTGAAATGCTACAGGGTTAATAGCTCACACAATTGGCCATTTGCAAAAGCATCAGGTGTGTTGCTGAGGCCATGTTTGCAGCTCCCAGCCAGAGGGTGGAAGGAGAAGAGTTTTTTGTGTGTGTGTTTGGGGCTGAAGGATTAGAATCTCCATCCCACATAAGACAGGGGTTTAGCAACAAGCTTGCTTTTGAGCCAGGTGTAGGAAAAGGCCCATATGAGGTTCTGCTATGTGGATAGTGCTTCTTATTTTGTCAGTGTCCTCCCTCACACAACTGGCTTGGATGTAAAACTCCTGTCCAAGATATTCACACATGGGCCTGGGGGTGTCCATTCCTTCTGATGTGTCATAATAGGCTCCACTACAGTGCCATGTCATGTCCTAAACAGAATCTTAAACATCAGAAAACATCCATATTACCCCCAAACCCTTTCTGGGGCCTTCCACCAGAGGGATGTTCATGATCTACAGTGTTGCAAAAGATTCACAGTATTGTATCAGACCTGGGCATTCCCCCCAAACCTGGATGTACAATAACATGTTGTTATTGTAAAAATAATAATAAACTCAATGTTTTGTGGGCTTCTCCCATCACTGATGCATCAAGACTGCAACCATCACTTTAACCAAGCAACAGCTGAATCTCACTGTTGGACCCACAGGTGGCAATATCTATCCTCTCTATTGTCTGCTCTTATCCTTTCGCTTTCTTTTTTTTTATTACTTTTGTATTTTCTAAAGTGATATCTTTATACTTTTTATTGTTAAATTACTATAGATAATAACCAAAAAGACTACGCTGCTCCTTTCCACTGCAACAATTTTTTAAAAAATTAACCCTAAATACACCCATACCCACACACAAATACCTATGAATACTGAATACTGAATATAAACACACACACACACATGTGTGTATATATATATATATATATATGAATACTGGTCATTCAGTGTGCTTTCACTCTAATCCACCCCAAGGGATCTATTAACAAGAATCTCAGTTACCCTTGCCTTCAGGGGCAGGTTGTAACATACAACTAGGCAACAGATTAAGCAATCATTTAGACAACATTTTTATGTCACCAGTGAATTTATAGCATCTTTAGCTAATATCCAACAGTCCTGGAACAGATCAAGAATTTAATAACTGGATGAATGTCTGATATTGGATATTGTATGAAGTGAACTAAATTTGGCTAATTATCACTGAATTTACAAATATGTCATTCTTTACGCTCTTTGACTCAGATTTTTACAATTATTTGTTCCCAACACTGATAAATATTTCCTTTTTTATCTTAATAAAGGTTTCACTAAAAATGTCTTAATGTGAAAAAAAAACCAAACTAAAACCCTTCATGATGAATTTTCTTTCTTAGATTCTAAACCACAAAGGAGAGATTTATCCAACATAACTTTGCTGCACAGCTAGTAAATTACATTAAGCATGCCAAAAGAGAAGCACCCCTGCAGAATCACTGACTCCTGATATTCTAGAACTTCCTTTAAGAAAATTGTCTAGCCACTGCCTATGGAGAGAGTGCAGAGACTCTCACTGAAGTTATTGTCTCATCTAATTGTAGATGTCTATAGTTCTCTATGTGAGCTAGTCACATATCTAGTGGTGATCCTGTGAATTCTAACACTTAGGGAGACATTTAAATCTAGGTGTCAAGACCTGGAATTGAATTCTAGCAAGAGATCATATTTACATTGCTAAACCACAGATGATTAGGGAGAGAGAACATAATAAGAGATCAAACATGAAAGAGAGAACAGAGAATCAATCTGGAGCTTCCTCACTAATTACCACATTATGTGCAGGCTTGAACTTTAGTATTTCAGTTTCTCTCTTACCAAGACAAGAAGTTTCTCTCAAAAAGAGCTCAAAGAGAGAGGACTCAAAAGAACACTTCTGGTGATATTCTGCAAGGATTAGACTTGAGGGTATCCTGTTCAATGTCTTTTTCAAATTTTTGAAAGTAAACTTAAAACCACAACGAATATAAATATGTCTTGTGATCATGGCAGCAGAATAATTTAGAATCTTTTCGTAGGATGAATGAATGCAGCAAATAAACAAAGTGCACATAATGTTGCAAGGTATAGCTAGATTGTATTTAGAAACCAGAAAAGAAATTAAGGATACCAGATGACCATATCTGGAAACTGGTTCTCAAATGAAGAATGTAATCTCAATTACCAATATGATGCTGTCGTAGAAGAGAGAAAGCAGACTTTTAAACAATAGGAAGAGGTTTAAAAGGGAAGACACATAAAGATGATTTTTTCTGACTGCAATATTTTTCAGGTACTGAAAGACTGTGTGAATTTCTATTATTCTCAAATTTAATGTAAATTTAAAAACTGAAGAAAATTTCATAAAAGTGTTTAAAAAGCTGGACTCATGAGACTTAAATGGCATGATTTTACAATGTATAAAAAGAAGATTAAATTATTATTCTTTTACAATTTTTGTGCATCTTCATGGATGGAAACTGTCAGCTACTATATTTGTAAAGCCATAGTAAGAAAACAGACACATTTGAATTTAAAAATTAAATTCTCCTTGTTAATTGAAAAGGTAATTAATCCCTGGAATAAACTGTCAACTGAATTGGTAGAGTATTCATCTCTTAGTATCTTGGCTTTGAGAATGAGTGATATACAGAATGATATGCTTTACTCAAGTGCAAGTTATGCTGTAATTAGGACATAAATCATCAGGCTCAATATGAAGATAACTGGATGAAATGCAGCACCAGCCAAAAATAAGAAGTCACAGTAGTTATCTAGTTTCCTCTCCTGGCCTTAATTTCTAAGAAGCTGGTAGATAATAGTGTAATGGGTCAGATTCCCAGGTGTCAAAAATTGGAAATAGAGCTCCTGAGTTGAGCTGTTTCTGAAATATTAAAAAAATAATTTCTTCTCTTGTTAAATACTTTGGGTATAGTCCTACAGCTAACATTAATTAACAGTTCATTGGAAATCTCTTCAGGTTTTGAGTGTAATAATAAATTTTTCTTCAGTTAATATGCTGATGCAGCCTTTGGTTTTGCTCTCAGTTATTGAAACAAGGGATATTATACTTTTGCAACATTTTTACTCTTAAGAAGCACTGATGTGTCATGAAGACTCTACCTTGAATCTACTTGTTTCTATCTTTTTTCTAAAATATTTTCTTGAATAGAACCTGACTTACTGTATTTAACATTAATCGCTAAGATTAGAGGAAATGAAACAGAATGAGACCAT
Organism: Molothrus aeneus; assembly: GCF_037042795.1. Lineage (NCBI taxonomy): Eukaryota > Metazoa > Chordata > Aves > Passeriformes > Icteridae > Molothrus > Molothrus aeneus. Next base: position 49,299,132 of record NC_089650.1, read on the forward strand.
GCCATTAAGTCAAATGATGCCAGCTCTAGTCCCTCTGAAATTTTGCGTATGATGCTTGTAATCTGTGCCCATATTCCAAACTGTTTTTTAAAAATTGAAATACATATGAGACAAACTTGAAAGTCAAAGGTCTCTGTCTTATTTCAGTAACAGAGTTAAATAAATGTTGCAAAAGAAGGAATATTGGCTTTATAGCTAGAGCAGGCACTGAGTGGGTTTAGTGGGTTTTAATTCCTGTCTCACTCATACTGTGGTCTCAGCATCTAATCATAATGCAGAAGCAATGGTTTGGCTCCAGTGAAACAGATTGTTTAGAGGAAGTTTTATATAATTTGATCTAAAAGAAGCAGCTATTTATTCAATATACTAATAAAGGATCTGTCCCAACTCTGAGATGTGGATTGAACATTTTAAAGATTAAATTCTTGTTTCATAATCTACAGAGTTGTGCAGAGCCTGGCAGACTCTAATGGAAGCTCTGCTCATTATAGGGTCCCTAGAGGGTCCTCCAGCAAAGAAGAATACTTAAAAAATAAAAGAGGACCAGGTTCTATAAATGACTGAACTCCTTCCCTGGGAGGACAAAAATCATATTTCTGTCATCCAACGTATTCACCTTATATGGACCTCAAATTCATATCTGTTCTCAAGTATAGACTTACTTCCCATTTGAATTAAACACAAATTTGAGACTAGGCAGTTTGGGTTTTCAGTGTCTTTTAGCATGGGATCAAGTGACTATCTTTTTACAGTGGGGATAAACCTCATCTGATGCTTATTATAGCAACCACCTGCACCCACTGCCCTTGCAAGAAGGCTGCCAGTGCTGCTTGTGGTGAGAACCAAAGGGATCTGAGGGCTTCTGAGTGGGCTGCTTCAGGCTGGGGTGCACCTGGCAGCTGAAGGTAGTGGTGACCTATGGGAAGCACTTGATATGTCAGACTGTTAGGGAATGCAACACGGGTTGGCTCTGCTACAGGGTGAATATCACACAACTGATGCCTTTTTCTAAAGCGGTGTAAAGAGTGCTCTGATGTATTTATATGTCAGAAGAGAACTAGATGAAAAAAAAGACTCATTTGTCCTAAATCAAAGCAAATCAGCTTTGTAACCTCTAAATCTATGTTGGAATGTAGTTTGAAGAATCCAAAACCTAAACTGCTTTCTGTTCTTCACAGATGTTTTGGGAAAAAGATGTATATAGGTGTTTCAGGTAGTCTTTAAGGAAGAACCAACTTCTGTTCACCTTGGCAGGCATTTCAAAATTTATGGATTTTCTTGATACTAAAGTGAAATGTGTAAGGGATAAGCAAACTAAAACTGAATGATGATTCTGGAGAAAATCTCACTTCAATTGAAATTACCTACTTCATCAGAATTCTGACTATAATCATTTGTTTTTGTTATAATCATTTGTTATAAGAATAATTGATGTACTACATAAAAGAAATTGTTGACCTTATTACAGTTGCTATTAAACATACAAAACTCTGCCAAGCTGTCATCTTTGTAGGCACTTTCAAAGATAAGGTCAGGAGCCGAAAGTGCAAAGGTATTGAATTGCCCAAAGCAATTACAAATAGGCATATGCTTAAACAAATGGCAAAAATTTTATACAGCAATCTGCCTGAAGCAGAAGAAATATCCCAGGGAATCTAGTCTTCCAGATCTCAGTGAAGAGCAGTGAAAAAATTTTATCTAGTCTGGATTAGTGGTGGAATTGGATGCTCTTTTCTTAGCAAAAAAACTTTATGTTACTGTCAGTAAAATAGAAGTGTTATATTTCTGTTGTTTTCTTCAAATAAAACTGGACTTTTGAAATATAAGTTGTGGGTTAAAAACAATAAAAAATATAGGGAAGAAGTTCTTGGCCACTGCTGAGAAGGGCCATAAGCAAATCAGCTAACTAGAAATATGATGAATTTTTATAGTTAACATCATTGGTGAGAAAACAATGAGCTTCTAAAGTCAGTTGAGAGGAATGTTACATGAGTATAAGCATTGCATGTTGTGTGTACTCAGCAAAGAAACTGAATGATGAAATACTCCATAAATGTCATTTGAATGATAGCCCTCAGATGGGCTAAGGAGCCAGGTGATACAAATGCTCAGAGGCCAAGTTTTACCTTAGGAGTAATTTGTACTTCTCAGTGTTTTGTTGTTTTTACTCTGGTTTGTCTCTGAAAAATGAAACAAAAAAAACCAAAACCAAACAAGTCCTCCCAACTTCTTCCCCACTCCCCCCTTGCCCCGGAACATTAAAGATTGCCTTAGGTTTTTAAAAACAAGAGCAGCATTATTTTCGGAAAAGAAACTTAAATTATCATATCAAATGTAACACCTGTATAAATCAGAATAATTCCATTCTGCTTTAGTCTGAAATAGAAAACTGCAAAAGCCTCTGTTTTGACCTTATCAAGGTTTTTCCCTTTCCCTCAAGTGTTTTACTGCCATAAAAATTTATTAAAATTGACATATTCTTGCAGAATGTGTAGATTTCAAAAAAATTGTCTTCTTCTCTAGATGAGAGGAAAGGTCATGGGATGATTTTGTACAGGAGTACTGTACCTTGTATACAACACATGTATCTTCAGGTACTCAATGCCACGTGATCCAAGGAATCTTTGATACAACAAAGATTCCCACTGTAAGTAAAATCAGATTCATGACCACCTGAGGAATCTGAATGCACAACAGTGTATTGGACATCGCGAGATGCATCCCAGGATCCTGAGGGAATTGACTGTGTGTAGATATCAAATCCCTCTCCATGATGTTTGAAAAGCCGTGTCAGTCAGGCACAGCCCCTGCTGAGAAGGGGCTGGTGGATGCTGGTGCTGCTGGATGGGAGGCCAGACATGACCTGGCCATGTGCACTTGCAGCTCAAAAAGCCCCCTGTGTCCTGGGCTGCATCCAAAGCAGGGCCAGGATGGGGATTCTGCCCCTCTGCTCTGCTCTGCTCTGGTGACACCGCACCTGCACCGCAGTTCTGCATCCAGCTCTGGGGTCCCCAGCAAGGGAGGACACTGTCCTGTTGGACAGAGTCCAGAGGAGGCCACCAAGATATTTAGAAGGATGTAGAACCTCTGCTGTGAGGAAAGGTTGAGACAATTTGGGTTGTTTGGCCTGGAGAAAGGAAGGCTTAAAGAAGAACTAATTGCAGCCTTCTAGTACCTGAAGGGAGCTTATAGGAAAGATGGAGAAAGACTTTATCCAAGAGCATGTAGTGACAGGACAACAGGGAATGGCTGCAAACTGAAGGAGAGTAGGTTTAAATTATACATAAGGAAGAGATTCTTTATTGGGGGGGTGGAGAGGCACTGGAACATGTTTCCCAAAGAAGTTGTGGATGCCCCATCCCTGGAAGTGTTCAAGGTCAGGTTGGATGGGGCTTTGAGCAATCTGGTCTAGGGGAAGTTGTCCCTGCCCACAGCAGGGGAGATTGGAGCTTTATGGTTTTCAATGTCTCTTCCAACCCAAGCCTTTCTGTGATCCTGTGAAATAAAAGGATCCTAGTATCCTTTGCTGCTGTATTCCCTACCCTTTTTTTCCACCTTTCCACCTTTCTTGCTACAACTGTTGGTACTAATGTGACTCAGATGTTTCATTTCAATCTTTGCCTTTCTTTCAAAGGAACTGCACTAGCATCTTGGGAGTTTTATTCTATAAAACATTACAGTTGCAAAAGTTTCCTTCCTAATTTGGACCACAGAACATGTTTGCCCAACTCTATCCAGCTGCATGGAGTCACCTAACTTTTGCATACAGCCACACTATTTTTTTTCCATGATGGAAAGGCATTAGCCTCCTTGCAATAAAGTATTTATTTTTTCTTTTTTCACTCATTATGAAATAAAATTTGAATGCTTAGAATCACTTATCCACTTAGCACTCTCCCAATCCTTGTTTCAAATCAAACTTAGTTGACAATGAGGTGGTGTTTTCTTATATATTATTGCTAAAAGTATCAGAGAGCATAGGTCCCAAAACCAATTCCTGAACAATTCACTGTGAGTTTATACATCAAATATTGGTTCGCAATTGCATTTTCTCATGTATTGTATTAGCTAGCACAGATTAATAGACTTAAAATATGTATTGGTTTATATGTTGTGTGGGACTAAGTAAACTTGCAGAAATACCAAAACATATTAACACAATACTGTGACATTTATGATTTATTTTGCTTTCCAAAAATTGGATTCCCTTAATAGCTGAACAGATACTTTCCATTTTGAGCATGTAACTCACTGATCATTTAAATATATTGTTCTATTATCCAAACTAAATAAAATAAGAGTTTCCCATCAGGACAAAATACCTCCTCAGGAGACTTCTGAGTCTTCATTCTTAATGCCAAAATATGTTGTGGACATAGACTCCTAAATTTTTGTAACAGAATCACTCCCATTTACCCCCTCCCTACTCATAGTGAGAGGACACACTGAACTAAGTAGATCTCAATAAATCTATGCAGTGATACACTGGCAATGAAAATTGGTGAATAACTGCAGAGCACTGATGCTATTATCTCTTACATGATAGTAGCAATAGCTTTCAGTTTCACAGCACTTTTTCTGAGCAAAAAGGTTTTAGCTTTTCCAGAAGGTGGTATAGGGTTTTTTGAGACATAATTATGTCTCATCATTCATTGTTCTAGGGCGAAAACTATAACATACTAAAATGTGACTGGTATCTCTGTATCCTTGATCATATCAGCTCTGTTGAATAATTTCTCTTAAATTTTACCAAAGAGATACATTATCATTTGATATCTCATGTGAGAGTAATGGAGAAGGAAGTAAGTATTTTAGTATTTTAGAAGTATTTGGGTAACCAAATAGTATTTTAAAAATTAGTTAAACTTTGGGAAGTGTTGGGTAACCAAAAAGAGATGGTGACAGAATGATACTGGTCTGTAACAATACTTACAAATAATTAAAATAATACTTTTTAGTAGCACTTTTTTCCTGATGGATATATTCTCACATTCTTTCCAATATCACACAACAAGAAATAATTTTCATTTTCACCTGAAAATAATTTAATATTTGTAAAGGGTTACGGGGCTACCAGATAAAGCAGATAAACTAAGCAAAGGATTGGCCACCTCTTCAGCAGCCTACAGGATACAAAGGGCTTTCAGAAAGACAAACAACAATATCAGACATTTTTTCTTAGATCAGGATGTTTACTTAGCAGAAATCTTTGCAAATTTTACCATAGACTTCTGTAAGTCCTTATCTGAGAAATTTTACTTTTTACTACAATTTGTGGAAAATTTGCATATTTAATTAACTGACCTATTGTGTCACTGAATTGCATTTGGAAAAGATTATGTTACTTTTTCATTCTGATCAGTCATTTTCTATAACGTGTGATTTTCTTCTTGTTGTTTTAAATGTTGAAAAAGTTATTCATGAGAAGTATTACATTGATCTGCTCTGGAAATGAGATTCCCCTATCTCACACATTTGTGTTGATGGGCCTTACTTTGCAGGTCATGTGCAGTGTGAAATTAGTCCAAACATGGACATGTACAGGAGGCATGAAGCACTTCTGAAGAGTGACACCAAACCAAGTTGACAGTTGTGTTTTTTATGTATTCAGTAGTTTTTCTACTGGGGATTAGTTGTACAAATATCTCAAGTACTAACCTATACAGGAGCACCACCCCAGTATTTATTCACTCATAAGCCTCTATGATTCATGGCATCTACAAAAAGAAGCTAAGGAATCATAAATTTCTAGCTGGGATTTGAGCCAAGGCAAAAAACAGAAGGCTTAGCTGATGAGAATAAGGATTTAGGATCCTTGTCCTACAATAATTAATTATGAGTTTCTTTTAGTTCAGCAGGCAGTGGATCAGGACATGTCAGACAGAAGGGAATTATTTTATCTCTGCCAGTCAATGACAGAATCTTAATAAGGAGTTTTCACAATAAAGAAAAATCTTTGATTATCATTCAAGAAAAGAGCATCACAGACCAAGAATTTTTTGCTTGTTATCTTTTCTGTGCCAACTTCTAACAGGAAAGCATTGTATTTTATTATAAAGAAATCTGTGGCTTAAATTACTTTAAGTCAGTCACTTTTACTGCCTCCAGACTTACCATGAATGAAGACAAATTAAATAACAGAATAAGCAGAGAAAAATGACTGATGGCACTAATGAAGTTTATATTCTTAAAATCTGTATCCTGACGTTAGATCTTCTCAAAATATGTGAGCTCTGGACTAAAGCTTGTACTATGTGTAGAATGTTCATAGACATGTTCTGTGGTGTGAAATCTGTGATTTACGCTGAAAACTCTGGAAGTGTTCAAGGCCATGTTGGATGAGACTTTGAGCAGCCTGCTCCAGTGAAAATTGTTCCTGCCCATGGCAGAGGGTTGGAACTGGGTGACCTTTAAGATCCCTTCCAAACCAAACCATTCTATGACCTCAACAACCAAATTCAGATAACTGTCATATAATTCCAGATCATAATATTCCTAGTTAATCAGAATTGCCTGTATTGCAGATTATACATCCTTGAAATATATCCAACTAGATAGTAACAGAATCAGGCTTAGATCAGTGCCATGTGTCTGATTTATGGACCAGATGCTAAGATAATAAGACAGGGAAGTAAACATATATGTCAAAAATTGTAAAGCCTTTTCTATGCTCTTGATATTTTTTCAATATGTTTTGAAAATAAAATAGTTCATAATGGTGGTGCTAGAAAGCACTCCTTTCATTCTAACAAAAGGCCTGCAGAAAAGATAGGCAAAAACTATGCCACGTGTATTCTGAAGCAGATTTAATTTAAATTAAATAGAAATAAAATTATTTACAATTGCACTCTAATGACTGTAATTTTCATACAAACTGTTACTTACAGACACAGTATGCTGCACCTTGTAATAACATCTTTCCTGTTTTTCTGTCTAGAGGAAAAAGTCTAGCTGCATATATTTTTAAGCACTAGACAGAAAACTCTGGACTCCACTGGAAAGGTTATTACAAAAGCAAAACAGAAAAATCAATTTTTTCTGTTATGATGGAGTTGATATATTTTCAACTGGCTCATCCACCAATACTTACATTCAACAAAGTGTTACCACTGTGCGTTCCCTTATCCATGGGTACTTAATTCCACCAGGATATCTGTACTAACCATTTAACTCACCAAATAGCTATTATCCTGCTCATTTAGTCTTGAAGCCAGAATATCTCCATTATAACTGCAACTAGCTAAACTCTTCAGTGCCAGATGGCTTACAAATTGGTCTCATCACAGAGTAAGGGATGTCATCATGCTCACAATTTGCTAATATTGCAAATTCCTCTCCTCCTGTAAACTTAATATGACAGAGTTCTCTAATTTAATCTCTAACTTAGCAATTGATATGTATTAAAACCTATAATCAAATAAAAATTAATAATTACAGAATATTAACATTTTTGCAATGTCAGCAAATAAATATCCAACTTGAGAGTCAGTGGAGGGATCAGCTGGAAAAAGAGGCTCAGTAAAAATCAGACAGGTTTTGCAAATGCAATTTTAGAGCAAATTAGGTGACTACTTCAAAGTGGTTTTGTTTAGCTTCTCACCAGCCCCTGTAAACTTTTGTTTGCCATGTAGGAGCATTCAACTATTCATGCCAAATGAACAAAAATAAATCACAGTCTACCCTATGCCATGAAAGCTCCCTCCCTGAAAAAGATTTATAACTTAGTCTTCATGTTCTTGTACATTACAATTTCAGTAAATTACTTGAGGGAATTTCAAGACTAATGCATGATAACAGCACAAGTGTTATCTTTAGGAAACAGCTAAATGCAATTTTGTGTCCTCATCTATTTGACTGGGAAAACTTAACTGAGAAGACTAAAATAGTTAAAGAGTTTTCTGGCTTTAAAAGTTTATTCTAAAATTCTAAATGTATCTTAGGCTGCAAATGGCTTTCACACAGATGGGTAAACGATACACCTTCAATACTTTTTTTACATTTGAAAATGCAGGTGAAACTATAATTTCAGAACTTTCAATAATGTGGCCCAAATTTATAATGACAGTCACATAAAAAAATTAATTGCTTGAAATTTACCAAAGATTTTTTTATCACTTTTTAAAAAGAAATCATACTTAGATAGGGATTAACTTCATCTTAACTTAAAGTGTAGCAAAAGAAGTGATAGAAAAAATGTAGTAAAAGCTCTTACAATAAATCATAAAGTTCTGTAATTCAAGGCACTGCCTAGTGCTGTCTTTGCAGGACAGTAGAATACTGATATATGCACCTATTCTTGACATCATGAATAGTCTTTCCTTTACTGAATTAAGGTGTGCCTTCATTGTGGTTTTCAAAAATTATTGAGTAACCACGGACTACTGCTGCAACAGATACCAAATACAAAGAGCTGATCTGCTGACTAGAGCTCTGGGTCTAGTTTGAGAGCACATCCTCTCAGTAATACCCAGCCTTTTGCATTGTTGCTACAATTCAAAATTTGTTTTGCTGGGAGACATCCCAGAGCTCTTGCCAGCACAATTTTAAAGACAGCACATGCAAGGTATCTGTACCACCCTGCTGGAAGGGTCCAGTCCAGAGCTCCTAATTATTCTGTATTATTCTGTGATTATATGACCTACCAAATGTAATTACAAGAGGTTTATTTTAATATTTCTTGAGCTGGATTAGAAATATACACATATTTTTCCTGCATTGATTAGCGTATGCCTTCAGCCTAGGTTTTCCAAAGCTGTTCAATGATCTATACAAGTTTTACTTTATTTGTGGTTTGAACATGTGAATATATCAAAGCCAGATAATACAAGACTTCCTGTGACATTTTGCACTTGCCTTTATGATTTCAGATGAGTTACACTGAACACAGGTCAGTCTCTTGGTATATAATTTTCTGGTTACTGGCTTTTGTCATGTTCTTTCTCAGTCTTGTTACTTATTTATTGATTACCCCTTTCTCCAAGTGAGACTAAGGCGACAGAACTGATACTTTTTAGGAAGTGAAAGTCATTCCTTAATACTATTAAAGTCCCAAACCAAGTTGGTTTTTCCTGCTTGTCCTGCTAACCCATTTTTCAACAATTTTGACAGTTTCTTTTTCCAGTGAATAGGACTTTTCATTCTATTTTCTTCCTATGTATTATGCAGAATCTTTAACAAAGATGAACAAAACCAGCATGCCTTTTTTCTGTACTTTTGCAACACCACAGTGGTGGAGTGGGTTTGTAATGATCTATAAGATCATTAAATACCCAGGAGGGACAATGAAGTTGTCTATTTTCTTTTGAGAAATTTTTGAAGAACTGATAGTACCAAACTAAACTTCTAGTCTTTGTTCACTTGAGCTCAGACAGAAGGCTACATGCTTCTTCATGACAACAGATTTTGCTAGTAATGGCCAAACACACAAACTGAGGAAGAAGATATGAGCTGGATACCTCCAAGTGCCCAGTAAAGCTGGACAGAAAACAAATTTCTTATTTTTAAAAAAATATTTTCAGAGTTGCAAAAGAAGTTGCACTGTGCTTACAGATAAAATCACAGCCTGTGGACAAGAAAAGATACTGGGTAATTGCCTTTATGGCAATGGTAATTGCCTGAAAACATGCAGGGCAATTCCTTCTCTAGTGTAGCTAATACTTACATGACAGAACTGCAGACTGTATATTAGAATCAGCATCTCTACAAATGAAGGATCATTGTTCCTGTGTTCATGTTTTTCAGCACTTCCTAATCTGAAAAAAAAATCCCTTGATTTCTTTTATGGCACCTGATATGTTCACTCAGGAAAATCTTTTGTTTAAATGTTCTGATATTTTCTAAGTTGAAAAAAATCAACTTAAATACCACAAAGTGGAAAAAATATATCCTTGATGATGATTCACAGCTTAATTCCTATGAAATTCTCTAAATGTGCATATGCACAGCACAAGGTATATATCTGAAGATGGGAAGATCATTTTCAATCAATGAAGAAATTTTTAAATTCGCAACAGAAGTTTTGTGTTTTCTCCTCTGGGTAAAAAGGGAAAACATCTCAAAGCAGATGAAGATGCTGAATATAAATATCAGAAATGCATCAAAGGAAGAAGGTTTGGGTAATGGCTTATAACAAAAACTCTAGGGAAAAGGAATTATCTGTTTTCCTGTAGTATTTGCCACCTAAGCAAAACAAGCACCAATTTTATCACACTGAAGGAAATAGTTTTCATCATATTAAAGACTTATGAGCTGTTTTATGGCACTGGTAAACAATCAAAGAGTAGTTTGAGCTTCTGTAACCTCATAGTTTCTCATTAAAAATGTAAATAAATAGCTTCCCTTAAAGTAAGGAAAGGAGATCAATGCTCACGCATAGTTGGTACAGCAATATTTGCTTATGCAGACTAATGAAATATTTTAAATGACAGTAAGAAAAGCTTATGTCAGTATGTAAGCATCCATTGAAAACTTGCAGGATCTGTTACCTAACTTGATCAACACAACCCTTTTTGAAGAACCAAAATGACCACAAAAAACTCAAGTGCTGAGTAAAAGTGTTTATGATACCATGATTCTATAGGCTTTGCTGTATTTCTCTTAAATAATCAATCTCTTGTCATGTTTTAGAAATTTCTATGTAATTTATTTTATCCTTAGCTGGTGCTTGGACTCTGAATTTTCATTGTTTATTAGTTAGGATTGTAATCACTTTGTGCTCATACATTGCCAAGCCTGAAATAACTGAAATCAGTAGGTAAAGAAAAATAAGGAAATGCCCAGAATTGTCTTTTTTTTTTTCTCTAGTGTGCAGTTAGAGATTATCCACCCTTTTCTGTTTCCACTGAAAATCTTATCTGTATTTCTGTTTGACTGTTTATATTTATTCCTTTCTACCTCCTTTTGCTCTGACCTCTGAAGAGGAAGTTCACATTTGTACTTTCACACTGGCATTTACCTAATTTTTGGTTTCTCTCATGTCTGTCTTTCCCAGCTAGCACAATTTTTCTTCCATTGCAGATCTTCCTCTTATGCCTCTTTAGTGAGGTTTCTTACAGATGCCTGTACTTCTTCAACACAGGTCCATGTACCCCTGTCTCAGTGCCTTTCAAGTATTCTTTTCAGTCTTTATTCCAGGACTCCTCACAAAAGAGATGGTAGGGAGAAAAAAAAAAAAGGAGGAAGAGTACTGAGGGACAAGTGCACCAAGAAAAATTGTTGCCATTTTTATCAAAGCTTTGCCTGAATTTCTTTACCTTTTGCCATAAGATGACTCATTTCAAGCAAAGGTGAGAAACTAATATGAGATGGAAAAATAGAAGATTTTCTGTAAAAAGCTCTGTGGAAATAACAAAGTGTTTAGTAGAGTACATACTGGGTTTGATTACAAGTTCAAATTCTTGCTCATATTTCCATATTACTGCTAAAATGATAAAGTCTTGCGTGTAGGTATTTCATCCTAACATCCCTGTAAAGCCTGCAAAGCTCTTAGCCCACTGTGGTGTTTGAGGCAGATTGGCATTATGCTCTGTTCATTTTTAACTTGCAGCTGTGCTTAAGAGATTGTGCCTGAGCTTTGGTTTGGTTTAGGCTTTTGCTTTTTTACTGCAGAGGCACCAGCAGAATAAATATACAGGTTAAACTTGTTAGAGGAAGAGGACAAAAGAGACATTGGAGGGATGCATTTTGTGAAATGGGTATTGATTTGGTAATAACGTGTTTTAATTGCATGGTAGAAGGAAAATGAACACAATTATTGTTCTCTGGGTAAAGAAATGTCTTTTTTTATGTTTAGAAACAATTCCTAACACAGAACAAAAATTATAAAATTTTATGAGGATCTCTTCAAGGGATTTAAATGCAAATTAACCCTGATGTATTCTACATATGTTTCATGCCACATAACAAAATCTACCATTAGAGAAAAATAAAATACACTAAAAAGAGCTGCTTCAGCCTTCAAAGCTAGTTAATCAGGTAGCACAGCAGTGGAGATTAATCAAAGATTCCTTAATTGCTAGTTAACTGGACTCTTTTTGAAATATATTGTCTTCCTCAGTTGTAGTAAGCGGATTGAAAAAAAAAGACCACTGTTGTTTAGCAGAATACAGATTTGTTAAATGAGGTTAAAGTGAGATGTTAAAACAAAAAACCTGTGGGCTGTGATTTCAGTAGAAAGCAATCTACCTCACTTCTTTCTTTTCCCTTCTTTATCCTGAAAGTTCACACCAGCAGGGTTGCTGTGTGATACAGAATCGGGAGACTGGTCTAAATTCAGGTTCTCCAGCGCTTCTAAAAGCTGCATTTCAACCAAAGATAACAAAGCCAGCAAGCATTAGCATGTGTTTCAGAACTGAACAGTGATTATAGCTCTGCAAATTAGAGTCGACTCACGCAGTTTGGGCTTAGGTACCAGATAGCTGAGCAGGGCCTTTCCTGCAGCAGTTCTTTTGGATATGATGTGGTGTCTTTTAAATAATGCTGTTTATTTTGGATTACAATGTGTTTTGAGAGAGCTGCATCACTGCCTTCTTCCTTCCTCTGTTATGGGATGTTGCTCACTGTGAAACTAGAAAGACAGAAATCCACATTCAGAGATGAAATATGGTTAAATTGCACATATAAATGTAACTTTTTGAATTTTGGCCTTCCCTCTAATACCTGAGGGCTGTGGGCTCAGCAAAGTATCCCAGGGGGTTGTGTGGCATCATTTCTTTCCTCTTTTCATATTTAATTAGCAAAAAGAGGCCTAATTTATAGTCAATGTGGACTCCCACTACAGCTCTATAATTCATGCAAAATGAACTTCTGCTACAATGGTTTCTCTGAAAGCTATCTTGCAATAATTGTTCAAATTGCTTTTGTGTTGGAGTAATGTGGAAATTTTACCATTATGTTTTAATTGCTTTAATATAGGGAAGGCAGCAAACCCACAGTCAATTTCATATATTTTGTAACTCTTACTATTAATGTAATTTTTACTGTAGAACTGCACACAAATGAATGTAACACATAGACCACATAGCAGTGATACATATCACTTGGGTATCACTTTGAAGAACATCTATTTCCTTCCCATTTAAGTGTTGTAGCCTGTTAAGTTTCTTTAAATATTTCTCACCCTAAACCCTTTAAATTGTAAGATTACAGTACTGGTTTTGCCTCTTAAAACAACCCTCAAAACACTTTGTACTGAAAAGTAACGTCAATTGGTTTTCTTCCAAGTTTGCTAAATTCTTGAACTTTTTCAAGTTACACTTCTGGATCTCAGGCAAGTGCTGGAATGCAACCCACAGTTAAGATGTACAAAATTCATGCCTGTATTAACATTTCCTACCCACTAACTAAGCAGCCTCGTTACAGAATATGGATTTTACTGAGGAACTGGAAACTGAATCAGGTTAATAATTTGAGAGCTTCAATTTCCTTCATGAGTGTGTGCCTGAGACTGTGAAGGGTTTATACAAACTATGAATGTGGTAACAAGCTCATTCAGACGACATCCATTTCATGCTGGAGAACTAAAAATATGGGCATGGAAGAACTGTAAATAGAAACAAAAGGTTCTGGCAGGGGCTTCTGTTATGAAGTGCCGCAAAGGCAAGGACAGCTGAGGTTCCTGTTAATAGATCCCTTGGGGCAGATTAGAGTGAAACAACACTGAATGACCAGTCTTTACAGATATGTGTGTCTGTAGCAGGTTTATTTTTTCTAAATTGGTTGCAACAGGAAGGAGTTATGTACTCATTTTGGTTATTATCTGTATAAAGGCAACAATATGTTCAAAATGACGGTCACAATCTTTATCCCTTGCTGGAGGGGGAAGCCCATGACACACAAAGATCAATGGGTAAATTAATTCAGGTGCCTTCCCTGGGTGGGGGAGTTTTAAATTTTCTGATGTAAGGCCCCAGAAATTAGTCTGAGTGCACTTTGGGGGTTTTTCTGGTGCTTTATGACCCCCTCTAAGACATGCCAGGGTAGTTCAGCCAGTTATGTCCCAGAAGAAGGGGCATGAATTTGCCCCTTTCAGAACAAATTTCAGGCCTATTTGTAAACATGAATATCCCAATACCTTCTCCAGGATATGGGGCTGGGGGATTTTTTCATATGAGCCAGTTGTATAAGATAGAACATTAGCATGTTACAAAGCACTATCCGACCTATCAGGATCTGCTTCTTACCCTTAAGCCTTTTTCTTTATCTGGCTCAAAACAGCAGCTTGCTGCTAAATAAATGTTGGTTTGTTGTGGTCATTCTGTGGCAATGTTCAACCCCTCTGCACCTGGGCTATTCTCTGCAGATCAGATTTTTTGACACCACACATCCAAAAGCTCTCCTCCTCCCCCACTTCTGTTGGGGATGCAAACCCTGCCTCAGCAAAGCACCTGCTGCTCCTGCAAGTGGACAATTGTTGAGTCAGTGACCTTGAGCATTTCAGTCTCCCACTGTTTCTAATAGGGTTGTGCTGAGGGAAGAGATGGAAAAATATCTTATTTGATTCTAGAGGTTTTGGTCCTTAAAAAAAAAATAAAAATCAAGAATCTAGTCAGTAACTATTCACCCATTAAGTTGTTGTACAAAATTGTTGAAAGCAGGCATTAGCTTTCTAGAATGAGCAGCACTGCACATAGACAGCTGGATCCAGTGAGTAGATATCTGCTCTCAATTTCTAAGGAGAGCAAGAGAAATTTATAACACTTTATGTTTTCCAGGATGAATGTGGAAGTACCTTGTGAACTCATACACATTTTCCTGGCTATACTCAACTCAAATTAAAATGCAAAAATTAAGGAAACTAAGTAGCTATTAGAAATCTTGCCTTTGTCAAAATATCATTCATTCAGAGTCTCCTATTTATCGTAAATATCACTCCAGTTTAATGATGGCCAAAAGGAGTTTGAAAGTAAATTGCATATGTCTCAAACACCCCTGAAACATTTTCAAAATTCTCATGAAGGCCACATTTTCTCTTGCCTCAGTTTCTTTATCTTTGTTTCTAATCATACTGACTAGTCCACAAGTAATCAATTATCAATATGTGGACACATCCTAGAAAGCTAATATATATTACCAGAATTTTGCTTGTTTAAGCTTATTCATACTGCATAACAAAGTGAGAATTTTTGTAAAGACACTGACATATTGGCTGGGGACATTTGATATTTTCTGTAGAAGTAAAACAGGGCCCACTAGATGATCTAATGCACTTTGCCTGATGAAAAAGGCATTTTCTGTTTATAATGACAAATTAAAATGCTAAAGTTATTTCAGAATGTAAGAAGAATTCACCTTCAAATTTTTCATTTATGAGGGTTCAAAATAAATATGAAAATATGGGGAAAAATTGAAATGAAATGAAATGAAATAAAAAATAATATTAACAAATGAAATAAAATTAAATTCAGAGGAAAGAGCCTTTAACAAGGAATAGTAACAGGTTCCTGTGTCTTATCTAATGAGTGTTTGATTATTTTATTTTTAAACCAAGGATACAACAAATTTCCTTTGTGTTCAACTTTTAGCAAATCAGTATTTTAATGTGGAAAAGTATTCCATTGTAGAATTCATGGATAACTGCAAAAAACTTTTATTGTATTTGAAGAAAATAATTTGCTATATGGGGACAATATACTACTCTTCTACTCTTCTATAACTCATCCTGAAGTTTTCAAGGGAGAAATTCTAGGAGGAAGACTAATATGTAGATTGAGAAATGAAGTCAGTGCAGTAATTGATATCAGGCAAGAAGCTCAGATCCTAAGATTACTGCACAGTTCATGATGAAATAATAAAAAAATATTCTTAGGACTTTAAGGAGATATCTTTTTAGTGCTGTGATGCAGTGCATGGAGACAAAACAAGTAAGTGTAGCACTAAAAGGGACACAGCAGCATTTTATTCAAGTTTCAGGATAATGGTGAATATGAAAGTAAAAAGCTGAAATAAATTTACAGAATTTTCTTCGTGAGCTCTGAATCAAGTTCATTCTGCACTATAAAATTCCAGAGTCTCATTTGACTTGAAAAATAAACTGTCATTTCATTGTACATAATGAAGAAGGGGAGACATAATGAAGAAGATAAGATTATTTGCTTTTCACACTGTTAATTTTGGGGAATTGCACTTTGAAATATGTTCCTGAAAGTCCAGTGAAACTAGATCATGTCCTTAATTTTCATTTCCAAATCCCTGACCCATGATTTCCAGAGCAGTAGGTTTTCCCCAGCTGTCAAACATGGCTATAAGTCTAGCATTTCCAGCTATAAAGTGTGTGATCAGTAGAGTCTCTCACTGAGAGCTGAGGACAGCTGTACAGACAAGTCATTAAGCAGTGACAATGGTAAGACAGCAATCTGTTGCTCCTGCAAGGCATGCACAGCACACATCTTGCCTGCTGGTCTATTACTTTCCCAATGACTCCTTATGTGCTTGCTTCCCATATTTTATTGATAGGATCCTTTGAATTCTCATGTTTGTTTTCATGGCTAGAACTTTAAACCCTCTTCCCCTCGCCTCTTTTGTAGTCTGCTATGCAAGACTGCTAGCAGACATTTATCTCCCTGTATTTTCTGCCTCTATTAATAATTTTCTAGAATCCTTAGTCCAACTTCCACTCAAATTCTTTTTCATCTGCTTGTCTTGAGTTTGGGAATCTGGATCACTTTATTACAAAATTTTCTAGGTCTTCCTCCCATAAGTCATGCATATTTTCCCTCTCCTTTTCCTAAGATCTCTCATTCTCCCAGCCCTGGAAAAAACTCCTCATTTCTTCTGCTTCTTGTTATCCCCTTCCCTTTCAGGACCTGTCGTGGGCTGTATGAGAACTTTGTTTCCCCTATTCTAGTATTTTTTAGGCAGACAGTTATTTAGGATACCAGTGTCTTAAATTTCATTGAGGCAACGGTGGGCCATTAGAAAACTCTATGGTCTACTAGGAATTACAAATACCCCTGCTAGGATGCAAAATCCTCAGCAGTCATGTCCATTAATTTTTCATTTCTGATGTTTTTCTACAGTCCTTCAAAACTATCTATCATTTATTTTTCCATTGTTTTGGAATGCTCTTTCACTGATCATTAAACACCCTGCTCTGCTAAACATTGACAATAATCTATTTTTTTCTGTTCTTCACCCTGTTTTCTTTAAACTGATGTTTTTCATTGCAACAATACTGGCTCAATAATCTTGAACAATGCAGATACAGTTTTCTACAATAAAATATTCATGCATTACATTGGTGTTAGTGTAAATACTGTGCCAACAAAGCAGCAGTCTGTACTCATTCTATTGAGCAGAATTTAAACTTCATTGAAGTAAAAGCAGTAACTTTCTGCTCAGTTGCAGAATATTTCTTGAAAAGCTTTCATACCTTAGTGCTTTTGCTGTTTCTGGAGGTACAGAACCTCCACATTTCTCAGCCATGGAGGATCAGCAACCTCTATAACAGAGGGAATATTTTTGACAAGTAGGAAACACTGAGTGAGCTTGTTTGAATACTGGAAGTGTAGCACAGCTAGCCTGGGGTATCACAGCTCTCTGTTAAGGATATATACCTAACTTATCATCTTCTTATGCCTTTTCTCAATTTATACCATGTGAACAAAAGTTGCCTGTTTCAATAGAGTTCTCTGTGCTTTGCTTATGTATCTGAGGAATAATTGCAGTCATCGCCATTGCAATTCCATGCTACAATACTCATGTCCACAGTTTGGGGTCTTTTGCTTTTAATGCTCCAACCTGAGACTGAGAGATCAACCCTCACATTGCTTTCTGTGTTCTCTTTCTTGATCATTGGCATAGACACCAGGCTGGATGGGGCTTTGAGCAATCTGGTCTACTGGAAGGTGTCCCTGCCCATGGCAGAGGGCTGGGACTAGGTGGTCTTTATGGTCTATACCAGGCCAAACCATTCTGTGATTCTATAATAGAGCATAATAAAAAAACCCACCACATCAGTGGACATATTTTGACTACATAAGATTAAAGCCAAAAAAAAGTAAAATCTAATTAAAAAACCCTTTCAAATTAATTCATTTTCCACCATGGTTCTTCTGTAATTAAAATTGCATTACACTTGATAATCTGATTACTTTAGGGTTCTATTTTTCTCCAAGCATTGCTGCAAACTTCTACAGGCAATAAGATAGTGGAGAACAAAAAGACCCTCCTAAAGCACTTAAAAAACCCAAAACAAGCCATCTTGGCTATTAAAACACCATTACCCAATGTTTTGTCATTTAGAAATAGAATAAATCCCTGTTTCTTTCCATCAGAATAGGAGCTGTAAGCACTGTGTCTGATGGAAAAACAAGATGTGGTTGTTTTTGTGAGCAGTGTTTGTGGGAGTTACAAACTGAGTAGTTTTCTGATTTTTAGAACATTATTTTAAGGTTGAAAAGTTCACGCAACATATGCTTAACAACATGAAATATAGCCATCACATTTACTCAAACTTTCTTGCTTTTACTACAGAAGCTTTAAAAGTATAAAAGCTTCAAATAACTTCTTTTCCTTTTGCAACATTCCTCATTCCTTCAACATGGGAGATGAATTTACTTTCTGCCTCACAAATTTTCTCACATTTAAAAGGTTCCCATCTGTCACACATACATTTTTTCTGAAGATTAACTTTTTCTTTTTCTTTCTATCTTTCATATTCCTCCTTTGTCTTAAATAGGAAAATATTGAATTGTTTTCTTTTGAAAATCCTGCTTTAGCTATTCCTGCTGTTCCATTGCAGAATTATAGATAGTTTATGGATTTTTTTTAGCATCACCATAGGCCATTATTTTGTTTCATCTCACATGCTAAATGGCATAGAGATTTATTACTTTACTTACTAACTACTCAAAATGTTCTCACTTGTTGATATGCAGTATTTTGGTGGTAGATCTCAAGGGACAATGCATATGCAGCATTCACTGGAAGGAGATATCACATTCAAAAGTAATTAAGTGCTCCTGAAAAAAATTAACATATTTGATTTATATGGGTAATTGAGAAATACAGTTTAGAATAAAGTAATTTTTATGTCTTTTTATTTGCCCTTCCAGATTTTGAATTGTTGCCATTTTTAGACTAGAAATGTAATTGAGATATTGAGTACCTTAGTAACAACTAGTAATCCAGAACTTTAGGGGAACAGGATTATTTACCCTACTTTAATGGACATAACTGCTTATCTGTTTGAATACAAATTCCAATATTGTGTATGGATCCTCCATTTTCATGTGACCATTAAATATTGCATATTACATAGCTATGTCTTGAATGTTCTCAGCTTTGAATAACAGATGGTCATTTTAAAATGAATAAAATAATTCTAAAGACAAGGGCTTTTTCTTTAAGCTTCATGCATTGAAAATGGTAAGGGGTTAAACTATATGTTTTTCAGTCTTAAGAATGACCTTTGTGCTATTATTTAGTTCTTATGAGGTGTCATCTCATGAAACTGTGTCTTTTATTTGCTTAAGGCCTTACAGCAGTACTCACTAAAACTTTCTTATTTAAGGTAAAAATCTGGTAGCCATCTTCTGATAGATGAATCTCCTTTTCAAAATGCTAGTAGGCAGTTTAGCTAGGAAAAAGCCCTTTAAAGATTTTGTGTACATTCTCATGGGGAATAATCTTGGACAATATTTTTTGAAATGATGCCACAGTAAGCCATGCAATTCAGTAGTTTGTATACTTAAAAGTTTATATGTTGATAACTTTTGCCTAAGGCTGTGAGATTTTGCATATGTTAACAAGACTCAGTTGTGAATCCCTGTCTAATAATAATAGTCTTTGACATTTGTCGAGTCTTGTTCTACAATGTTTGTTATGTATGCTAACATTACAGTGGAATTTGCATGATTCTTTAGTATTGTGCGTCCTTGTTAGGTGACTGCAGATATATCAAGTTGGCAGCAACAGTGTCTTGAAATTCTTTGCTCATTTAGAAAATGCGTATGACAATGTTTTTACTGGGCAGAAAAACTATTTATGCAAAGATCAGAATTCCAATTTGATCTTTGTATGAATATTATTTGTTTCCATTTTACCAGGGAACATTTTAAATGCATTTTATTTCTAGTATCAGATTATTTTGAATGGAAGCCTGACACTGATGCCTGGGATTTTGGCCGTCATTTCTATAAGTATGCTCAGAGACCATGCACAAGACAGATTCAGACCTAGAGCTATGGTCTCTGTCACACAAATATTATAAGTTGCCCAGTCTGACTGTTTCAGGTAACAGTAATCTCATGAATCCAGATGGAAACAACATGCTAATAGCTTTTGGGGCTGATCACTGTGACAGGTTTGCAGGTTTGCTACTTCTTGTATGAATGTCGTGAAACAACCTCAGGCTCTTATTATGATCCTTCTGCCTCTTTTGAAACCACTTTTAATAGACTTTTAATGATGAGACTAGTTTTGAGAGTTTTGAGAGTTATGAGAGACTGTTATGAGAGTTTTGACACAATTTTGGGCATCCTGTGAATTGTTTATCTGCAGTATTTTAAAAAGACTATAGTTGAGCTGCATTTGTAAGTCATTTGAATCATATTAGAGTTTATGTATATTTTTTTGTTATGTTGTCACTTTTACAAGATAATGGCATTAGTTTTGGTTTGTTTTTTTTTTAAATATTATCTTTACAGATGCTATTAGGCTCATGGTTATTTATACCAGTTTTTTAAGGTTGCTTACTTTATGTAAGTTATGTAATTCTGATTCCACATGTAGTGGCCAGAAAGATATTTCTAAAAGCATGAAGGTGACCTTGTAACTCTGTATTGGGTATCACAAATTGAGGTCATGATGGGAAAGCCATGGAATATTTCTGCATTTTTTAGGTGAATGCTGCTTGTTCAACAAGCATGATAATTGAACCGAAGAGGATCTTAGTTTTAAGAATCCTATTCCTGCTTTAGCTTCACAAAGTAAAGTCCATTCCCACTAGATATGTTTTTCTGTGGCACACATATTTGCCTTTCCATCAGTAGAAACAGGCAGTGACTTTTACAAGTGAGTATCATTGCCTGGGGCCAAGTGGACTCACTGATGATATGACTTCCCATTAAATTTTCAAAACAAACAGGATGGATTCCATGAGCTCAGATCTATACTTCAGAAATATCTTTGAGCTTAACAGTGGTATGATAATAATTCTTCTAGCAAATTTTCTACTATCATTTGACAGAACAGCTAAAAAATAAATAAGAGAGCTTTATTCATTATCAACTGCTTATCACTGATGTTGTAGGGCTGAGAGAAATCTTGGAAAGTATAGTGAACTTGACAGTCATGATGGACAGAACAGGGATATTTTGCAAAGTTTTAAAAGCTTTGTGGGGATTTTTTAATAAACATCTTATACTATTTTTATTGTCAACTGTTGTCAAGAGCAGTCAGATAGTAAACCAGATTCATTGAATGAAATGTCTCTCAACAACTTATCTTGTTTTGACTAAGATCTTTATATTTGCTGATGAAATACATTTTATGCCATTCTAGTGTAGTATCTTGAGAGTCAAGGCTCATCTTTGTGCGGAAAGTGATATATATTTCTATCTTATAGCACCTCATGCCTGAAGCACTGAGAGGAGCAGGGCAATGAAGGAAATTATTTTCCTGAAGCTTTCTTTTGGAAGGAAACTTCACATTTCTGAAAGGCAATTGAGTCTTTTTTTGGTGATCATTAGCAGGCCCTCTCCTTTTTAAAAGACACGCAAGGAAACCACCGTGTGGTTAAAATATTGGATTCTGCAGAGCATGTGGATAAGTGGACTGACTGCTGCACTGTATCTTGTGGGAGATTGATTCTTTAAGTTACTACAGTTAAGTTTGAAAGACAGCAGAAAGTTGAGAAATGTCAGCATTTGGTCCTTTTACCATTCACACTTTCATTGTTTCAGACCAGAAAGTCAAAGCAAGAATTTGCAATTCCTGAGTAATGTCACTGACCACCGAGTCCTAGAGTAACATTTCTCTTATTCTACCTGCTAAGGTCCCCATGGCTCTTCTTCCCACAGCTGCAGGATTACTTTAATTTATTGTAAAAGCCAGAAAGGGGAATACACAGCATTATGAATTCTTCTTTACCTTGCATGCAAAACCATCTCATTTGTTTTGTCATCTTTATCACCCATCATTAAATTATTATACAACAGAAAAAGCAAATGCCCAACATCAAAACTATAGTGAGACATTTTGGTTTTACTAAATGAGGGCAATCTCATTTTTCCTTTTGAGTCATAAAAACTTTTTCTGTGTCTTTTCTTCTGACTGTGCTGATGGGATCAGCAGCCTCTTTGCCTCAGCAGCAACAAGTGCTGGGAACATAAAGGTCTTTCTGCATCCATCTGGAATTCACCACAGGCTGGTGCTCGTATGACCATGCCTTCGCTGCTCTCCAAAGTCAGCTTTTAGATGTATCTGTGAGAAGACATTAAAGTAGCTTCCAGTGGTTGCTATCAGGAAGGTAAATCCCATACCAATTAATAACTTTCGTGCTTAGTTAATTATAGTGACAGTATGCTTGAATTCCTGGCATTATGTGAAGATAAAATATTGAAAAGGGCTGTGATTGAGTAAAAACATTCTAGCTATTAGTATGTGGGAGTAGAATATTGATCAAATAAGTGGAGTAAATGTTCTGGCCACTTTGAAGAGTGGCATAATAAAGATGGGAATGCAAGTAGGGGCTCAGAGGTAGCTAAAGAAATATTTATAACACAAACATAAAACATTGAAGTTCTTTTTCAATTTTTTTTCTTTTTTTACCCTTTGTGCCTGTTAAATTATTGCACAACCTATTTGGATTTGTGCAGCTCTCCATACTTTAATATTTAGAAGGTGCACAGAGTTAATGCAATAAAAGATTAATTTAAGAGGATAATTTTAATATTAAAGTTAGACATGAGATACTGTTGCTTTTATTATGCTTCTCAGTATTTACTTCTGAGAGAGAATTTACAGACTCAAGTTAGTAACCAATCAAAACAAAATTGAATTAAAAATTTTAGAAATAAATTGCTATGTCTCCTATTAATAATGTTGTATTTAACTCTTATTGTGAAGCTGCTTATGATATTTTTTGACTTTTATAGGGAAGTAAAGGAATGAGTTTCAGTTATTCTATAAAAAATAGATTTCTATTTTCAAGCACTAATTTCCATATGAGATACATAACAATTCTGTTAAACTTTCAGAAAAGTCTACTTGTAACCTGAGAAATTAACTGGGTTATTTTGCATAAGCAAGATTTAGAATTTTTCTATATATGGCTTTGACAGTGTTTTAGTAAATATGAGGTCATGTTATTAAAATAATTAATTATTAATAATAAGTGATAACTAGCCCAAGATCTCCAGTTTTCAAGGAAACAGATCATGGAAAATGTCTCACAGGAGAAAAAATCCCATCTGATTTTTTGGCACATGGGAATCAAGAATTTTACACTCCAGGAAAAATGTTTTTAAAGAGCTGTCAGCTCTCTGGTAAATTTCAGTGTTACCAACCATTCATAACTGTTCTGAATAAGTCAAAAATGAATAAAACCCATCAACTTTCAAACATTTTTTTAAACTCCAGAGAATTCTGAAAATGTAACAAAATCAGTACATGCTGTTTCAAACTGAACCCCAGGCTACCTTCAGTCATATCAAATTAAAGGTTTGTCTATATAGTTTGCAGATGATTTTTGGAACTTTAATTAATTATTCATAAGGTTTCTCTCCTGAATTCTGACTGCATTGCTTAGTAACACACAGCTACTCTCCATTCATGTTTGTCAATTTTGGTAGCCTCCTAGGATATGATGAGGATAACTCACTGAAAAAAATTTAATTCTCTGGAGATTTCCAGTCAAAGACATCAAGTGTTAGTGAGGGAATTGAAAATAAATCACCTTAACTGAACTTCTCAATTAATAGAGGTTTCTAGGTGCGTGTAACATTGGACTTCCAAAATTATTATTAATATTTACTATTGTGGACAAAGAAATAGGAATTGCTTTTTACTATTGTGGCCGAAGAAATAGGAATTGCTTTTTATCAGATATATATGGGTGGTAAAACTAGTAATGCAACATTTTGAAAGGTATATACTACCTTACAGAACATTAAATAAACAGCTTCTGGATTAGTTTAGAGATATCTCAGGGAAAAATTCTGGAGTCTGTGTGAAGTCAGAGTGCACAGATTCTGTATGGTTTTTATTCTAACTGGAGAAAGAAATGTGAGGGTGAAGTTTACAGTCACAACAGCAAGCAGTCTTTTATTAAAATACTCATTAGTATTCTGCCTCCAATAATATTTTTAGATTTTACAGTAACATCTGTACAGACCATAATGCTCAAAGCCCAGTCTTGCCTATCAGCCAGAGTTGCCTTCAAGGCACAGGCAGAAAAATGGCAGCATTTTCATTGATGCAGCATTTCCTGGGCAGTTCCCAGAATTGGGAACTGTCCTAGGGCAATTGAGGACAGGGGAACTGAATGGAGTGAGCTGTTGGAAAGACATGAGAAAGAAACCTTCATTCAGAGGCTCTGTTATCCCTGTTTCTTCCTCATGTCCTGTTATCTGCACTGACACCTCTCTGTCCTCCCGCATCCTACCCCCATTTGTTTGTCCCAAAGCAGTGGGGCCAGAGTATAGGAAATAAGTTCTAAATGGATTTCAACCACAGACAGCTGCTTCTCTCTCCTGTGATGTACAACTGCAGTGAAATAGAAATCTCAGCCTCCCTTACACTCAGACTATGAAAGAATTTTGACAAGCTTCTCATTAATTCCGTTTTAAGGAGTGAAGTCCAGGTTTTGCTAGTCCATGGTCTGAAAAGTTAATATGAATGAGATTTGATAAGAAACTTGCCGAAGAGAGCAATGTACAAGAAGTTCACATCAATGCTGCACACAGAACAGACAACAGTAATGCAAAAGGCTATTTAACAATTCAGTAATATGTAATTAAAAATATGGAAAATATGGACAGTTGTAAAAGTTTACTGCCTGATGCTCGCTCATTCATTGCTGAAATTTTTGATGCAGAAAGAAAACAAAATAAATTGAAAGGAACATGGTGATGATTTTGGTTTTGAGCCCAGTTTTACACAGATGAATAAAAGTATATGGAAGCAGTCTTCTGATCTGTGAGATTATATTTCCTCTTAATTTGGCTATCAGAATTCCTTTTGTACTATTGCCCTTAACATGACCTCCAAGGTTCTATCAAGCACATACTGAAATTTATTTTAATCATTACAACATAATAGGGTACAGAGGAGAACATTTTGATGAACTGTGGATAATCCTTCTTTGTTCCCATGAAAGAATTTTATAGTCTGCTTCATTTAATACACTCTGCTTTTCCATAACAGTCTTTTTAAGGAATGTAATTAAGATTAGTGACTAGCTTTTCCTGAGGAAGAAAAAGTAAAATGCACATACATTTACAGAAAGACACAACAAAAAGGGATTTTATTGTCTGGTCTTTTTCTAATTGCAATATTTTATGGGGTTTTATGTCTTTATATGTTGTATGCTTTCTGTTTCTTCGTCATTAACCATTTTAACATCTTGCCACAGCAACAGCTGTTATGGAAAATGGTAGCATAAGTACTAAAATAAGTAATCATTCTTTTTAGTTCTGAAAAAAAGATAAAGATGTAAATAAAATTTTAAAAATCACTTTGGCCCACCCTAAAGCTTTTCTTGCATGTACCCCAAATCTAGAGATTTCACTGGATATAAACAGTCTTATGAGTAAGAATCTTTTTAAAGAGTTCAATTCCAGGTGAGTCATACTCTGAATCACACAAAAGTATAGTATCACATAGCTTTCCTCCTATAAAATACATTGGAAATAAAAAAAAAAAAAAGAGGACTAAAGAAAGAAAATCAATCTTCTCATTTCACTGTATTTGCATATGAGGAAAACATTAATATCCTATTATAGTTGTCCTCCCTGTGAGCCTGTAGAAAACCCATAAATTAGATTACTGCTTTTAATCTATGTTAGCAGAAGGCCTAAGGAAAAAAGATAAAGGAAGAATCCTTAGAGAAAATTTTGGTTTCTGTCCTGAGTATTTAAAAGAAACGCTCCCCAAACAGCTGTTAGCTGGGAGGAAGCCCAAAGATCAAATAGAAACCTAAAGATAAAATTTAAGGAGCTGCTTAACTGACATGATAGTCACAGGGATGCCAGGACATCCAAATATCTCAGATGTGCTTAAAAAACCCACACAAGCCAGATGAAAAGAGCTCTCGATTCTGACAGAAAATATAGGAATTAGATACAGTAAGAGTTCAGTTCTGCCTCCATTACTTAGTGCACAATTATTAACACAGTATGTTCATACTGTGCCCTGGGATGTATCTTGAACACTTGTGATCACACCTAGTGCCTTTTAAAATAATTTAAAAATTGCAAAGTAATATGTGTGCCAATTTTTTTTTCTTTTTGTTAAATAAGGACACTGCCTCTGTGTAGGGGAATAGAATATAAGAAAATAAAGGTAGTATAGAAAGTAATCTTACTCCCTAAAGAGTTGCAGCTGGGTTAATTACTAAAGATTAGGAGCAGGCCTGACTTTAACAGGCCACAGCTGCAGCCAATAATAAGAAGAAGAGTGTTATAAAAGAGTGGGCTGGTTGATTGAGGGAGAACTGGAGTCAGTTGGCTACCATGAGAAGGAAGTTTCAGTGCTTGGAGGAGCTGCCTTTGAGAAACATCAAGGAGGTACAAAACTCTTGCAATAAGGAGAAAACAATATGAAACCTTTGCAATGTAATGACAACATCTCTGTCAAAAAAAAAAAAGCAATGATTCTATCTAAATGAGAGATAAAATGAAAAAAAAATTAAAGCATGAGTTGTCTTTTTGTATCCTCTTTGAACAGATTTGCACAAAACCTACTGATATTTGCTGATATATTTTTGATTTCCTAAAGCCAAAATAGCTTTTAGGACAAGATAAAGGTATTTTGTTCTATAAGTAAGTATATGTAAGAAGGATAAAATAGAGATCAAGACCTTGGGAATTGGATTAAAGGTTACCAAAATTTTTTTAATTTATCTGGTTGGTATTACATACCTTCTAAAATAAAGATCAATTTTTTTCTTGGATCTAAACTCTCCAATAACAGAACCATATTTTTTTTTTTTAATTTTCAAGCTAATATTCTTAAGATGGAATGGTTACTTTCTTCAGAGAATAAGAGTTGGAGACCAGTTTTGGATACTTGAACATATATTAATATGTGTTGTTCTCCTTATTGTCATTAGCACTGCTCTAAATAAGGACTAATATAATCAACACCATAGTATTAAGAGGCAAAAGAGTTGTTAGAAGACAATGTGTACTACTCCTTGTTTAGTTCTGACCCATTATTTCCTCCTCCTTGAACTGGTTGGCAGTGTGGTGAACTAGCCGAAGGAAGAGAGAAAAAGCCTGATTTATATTTTATTTTATTGTTTAAAATAGTGCCATTTTTATGCATAAAAGGTTTTGTGGGTGAGGTCCCTGATCAGCTGCCTCAGGACCCCTCAGCAGGCAGCAGCTGAGCAGCATTTGTCCATAGTCTTGGTTGCTGCTTAGAAGGAGTCTGAAATTTAGGCTTGGAATGGCAATTTAACATTGCATATAACTGAGTGCAACTGGAAGCTGCTGCTGAGAGTAGGATTTGTGTGGTCACATCTCAACACAGGAGACCAGCTGAGATCCATTATACTCAACATATCAAATTCTGCTTTTTGCCCAGAACTGTCTGTATACATCAGTGATGCTGTATGGAGTTAAAAGCTCCACTGCAGGGCTCCTTTCGGAAACCAAATGAGTCCCTTACATCCATTTTAGCTGTTGTTTACAAGAACAAGTGATCTGTAGAAAGAATTGCTTAGAGCTTGGGTTTGAGGAGAAATTTTTTGAGAAAACTAATCAAATTTTAATGAGATGAACATATTTAATTGAACTCAATGAGAACATGTAAAAACAACTGCAGTCAGAAGCTCACTTTGTTACACGGTAATCAGAAACAAACTGTGTCCAAAATTATCTGAGTCCTGTCAGGTCTTCAAAGACAGTGATTTAAGTCCATCAGAAGATGGAGGAAATATTGTCTCCAGTGCTTAAAATATCCTCATTTCTCCAAGTAGGAAGAAATAAATGAATGTCATCTTTTGCTTGGCTACCTCACAGAACAGGAAATGAGAGGTTT
Source organism: Molothrus aeneus (assembly GCF_037042795.1). Classification (NCBI taxonomy): domain Eukaryota; kingdom Metazoa; phylum Chordata; class Aves; order Passeriformes; family Icteridae; genus Molothrus; species Molothrus aeneus. The sequence goes on from NC_089650.1 coordinate 49,327,335, forward strand.
TAGTGATCAAAAATGAGGGAGAAAGACAGACTGTTGGAATTATAGAAAATATTTCCTACATCACCCAGAGTATCTGAAAGTGAGGGTTAGGCTGAGACAGTCAATTGGTTATGTCCATCTTCCTGAGATGTCAAAAACATTCATAGCAATCTGACAGAGGTATCTGATTAAAATGTCTGTAAAGACAGCAGAGTGGAGCAAGTGTACCTGATAAATGGTTTGAAATTTGTCTCCCTTGCCATGCCTATGTGCTAGTTCTGCAGCATGTATATGATTTATAGAATTGCACATAATTTTCAAATTATCTAAACTACTAGAATGAAGAAGAACTGCAACACATGAGTGTCTTAGACTCTTCTGAAGAAAGTTAAGACCTTGTTAAGACCATGATAAGACCTTGATTCCATAAGATATTGATAGGCATGAGCTTGTGATCTTAAGCCTTGTTAAACAAGAAAGGAGACTGGCATGATTAAAATCAATTTCATCCTTAAATGTTTTTCAGGATCAGCGTCAACATGCTTAGCACACAGATGATGATACTACAGATAATGAATTTTGTATTGCCTTTATATATCTTCTGTGCTTTCTTGCAAGACACATGTGGATATTCTTTATTTCTCACTCTGACGAAGGTTAGCAAGTAATTGAGGCCTTTTCCAGGTCATTCAACAGCTTACATTCTGTGTTGTTTTTTTTAGTCACAAAAACATTTTGTTTGTGTGTTTTTTTTGTTTTTTTTTTTTTTTTTTCCTGAGCTGGCATTAGGAGCTACTCCAATATTGGCTTCCTTGCCTAGCTTCTTTTTTCCTTGCCTTCCCTCTCATCTTCCTCCTTATATCTAATTTGCTGATTGGAAAAAATGAACTGAACAGTTAGTACTGAATTTAATGCATCAAGTTATACTATGTAACTTGAAAGTAGCTGATTTTATGGCAAAAAAAGCTGCATCTACTTTTTTGAAAACACATATTTTCAGTGTATGGTAGGTCCCTTAATAAAGTTAAGAGAACTCCTTTTATTGCACAGTTTTCTTCCCCTGTCTACAAAAAAATGATTTCTGCATTTTTTCTTTAGCTCATTGTTTGCTTCTAAAGGGATTGATAGATTTTAAAATTTATATTGAAATTAAATACAAAATTACAATATTCTGGAGTAAATGTTGCTTAGTATGGGAATATTCTTAATATATGAATAATATACGTCTGAATTTTTGAAGTTTGTGTTCTAATATAAACTAGCTTTCCCAACTTCTTTTGTAGTGATTTTATAAATGGTGTTTCACCACTGTGCAATTCATTTCACCTCTCTTTTTTTCAGACTGTGATAGCTTTCAGATTATATGCTATGTTCCCATAAGCATAGTCACATTTAAGGTCTTAAATATATCTAACTTATTCCCCACATCTCACTTTCTGAAGTGACAGCTATTGAACAGCAATCATTCTGATTTCTAAATATCATCACAGTGGTATATGAAATTAGATTTGAAGCATTTTTCTCTTTCTAGTTTTCAGATTTCTTCAGGCCACAGGCTAGGACTTCCGTTCAAACCACTCACATTGTAGTGGAATAAAATAATTATTTAGGTAGTAGTCGTCTTATTTTCCATATGTTAAACATTCTAATTTCTCCAGGAATTATGTCTAAATCTAACCTTTCTTCTGGCAAGGCTGCTTTCCTTCTTGTTTATGGTATCTCAAATTGCTCAGTGTTTCCCTAGACATTGTTTCAATTTACAATGTGGCTCAGATCACAGTGCAGCCCAGGTGGGGGAAGGGGATGCATCACTGTTGTAGTGCGTTTTTATATTTTGTAATACTTTGAAGTAGTTTTGTATCCCCATATTTTTTCCAAATGGTTTATCCCAGACTGTACTCCCCTCCCTTTATCTGTGTTATCCCTCTCCTGGGATGAGATCATCCCCAAACCCCCACCCTGGCTCTCTGTCAATCACTCAGCATCCCATCCCTCCATCCAGAAGTTTTGGTCCAGGTTGAGTGATCAGCCAGAGGCCAGGGGTCAGCCCCCCAAGCCTTGTCCCATACGCTGTCCTAAATGTCTATCCCCCGGTACCCATCCCTTAGAGTTACTTATTGGTTGGTAAAATGTTGTCTACTTTTGGTTTCCACCTCCCTTTAAATGTGACCTTGGCACATCTCCCGGGGCTCTCAGCAGGAGGCCCCCTGAGGTGCAGGAGCTCCTTTGGGATCCTAATAAAACCTTGGATTAACCCCTGCCAAGAGTCGGCCCTTTCTCTTCTACCGATGTCTCTGGTGTCTCTTGTGCTGCAAAGGCGGCCCAGCCCAGGTGCCCTCAGCACCCTCGGGGCACACACAGAGAGTGTCTCCCTGCCAGCCCAGGTGCCCTCAGCACCCTCGGGGCACGCACAGAGAGTGTCTCCCCACCAGCCCAGGTGCCCTCAGCACCCTCGGGGCACGCACAGAGAGTGTCTCCCTGCTGTCAGCCCAGGTGCCCTCAGCACCCTCGGGGCACACACAGAGAGTGTCTCCCTGCCAGCCCAGGTGCCCTCAGCACCCTCGGGGCACACACAGAGAGTGTCTCCCTGTCAGCCCAGGTGCCCTCAGTACCCTCGGGGCACACACAGAGAGTGTCTCCCTGCTGTCAGCCCAGGTGCCCTCAGCACCCTCGGGGCACACACAGAGAGTGTCTCCCTGCCAGCCCAGGTGCCCTCAGGACCCTCGGGGCACAGAGAGTGTCTCCCTGCCGGCCCAGGTGCCCTCAGCACCCTCGGGGCACAGAGAGTGTCTCCCTGCTGTCAGCCCAGGTGCCCTCAGCACCCTCGGGGCACACACAGACAGTGTCTCCCCGCTGTCGGCCGTGTCAGGGCTGCCCCCCCGGTCTCTGCCGACTCGGGACTGGCCCAGGGGTCCTGAGAGGCTCGCAGAGGGACCGAGACGCATCACCACAATATGATACAGCAGAGTTCCTGAGAACTTTGAGAAAATTCACCTGATAAATTCCTTCAGTACAACCAGTGTACTAAACAAGTCCATTTCTAGACTGAGAAGTTAAATCACAAAAGTTATTATATAGCATTAAAATGTAATTATGTTTGATTTGTATACATAATTATGTATGATTTGATGCTCCACTGTATATAGTCTTGAGTGTATATGCAGACCTATTTCTTTATATCAAATCACATAGTTATATGTTATTCCATATTTTGTAACACCTTTTGTGGAATACTTATTATAACACATTACATATTATATATGTAAGTATCTTCCTGGGATAAATATACCAATTATTTAACCAAGTATTTTATTTTCAATTTCTTCTCATTCTGGAATAAGACAATCATGTTCATCTGACAATGACAAAAAATGACAGATAAACCATTTTGCAACACGTACAAGACATTTTCTGTACTTGCGAATCTAGCCTCAAACTGTCTGGCCTTCTATTTTTAAAGTTTATTAGATTATACAATATCTATTTTGCTGCCCACTGTTTCCTCAAAGAATATTCTAATTTGGTCTACAAATAAGTTATTTCCTTCTACTCAACAATTTTATCTGAGTATTTTTTTTCTCTGGCACACCAGCTTGCATTTACAATGATTGAATGAATTTCTGTTTGTTACCTGCAGACATCTTAGAATTAAAAACTCTCCTGCCACTTTGTTGTCTTTTCTCTCTTTATCCTAATATCTGTAATGCCTCCCACTTTTGCACTGTTTTAAAATTGAACCTGTTTATATTTGGCTTTTAATTCAGATAATTAATTAAAATAATGACAAGTCAAATGTACAAAAGATGCTCAAAGATCACTGAAATCAGAGACTGTTTTCCTTCCCTAGTTATGACATTAGGCATTTTGCCTTTTTTTTGGTACCTTTGCTTTTGAATTTCCTGACTTATTTGGGCAAAACTAAAATACAAATTGTGAAGTAACCAATGGCATTTATCAAGGTTATTTATCTAGGTTTGAACCACAGAATCAGGATGTCTCTCACAATTACAGCCATGATGAAGTTTTTGATTATGTTCTTAGAATAATTGCCTAAAAAGATACCCAAAATAGAATAGACAAAAATTCCTAGGGACACGTCATGGTGTAGCCCCAGCCAGCAGGAAAGCTCCAGGCAGCTGCTCTCTCATTCTCCCATCAGTGGGACCAGGGAGAGAAGTGGAAAGGTGAAAGCTAGAGAACTCGTGGGTTGAGATAAAGATAGTTTGATAGGGAAAGCAAAACCTGGGCACAAAAGCAAAACTAAACAAGGAATTCATTCACTGCTTCCTATGAGCAGGCAGGAGTTCAGCCATCCCTAGGAGACCAGAATCCCATCATGTGTGATGGTGACTTGATTTCATGAGAAGAATCTCTCTGATCACCTCATGAGATAAGGCAGAGGGCTTTGCATGGAAGGATTAATAAGTGTCCCTTTAATAAGTATCCCTTGATATCATAACTTGGTCCAAGATTTCTCTTGATTGAGAAATCCCAGAATAAATTCATATGAGAAGAATAAGCTTGCTCCTATACCAGAAATTACTAAGTAATAATGAATAAAGAATTGTTGTAGGTGCTTATCATGCAGGTACAGAGAGGTCACTGATGAGTGCTAGAATGGTCCAACAGAATTGGGAGCAGGAGGAGTCTTGCTGAAGGATTTCATGCTGTATTTGACTCCAAGTGCATGTTCTTAACACAGCTTTTCTACCACTATGATAATGATTTATCACCTATGCACAAGACTGTGAAATTTCAGTGGCATCAGAACATGTTGACAAAATTGCTGGTCTGGCCCAGCTGAAAAAAACGTTCCAGGAAAACTCAGTCACTCACTCAAGCATATTTGTATTGCACTTCATAGCAGCCTGAGTGGAGTGCAGACCAGAAGCCTGTCAGTGCAGCCACAGGGCATTCTGTGTTCTCCAGGACTTGTAAAACCCTGACTGTCTGAACACAGCATTTCAGCCTGTGAGAGCTGTCTGGCAGCTGTCCCTGAGGTGGTGTATCACACATACAGGGGAGACAAGCCCTGGAAGAGGCAGCTCAGAGTGGTGCAGTAATTGTGGACAATAATTATGGGAAATTGCAATTAATCATGGGCAGCTATGGGGACAGAATTAGCCAGGCTGGTCCTCTCTGTGAAGGCAGAGCACCAGGTCATCCCATGGGCATGGGAACATAAAACTGAGTGGTTAGGCAGTAGTGTATATACCTAGCAGCAGGTGGCATATACACCATGGCAAGACAGAAACAGTTTCATCAAAGCATGCATAAAAGAGATATTTTTACAATAACACTGCAGTTGTTACAAAGAAAAAGCTGTCTGAATAGTCTTCAGAGTAACTTAGCAACACTTTCCTTCATCTTTCCTCTATTTCTTCAATATAATGTTTCCTTAAAGAAATTATTTTAGTTAAACTTTCTCATATGAGCTCTGTTACCATCCCTAACTGAGGCCATCTGTCATTTAGCTCATCTGCTCTTACTGATGAAATTGACCCCAGAAATAACATCTGAAATCGCTTAAATTTTGGGGCATATGGCATCCAAATCCAATTTGTACAGCTCAAAGCAATCACTACTGGTATCTCATCTGAGTTATTTATTGCCCAAATACCTTGTATTTGTACATATATACTTAAGTCCATGAATATTTCCTTTGGAAAAAATCTTATCCACCTTATTCTTTTAAGGCACTCTGTTTCTTATTTATTATCACTTTGCCCTTGAAGACATCTATGATTCTAAGAACCAAGGACTCTTCAGGCTACCTTAATATGAATGTGCGTACTATGGAATTCAAAACTTATTTTCAGCTTTAACTCTGAGATTACTTTGGTTTTGTCAAGATCCATAGAAGAATCCAAAGAAGAATTTTATGATCTAATATTATATCAGACTTCTTGACTTTATCTGGCATGACTCTTCTTAAATTTTCCTATTTTACAGCACATTTCAATAATAGATTGGTCCTAAATGCATTTTAAATCTTTGGGTTATCTACTTCAGGTAAAAATTAAACCATGCTATTATGTGTCTACCAAATAGAGTGCAGTGCTTCAGGCATTCCAGCTTGTTGGAAAGTGATACAAACAATATCTGTTTTGTAGGTGCCTTTTTTAATGGTGTACCAAACTCTGTGTGTAAATGTTAACATAAAGGAATATAAGGCATATGGAGAACAGTCAAAAAATATACATGCAAGTTCATAATATGTATTTCTCCAAAGGATTTGCTCTTAGAACTAGGAAATGGTACATAAACCCCCATATTTTTTTTCCTCTTCTGTGTTTAGTTTTGCTTCTTTTCAGTATCACTGAATTTTTGTCTTATTTTTGAGATGGTTATTCTTCTCATATAATCATATTGCAATATTATCATTTTGGGGGTGTCAGTTGGTGCTTTATTTCTTTCCTTGGCTGGAAAAAGTATCCTTCTGTCCCCTGCAGCCAGATATGGTAATTTCCAGTGAATGCAGTAATGAGGGCAGAACTGATGAAATGTAGGCTTCCCTCCTGTTAAATTCAGCCAACAAAATGCCTGTCAGTACCCACAGAATTCTTCTAGTTTGGGGTTGGTTTTTTTTGGTTTTGTTGTTTTTTTTTTTTTTTTTTTTTTTCCCCAAAGGTAAAGGGGCATGTTCTGATCAGTTTGTTGGGTTTTTTTTTGTTTGTTTGTTTGTTTGGCTTTTTTCTTTTTTGTTTTTTTCCCTTTCTTCCAGGAATAGATACATTAATAGACAAGCACAGTTTTGCTAAATTGCACAGCTGGGTTTGGACATAGGGTTATGTCATTGGTTACAACACTCTACCAACAAAGTATGCCTCCCTGGTCATCTGCTCTACCAAATTTACCCTGTTCTGGAGGCCAGCTGCTCTTTATGAAAAGGTTGCTGCAACACATTGTCTCAGCTGTTACAACTGGAGCACTTTAGCACTAGAGGAACCATGACATTAATATGTTAATAATTTTATACTATAGAATTGATATGTTATACTGCACAGAAAAATGATAAAAGTAGGAAATATTGGCTTATATGAGCAGTCATTTCCTCTGTGCCATGTGATATAAATTCTTCCCTCTTCCCTATTGCTTTGAAAAGAAGTTTGGAAAAGTCTGTAACAGCTTGACTGGAAATAAAACCAGAAGTGTTAAAATGCTGGTCAAATGTAGAAGAGGCTAGCAGTGAGTGTGTTAGCTAAAAGAGCAAGAAGAAGCTAAGAAGTAAGAAGAAGTTGATAAAGAGTTTTTTTTTTTAAGTTGTAACTAAGGAGACTGAGAGAAGAAAGATAAGAGAACTTTGCAGTTAGACAAAGTATTTTTAGAAAGTTAGTTGAAGTTACTATAACTTTTCACTAATAATATTATGTTAACTTATTGTAGCTAATAAAGTAAAAGAAGCATAAACAATTAAAAAGTGTATAAAAGTCAGCCATGTTTAATAATAAAAAGTTGTCAACTGAGACTGCTTGTAGTCTCTGCTTTGTGTCATGACTACCTCAACAGCAACAGTGAAACAAGATAAATTCTTTGTTAGAAGAATTAGAGTACCTCTAAAGATATTGTGGTGCCCATGGAGCTACTGCTCATAAGCAGTTCTGCCCAGGGAATATCAGCAGTTTTGCCAAGCAAATAAAATAAAACCAGCAAATAAAACCAGCCTAACTCTTCTGTATAATTCTTCATCCTATTTGGCAAATTTAATTGAATAAAATTTGGCTCAAAAGAATATTCCTGGATTGAAGAGTTTCTGTCACCATAACAGAAAAATCATGGCAGAACCCTTCTGAGAAATGTTTGCATGAATAGTCCTTTGTACTTTTTCCAAGATAGAATAACTATCAAAGGATTGCTGTGAACTTGTATTTACACATAACTTTTCTAATATTCTGCAACCTTCTGCATGACTCTCCAGGAACTTTATACAGGATCAATCTTCATGCAAAAATACATCCACTTTTCTTGGCAGAAACCATTCATGAGAAGCTGCAACATGGTGCTTCACTTTGGCTCTTGCTATGAAGCTGCACATAGCACTGACATGGCACTGACCCTTTTGGCAAGGCCTTGCTAGTCATTCCTTGTGGATGACAACACAAAAATTTAGATGAGAGAGTTTATACATGGTAGGTAACTATGGATACATATGCATACATTTGTAGCAGGGTATATGTATATTTAAACGTTCACATATCAATGTGTATCTAATTGTGCACATATAAATTCTAAATAACATAGATATAGTAATTACTACACTGAACAATTTTTTTGGGTTAAATTTAAAGCAAAGTGACATCTAAAATTTAGCAGCCTGAAGTAACAAATCTTAAGATTTTGAGACAAGGCTAGATAAATCATCAATGAGTTGTCCCCCTAGTCTGAATGCTGGAGTTTCAATTTCTTCAGACAGAAACAACACCTCTTGATAAGACTACCAAAAATACCAGCAGTACCAGCACTGAAATATTGTTAGTAGAATGATTGTTTGTTTAGCTTAACAAAATAGTGACAGTAAAAAGAATTTCTCCCTATAAATACTTTAGGTGGTTAAACAGGGGAAGCAAAAGAGGTATATAATCTACAAAAGAAGTACAAATATGTATTGAGAATACTTATGGGCTGAAAATTATAAGAAAAATTTATAAGCTTTGGAATGAGATATTCCAAAAGGATAATTAGGGGAAATAAACCTTACCAGTCTTGAAAAGTAATCTGATATGAGTTTGTAGAAAAAGGTTTATGTCCTTTGATCACATGAGATAGAGGAAAATTAGGACTTTATGACACAGAATGTCCTTTCCACATTTGATTCCAGAAGGTTTTTTTCTATTTCCATTCTGTTTAATATTGTTAGTAATTCTCACTTTAGACACAGGAACAAGCAAATGCACAAATCTGCAATGTCTTACAAAGATTAGAATTCCAGTGGAAATGCTGAAATGTGTCCTCTCTTTGGCTAAAATGATTTCCTGCTTCCAGTGGCACCTCCCTGGGTTATGCACTCATATTGGAAACTGGCTTGGTAAACAAAACTTTCCAAAGGAAGGTACCTGCAGTAACAATTAGTTCTGCTTGTGTTCTCTGAAGCTTGTTGTGCCTTTAAGGACTGACTTTGGTAGTCTCATGCTTCAAACACAACTATTTTGTGGTAAGGTTTTCTTTCTCCCATTATACAGAATTGTCACTCTCCAGTATTGATGTGTTGTCGATGTTTGCATAGTTATACTGTTAGGAATGTAGAAACATATTTTGCTTAATATGGGTTTGAAAATTATACTCAAATTCTGCCATTTATCTGCATTTAGGAGTGCTATGGATAATGAAGCAGAAAGTAAAAAATTATCTGGAAAACAAATAAACAAACATGGAATGAAAAATGAAATAGCAGAATGGCAAAACAGTATTACTTAGAGATGGATGTGAGTGCAGTATGAAATGAATTAAAATACAGCTGCAGTATTTTTGGCTTGAATTTTGCTATCTTGATTTTCTGGAAGACATGGTTAAGATCTCTCCTAGTGTTCCCTTTATAATAAAAGTACTCTTTTGCAAGCACAGCACACCTAAACTTTCAGATTTTTAAGACTTGTACTTTTAAAATTATGGGCAAACCCTTTTTGGGTGTCTGTATGTGAATGCTAAAAATTCTCACGGTTCTGTGTTCTCTTTCATGAGTACAATTTGTAACATCCTGAGGTTTGAAATTGCATCCTCAAACAGCAGCAAAGTGACATACAGGCATGTAAAACCTGCCTCACCTAGGTTGTAGAAACAAAAGAAAAGGTCAGCTTTCTTGGCCTTGCTGTGTCTGTTCACATGGCACTTCTGATCTTTTGTGTTGCGTGTCAGAAGGACAGATTGCTTGTTCTGGGCATAGTAATGCCTCTTTAGGCTGTTTCTGTGAGTGCCTGAGCCTCCTTTCAGAACCATCCCTTTGTTCCTTTTTCTGTCTTATAACTCCTGAAGTGGAAAAAATTTCGTGAATGCTTGCAGCCAAGACATTTCTGCTGATGATTTAAATGCTGCTGAAGAGAAGGACTATTATAAAGCAATATGTATGCTCATGAAGCGTGACTGGTGTAGGATCAAACCCTGAAGATTTTGTGTGGGTGTTCTGCTGGGGATGTGTATTGCTCCAGGTAATATACATACAGAAGCACATCACAGCACCTCTTATTCTGTCTGGATAAGGGTGACAGGCAGATGCAGCCCTCAGACTTCATGTCTGATACTTAAATTGTATATATAATGAGGAGGTCTCTTTTTATTTGAATAACATCGGCTCACACAGGCAAGCCTTACATTTAATGTTAGACTTCAATCGAAAAAAGGAGCAGAAGGGCAGCAGGGGTCATCAGAAACCCTAAACTTGTACACAGGAAGACTGATGAGCTCTGTGACCCTTTTTCCAATGTCAAAGAGATGCATACAAAGGGAGATGGTTTAATTATAAAGGAAACAGAATATATGCATGAAAAAAAGAGACCAAATGTTACAGTTAAATTAAGCCACACACATGCACAGACACGCCAAAATATTTGGCATGGCATTTTAAGGCAGACAGACCATATGGCCTCCTTAGCAATGCACAATGCTCTTTGCTGTGTCCCACTTAGGGCAAAAGGAACTGTTGCAGTCCTGGGTGTGCCAGATGTCTTGTCAGTCAGCCAGTTTCACATTTAACAGTGTTCTCTGCCTAAACCTGACAGAAACACAGCAGCACTGCTCATTGAGTAGCCATCTCCTTACTCTGAGGGAAAATATCATTAGAACAGAATATATGAAATGACAGGCAACCATAGATCATTCTTAGTGGACAAGGTTCCTTTGAAGAAAAACTGTAATTACAGGAGAAAAATAAAAGCTAACCCCCAAAGCACTGAAAAAGAGAGAAACAGATACGACCAATATATTAATATTTTTTCCTATTTACCAGTGTATTTAATGGTGCATTCCTCAACAGCTGTGGCTGCTTCTTGGGATTTGTAGTGCTGGAATAATTTGTTATACCTAAGAAAAGGCATTGTAGGTGAGCAGGATGACAGCTCTGGGTCTAAGGGCTGGTAAAATACCTCTATAATGATATTCACTCCTTATGAACCTTCTCTGCAAGATGGTCAGTATTGATCATCAGTTTTGGAAGGATCATTGCCTAAATAGAGAAATACCAAACACCTGCAGAAGTTTTGCCTTTCACTACCTTGATAATCAGCTTCCATCTGACTTCCAAGATGACAACACACATGCATTGAAAACAAAGAAAAGTCAAATCTTGTTCATGAATCAGTCTGGTAGTTTTCAGGAGGAAATTCACATATTTTTCAAGGTTCCAGTGCTTTCTGAATTTATATTGAGCTAGTATAGTCAGTAATAATGGAGAAAAAGGCTTAAGGGGACCCACTTTCCTTAAAATCAGTCACAGTTACAGACAGACACACCATATTTCCCTCTTTCATTAAAGTCATTAGTTATGCTCAGATTTGATGGATAAATATAAATAATCATTATTTTTTAAACATATAAATTACAGCTCAAAACTTGTTGTTCTGAAAGTTTTACACTCTGAATGATGTGAATGAATTTGTAGTTTGAAACACACATCATTTTCTGAGTATTTTGGGTAAAAAGCTGACTGAGAAAGAGTGAGGAACCAGTACATTTTCAAAGTAATTCATAAGTCAAGGGAAATATTTTGTTTCTTCTGTTCTCAACTTTTTAGTGAGATTTGCCCTTCATCCTCTTCTAAGAAGAGATGAGAAATCAAAGAAAAAATTTCCCATTTGTCCTTTTTCTACCTATAAGAAGTTCTCATTCAAGGTTTTCCATGTTTTCATTTACTTAGTTGGTGAACAGAAAATGAAGAATGCTACTTTATGTCTTTTCATGGGGTGTGTGACATTTTGTTAGGAAAAATATTTTCAGATTTGCCATACAATGTATCTCCTTCTGCATTTAGATTCTTTTTTGTAGAATATTTTTTAATGTCTTTTCTTTATCTTCTGCTACTATTAAAAGATAAATTTTTATTAAGCTAATTACAAATATGTTTATTGGCTATATTTAAGAGTACCTTTTTACCTACTTGCAACATTATTCCTTATCTTGCCTTCTGAAGTCCCCCATGCAGGACAATGTTCCTACAGAAGGCAGTCAAATATTTGAAGAAGTTATCTGCAGAGGTTGTGAAATCTGTGTCCCTGGACATAATCCAACCTTGACTGGACATGGTCCTGAGCAGCCTTATCCAGCTGGCCTTTCCTTGAGCAGGGTGTTCAACTAGGTGACCTCTAGAGGCCTCTTCCAAGCCAAATTTTATCTTTCTGTGTTTTATTCCTTTCATGTAACTAAATGCCAGTGAGTGTAATGTCGTTTGAATACAACTCCATGCTTTAATTTTCAGGCATATCTGCTATATAATATGCTGAGTACACTATATGTCTCTGTATTTGTGTATACATCTGTCTGTCTGTCTGTAATATACAAATTAATTTGCATGGTACTGGAAAACATTACATTTATATCTTTATAGGTAAATAGAGTTTGTCTATGACATACTGATCCTTAAAATTATTTAGCTGATTCTAAAGTTTGCTAAATTAGTTTTTTCAGTCTTGGAGACTCTCATATGAAACTTGAAATTTTCAAATTATTCCGGAAATATAAAAATGGATTCTTTGTATGATTTTTGTTTTGTCAGATACATAAAGAAAATCAGCCTAGTCAAAGCAGTGTCATGTCCATTATCTTCCATGAGTACCACCCAGTGTGCTCCACAGTTATGCTGACATAATTCAGAACGGTTGAGGACTTTAAAATTACATGTTTTGTATGCATGCTATAAAAGCCACCTTGATTTTTTTTGCACTCCTATGCAATTATACTACCAATGAAAAAGTGGAAGGATTGTCATTTCTGCAAAATGGGAAGCACAATATGTACAAGGTGCTTTACTGAGCCACTGAATAAGTAGACGCCGTGGTATCTGATTTAAATGAGATGGTGTTTGCAAGTACGGTTTTTAGAGTACAGCTTGTTTATCTTTATTAATCAACTGGATAATTCCTATTATTTGTTACTATATAGCTACTGTTTCAGGAGCACTTCAAAGAGAAAGATGAAATGTAATGCTGTGGTGTAGCGTTAGGGAAAAATAAACCCAAGGAATGTTCATCACTGTGCAGATTGTGATTGAGTTCTTTTGAAAGCAATAAAGACTGATCTAATTCAGACTGGAGAGCTGAAAACTATATATTGTTCTGAAAAATTATAAATATATAAAATAAAATTAATAAAAGATGATTTTTACTAAAAATAATTTATAGACAATAATAAAAATATAGTAATCATATAGATTACTATTACCAATCATATAGAACTATGGTATAATACAATACTATAAAATAATAATAAATAATAACAAAGAAATAAATAGGAACTTATAAATAGAATTCAGTTGTTACCCTTCACAAAAGGGTCAAATCAATTTCAAGCAAGGCAATTTACTATCACAAAAGGAGGAGTCTTTTAGCTACCTAAAATCCACTGTGGGAAGAGGATGTTGCCACCTACGTTTTGCGCTCTCCACAAAGAGGAGTACATCTGGTAACTGGCATTTCTTAGATAAAACAGCATATGGTGAAATACTGACACCTTGAAAACAGTGATGAATTACTGCATAGACTATTGGGAAGAAGTGATTTGAGTTGTTTTGAGGGAGAAATAAAAAGTAGAAAGGGAGATCTGAACATAAGCATTTTCTTTATGTGTGGGAATTTATGGTAGAATTTTCATTTCTCAGACCTTGATAATGTACTTCCCTTTGGAGTGTGGTGTTCGGAATTCACATGAAAAATAGCTACTTTAGAATCTCTTCATCTTCTTTCCTCAATATATTTTCATGCAGTGGCCATATCAGGAAAGCTGCCTTAACAAATGATATAAGAAACATGTCAGAATTCTGGGAATCTTCAAATTGTGTCCTCTTTTAGGGAGAAATTAATTAATCATTATATTTCTTACATAATATTCATTAAGTAATACAAAAAAAAAGTTGCGCATGACTTTCCATAGTTAGATTTAAATTTAACTTTCTCGTTTTCTTTGGAAAGTAAGTTTCCTACCTCTTTGTGAAATATTGCTTTGTCTATCAAGAACTGAAATCTCATCTAATTTATAGGGCACCTATTTTCAGATGTTTTTGTTGCCAGTGCTTAAAGGAATTAGGAAAATAAAAAAAATGTCTAGTAAGAAGGAAGTTATTAAAATGTGTAAAATTAATGCGTTTTATCAGCTGACAAAACCTGACCCAAAAGTCATTTAATGGTAACTCCAGTTGTGCAAATAACTTCATCCTCTCTCAGTGCTCCTTATTAATCCATGTAGATGTCCCGCTGCTCATCATATCAGCTGCTATGCCATGCTATGCTGTAACTACACTTGTAAACAAAATGGGCTTGGGTCTACTCTTTGACCTTGAGAAAAATATACAATAGTATACAATAGTATACAATTTGCTAAGAATGGCCTCAATTATACTCCCTGTTGGAGACAGTCTCTGGATTGTGGCTGAGAAATGTCTGGGAGAGCACTAATTGGCACAGTTTGGAAACATGCCAGACTCCAACAGCTAATGTAAATGATTACATGCAGTGCTGGAGACCAAGAATAGTGCTGTTTACTTTATTAATGTCACTGCAGCACCTGTGCCTCCTGACAGACATCTGAAACTCTTCTACATACTTTCTTTGTATATAGATTCTGATAATGAAGCCCCTACCCATTCATAAATGATTAACAGCACAAAGACTCATGGAAGATGTACAAACTAATATTTCTTGTTCTATACCTTAAATGCTCCTAGGGTTATAATGTTCTCAGGTAAGCATAAGAAGTAACTCATTTTCATTTCATCCTCATTATTTAATCCTGATGTTGCTTGAAATTATTTATCTCTTGTCTATGGTGAAGGTGGATGAAATCACATATAGCTACATGGCTATGTATCACTACATTAGTGCTGTGCTTGGAACATCTATAAATCTAACATTATCTACCAGTAAACCATGTTCCCAAGCACCATGTTTAAGCATCTTTTAAGTACTTCCAGAGATGGTCACTCAACTACTTCCCTGGGCTGCCTCTTTCAATGCTTGACAACTCATTCTATGAAGAAAATTTTCCATTCTAAACCTTTGCTGATGAATTTGAAGCCATTTTCTCTCATCCTGGCAATTTTTTCTTGGGAGAAGAGATCAATGTCCACTTTGCTACAATCTCCTTTTTGGCAGTTGTAAGCACTGATAAGGCCCCTCCCACCTTGAGCATTCTTTTCTCCCAGCTAAATAATCCTAGTTCCCTCAGCCACTCCCAATAAAACTTGGACTCCAGACACTTCACCAGCTCCTTCACCCTTTTCTGGACGTACTCCAACATCTCAATGTCTTTCTTGTTTCAAGAGACCCAAAACTGAGCACAGGATTCAGTGTGGCCTCACCAGTGCCAAGTACAGGAGGACAATCACTGCCCAGTCCTGCTGGCAACACTGTTGTTGATACAAATCAGATGCCATCAGCCTTCTCGGCCACCTGGGTTATGCTCAGCTGATTGCGGACCCTAAATCCTTTTCCACCAGGCAGCTTTCCAGCCACTCTGCCCCAAGACCACAGGGGTTGTTGTGACCTAACTTCAGAACCTAGATATAGGTAAGGGAATCCTTCCAGCAGCCTGCATAAGCTTGCTGTTTGTATCCATGAATGGTATCTATATTTTTGCTAAGAAAATGCAGAAATGTCAGTGAGCCCAGTTCAGATTATTATCTCAACTCAAAATAAAACCTGGAATATATTAATCACCTATTTAGAAGTAGGGATTTTGTGATAAGCAATTACATCGACATTTGTGCTGCTCATGTGGTGTGGAGATAGAAGCCAGTTTTTAGCATTCTGATAGAGATATAAATACAAGTGTAATAAGTTAGCATGATAGGCCTTCATATGTCAGTAAAACTACAGGCAGGTATGAAGGAAAAGAAATTAGAATAATAACAAGGTATAGATTTCATCTACTTTTGACCAGACTAGATAACAGATGAAAGATGCACAAGATTGAAGGGCATCTTTATAAAGATCTTTGGGGAAAGATGTAGGTCTCAATATTTTACAGGTCCATTAGTTTTCAGCAAGACACAAGGGCAGTAAGAAATTCTTAGAGAAATCCTTGGGAAAAAAAAATACAAGAAAAAAATTACAAAAAAATTACAATACCTTTAACTCATCTATAACTAATAAAAACCCAATAAAAACCACTACAAAAAACCCACTTAAAGGACAGTTTTTGTACAATTGCTAAAAATAGGTAAAAAAGTTGTTGATCCATGAATTTTATCACCTCTGTAATAGTCAAGCTGCAACGGACACTGAGAAAACAACTTTGCTGTATTTAAAGACTGCTTATTCTTTTCCTTAAACAAAAATCCATGTGCAAGAGATGTCCCAAGAAGACAGTTCTTCTTCAAAGATTGCATGGTATCAACTGATCAATGCTATGTTATAAATTCCAAGCTTTTATATCAGTAGCTAAAAAATACTTCCTACAGGGCTGTTAAGTTGTCCCTGTGAAGCACAAGTATGACTTAGAGACAAGACTTAATAGCTTTATGCTTTATTGCACATAAAACCATTGCATGGGCTCCTGCCTTTTCAATCATTACTGCTATCTGAATTCTCACTATGCACAAGGTGGTAGGATTTGATCTGATGCTAATAAGGACTTCCAAGTTTTGTCTTAGCTGAAAGGGATTCTTTTTGCCTTTAATAACAAGTTATATTTGCAGGGTGTAAATTTCATGGTCCATTCATGGAAATGTTTATTTTTGTTCCAGAAAAGCCCTCTGAAGAGGTGAGAAGAGACTGGAGATAATCTGAAATATTGTGTAAATAATGACTTTAAACAACTCAATATTTGGGTGCTGGTCTAGGTACACATTTGAAACCAGTAATGCATAGAGATTGGTTTCTTAATACTCTGAATGCAAGAAGAATAAGAATTAAGAATAATAGAAACATGGCAGATTCATTATTCTGATTCTGAAATGTGCATAAATACTGTTCCTACCTGCAGTTTACCTTGCAATCTAATGACTATCACCCTACAGACACTGATCTCCTCTCTCTGGTGCCCAGTGACAGGACTAAAGTGAGGGGCCTGAAGCTCTGTCAGGGAGGTTTAGGTTGGATATTAGAAAAAGGTTTTTCACCCAGAGGGTGTTTGGGCACTGAACAGGTTCCCCAGGGCAGTGGTCACAGCACCAGCCTGACAGAGCTCAAGAAGCATTTGGGCAATGCTCTCAGCACATGGTGTGACCCCTGGGAATGGTGCTGTGCAGGGCAGGAGCTGGACTGGGTGATGCTTGTGGGTGCCTTCCAACTCAGCAGATTCTGTGATTCAGCAATGTACTTAACAGCATATTCACATCAGTGATTACGTATATATAGATTCATGTGCCATATAAAGTACAACATATGTGCACTGTATGGTATTACTGATTTTCCATATTATCAAGATTCATGTAATATAATTTCAGCCATCAAAAATTAGATTTTTAGTGCAAGCCTCCAAATGCAATGGAGGGAAGGCAATACATGTTGTAAAAACTGATTTACTCCACCTTAATATAGACAGAGACAGATGGTATCTGTCTCTCTGTTGACTGCAGCTAAAGGCTACCCTAAACTGTGCATCTGTATGACTAAACACTGTATTAGGCCATGTTTTAATCACAAATCTTGATTCATTTCAACTAGACAGTGGCTAATAAGTAATGTTCAAGCTTGGTAAAATTAATCTAGCTTTCAAGTACACAAAAACTGTATTACAGGAGAAGTTTCGGGGGAAGTTTTTCTTTACATAAAAGCTTTGAAACACATTAGGTCAGAGTCTTTGCTGGTGTAAATCAGTGGAATTGAATTCACTGTCAACCTCACTATTTACACCAGCTGAATCTCTATCCCATAGACTTTACTAATGTGACATCTTTATGTATATGCACGGTAATTGCAGCTAGAGCACAATTCTGGAAAGTTTTCTATGCATGACATTGCCAATGAACTCAAAATCATCTCTGCATGAGTAAGGCTGCCTGTATGAGAGGCTTAATTACTATTTTAACCAATCTATTTATTTTTAATTATTGAATAATTTCTGTAAGGACAAATAATATTGGGAACAAGCATGTTGCCATTTGTTTTCACAGCTGATTTTTCTCCAGATAGCAATCAAAATATATTTGGATGAAAATGGAAAAAAAACATTTAGCTTGATATTTTCTAGGTACAGCTTGTCATGCAGAGATATATTAATATATCTTATTGAAGCTGCTACACCAGGGTTAATCTGATAAAGCTCTCAAGATGAGCATGCTGTTTATCCTGTTGACACAAAGCATTAAGTCTGTCACCACATCCTGCTTTTGCCAGCTACGTGGGAACTATTGTTGAGGCTCAGAATACCACTAAGGATGACATCACTGAAGAACCTAGCTGTACTAGTCAGCTGAGCAAGAGACTAACATAAAGAAAGGAAACTAAGTAAAGATAATGTGCTAATCAGAAGAAGGAGTTTCCATTCCCGGATTAAAAAAAAAAAACAAACAAACTGATTTTACCTCCTTCCTCCTTTCTTTTGTAAGTGTTGTGGCTGTAAATGTTGGCACAAACATAAGCATAGTTTGAAATTATAAGAAGAATTTATTAAATGAGAAGTGGTGCTAAATAATGCCTGTGCTTATTCCTAGAATATCTAGTGATCTTCAGAACACAACAGCTTGGCAAGTATTTAACTGATATTTGTATGATGCTTACATCTCATCTTTGAGTCCCATGGAAAATTCATTAACACCGAAAGATGACTGTTCTGGAAAGGCTCAAAGAAAAGAGAAATTTATATTTGACTCTTTATTACAATTTCCCACAAATTTACATTTAATATTTTCACAAAATTAGCAAAACTTTAATCTAGTTAAACTTTAGGTTTGGTATATGTGCTTAAATTTGTGCTTTATGAATAATGATGAAGCACAGCATTTGGATGGTATGACCATATTCCTACGTGAAGTCTGTGGGAGACTTTTTTCTTGTTGGCTTCAGTGCTGCAGGATGCAGCATATGGAATTCATAAGAAGTTTATAACAGTAGTGCTGCATTTTTAGGTCTTGAACCTGTCTTAAGAGAATGACTGATTATCAGTGCTCAAAGTAAAACAAAAAAATTCTTTCTCAAATAATTATTATAACTTCAATAACAATTCCTTATCTTTTCCAATTTATATAAATTTATGAACACCAACCTGAATATATATATATTTCACGAACATAAAGCAAATATAATATAAATTTAGATAGAAGCAAAATCAAAGCAATAATTGAATGGAAAAATTACCTGTAATGCAGCTAACTTCTGTGATAGGGAAGGCCACTGAGTGGCACAATGTCTTTGTAATGGCACAAAATTAAATAAGGACTCACTAAGGGATTTTTATGATTTATGCAAACATTTACTTTTATATTCATTTGGATTTTCCTTTCATGGTAGATTTTGGAAAAGATTTACAAAATTTAGTTATATGGAGTATAAAATAGTTTTTCCTGTAAGCAAATTTAAGAACCTTGTTTGTCAGCTTCACTGGATGTAATACAAGAAAGGTTGAAGCCAGAATATATCTTATCTACAATATGCATTGTTTTGTTTATTCTGTCAAGTTCTTAGTCAAGCTAATCATGAAACATTTCTGTCTTTATCATACTGTCTTTATCATAATGTCTTTATCATTATCATACTTCAATCTCTTAGTACATCTTGACATTATTTCCTTACTGTAGACAGTCATCATCACTGTATACAATGAATTTGAATTTGTAGATTAGGCAATGGTTAAGTAGCCCTTCTGGTTACACAACATCTAAGGGCTGCTGCCACTCACCAGTGGGACTTGCCCATGACCTGAATTATTTTTCCAGCTGGTGGGGTTGTGGAGGGAGTAAATTATGGAAACCTCACATTTAGGCCAAATTGCTGTTCTGGTTGTTTGGGGCTGAAGCGCAAAACAAAGCACCATGCAATGAGTCTCTCTGACAGGAAGAGGCAGAAATCAACAAAGATTTTTTGGGTGCTTTATGTTCCATGGGCAGATGTTTCCTTGGAGACAGACCTCAGATCCACAACTGTCCATTGACTAGAGAGCAAACTAGGGCATTAACTCAAAATCAAGTCTGCAGAAACCATGGAGATGTAAGTCAGTGGATGAGTTAGATGAGTGAAACACCATGTTATGCTTTATTCTTCTCATTCCTGCTGATATCTTCCTGAGGGTTAAGTTTCCTCACCATCACCTATTGAAGTCTACGCAACACCACTATATTGTACAAGAAAAGGTATTACTTAGAATAAATTAAATTTCTGTGGTGTGTAGACTAATACTAATAATCAAGGTGCACCAAATAAACCAGTGAACAATTAAAATCCACAAACAAATTATCTTAAAGTGATATTAAATTAAAATTAGGTAACAGAAATACCAAGACATTTTATTCGATTAGCTGACATGAAGTTACAAATAAAGGTGAGCTATCTAATTAAACAGAGGTTTTATTCCATTTTAAAAGTTAGGAAAGAAAAGATGCAGTTGAATAAACATTTTAATCCTGCAAATACAAGGCTGATGACAAGGACATGCAG
Source organism: Molothrus aeneus (assembly GCF_037042795.1). NCBI lineage: Eukaryota > Metazoa > Chordata > Aves > Passeriformes > Icteridae > Molothrus > Molothrus aeneus. The sequence continues at coordinate 49,348,046 of NC_089650.1, forward strand.
TTTGTATTTATTTTGTCTTGTAAATGGCTTTGTTCCTCTCCATTGACTTTGAAGGGACCATGAGCAATCCATTGTTAAAGACAGAAAATATGAGTATATAATTTCAGAAAACACCCGTATATTTTTCATATTTTTCAACATTTTCCTTAAAATCTATTGTCTGATTGAAACATATAAATATTCAAATAAAAGCCATATTTTCTGCTGGAGAACAACCATATTGCTCCATGGATGAAGACAGAAGATCTGGTAGCCAGAGTGATCCTCCTGACCATTTTTTTATTTTGACCTTCATGTGTTGTTTTTCTCATAACTGGGGAAATCCTTGAGTCCTACTTGTTATCATGATTTTCATGACAGCAGTCCAGGAGCCTCAAATTAAATCCAGGATCAATTGTGAAGGGCAGTGTATAAGATAATAAAAAACATTCCTCAGGTCCTTTTATATAGATTTAAATTGGACGTTTGAAATGAATGAAGCCAAGAGAAAATGGGAAATTAATACAGAACTGTTTTAGGCACAAATTACTCGCATCTCACCTTAGGGGTTTAATTAGGATAGCATTTTTATGTACGTTTATTTACCTAGAGGTACATTTATACTCCAGACAGAGAGAGAGAAAGAGAGAGAGAGAGAGGGAGGGAGGGAGGGAGGAATTCCACAGGGGTAAGTGATCCCGTTCAAGAATGATGGAACAGCTCCCTCATTAGGATGCCCTTACCTGCTGTGGAGCATGCCTGTTACTTTATCTTTTGGACCTGCACCTATTTACAGCATTGATAAAAGTAATCCCTGCCCAACCACACACCTGAATTTCTTTTATGTGAAAGAACCAGGCAGCTGATAGTGAAATTTTGTTCAGTTTTCTTCTAATTCATGGATATCTAACCAGGCAGGGTGCACACCCAGAGGCAGTGGGTGATATGGCAAGGCAGAATAGAAGGAAGGTGAAGTGAATTAGCACTTAGACTCCACGTAGATAAAAACAGATTTTATGTTTTCCTCTAATTTTTTATAAAGTCATTTTGTACTATCTGCACCGCAATTTACACTGACTTAATGAACCTGAAGCTTCATTTCTTTTTCCCATTGTTGCCTTGTCATCCTAAAGTTTCTTATTTAAGAAATGAACATATAGAAATGAAAAAAAAAGATGGAAAACATGTAATGTGTGAACACTGTATATCTTAGTGAAGTGAAGATGCAAAATGCATTATTACTAACCCTAAAATAAAAGAAACACCTCCCACTTAAAAAAGAAAAAATTAAGATATGTCTGTTTAATTCTTTTGAAACTGTTAACATTAGATAAAGATACAAGAGTCTATGGAGCCATCAATAGATCACAAAATTGGCAGTAAATAATACAATACAAACAGAATATTTGTAATGTAACAATCTGAAGAATAACATGGAAATTGAATTTTCTTTATAAATTATTCTTTTTATTTGATGTTAAGGCACTATGTGTTTACTCTGTAAGAAAGTAAAGTTGTACCTCAGTCACTTGATTTTAGTACAGATTTTGTGAGCTAAAACTAAGAAATAGAAGGGAGGGAGATTAATGGCGAAATAAAGTCCATTTGTCTGCAAATTATTAAACATACATGGGAAACTCCTGCACCAAAACAGATGGCCAGCAACTACAAAAAATTAGCATATAGACAGTCATAACCAAATTCAATTAAATCAGAATCTAGATATTAATTAAGATTTAAAAGCAATATCATAATCAGAAAAAATTGCGTATTTCTAGAGCATAGGGAAGTCTGATTACAGGGGAGGATCTGTTGACATTTACATTATAACTTCACATACTAATAATTAGATGTCACATGAAGCTCTACAGTGGAGAGTATCATATTCTGTGTATGTTTTGCATGGAGGTCAGTTCCAATCTACTACCTCAGGGTGGGAATTGGCCTAAGAGACAAAATAATATTTTTCTTTTCCCTGGATACTGCTTAGTTTTTCAAATGTATTTTTAAGTTTATTTTGAGTGCATTGGTAAGCATTCTAAAATACTAATGTATTTCCAAAAATAGATATATTTTCTGTCTGAAAAAGGGTTTCCTCTCTGAACATAAGGGCCATTGCTATTATACTTTAAGAGTACTTCCTTTCTGTAGAGAATGGGACATTCTGATTGAAAAAACCTCTATGTAGACTATAGAGACTTAGACTAGGGTCAAGAACAAGCAGTTGTCCTTCTGTACATTAAATTGGAAATGGGAAATAGTTTTTGCAAGAGCAGAAATGTAAGACCAAATTCCAAAGCAGAAGTTATGTTTTGCCTTTATAAATTTCCTGTAGTTTACGTTGAATTAATTTCTTAACTTTTCACTATCATTTTGTAATAGAAGTTGTAACCCCAACACACTGTAATATATTATCATTGCTCACAGCTGTCCATAAGCTTTGTATTAAGTTTGTGACTCCTCAGTTAAAGCTTGTCAGGTCTGAGCCTTGTTTTGCTGGATTTAGGCATGAGAACAATCTAATCAACCAAGGGCCTATATCTAACTTGTTTTGCTTGTTTCTGTTTTTTGTTTGGTTTTTTTTTTTAATCTTTTTGTGGTAACAAATGTAGTTTGGTGTATTAGATATTTTTCATATTCTAAGCAACCCAAGTGAAATGTTTTCCACTGCCCTTTTATGTTAACAGATCTGAGCAAAAGAACAGTGCTGGAGCTGAACACTTGTTTCCATTTCTTAAGTCTTTCTCACTCCATTCTTGGTTCTTAATGTAGAGAAAATGGAGAGGTCTTACCCACAGTAACTTGTTTTCTCCCCCTATTTATTCTGAGCAAAACCAAATTTATTTGATTATTTAACTAAGCATATTCTTAATCAAGCCATATTTTGTGATATTCAAATAGAATATTTGAAGCTGATTTTACTCATTTTACAGGCCCCAGATACACTCATTGTATCCATATTCCATATTTATTTCTATTTTTTTGCATTTCTTTAAAAAATCTGTTGGAGGAGCAAGTGTCACTGTGGAGTTTGCAGTAGGCAAAGTAGGGCAACATGCTTTGCCCTGGATTTGTATCAAAGTTAAGCTGGGAAAAAAAGTGTTGTCTTTGCTGAGTTTGAGTGACACATGAAAGGCACTAGTAAAAAGAGAGAGACTCCTTCTTTATATACCTGCAGTCTTCATCTATAAATACATAAATATATGTATGTATGTATGCATGTGTATATATATATATATATACACACTTAAAAAAAATTGAAAATGAAATATAAAATAAATGCCTGGCCTGGGAACATCAGTTTGGCCATATAGGACAAAATAGGACCATATTTTTACATTTCACATAAGTCTTTCCTCAAATTACATTGCTTACCAAGATATGTTATTCTGCAGCAATCCTAGTGCAGTTATCAGAAACTGATGCTCTTGTATATTTGTTTGTTTGAGCTAATGTTTCTTGTATGCTAGCCATAAAGCAAAAAAAATTTGCATTAATTTCTTCATCAGCAAGTATAGAAGTCAATAGAATATCAATATATAATTTCTCTAAAACATATTTTTAATTTATACATAATAAAAGCCTGTGAAAATTCAAATAGGAGAAAAAAAAATCAACTATGGAAAAGAGGAACGTCTTTTAAGATCACATGCAATGTGGTATATGCATACATAGGGCCCTGTTCTTAATATCTCTTAAACGCCAAATAAGTAGAGTAACATGATCTTCCTTGGGGTTTTTTTTTTTTTTTTTGTTTCTTTTTACTACTTCTCTGTAGGACTTTTAAAATACTTAGCAATGATCTTTCTGTGATAAATTTTTTTTGAAAAAGATTTAAGATGGTTATTCCCTTGGACATTATAATTTAGATATGCTTATATATTTTTTTAAGATCACATATTTCCATGCTTTCATTTTCACTGTCATTTATTTTGGCCACACTCTTTCTAAAATTACCTCTAATTTGCTGTAAATTGCATTCTAACCTGAACTGTCTGAGCCCATTTGAATTCATTTCTATATTCCTTTGAAATTGGACTTTTCCTTTCAGAAAATATTTGAATACAGTAATCTTGATAGTAGAAAGATGTAATAGGAATCAGAAAATAAATGGACCATGAAATTCTAGGGGTGAGGGGACGAGAGGGGAGGGATGGGGGAAAAATGGCATTAGGACTTTTCTTTGAAAATAAGAAAAAGTATTAGTTGGTACTACTTTTTTGCCACCTCAGGAAATTATACTATTTTTATGTACCAAACTCCAACATTTAGTTTTTAATAAGTGCCCGGGCAATTCTATGGGCCAGGTTGAAATATCAATGCATTGAAATGTTAATTTATCACAGCTGTAGAATACAGATAGATGGTGTTTTCTTACAGCTAAACTATGCCTGCTTTAAGAGGTTGACTTAGCAGTAGGGAATTATGATGCTAAGAAAACTTTCAGATAAATTTGCTTGTATTCTCTGATTTTATTTGTATATTCATATATGTAGAAAATTCAATAAAAAACATCTATCAGACAGCAAGTAAATAGTCAAAAAATTTAAGTAGTAGTCAGTGCATCCTCCCACCTGAGGTAAAAAGGTCACAAATAAAGAAAGATAAACTTGGAACTGCAGATTACCCTGAGTAATTACAAGAAAGGAATGAAGGCTACCAAATTACAAACAGATAAACCAAACAAAGGACTCAAGAAAGTTGGTCAACATTTTGTGATCTATATTACTTGGACGTAATGCGCTTGCTACATTAATTACATCTTTTGCCAGCCTGATGTTAGCATTCTTTGAAGCTGAAAGACATGGCCAGACCAGCACTACCTTGGTGCTACCAATCTACACTGGAAGCTGGAAGGAGTGATATTTTCTTATATGTTGTCATCTTATTGCAGGGGTTCCATACTGTTGTCTCCTTATCACAAAAGTTTCATACCTTCATGGTGTTTCTCATGGGTGGTTCCTCAGAGCACTGCCTCCTTCACAAAACACCCAACTAACTCCATATTCCCATCTCAGCCAACCCACTCTTTTATAACACTCTCCTTCTCATTGGTTACAGCTGTGGCCTGTTAAAGTCAGGCCTGTTCCTAATCTTTGATAATTGGCCCAGCTGCAACTCCTTAGGGGTAAGATTACTTTCTATACGATATTTATTTTCTTATATTCTATCCCCCTACACTTACACAGTTTCCAATTTACGTGAAGAGCACTAACAAACTGTTTTTATTCATTACTTGAGCATCTCTTGACACAAAGAACTATATTCCAAATGAACTCTAGTACAAAGTTTTCAAATAAAGCCTGAAGAGCACACTATTGTATGGGCAGTATGAGAGAGTAAGTACAGACAGAGGGACAACTGGGAGACTGTCATGAGTTGCAAGCTGCAGAATGCAATGACAGTGTCCTCATGAGTTCTCTCATCAGATGCTGAGATAAACCCCCTCCTCACAGACATCACTGCACCCCTTCCTACACTCAAAACAGCCCTTCCTCATTTAAAGGATTGCTTCCATTCTGCTCCTGTCTCCCTCAAGCAGATGTCTTCTTTCATCTCCTTTGTGTCAACCTCCTGTTCCTTACGTTCCACCAGTGAATTGGGAGAAGAGTGGCAAGGCAGGACACAAGAGATACAGCCCAGCAAACTCAGCCTTTTTTTTATTCCTGTTCTAAGGAAATTTCACCCAAGAACTTGTGGCTTGAATACAGAGGTATAATATAAAGCCAAGTGGCAAATAACGTGAAAGGGAAGGAGAGGTGCTATGTGGCTGGGAGCAGATGTGGGAGATGGGAGGCTTTGCAGGACACTGATAAAAATTCAGGAGGCCTCACAGCAGAGATAAAATTTCAGGAATTTCAGATTGTCTTAAACTGATTGAACCCTTCCTTCACATTTGGGAAATGATTATGTGTTGGATGATTTCAAGAATAAAGAAGTTTAATTGAATGGCCTGAGGGGGTAAGCCTAAGTGCTTTTTCCTTGCATAAAGTTTTTCTGCCTGTTTCATGAAAACAAGATCAGTTTTAAAGAAGCTTCAGACACATCAGGCTGAAAACAGAGTAGTAAAACTAAGCAAAACAATGGAGTTCAGTTCTCATGGTTTTGGGGCTATTGACTGATAATATTGTGTGGGAATGGAGCAGGAATAGGCAGCTTTTAGTGGTGCATTTTGATGCCTGGATAAAAGCCTCAGCAGAGCATGTGCTCTGAGGTTAATTCCCAAGTTTCCAAGTGCTGGCCATTGATGCTTTAATCAGAGAGTTGTAGTAGATGAGGATACTAAGTATGGGTTTTTTAGCTGTGAATAAATTACCTGTGTTTTTTTTCCAAAAAGTATCAGCTGCAAGAAGTAAAAATACTAAATAGGATTTTATATGTATTTTAGGTTGTTTGGTTTTTGTTTTGTATTTTTACTGTTTTTTTTTTTTTTACCAGAAGGATAAAACCCAGTTTATTTTCCTAGCCCAGCCAGAATGGATTCAACTAAAATCTCCAATTAATCTCAAAAGGAAGATTAAGACCTTTGTACCCTGTGGTTTTATAACAGAATCACAAACACAATGAAGACTAATTGTCTGGTAAAGTTGCCATGGGTTTTTCAGTGAGAGGCTTGGTAGAAATCTGAAGCTTAAAGATTCCGGAAGGATGAGAAAGAATTTAAAAATGGATTTATTCTGCATTTTTAGGAAGTTTACTATTAAATTAGTATTTTTTTAAATTTCTGCTCATTTCCTTATGTAGCTACCATTATCAATAATGTAATATCCCATGTCTGTAACATATATCTGTAATTTCAAATCAGGTTTGTAACAACTTCATTATAATGAAGTTTAAAAATAGGTTTTATACAGTAGAACTTTTTAAAGACAAGCTAACAAAATAGAAGTTTATCATTGTTACTGACAAATTGCCATATTTTGGTATAAATGTATTTACATTTTCTCAAAAAAAAAGATTAATGGTGTATTTTTTGGTCAAATGAAAAAGATTGAAAGTTTGTGGATTTTTTCTGGGTTTTTTTTTGGGGGGGTGTTTATTGTTGTTTTTTCTAATTATACTGGTGCTTTTAATGTCATTCTGTCTTATATTTATGTGAAGATGAATGTCATGTAAACACTGAATTTTTTTGCTCTTACAAGTGTTAGTTGCAGGTGTACTGACAGCATCTTGAAAACTCCTCAGTTTTCAATGACTGCCAGGAGAGGCAAATCTTGCAGTTCTGGGCCAGGCCATATTTCAGAGACAGAATACAACATCTCAGGCTGTCCTGAAAGGTAGATCATTATCAGCTTCAGCTCCTGCTCCTTTTATGGGCACCAGGGGACATGCATTTCATCTGAAGGTGGGAAGTACTTGAGTAGAGTTGAGATGTAGCTTTTTATCCCACAGACAGATTAAAAGATTTTTCTTCCAAGGTAAACTGCATTATTTTGGCGGAAAAGTTTTCTGTTTTACAGAACTTGCTTTTAGGCAGTTGTTGCAGATGTGGGATGTCAAAACAGCAGAATATTGATGGGTTTGCACTGTCAGAGACAAAGGTACTAGAATTTCGTAAGAGCTTATGATTCTTCAAAGGTAAATGATCTTGCCTTCCTTATGGGTTCTACATTTTACTTTGTGCATCCATAGTGCTTCACAAGGATGGGTGGCAACCATGGCTGTTCTCCAGGAAAGGGTTTGACAGTTTTCTCTGTTCAGTTTTACATCTGAAGTTTAAATAAATTTTCCTTCAAGTATTGGATCTATATGGCGTGCCCATTTTAAAATTTATTTTCCAAGTGAAAAAGTTTTGTAAAATTTATGTGGATAGCAGTCCTATTTGTAATGTATAATCTGCTTGAATTGCCATGAAAGCTATTCTTCCATAAATGATGAGCTAGGCAGAGAGAAAAGCATGCACCCTATTGTTTTGGAAAAATAGCTAATTTCAGCTGTTTGCTATCTAGTGGTTTGAATTGCATCATTGTTTTTCTTTACACTGCTTTGAAACATCAACCCTAGCAATGCTCCTGTGGAGAGAAGTAGAATAAAATTACATGGGCCAAAGCCTCTGAATTTTCAGTCTACTGTAGCATATTATGAAGCAATGTTTACAGGTAGATGCCATTTATATTTTCTTTGATGCAAATTTTGAAAGCCATCAATTGAATGTGCACATTATGATGTCTTTTTTATTTTATTCTATCAGAGTTTAAATGTTCAATATACATTTTTTTGAAAAAATAAGCCTAAAACAAACTTAAATATTCAAAAGAAATTATCAAACAATTTAAGATTAGTGAAAACTAATTTCTTCACATTATGCCCATACTGACCAATTTACTAAATGAATCAAGATTTCAGGACAGATCCAAGGATCAATCTGGCACTAGTAATATAGTGAAGAAATTTTGACAGACAGTCATGTTGGTATTCCTGGAATGAGCTGTTCAAAATGCTCTCTACTAATGAGCCTAGTTATAGCTAGAACTATAGGAATGTGCAAGAAAACATGGAAAAACACCTGCAGAATCTAACAGGCAGAAGATTTGGAAGTCTTTGAAGAGAAGTCAGAGATTTTGTCAATTTGGTGAAGAGAGGACAAGAGGAAATAACTCTCTAGGTTATTTTTAACAGACATTTGTAGAAGATTTTATTACCTTTACTGATCTTATACTCCATGTGCAGAAGGACTATATGAGTTGCTGTACAATGGTATTCATTTAAAACACACTTATCAAAGCTTGTGAGGACTTGGTATTTAGTTGATGGTAAATTGCTTTAATGGTCAGTGATGGAGCTCACAATCAGTTTACACCAGGTAGTAAGTTCTTAACTGGGTTGTTCTAAAGAGTTCCATATGGCTGTGGGCTGAGGGGTCAGGAATGCTCTCTGGGTAGTCATAAAACTTCCTGAGAGATTTTTTGGTGACCGTTTTATTCCTTGAGCAGTTAAGAATGGACAAAATCCTTGGCATCATGTAAGTGAGGCAATTGAAATTTTCCAGAAGCCTGTATCATAAGGATATTTTTTTCTTTTTTGCACAAAATCTTATTAACTCCCCCTTCTGGAGAATTTACAGAATAAGAAAGAGGTGAACAGAACCTCCCAAGTGGGCATAGGAAAGAAAATGGAAAAAACTCCAAAATGTTAAGTGACTGGCTACAACGAAGCATAATATTCTACAATATTATGGATAAATGACATGATCTGTAGATATGGGATTATGGAGTCTGCAAAGAATTGAGTGAGATAAATGGGGAAGTTCATTGCTCTCAGAGATATAATTTCAAATATTATTCATCTCAGGAAGACATTTGGTTACACTCTGCTACCTTCCATTGGTTACAGGCACTGCTCTTGCTTTCAAGGTTATAGCAAGGAAGGTTGGAAATAAATCTGTGTTTTATTTTTGGTTTTAATGAATACTGAGGTGCTTGGGTCCCTACTGGCTATGAGAAGTACTTTCTATGCAAAAAATGTAGCTGCAGAATAAAGTGGCCCATGAATTAATTTATTGCCCCACACATTTCTTTGTCTCCATATTCTCCATTTCCAAACCACTACAAGCTGAAAGATGACTTCTGAGGGATTTTCAGTAAGGTCTCACTACTATTAACAAGTAGCAACATTTAAGTAAAATAATGCAAAGTACATGCAAAATTACCTGAAGTGATAAGCCTGGCTGTATGATTCAGAGTGTGCAGATTTTTACTGCTTCAAATGATGCCATTTTCCTAGAGGTTATTAGGTTCACCCCTTCTACTTTCTAAGATGATGCAAATGGAAAGAATCAGCCTGCATGTCATCATCACACAGTGTGCTTTCATATTCATGGGCCATGGAGCTTTCAGCTGTAGCACAGGATTCCTCCTCTTCATCTTAAGTATCAGCAGGCTAACATAACACTATTAATCACTAAGTTCAAAAGCAAAGATTTCTGTGTTACTGGACACTTGTGAAGGACACTTATATAAATCAAAGAACATATGAAGTGAGAGGAGAGATAAGAGTAATACAAATAAGATGAAACTCAAAATAAAATTAATATATCTGCAGTGAGATAATTTATAGAGGGTGTAGCTAAGTTTTCCTCATCTTGCTTTTAATAACTGTATGGTTTTGATCATACAAAGGTGTTCTTGACACTGTTTCTGTGATGGTACTGATAAACAACAAAGAAACCAAACAGCCTAGAACTTCTGGATTCTAAAATATGTTCATTTTTTTCTTACTCATCAAGATAGTTGAAAGTAAATAAACTCAATTCTTTCAAAAAAAGAAAACAAAATGCTCTTCACTTTTACTGCTCTTTACAACATTACAGATCTGTAGGATATGTAAAGTGCATATATATATACATTTAAACCTATTCTTGATGTCGTTTAGAGATTACATATTTTCACTAGTTTGTCCAGCTTCAAATTGTAGCAGAATGCAATGGGTTCCATTCTAAGTTATACTATTATAAATTGACAATATCATTCAGAGGGAGAAAAAGTCCAAGACATAGAAGCTTTTATGTAAAAATACAGAATACCATCACAGATCAAGTAAACATTTATATATACTTCCTAGTTAAAATTGGTGACATTATTTCTGATTGCATAAATATCAGATGCATAAGACTGACATATTTAAGAACTATAAATATCTAGATCATGTAAGATCAGTACAGTGGTAATTTTGTATTATATCTGTAAATTCCAAGCCCATATGCTTTTATAGAAATTTTTCAAGGGACAAAATGACTCCCATCCATTTAGAGTATATTATTCTTACTCATTCTTAGCTACTGTTACAAAATTATCTTCTTTCTTTGTTGAAAAGAAAAAAATTAAAAAGAGAAGAATTATTTTGAAAAAAGAACTGTGTATTAGCTTAGAAAAGAATGAATGTGAGATGAAATGAAGATCTCAAAAGACCTCAGTCAGAAACTCAATGTCATAAACATTTATTTTTGCTCCTATATTAAGTTTTATTACTGTCTCTAGAATGATTTTCAAAATTCTATGAAAGTGGGTTTTGGTCTAAAGCTGAACACAGTTGGAGTCCTTTCCAGCAATTTCTTTTAGAGAAGAGAACCTATCAAACACTTGCAGTTCAGTTTTGAACACAGATTTCTCATTTTTTTAACTGTACTGCTACTTTAATGTCACTTACAATTTTTTAAGGAAGGAGCCTTATTAAATATCTACCTAAGTCAATCAGAGTCAATCTGGACACACTTGTGAAATTTCTAATACAAGAAGCAAGACTAGAAGGACATTTTTGTATCTTCTGCTTAGCTAGAGCAAAAGTTGGAAGAACTTCCTTCCATTTACAATAAAATATGTCTGTTTTGATTCAGAAATTGATAGTCTGTGTAAAATTAGGCTGTACATTGATTTTATGATGTTTTACTTAGACTGAATTGTGTTATCAAAAATGTACAGTCAGGCAGTCTCTTGAATATTTTACCAGATGCATTTATTTCTAGTTTTTTGCCAGTCAATGACAGGTGTGTGGTACATACCAATTATATCTTACTTTCCTCACACACTAAGGTGTCATTATTTCACAGCTTTTGAGCTTGTCAGTGCAAGTTGATTACTTCTAATTTTCCTTTTATAGGAAAGACACTAGAGTAGTTTCTTTTTAAAGTATAGAAGTACTAAATTAATTCTATGGTGCTGTCAGAGACTGGAAAGGGTGATCTGTTTTGAGATATCTCGGGCTTGGAATGTGTGGTACGACGGTGGGTCAGGCCTTGCTCTGGTGAGCTCCACAGTCTGTCAGTCATGGCACACTGCAGGCAGCCCCCAGTTTCACCTAACCTGGTCCCTAAAAGGCCAAGAGAACAAAAGTCCCATTTGGGAGGGAGGCCCAGGACGGGCCAAAAAGGTTTAAGGAGGTTCACCATGAGCCAAGCACTCATCATCCTTTAATTCTGTCTTCACCTTGGAGTTTTACATTGCTGGAACCCAGGAGTTGGTGGTTATGTCTGGTTTTCTCTTTCTTTTTTCCTTCTTCTCATGGAACATAATATCAAATGGATTCTATTTTCTATGTTCAGTGGGCCAAGTCTATACTGTGATAAGTGATGATATGTTGTATTTACTCTTTTGCCAATTTTCCTTAATTTTCTGCAGTTCGCCAGTAAACTTTTGTGTGGTTTCTATCTCCTGAGAATAAGTGGTTGAGATCTTCTCCTTTCTGTCTACTTAGAGCAAAAGAATTCTGATATAGCCCTAGGTTTGAGTGACCAGTGTGTAATAGCTGTACAACTCCACCTTCGTGTTTCCTTTACAAGGTTACATAATATTAAAGAGTTTCTTTCCTTGAGAACTATAAATTGCAGTGGTCCTCACTGCATGACCACAGAGTCAAGTGGCTCTGGTAACACAATTGTCACTCACCTTACTTCAAAGGACACATGCAAACACACGGGTTTCGTATAAAAATATGAAGCACTCCTAAACTGGAAGAGATACTAGCAGAGTTCTTCCAGCCAGTTTGTGTCTTTTATAACTCATAATGATTTAGAGAACAAAAATGGCAAATCTGCATATATGGAGAGCTAATAGATGTTCTACAAACAGCAGTAAACAGGGGTTTAAAGCCACAATGTACTCATGGTTTTAAAAAATGTTTTACAGATATGTTGTTTTTTGGTGCAGAATGAAAATTTAATCTTGCAATTTCCACGTCAAGTGGATCTGCCGGTTCATTACATGGAACAATTTATTGTGGTTTGTTCTCTCAGAAGCAAAAAAGATAAACACAAGAAACACATGTTGGTTCTTCCTTAAATTTAAATGATAATTCAGTAAAACATTGTACATTCTAGAGTTGCCAGCAGATGTGTGTTTCACACCTCTTCTGAGAGTCACAGTGTACAGCTGAGGCTCCTTACAAACATGGGAGTTGTTTAAGAGTTAATTGGAGAAGCTAGAGACTGCAACCAATGCAACAGGACTCTGCCTCTTCATGGAGGCTCCAATGAAGTTTTAGTTCTGCTTCAGAAGTGGAATTCAGAAGTCAAGGACAGAACCTAAAGAATACTTTATTTAAAATGATCTTATTTGAAAACTAAATTTTCTCAAAAAGCAAAGCAATGTAAAAAGTGATAGCCTCTACTACTGCTAGTCAAAGTATAGAGTAGAAATAGAGGTTTAATTAAAACACTTCTGTGGAAAAGATGCCCAAAAATTTAATTTCCTTCTTACGACAGGCAATGCTTTTCTGCTTCTAAAAAGTCTTATGACATCAATGACAAAAATACGTCAACTATACTTTCAGAAATAAAGGCTAATACAGACTGGTCTTATACTTGGCATTATAAGAATTTTTTAACAGCTTTTTGTAGTATTTAAATTTTAGTTTGAGAACTCCAATGGAAAATTTCTTTGTTTCTTCAAAAATAGTGTCTGTAGTCTACAGTCCTTTCTTGTATAGTAGTGTGATGAAAATCTGGATTATAGCCAAGGGTATATAAAATGAGATTTTAGGAAGCAAACGGGAAATTCTCCAGTCATTGCTTTACTGTTTTACCCTAAAGAAGGAAAGATATTCAGTTGTTACATTGACCAGTTGCTGCATTATCTCTGCAATACTCAAGGAAGTTCAATGACAAATGACAGGAAAATCAATACGGTGCTGTACAATTGCTTTTTTGTAGAGAGAGGCAGTCTTATTTGTTTTTCTAAAACAGTCTGGTAGCTATGTTAAAAATAATTGATCTTGACATTCTTAATAATTTTTAAAATATCCTGTGTGCATAGGTCCTGTGTAGCAATCTCTGATGACTTGAACTGGTTCCTTTTTCCTGTGGAATCCATGCCTCACTCATTACATAGGACAACGTCAAGTCTGTGGATGAAACAAGGTTGTTCAGGACAGGGGCATAGCATCTTTCCTAACATAAGATGGCAGGAAGTAAGTGGAAAAAAATCTGGAATGTGAGCAAATTGCTCTGGCAGAGAAGAGTGATTTGCTAATTTGGACACTCTAATGCCCCTGGTCAAATCACTTCTGTCACTGTTTTATGAAATTTCCTTGTAATCTGGGCAAGGCTAGAGGATTTTTTTGTCTGCATGCTCATCAAAAGTACATTCTTTCATTACATTGCAAAATTTGAAGTATTTTAAGAATAAATATTTTGAAGACTGTGTGTCCTCTGACCTATCAGACCATAAGCATCTTAAATTGAACAATGCTAGTTACAGTAATGACTCTCTGCTCCAGTGATTATAACACCACCATCTCACACCAAAGGTGACAGACAAAATCAATACTGATCATTCAGAAAATACATAGTGGCAAATATAAAAAGCTTACAAAAAGTTAATAGTGCTGTTGTAATAACAGGTCATAATTAATATGGCTTTAAAAAATGAAATTAAATTTTAAGGAGTTGCATATTCTGTGCTAATTCTGTAAGCATCACTCATTTGTTACTGAGGTAGTTTTAAAAGAAAAATTATCTATATTATGCTATATATAGTATAATAATAACAAAATAATATATATAACATGTAATTCATATTTAATTAAAACTGAAACATAAAAATTCATAACAAATAAGTGGAATTTATGTAACACAGGGAGACTTTGTTGAGGTAGTTTGATGTCAGTATAAAACTTGAAGTGTTCCTAACAGGTATAAACCAAAATGTCAGTGAAGTCACTGGGGAAAAAGCAATTCTATTGATCTTATACAACAACAACAACAACAACACATAATTAGGGCAGCACTCTGCAGTACTGTCTGCCTTTCTTTAACTACCTTGGAATCTGTAATTTGAGTCTTTGTCTTATCACAAGTGTAATTTGTGAATTAATGTGCTGCATGTTTTATTCTGATAACTTATTCCATTTTACAGATTATAGTTGTTTGAAGACAAAAGAAGCAGTTTTGCTGGATTGATTCTCAGAAAGTTTAAGCCAAGACTTATTCATAATGTTTCCAACTACTTGTATAGCAAAAAAACAAAAAGCTAGTCTATTTCTGCTGAAATAAAGGAAATAGTAATTGCTGAGGCTCAATATCTCATTGTAGTACTGTGTTTGTGGTTAGTTTCATCCTGAAATTCAGAAGAACTAATGTGGTTTTGCTAATATGAAGGGGGAAAAGGAAATAAGCCAGGACAGTGTAGCCAGAATGAAGTTTGCCTTATTTATGGAGAAATTATTTTTGGCTTCACAGTAGGATCTTATGTGAATAAGGCAAGACTGAGTTCAGAGTTGAAACAAATAAGGTTTTCCAATCAATTAGTACTGGACAGATTAATGCACTATCAGGCTAATAGAAGACTCCCAAAATGCCCTGTGATTCACAATGTTACATCACTCAGTGTGAAACTCCCCACCCCAGGGGAGGTATGTGGGCAAATATAATCCTGAGCATATAAAAACCCCATAGATGTGTTGTTCCAAGGATTTCTTCCACCATTTCTTTGGAACTTCCCCCACCACCCAATGCATCTGGTCTGTGACCACCACCTCAACCAAGATTGCACGAGTCTCATTGCCAGGCCTATAGGTGGTGAGATCTTCACACTCTTGCTCTTTCCCTTTCCTTCTTGTCCCTTGGGCATGTCCTTGGGTTCTGCTTTGCTTTCATTCTGCAATGCTTTCATGCTGTTGTTACTATAGATAAAAATAACCAAAATGGCTACATATCTGTTTTCCTTTCAGCCAAGTTGTTCTATAATAAACCCTAGTAACAAGAACCTGCGTTACCCTCACCTTCTGTGGGGTGGTAATAACAACTTGCCTGTTTTAATTTTGAATAGCTATTTAAAGAAGATACATTTGAAGTGATATATTATGAAGAACTGGCAAATAAATTTCTATGTCGTGAAAGAGGCCAAAACAATTTATAAATCTTACACAAATGCTACTTCAGTCCAGAAATCCAAAATTTGGAGCATATTGAAATTTCTCACAGGTCTGTGATGGTGGCTTTTCTACAGAGTATTGCAATCAGAAAGTGAGAGATAGCTTAAGAGTTATTTGAGAGGGGAAAACCTAATATTGTAGCAGCGATCAGTAGGATCACTTTCTTTCTTAGCTGAATTGATTATTTCCTGAATAAGCATACAAGAGAACCCAAGGAAAGGGAAAACAATGTAATTGTTTACTTGTGTTTTCTTATGACACTTCCAGATCAGTCTGGCTTTGTTCAAAGCCAATTTTTTTTTAAAAGAAAGGTATTTTCTTGTGGGCAGAAAACATATTTGGTACTAAAAGCCAAAACTAAACACCAAACAAGAATATGTCACATACACATCGAGGGTTTCATATTATTTTTAAATATGCCAGTTCCAAGTTCAAAGGCATCTTTCATATCACAGTCCTTTGGCTCTGGAGAATACCTCTGAACAGCTTTGATTACTGTTAAGACTCCAGTGGAATAAAAACACTAGGCCACTTTCGGTAAGGTCAGATCCTACATATTTTTACACTATCACTTTTTTCTGAATGTTTAAGACCATTTTCAGAGGAACATGCTAAAAAAGGCTGGATTTCTACAATGAAACAGTTTTTTTTCTCTTCTGTGATGATTACCATCTCTTTCAAAGGCATTCCCAGAAGAAGGCTGAATCTTAACTGCCGTTAAAGAAAGAGTTTCCATATGTGCTCTTTCTCTGTACGCTAAATCTTTTTTCCCCCTAAGGGAGTATGGCATTGCACACTACCTTTTATATATACACAGAGAGGAAAAAAAAAGGTCTATAGCACCAGTGATGGTTTCTGTTCCAGAAGTGCTGGGCAGGGACTGTGCCACAGCACATACCACAGTCGAGACAGCCACAGTACACAGAGTATCATTATACAATTTCAGAAGGCTTTAAGCATTTGCCCAAATAGAAAAACACCATACCACCTCAAAAGGCTTCAAGCATCTGCCCACAGAGTGCAACATCAAATCACATCAGAAGGCTTTAAGTGTTTGCCCTTGTTCTTTAGCCCAACCTTTTATCCCCCTCATGTTCATGCCTTGCACCTGTGTGCCCTCTGTTCCCTTTGGTGTTGGTCAGTGCCCCTGGGCACCCCATGGCTCATTGCTGTCAGTGCTGCTCACCTGCTGCTCACAGCTGTGCCCACTGGGGATGGGGCTCAGCCACAGCCCCACTTCCAGTTACCACAAACTGTGTGCCTACAGGACTGTTCCCTATTTCTTTTGAGGTACTTTCTTTATGTTTTTTAGGATCATTCGCAAAGGTGTTCTATCAAAAGTTGAATAGAAAGAGAAGAAATAGTATTAAAAATTCAGTTCATCTGAAAAGATGAAAGAAAAATTCTGAAAAAAAATTCTTCTATAACATTGAAGAAAATGCAAAGGAAGAAAAAGCGTAATGTCAGAGGTCTGCTAGATGATCTACAGCAGCTGCCATCAGACCCAAGACTTTACTGAACATATGATTCCCTTTGGACCAGCCTGTCCTTACACAGTCCCTGGAAAGGTCTCAATACTATGAAAATTTGTTTAAGGTTTAAGTTAATTAATTTCTTAATTAACTGGCTTTGTTTATTCGTTTTAATTCACATTTTGATTTTATCCGTATTTCAATACACGTGACTGGCTATCCCAGAAAATGAAAACAGAACCTTTGGATGATGCAGCTACAAATACTCTCTTGGATCAGTTGAAACTGAAGAAAGGAGGTAATTTCCCTATGCTTATAAGCAGTAATTGTGCTGACACCTTTCACTCTATGGGCCATTCACAGATGATATCTTGTAAATGATTCTTTCATTGTCTCACATGAAGCCAACAGAGGTACGTACTGAACTGCTGCATGTCACTGTCTGCAAGACTGGGCTGCTCTAAGGGTATCTCTTGGCTGAGAGGCAAAGCGCCACAGGGCTGCCCTGCCCGTGACTGCATCCAGGAGAGGAACCAGTGTCTTGGAAGTGATGCTGCAGCAGTGGGTACAAGAGATAGAATAAGGTGTTATCGTCAGGATTAATTGCTGCTGCTCACTTTCTCCACTTACTTACCTTCCACCTCATTTTTGTTCCTTATCCCTTCCCTAGAATCTACTTCTAGCTTCTTATTTGGTGGAAAGAAAAAGTCTATTTGTCTATGCATGTCAATATCCTTGAGCTGTTTTTGTTCATGACTGTAGTCTCATTGATTTAATTTTTAATTGTTTTTGGAGCATGCTTATTTACAGATCAAGCTTTGTTCAGGTTGAATTGCTGCAATGAAGTTACTGGTAGAATGAAAATAACTTCAAGTGACTTTCTAATTTCTTTACTAAATAAGAACCTGCTATTGATTGAATGTAATAGCATGCAATTTCCTTTTCATGTTCATAGCCTCTGTGCATCTTTTTGTTCTGCAGTTCAAGTGGATGACCTAAATGTCAGTGGTCAGTGAAATAATATATTTTTCACATTTTATATATATATATATACATACCTTAAAAATATATATAATATATAGTTACTTTTTGTTTTTTTCATAAAGCTCTCTGTCATTTAATCTCTCTCTGTCCAGGTGTTCTGGTAAATAACTGGTAAAGAGGACTGATATCTGTTTTTAAATTGTATTTTTAGTACCGCTGTTTCTCTTATAAAGAAAACTGAATAAATAAAAAAATCAACAAAAAATTTCAATAAAGAAAAAAATGTACTCTCAAAGAAATTTATTAAAAGTACATAGTTTCTGATCTTAACAGAGAATTTTATAGGATTACTCTGACAGAAAAAGATATGCATTATTTCAAAAATTGTTTTGGAAATTCACTTTTCTTACAGAATTGTTTGCACTGTCTAGGAAGAATATTCATGCATCTGTAAATAGATTTTACAATCATTATAACCATGAAGGATATCTTATAGTATAATAAAAAACCCAGTTCCTTTTTCTAGAATATATGACCAAGTTTCTCATAAAAATCCAAGGGAAATAAAAGATAAAATGATTGACCAATGAGAAGAATTTTATAGAAGCAAAATAGTGGTTTAGTGTGTTACACTGAATATGTTTGTAGTTAGTAAATACAAGTTTTCCTGTTTACAAGAAATTTTCAAGACTTCAGAATGTTTTTTTCTCTGCATAAGAAATAATGACTACAATTTTGACTTTCCATAAATAAATCTGAAATGAAAAAATGAAACTGTTTTTCTGGAATATTTAAAAGGCTTTATCTTGCCTCATAACAGAAAAAAGGTTTTTTAAAATAAAAAAAAAAAAATCTTTCAGTATACATACTGATTTGTGTAAAAGATATCAATAAACAATATTTTTCGATTTTTGTCTTTAAAAATTTGAGTCAAAAATTTAATGGAAATTGACTTTCTTCTGAGAAAATTTTATTAGTAATAAAGCATTTCTACCATAAGGAGAAGCTGCTAAGAGCAGGAACAGACACATAATACTTGCAAGGATCTCTGCTGATATCGTAATTCACGTATCTTTTGGCAGATGCACAGAAATCCTCGTACTTGTGTGCCTTTCTTAGGATAGCCCATTTCTCCTCACTGTCTTTTTCTATGTGGCATGTTGTAGAGGATTGCTATTGCATATCTGAAGAGCCAGAGAAAGATGGACTGGAAAATGAGAAATATACTAAGTAATATTTGATTCCTATTATACTGCTGGGGAAAACGAATGTTCCAGTGTGCAAATAATTTATGGGTTATTTTCTGATACTGACACTTATTTTTAGTTCAAATAAAAACCACCTATTTTTTGGTTTTGTATTACTGTTTTATTCCTAATAAACACTTATGCATATAGCAGTCCTGCTCACAGGGCAAACCTGAAAACAGTGTTTCTGTGATCGGCATAGCTGGAGAAATGTTCTGTATTTTCCCAAATGCTCATACAATTATCATTATGGACACCCAGATTTTTTTTTTCAGTGATTCAGTATTCATGTCATCTAGACTTCTTCTGCTTTTACTTTCTTTTAAAATATGAAATGCATTGAAATCCAACAGTCAGAGTCTATGACTTGGTGTCTTAAATCTTCTGTATCAGAAGATTTTTTCATCTGATGGCAAATTTTCTTCCAAGGCTCAATTTAAATACCTCCTGTGTGGCGTAGGCGTATTGATGCAGGGTTGCTAGGTGGAAATTTCAGAGGAATACCACAATAAATCAGTGTCACATATCATAGAATTGTGGAATCATTGAGGCTGAAAAACAGACACAGAGTCCAACCATTAACCTATCACAGACAAATTCACCACTAAACCATGTCCATATGCATGAATGTTTGAAATACCTCCAGGGATGGTGACTAAATCACTTTGCTAGGAAGCCTGTTCTGATGCTTGACAGCATTAGAAGTAGAAAACACATTAAGAAGTAGAAAAGTAAGGACAAATAGAACAATAGTCTGTGTATTAATGCTCTAGAATAACTCCCTAAGCTGCAGAAAAGTATATCTAGTGAGATATTAGGAGGTTCTAAGCTTAATAATGGAGCTCTGTGCATTGTGTTTTAAGGCTTACAAGCAGGTATTGTATGTGAAATAAGCAGGCATTGTTTTAACCAAAGGTACATGTGCTTATAGTGGTTGGATAGAACTACTGCCAATATGCTTTTGCCTTGTGTGATTGGTCAAAAAACCATATAAGTAAGTTGTAACATTAAGTTCTTGGTCTGCTGCCTGGGATATGAGCTGATGGCATCTTCCCATTGTCATAACCACGTAATGAGACTGGTGCTGGAAAATAAAACAGCTCAAGGCACGTTCCACAGCAGTCCCGTCCCATTTGTGATTTGTACATAGCCCCCCGGCCGACAATAAAGTTCACCACTAAGCTATGTCCATAAACATGAATGTTTGAAATACCTCCAGGGATGGTGAGTAAATCACCTCCCTAGGGAGCCTGCTCTGATGCTTGACAATCCTTGCCATGAAGAAATTTTTCCTAGTATCCATTCTTAACTTCCCCGAGCACAACCTGAGCACAACCCTTGTGCTGTCATTACTTGGGAGAAGAAACAAACCAACCCTTACTTGGCTACAATCTTCTTTCTGATAGTTGTGGACAGCTCCAATAAGAGCTAAACAATCCCAGCTAAACAATCCCAGCTCCCTTAGACACTTCTCTCTTGCTAAGAACTTTTAACTTCCAGTCAAGTGACACCTCTGCAGTTAGCCGTAACTGCTGGTAAATGATGGAGACTGGCTTGGAGACCAATTCTCCTACCTTCCGCAGGGACCTTGAGTGGATCCTGTCTTGTTGCACAGACTTGTCTGTGTGGAAGTGGTGCAGTAGATCTCTGACCATTTCTCTTGGCTTGCTGGGGTTTCATTCTGCTCCCCATTCATCTTCCAACTCAATGGGTTGGGTACCCTGCAAAAAAACTATTGACTATTAAATACTGAGACAAAGAAGTAATGAAGTACCTCAGCCTTTTCTTGTCCTTTGCCAATGTTTCTCCTCACATCCAATAAAGAATGGAGATTTTCCTTAGCTATATTTTTGCTATTCATGAATTTATAGAAATATTTTTACTATCTTTTACGACAATAGCCAGATTAAGATCTAGTTGGGCTTCGGCCCTTTTAATTTTCTTTGTGCACAGCCTCCCATCACCTTGCAGTTCTCCTAAATCACTTACCAGGCTGTTTTTTTAAAAGTCCATTAACTCTCTCTGTTGTGTGAAGTTTCAGACAAAGCTCTGTTCACCCAGGCCAATCATCTTCTCCAATGGATAGTCTTTTGGCATGTGGGGACGTCCTACACCTATAAGATTTACTTCTTTAAGCACATCAAGCCTTCCTGAGCCCATTTGCCCTTCAGGGCTCCATATATGCTATAATATAATCTCTTTGCTCCTTTCAAAAAGAATAAAGTACACACCCAAGGCGATATTTTATTTTGTTTTATTATAATTGCTATAAAATACTTTTGTGTAAAATTATTTTCTGTATGATAATACTATCATACAAGCTATCTAGACATAAACATATATGCAAAACCTGCTATGAGATCAGAATAAAAGTGAAATCTTATTCTTTAGCATTGGCATCAGCTTCATATTCCATAAAATAAATCAGAATCTGAGAACTTATCTAAAACAGAAAAGTGCAATTGAATACTAATGTCTGTTATTTTTCTCCTGAGAATATGTTTTCAGGCATTGAATATAGTTGTATTTGTGTATGTGTACACTTTTGAAACTGGACAAGAATGTTATAAAGTAACTTAATTTTTCATTTCTTATCTCTAACAGAAAAATAATATGGTTTTGACTTTTCTGTCATATCATGAAAGACATGATGGAATTATTGCAATTATAAAGGCAATTTGGCAAAGAGCATCTAAAAAGCAGAATAAATTCTAGGCTATATCATTCAAGCAATTTCCAGTAGACAAATGGAGATGTGATTAAATTGTGATTGTGCAAGCTTCAGTTGGAATACATATTCTTTTGAGCAAAACAAAAATGACATCAACTGCAAGGGAAATTGCTATATTAATAGCATTGGAAAATTTATCAAATGAAAAGAAACTGAAAAAACTTTGGCTTATCTAGCCTTCCTAAAGGAACTTTCCCTTCAAAACCCTGAAAGTAAATATCAAGACATCAGGAATTCCTGAAAGTTAGAAAAAAAGGGTTCTAACCCCTAGAAGTGTAAAACTTTACCACATCAGTCCAACAACAGGAGGGAAAATTAGAACTCTCTGCAGTACTTAGCTTCATAAATGTACATTTATATAACATGGTTTTCTGTCATAATAGGTACCTATGAAGAGCAAAACAGGAGGACAACTCAATTCTATGCCCTATGTTCCAAATCTGAAACTGCAAAAAAGTGTATCTATTATTGCCTGTTAAAGCCCATCAGCTGCAGGTTCATAAAAATATGTCTCTTAGTAGAGACATGCTGCAGTTTGGAATGACAAATCTTTACTGCAGTCTTGAGCAGTGGGAGTGAATTTCACAGTACTTGAAAGAAATTAGGCACATTTGAAGAAAAGGAAAAGAAATTGATACAGGATAAAAATCTGTTAAAATCTGTTTGTGTGGTATAAAATTAACACTATATAGTACAGAAATTCTCTAGCAGATTTCAATAGCAGCTATACCGGTCTGTTCTAGTTCAAATTTTCTATTAAATAATTTCAATATACTTTCTAAAACACATTAAGTAAATTATCACAACTGAATGTTACCCCTTTTATCAAAATGAAAGCATTGTTAAAAAATGTTAATTTTTTGTTGAATTTTCTTATGTATTTTTCATGTTTTTCAGGGAGGGGGTTGCTTCTTAATACCTTTTGTAGTTATTTAATATGCTTGCTTTCATACTTTAAAAACCACTGTAGACTTATAAAAACTTTGACTGAAATTTTGCATTTTGAGGGGCATAGAATCCATTCTGTCTTGATGGTGGCTCATTAAAAAATTCCAGACAGTAATTCATTATTAGATCATTT
Organism: Molothrus aeneus; assembly: GCF_037042795.1. NCBI lineage: Eukaryota > Metazoa > Chordata > Aves > Passeriformes > Icteridae > Molothrus > Molothrus aeneus. The sequence continues at coordinate 49,371,404 of NC_089650.1, forward strand.
GATATGACTTAATTATATTTTGGTTAAAATAATTTGAAAAAAAAATCTATTTAGCATCAGATCTGAATAAAAGTCCCTTAAGTGCACAAAACTTTAAAAGAATACCACATAGGAAAATAAATTGTAAGGGTTTATTTGTTTAAAAATCTTCCTAGGTTTACAAATTCAAGGGAAGTATATACATTTAAATTAACAACACTGAAATAGAACCATCACTTAAAGGCAATATCTGAAAAGGAAAATAAAACAAAAAAAATCCTAGGTTTGAGAGGTGGACAGAGAAATAAATGAAGGTACAGATAGATAATGACCGATTTGAGTTGCTGAAACTCAGTCTCATTTCTCTCTGTATGCTAAAGACAGCTGGTGGAAGGTATAAGCTTATTCAGTGCACAGTTTGATTTTGCTTCCTTACTTTGCTTTCTTGGAAAACTACTTTATAGTAATAAAGCTACTCACTAATGACATCAAGCATGCTTTACAAGTGGTTTTCTTGCAATATAGATATTTATCAAAGAATTTCAGATGGGAAAGTATACCAAATGGGATTTCTTCTTCATTATAAAATTATCCCAATCTTAGCATTTTGCAATCACATCATTATGTGAAGCGGTCCAGGTGGAGAAAGATTGTCCTTCTCGGAGGTCCCGGCTGGCTATCCAGCACCGCTAGCAGTACGGGGGCACTATCCCAATCTCCGTGGTTCGGGACAGCACCTAAGGCAAACGCGCTGTGCTATGACAGCAGTGTGACCTTGTGGTAGGACGTGGCTTGGCTTATGGCTAGAGTCAGCAGAAATAAGAAGAGAGCGCTCTCCAGCTGTGGTGAATCCAGGTTTATTGGGCCCCAGGGGAAACCGACAGCCAAAGAGCACGAGGGAGGGGTTGCAGCAGCTTATAAGGAGGGAGGGAAACAAGGGAGGAGTCAGTCCTTGGACAAAATAGGGTTTCAGAGGGGAGTGGGATACAAAAGATTGACTTAGGGAAAACCCCAATGGGGATAACTTGAGAGTGGGGCCCCGGCCCCTGAGCCAATCACTCGACGCTCTAGCTGGAAGTTTCTGGAGAGTTCCAGAGAGAAGGGTGGGAGCGCCGAGTGACGGACAGGGCACCGGGGAGGGATTTGAGAAAGGGTACATTGATCTCCAAGGCAACTGGGAAGGAGTTGGGATAACTGGCAGTATAAAGGAGGGAAGGGAGAACCAGGGCGGAACCATTGCATGGTAGGGGGAACAGAACAGTCCAACTTATACAGACACAACACAACAATTATGATTGTAGAACACACAGAAAAATCAAGTGTAGCTATTATGATAGCAATCTTTACTAACATTAGCTGTTCAAACCCAAAAAATTGATGGATTGTCTCAGAATGTAAGAAACACCTTTATGGAAACATTTACTGTAGTAAATTATTAGACAGAATTTCTTCTTACTACCTGTTCAATTTGATAAAAATACATTCAGTAGAGGTAGCTGCTAACTGAGACTCCTTTACTCCTTACAGCTGCTGTTAAATTTAACATTTCAGATTTGCTAGTAGCAAAATCTTCTAGATGTGAATAAATCTATCATGGTGCCAACTTTTCCACTTTGTCCTGTGGATTTATATTATACCCATGTAATTTCAGGCCTCTACAGCTACCACGATCAGTCCTGTAGAAAACAGTATCGCACACATTGGCATTCAGATATCTCTGCATCAAATGTCTCTTTACTGGTATATATAGTTTTGTACCTGCTTCCTTTGTACTCTCTACCTAGTAGTACTGGAATATCTAGCTTTTGGTAAACTGAGAAAAAAATAAATGCTTTCTCTACTTTCTTTTTTTTTTTTTCTGTCAGCATTTTCCAAATCTTTTAATTAAAAAGGAATTGGTAAAGCCTGATTACAAGTAGCTTTTTGGAGTCTGAATTCACATTAACCTAATGCCTGGAAAATCACAGTGTTCCTTGAAAATGTGAGATTTTAACACTATTTACTCTCTGAGGATAGCCAGAAATAGGTATGGATTTTCTGTAAACTTAGAAACCTTTATGCTCACTTAGTCTTATCTGTAAGTTTTATCTGGCTGCCATGAAGTAACTATGTTATTTCGATAACAAGTTTCTGTGTCCAATACATGATGGAGAGGATCTAATCTTCTATCCTGTAGAGGAAGAATTGAGTTTTAGAATTTCCTCATGGAAAGGGTTTTTAAGTATTGGAATGGGCTGCCCAGGGAGTGGTGGAGAAACAACTGGACATGGCACATGTCAGCTTGGCTATGGTCAAGTTGACAAAGTTGTGATTGATCCAATCTTGAATTAGGGCACAGGAGCTGGGGAATAGTGTTTCTGGGCTCACAGCTCCTCACCTGAATCCCTCTTGGAGACAAGGTCATGGAGTGACAAAAAAGTGGAAATGGCCTCAAACCAACAGAAGGCAGGGTTAGATGTTAGAATGAAATTCTTTACTATAAGGTCTGGGAGACACTGGCACAAGTGTATCAGAGAGAGTGTGGACTCTCTCTGAGTGTCCATGGGGCTCTGAGTAGTCTAGTCTAGTGGAAGGTGTCCCTGTCTGTGGCAGGGGATTGGAACCAGATGATCTCTAAGGTTCCTTCCAACCCAAACCATTCTGTGATTCTGTGATTCTGTGATTCTGTGATTCTGTGATTCGGTGTTCTTGGCAGTCTTTGCCAACCTAAGTGATTCTGCATTTCTGTGAGAAGTTGTACAATGCAAATTTTCAGTCATGATTTTTATTAGGTGCACTCAGATATCCTCTCATTTCCTCCCTCATGTCCAGAATATAACTCATTAAGCAGGTAAATGAGTCATAAAGACCGACATTGGAGAGCTGCAAGGGATGTACAATTGAAGCTACTGCCCTCTCTCCAGAGAGGCAGCTGGTCCTTCTCACCAACATATACAACAAAGGAAAAGGACAGCACAATGACTGTGATCTTTACTAGTGCCTTTGGAGAGCTTCAGTTTCCCTCCTTTGTCACAGGCCATTGGCAGCAGCAAACCTGTTTATGCATTTTATCCTGAGTTTTTCTAGCTAAAAAATATGTATAATAGAACTTACTGAGCAACCAACCCATATTGTTTTAATATATCTATTAGAATGTTAAGGATCCACCGATGTTGTGGTGATGGAAGACCGTAAAATAGTCAATGCAGTTGCTTTGTTTTACAAGAAACAGATATAGGGTTTCTTTTAGCAGTCTCCCCAATGTCAACACTTCAAATCTTGTTAGCTTCATGTTCACATCTTTTTTTCTCTTGCACTAAATCTTTTATCTCAGTTTTTCTTAGCTTTGATTATTCAATAGAGCAGAAACTGAATTCCTGTAATGAAACCTGAAATCATGAGTATGAGGCAGAAAATCAAACTTGACATCATTATATAAGGTACATAAGAAAGCAAATTTTATGCAGCCAGGCAAATACAGATGAGCAAACTTAAACCAGCATTTTAATACCACAGACATGTGTTATTCAGTGCAATAGATTTACATGGGATTATTCTTATCCACCCAGAGGTCAGCTGGCTTGCTGTCATAATTGCTACAGGAGTACATTTACCACATGGCCGTTCCTGCCTTGTGGCAAGGAAAGCTTCGATCAGAATCCCTGGAACCTCTGCTCCTTCAAGCAATTTTTGCTCCTCTCCAAGGGAGTTCTATGAAGTTTATTGAGTCATATGCCTTAGCTTCTATGAGCTATACAGAACTTCTTCTTTTCTAAAAGAGGTTGATGATGATAATTAATAATTATTATTTTATTGTGCATACCACAGTATCTTTAGTCATATATTGTTAGATGCACTATTAAAGCATGGTATGTGCAAATATTGTACCACTCTGAATATCAAATCCAAACAGACAGGATGGATCTATTATTTCTATTTCTACAGAAAAGGAAAATACATGCTATAAGATTATATGGTTTACCAGAATCACAAAATAAGCTAAAACAAGATGGAATGTCTGTGGTTATTAGTTTTCCTGATGTTTCAGTCTTTTGCATATACAGAAATATTGTTCTGTCTTTCTAAATATAAGCTACTTGCATTTTTTCTTTGGAAAGGCAGCAAAAATTCATTATTTCTAACTTTTTTCTTCTTTTGTTTTTACTGATATTTGCACATATGGAATCCATTATCATTCATAATAATTAGTTTAACAAACTTGACCAATTAATTATGTTGTGGAACACTGCTGCACTTTCAGTATGAAAATTCAGCCTGTGGCTTGCTGTGATTATTCTCCATCTAGTTCTAACACAAATTAATTCCTGTTTGTATTCTATTTTTATCAGAATATAACTTGAAAGACTTGCCTTCTATCAACCTGGTGGAAGAAACAATTCTGTCAGACTTAACAGTTTTTCATCAAAGCCAAATACCTCTTTTTACTTCAAATTTCAAGACCCATGGTTTGTAGATGCAAATGACCTTGTGGCTTTTGTTTTTACCTGTAGCTCTCTTTTTCACCTCTTATAATTATTGGGGTTTTTATTTGAAGTTTTAAAGGTAGAGATTGTAACTTCACAGACCATCATTTGATGGATAATCTGAATAGAGTCTGAATACAGAATATATTTCTGAATAGAGAATATGTTACTACATGAATTATATTAATTAGCAGTGCAAAATTTTGGTTTGTGTGACATTGAACTGCAAACTTTGTAGGACTGAGCAGCTGCATGCTATAGAGAAAAAAAAAAAGCAAATTTCAAGCAAACGAGTATGTTCCTGGACATTTTCACAGATCTTTGCATTCTTTTTGTGTTTGAAGAGGTCAAAGAGAATAGTGCATTTATTATGAGCTGGTGGCAGGACTTTAAAAGAAACAACTATGTATTCTACTTTGCTCATCCAGCTGCTGGCTGCTTATAGAGATCTCATATTTTTGCTTATCCAGCTTTGTTACCAGTTGCCTTATGTTTGATTATTTTTTTGATTGTCAGTGGTCAGCTGAGCAACAATTTCATCTCTTTTGTAACTAATTCATATGCTATAAACAGCAATACCACCTAAATACCTACAGGGCTCTAAACCGTGACTTTGTGCAATCCCTAGCAAAAACATAGACTGGGAATTGACTGGCTAGGGATCAGCTTTCAGAAAAGCCCCAGGGGTTCTGACTGACAGCAGGCTAGGAATGAGCCAGAAGGTAGCATGTCTGCATGAATCCTTCATCTGGAAGAAAGGGAGGTCAATCCTGGGCCATATTAGTAGAGAAAAGTCAGAAGGGCAGAGGAAGTGATTACCTCCTCTGTTCAACATCTGTTAGACTACATGTAGAGTTTTGCACTCCCATCCCCACCTCAGTACTAGAAAGATGTGGATAAATTGAAGTGAGTTCAGTAGAGGGTCACCAGGACAGGAGAGCCAGGGACCAAGGCACTTTCAACTATGAAGAGAGGTTGAAGGAACGGGGCTGTCAGCTGAGAGAAGAGCCCAACAACTTCTTCCCTGCCTGTAGGAGCACGTTCTCCACAGTATATGCAGTGGGAGGGTGAAAGACAACAGGCATGAAACAAGGTAAGTTCAGCTTTATCTAAGGGGCATTTTTTTTCCTGTGAGGACAGACAGGTGGTGGAACAGGTCACACAGAGAATTTGTGCAGTCTTTTTCCATCCTTCAGGGTTTGAAAGGCACAGCTACATAGCTCTGAGCTGGGCCTCATCTCATAACTGACCTTCCTTTGAGCCAGCAGTTATCCAAGAGACAACTTCAAGTTGCTCTTGAGTTATCCAGTGATTCTAATCTGGAATAGTGACTCCATAGATTGAAAGCTGAAGACAGAAAATGCGTGCAAAGCTATGGTAACAAGGAACTTGTGGAACATCCTGAGGGCAAAGCACTGACTGGGTGACGATAACTTCCACATCCTTCAGCCTGTTTGACCTTTGCAAGGACCCTATGTCTGCTATGCTTGTATTCAGGCTAAATTATTTCAGTATTGTGAACAATGGAAATTCACCTTCCTAAAGATTCTGCAATACATTAAAAATGATTGCAGATATACCAAGCTGTCTTTTTTACAATAAATAGGGGTAAGAAAATTCAGGTAGCACTTTTAGTGTCTTCCTGCTCATTATTACAGTTTAAAGAATTGATGGGTACTTGTCCAGTGTTTCTGTTGTCATGCCACATCATTGACCAGGCCTTGCAGTCTAACTGTTGAGATCAATCAATGTTAGTGAAGTTCAAACTCATCTCCTAGATACATACATAGGACTTTAGACAAACAAGTCTGTATGTTTACTTAGATGAAACATGTTTTATATTAAAAGAAAAAGAAAAAAGAGAAAGTCTATAATATATAGGGCTTTTCCAAGAAAATAACCATGTATTATGCATGCATAAAGACCAGGTAAAATGGTCTGTCTGTTAAATATTAAAAAATATGTAAATCCCCATAGAGTCAATTTTACAACACTTTGAATATTAATTCACAGTGGAAAAATCAATTTAAACTTTCAAGAACAAGCATATTGCTAATATTTTTTAACATGACTTTTTTCATTGTCTGGGGAACAAAAGATTTACTTTTTTCTTACTACACTGACAGATTTTTTTCCTTTGAAAAAATTTGAACTCAGACTAAAGTTACTTAAAACAACATGTATGTGTTAATTCATCATGAATACCTAGGTATAATGGTCTAAACAGTGCCTCACAATGCATAAGAACATTCTTGTCAGAGGAAAAAACTCTTTTCTAGTTTTAGATCAACCACATGAAGAAGCACTTGTTCAAAGTAGAACTTCTAATACACCCTGTCATCCAAATCAGGAATCAGAATGTGATTTATTGTTTGACTTATTTTTTTCAGATAAACTAAAAGAAATGAACACAATTACACCAACTTTAAACTGTTTTTACTTAGCAGAGACTATACAGATTCTGGTTATAGATCCCTTCCACATGTATACACACAGATGTGCAAAGACATTTAATTAAATCAGAGGTGGAAAGTAGTGGTACTCATGTTCTCTGATTTTACCACTAGTTAATTTTACTGGCTCCAATGTATTTGAAAAAGCCTCAACAGATATCTTCAAAAGCAGAATGTTCCAGCACACATTCTCACCTCCCAGAAAAATGCTCCAAAGCCCAAGAGGTAAGCTAGGATAGAAATGACATTTTCTTCACTCTTATTTAATATGGGCTGCCACTCAATAGAGAGTGTTAAATAAGGAAGAGTGTGTCTTTGAGTGTAAAAAAGAGGAGTTTCTTTTCTGTTACAGGGTTACCTCATGAAATACATTTATTTGCAGTCTTGCATGCAGATGTTACCTTTCTTTTCATCTTCTTCCCCTGTGCCATGGTTGTTGAACAGGCACCTAATGGGGCATTCAGGACACGTTTTATTTTGTATACACAGACCTGCAGATCCAGTTCTGAAAATCCTAGTGCAATCCAGGCTGCATGCTACTGTAACCATCTCACTTGGGATTGGGAATTTCACTGTTATGACCAAGCTTAGTCACCTTTCATGTCTGCTTGGCCTTGATTTTGATCATATTCTGCAGCCTGCTGTTATCTGAAAAACATTCTTACACTGTGAATGTATGGATATGAAAATGCACTGTGGTAAATCTGGCTGCTGTTGATGCTCCCTGCTCCAAAATAATTTTCCACTTGTAATAGTGCAAGAAGTAAGCAGTAGTCCAAGAAATATTTCACAAGAAATATCTGGATCTTTAGGTTTCATGGGTAAATATGTACCACATAAACTTCATGCGTTTGTAAGATCCTAATGAGTTCATAGCAGACCTTAAAACTAGCTAGTGCAGAAGGTGTTTGGATTTAGTAATTGAGTAGCAACCTAATGGTCCTGTCTTCCTAAAGTCAGATGGGGGGAATAACAATTTCGTGAATTCTGTTATTGAAAAATTTGGTTTGCTTCTTGTTTGCTAAAAAAAGATAAGTTGCATTTAATTTTCTTCCTTTTAAAATACTTTAGATATTTAATCACTTTTCTTATGGTCCCCAATTACACATATTTTGAATTTCATATACATGTGTACTCTAGCTAAAGCATTGCATTTTCTTACTTTTTAATATATTTTTTGAAGACATGCATAATTGGGAAAAAGTGAAGAGATCAGAACTGAAGGCAAATGGATCTGTGTATAGGTCTAGGATATAAATTTACCATCTATAAGATACATAAATAGAAAAATTAGAAATATAATATATATATTATAATTTATATATATATTATAAAATATATATATTCTATATACCTGAAAATATACATGTTTATAATTCAGGATGTTAGAAAAGTACATAGAAATGTATTAATTTTTTATAAATGCAGGATAACCTTTACCTTGTGAAGAATTTAAAATAACATCTGAGGGAAACCAATATTAGAACTCACTACCTAATATTCTTTTGAATTTTGAGTTTGTTTATTGATACAATAAGTGGAATGCTGAAATTAAGATCTGTATCTTTCCTCTCATCATGAAAAAGGAACTGAACTGGATGTAATAACTCTCAAACAGACAAAGAAATTTAAGTGTCTCAGAATACATTTTCTCCTCTTCATAAAATGCTAGATAAATGTTATTGGTCTGTCCCACAGAATGCCTGTTGTGGATTATTACCTCCAGATCATTCAATGCTGTGCTCAATGATTATTGAATAGGATGAGTCTTTATTTCCACATGTGCAATTTCATCCCTAAATAATCAGCTCTTCCATAAACTACTCCAAACTTTGTATTCATTCTCAGCACAGAAAGCACATATCTCAAGTCATCCTTCCTTCAGTAGTCAAACTAAGTTAGGACCAGCTAGTTTGTTATCTTTACCATGTATCATTTACTTTGTAATTTATGTTCATATTTGGTAATGTCAAGCAAACATGTTAACATGGAAATGAAATTATGTTTTGTTGTCTAAGAGCAGAATGTTATGCTGTGAGTAAATAAAAAATTAGCTATTTGTTTTATACTTGGAGAAAATACAGAAAAAAACAAGTGGGAATTTTTGTAAGTAGTAAAATGATAAAAATTGTTTTTCTTGATTTTAAAGAAAGGGAAAGTGAGGATGCTGTGGTAGTAGATTCCTAGTTCTTTTCTATGAATCCCAGCTGTAGACCTAAATCATGCTGTAGACTAATGCTGAATACTTTCTGCTGAAAGTTCAGGTATTTATGGATATTTGATTATCAATGAATAGTAAGTGCCTGAAAATATTAAGGACTGCATAATTCTTGATTCTCTGGAAATACTTTGTTGTTAAGCACAGTAGTTAAAAAACTAACTTTCAGAACCACCAGCTTGAACCATCCTTGCAAAGGATTGAAAATCCCTTCTTTGGTTAATGTTGCCTCTTCTATAAGTAACATCTTGATTCAGTGAGGTTTGGAAGTTGCTGAGCTACTTAAGTGTGAATGGTATGTGTAATTAGCCAAATTTTCAGTCAGTGAGCTCCTCTGAGTATGGAGTGTAATTAGGAATGTCAGAAACAATAATAACTACAATCTGGGATGCCCAAACACCAACCATAGCAGTAGTGTGTGTTCACCTGTGTCATTTTGAAAAGCCAGATTTATATAGTGAGATCTCCCTGTTCTCTAGAAGTTGGTGTGAGCAAAAATTATTTTTACATTAATAATTTACATTAACAGTCTACAAAGCCTATTCTGCTCTCTGATAGAAACTCTATTAATGTGCAATAACTGTACCCCACTGTTGTGGAGATGCACCATAAAAGCATGGAATTCTAACCCCTCTTCAGGCTCTGACTGCACTATCTTCAGGGAAGAGCTTTTTGTATTTGATCAGAAATCTTGTAATTTGAACTCTTTTTGACAGAAAACAACAGGAAGAACAGATCCAGCCATTACTGCTTGTTTCAGTCTATCTCAGGATCAGCCAGTTCTATTAATGCACCACAGTCACACTGTGCACAGTGACACTGGAGTGCTAGCTGCAAGAGAAAAAAATAGTTAAAGCTGTGTTAAAAATGTATGTTTTACAGATTAAAGAGCATTTCAGTGCTAAAGTGGGAAAATAGTTTACTGACTAGAATGGAATAGAGACACATCATTTGAGAAAGATCAGTGAAATCATTCAGTTCAGTTCATCCTTGAAATCAGTGGGCTTTAGTATCACAGAACAATACAGTAAATTTGGAGCTTTCTAGATTGGTGTCACTTGAATCACATTGTTAACCAATGAAATTGTATAAAACCAGGATGGAAACATGCTTTTAACAGCTCAACAGCATGACTAGGTGCTCATATGGCATCGATTAGAATTGACTGATCATTGTTCAAACACATAACTGAATCCCATTATCTGACCATGTAAAACCTTGGTAGTGTCAAGTACATCATCAAGAGACACAAGAGGCACCAAAATGAGCAAGCAGATGAAATAGATGACATAGACAAATGTCAGAAACAAAAGCAAACAGATGAGCTGGGGCAACAGATGGAGTGTGAATCACTGCTCTTATAAGGACTTACATTCCAGGGAAAACATGAGTAGAAATAAAAAAAAATAATTTTCAAGTAGGGTTTTACAGCCTGTAAGAGAAAGTACAAAAAGGAAAGGAAGATAATATAGGAAAAGAGAGGAGCAAGAAAGTTTTGGACGAGTGTATAATTACTAGTAGAGCACAACACACAGCAAGGATGAAAAGAGTTTTCAGTTTCTTTTAAAAACCTGAGCAGATCTCTGAAGTGCTATTGACAGCCTGAACAAGGTGTAGGAATGTTTGTTTTAGCTAGTTGTAACACAGGAATGTGTAGCTGTGGGCTAATGGTTATTTTGAAGGGTCTATAGCTGGGACAGAAATAATCAACTTCATAATTACAGAGGATGTTGAGAAAAAATAATGCTAATACATGTTAGGGCTTTTTCAATTCTTGCTGATATTAAATTTTCAAAACGTACATATAGGATTTCAATCATTGAGTGTTTGAGTACCTTTAGCAAGTTGGTCTGTGTTCTACAATTTATAAATGCAAATGGATTCTGACATGACGGGACTCAATGAATTTTACTATAAATAAATGAAATTCCATTATAAATCCTACATGGTGAACAATAACTACCATCTGCCATAAATTATGGGCAAAAAAATTAGTCACTGAATTATTAACATAGTGCTGTAAATCCAGAAGTGGTTTGCTGATAATTGGCTTTCTAAGTGTTTCTTAGAGCATCCTGTAAAGCATGTTGTAAATCATGGCCTGTATTAAAAACTGTTTAGGCCCTAAACAGTGTTTGGTTTCTTAGAGGAAGAACTCCAAGTATATAATACAAGCAGTCAAAGAACCACAACAAATGTATGCCAAGTTTTTTGGGGCCCTAAAGAATCTCAGACAGAGCTTGTAATGAGAGAGGTGTCAGCTCTGCTGTCCTTATAGGAAGCAGCCTCTCTTAGATTTACACAAAACAGTGTCAGGAAAGTCTTCCTGGCATCTCTTTCCTTTGTTAAGACTTTTTTTTGAAAGTACTGATAGACTATAATAGAGGCTTGCATGGTCCTTGGATACAGTAATGTTTGATATCTCAGAAGTACTTAAGAGAGAAGGATGAGACAGATGGGTAATTAAATCTCTAGTGATTTTTTTTTTATTTCCTGGGATATAAAGAAGCCTACATAGCCCTTAATGATGTCTCTGTTATTCCCTTTCTTACATAACTTTGTCTATTCTTTGATGTAGTTTTTCTTTTTGTTTGATTTGGTTTAGTTTTAGACTTTATATTAAAATAATGGCAATTTCATATATTTTTTCAAATAATTTTGCAGCAAGACTGTATAAAATGCAATACCTCATGGATTAATATCAAATCCACATTCAGATTATAAATGTATTTACAATACCAATCTTTATTATGACTGATGCATTCCTTTTTCTTGTAACTTGTCATTTTCCAAAGTTTTACTCTCCTTTTTACTCATTTTGTTGTATCTTTTCTCCAGTCTTCATGATTGAGATTTGCCAAGCAAAAGTTCATTGCATTTTCTTAAATACAAGTATCAATTTCCAGATCACTTGCCATATGTTATCTATCTAATTTTGCATTTGTGGATTTGTGTGTGTTTCACATGTTGTGATTGAGTTGTAATTAAAAAATGTCATCAAAGTTGACTTTTTACTGCTGCCTAGATCAATAAAGAGAATATCAAATAATCTCCATTCCAATACACTAAATCCAGAGAATAATGCTTCATTTCCTGTCTTAGAAATCTCTCAGGAATTCTAGCATGAGGCAGGTTTTATTTCTGACTGATATTTTTCTCTGATTTATTTTAATTAACTATGTAACAATATAAGATGTCTCTTTTTTTTTTTTTTTGATTATACCCATAGCAAAAACTATGAACTACAACTAAACTTACCATCCTAGCCTTTACTCTGAAAGCCAGTGTCCTAACTGATTGTAAATTACATTGAAAAGCAAAGAGATAGATAGTGACAACTGTTTTAAATAGTACAGGCCATATTCAATGTACAGAGATCCTAAAACATATTAAAGTGATGATTAAAGTGTAATTGAAAGCTTGAAACTTTAGTTTCATTAATTTCATTGAAATAAGTGACAGTAAACATAATAATTTCATGGACTATGCTCATGATGTAAAAAATCCAGGCCAGTAAAAGAGTGGATATTTGGAAAGGAACACAAGTCATTGTGACTGGCTGAGAAACAGTCAAAACCACATCATTTGAAGTGAGAGGAAGTATTTTACTTACTGAAAAAGGCCAGTGGACACATGAATTTCTTTATTACTGTCCATGGTTGGGTCCATGTGTAACACACAGGTACTAAAATTCCAAGGAAATAGAAACTGAGAAGCCAAAAAACAATGAAACGTTTTTTTTATTTATGAAGGAGAATCAAGAAATATTTACATCCAAGTATTCATCTCAAAAGCAGCCACAAAGAAAGTGAAAAAGCAGACCAGAAGAGACTCTCAAAAATAAAAAAATAATGGTAGGAAAGCATAATAGCACAATAAAACTTATAATGCCCAATTAAGTCTTAGGACATCCTGCTGACACAATAGGCTATCTTCAGAGAGGGAAATTACTCTCTGGCAAAATGAGAAGAAAGGACTACATTTTTGGTTGATACAAAAGTCTCGTTTCTACCAGTAGTTGCTTTCACAAGGATATTTTATATCCTTGTGTTAAATAATCTGATATTAATTATTTAGATATATAGAGAGAGCAGAAAAAATTGAGCTCAAATTTAGCCCGTCTGCATTTCATTAAAGGAAAACCATTAAAATTATTCTCAGGATATTTTTCTGATAAGTAAAATTGTACATAAATATCAAAAGATCTTCCCACTCATTACTTCTAAGAAATATAGCATTTCTTCTCAATTTTCATTGCAAATCTGAAATGGAAAGTCCTTTACTGCAGCTGGCTTAGATTTTTCACTTATTCTGCAGATAAAGATAAAATAGTTTCTTCTTTTATGAATCTAAAATCTTCTCCCTTCTTTATCACCCCTATGTATAAAGACCCCCTGAGAAATTAAAATAAAACAGCAGGAGGCCAGACTCTCCTGAATACGATTCATTCTGAAGAAAGATGAACATATTTTTAACAGCACTGCTTAGGAAGGAGAATCTGTTCTTCTGTGATGTTCCTTGTGTTCACTTGGATTGTAGAGTTTAAGACAAAAAAAAAAGCAGTGACTGTGAAACATTTAAAATAAGGTAGGCAGAACTGGCAGTATTCCAGATCCAATTGATCCAAAAGTGTGCAGGAAGTAGACATTTTACTCAATCAAGGTTAATTTTTTTACTCAAAAAGTAGCAAGATATTTGAATAGGCTTCAGTGTTGTGGTTTCTTGGCACTGTTAGGATTTAAAATAAAAGACAAAACTTCTTCCACTGTATTAAAGCTTTATTCCCAGTTTCAGTTTAGGGTAAAAATCATATTTTCCTATTTGGGAAAGACACACACATGATGAAAAATATCTGGTTTCATCTACAACAATACAAATTTTTATTTCTTCTGCTAATTTTAGCATTACATTTTACTTATTTTTTGCCTTAAGATTAGCTTGAAACCACATACTGTTAACTCATTTTTGGATTATATACATGTGTGAACAAAACTTAGGAAAAATTCCAGCATGCTTTTCTTTCCACTCACGACAGAGATTTTTGTTACATGCATACTGTATGTAGGTTGCCCACAGAGTAGATTCTTGGACTGAGTATGAATGAAAGAACACAGAAAATTTTAGATTTACTTTTTTTACTTTTTCCTTCCCATTCTTATTAATAAGCATGTTTTAATCATTATTTAAAACTTCACAGCTGGATTTTAAAACTGTTTAAGCTCCCATTTAATCACTTAAGCAAATGGCTAAGTCTTAAAAAGAACTCTGTAAGAGGGACATTGGGAGGCACTATGTTGAGACCATAATGCAAAAAATATTGGTGATCTCAGGGAGAAGAATGGATGAGACCCTCTCTGAAACACATTTTCTGCTTTATTCTCTTTCCTTTCCTACCTCTTATTCCTTAATAAGAACAAATTTAGTTTTATTTTTTTTCTCATCCTAGACGTTTTCTAGACAAAATGACTTTAAGGATTCCAGCTTTTAAATTCCAGTAAATTTGAATCAGTACAGAAACTGCATTGCTGCTGTGTCAGTGAGCAGAATAAGTATTAAACCAAAACATTCTTCAGATTGGATGAAGATGACAACCTTTATTAAAATGGCTGGAAGTGGTACACACAAAATTACCAAGAAAGTACATTTTAATTGACAGATGGGAAGAATATTTTTTTCTATGTTTTTGTGTCATAACTACACCAGGAATTAGTGTACTAGAATTAGTTTGTTTCAGCTTTATGGGGAAGCACTGACCTATTATAAAAAAGTTCTATTGCCAAGTCTAGATTTTTCTTTTTAAATTCATTGTATAGCAACCACCATGGATGGTATATAGACAAGACACAAAGATTTATTTCACATTATCTTACATTGTTAAAAACTGAGCATCAGAATCTCTTCAACTACGCTACATCCCTCTGGAAGACCATGGAGAGAAATGTATTCTTCAAGAGTGATTCAACTCATCTACCTGAAGTCTCACTGTGAGAGTGCCCATCTCTCTCTGAGGGCTATAAAAGGAGTTTTGTAGTTATCCTGCAGTTTGCCATGCTGTACACTGCAGACTTCTGAAGAAAAAATAAATAATCTTCTTTCATTTTGTTTCCTTAGAATTTGCTTGCAAATGAAATTCAGCCCATGATGTTTTTATTGTAGTGCAAGATTCCCCAGAGCCTAAGAATTAAAGATAATGTATAATAATTATATCTATTTCTTGCAATAGAATAATAATTATAGTATATTGTTGTATTGCACTAAATAATGTTATTTATGTGGCATCTATTGGATGATTAACTGAAAATGGCATCTTACTGGTTAATAACATTTTCTTACATGTGAACCTCCCTGGATTTGAGAACATGTATTTCATTGCTGATCATCTGATTTTGTAGATTCTTAAATTCAAATTCTTTTGGGTAGTGATTAAATCTTAAACTCAAAATAATATGCCAATATAAATAGACATGGGCAGAAAAGAAAGCAGCAAATATGTACTACATTTCCTTGATTCATTTCCTTAATTTTGCTGGAAAGGGTAGAAAAAGTAAAGGTTTGTCTGCTCAGGCTGTGTAATCATCTATAGATATTTCAAATGTAATAATACTAAAAGTATTCTTTTTTAAGGATAAAAATTTCTTTCCCTTCAGACAGAGAACAGAAAAAAATAGCAGTAGTATGGGACTTAATCACAATTTCATTAGATCAAAACTGCTAAAATACTCTGCACATCCACCTTTACATCAGTCCTGTTTGTGTGACATATGATTTCATCAGAGAGTACTTCAGTTTTGGTTGCTTCTGGGAAAGTGTTTTAAGTTATTCCAGCTACAAATCTATCTCTCTCTCTTTTTTTTTTTTTTAACCAGAGCTTGATGTGGTGTTCTCACAGCAGAACAAAATTTCCTCTCAGAGACATCTACAAAACATGGAGAAGCGGTCAAAGTGTGCAGACCTGGAAGAGGCACCAGGAGGCCCAGTGTTCCACTCACAATTACAAACTCAGGAATAACAGGATAAATCTCATTTGCCCAGTCTGTTCCTGAAGATTTACTATGAAGGAAATTTCCTTTTTTTTTTCCCCAAAGCAGTGTGTCTCAGAGCTACTTACGTTTTCCTTTCAGAAGTTTAGTGTAGATCTCTATTGCTTTAATTGTCTGTTGCTCTTCTTTTTTTTTTTTCTCTGCTTATACCACAAAACCAATTTTTTTTATATTTTTAGTTAATTTTAAGATTATCCCTGAGATTTTGCTTTGCAAGTATAAGCAAACTGAATTATCTCAACATTTCCTCATGGCTAATGCTATCATTATTTCTACTTTGTGTGAACTTTCTTCAGTTGCACCAAATGCTGAGAGCTACAGAAGCTGGACACTGGATGCCTTTTCTGCCCAAGCAGCAGAGGATGGCTGCAGGTCTCTTACAGACAGACAGAGCCGTTTCTATGTCTTGGGATGGTGTCTGCCCCTCTTGAGGTTGTGTGGTGCTATTGACTCCTGTTAAGTTCCCAGTCTATCTCTTATAGGTGTTTTTGCACAAATCAATAGACTTGCTTGTCTTTCTGTATCTTTTATCTGTAGACTATTCCTATAACATAAAGAGAAAATTTTATTTGCTCTTACCATACAGAAGGCTTTTTATCCAAACATTTATTTCTTTTATAATTTAAATTTAATTGTAACGTTGATCCCTGTTATACTCACAGCTTTCTACAGATTGTGTTCTGCAAATAGAAAAGAAACCTCTATTTTTAGGCATTAATAACATTAATATAATTTTTAATAACAATATAATATTCCAGAAAAGATCCTTCAGTGTCTCCTCATTGCTTTGTGCCTTTTCTATGTAGCACTTCAAGTAGCTCATTAACTGTGGGGTATGTGATTTAACTCCAAAGAGTTAAAAATTAGATTTAGCCTCACAAGTAGTTTAGGATCTATTCTAAGCATTGTAGGAAAATCAATGTGCTCAGATACTTAAGATTCATCCTCTTATGAGATATCTTTGATCTCTGGGAATATTCTGCCATACACAGGGCTCACTTTCTTCTTTGACATTTGCCCAGTAGACACATGTTCTCTGTTTGTGACTAGTCTTCATTGATTTAATAGTTTCTTTCAGAAGTCTCTTTCAGAAGGAGGCAAAACCCCCCTAAATTAAAGAAAGAAATTTTATACTAAGAAGAGAAAAAAAAATCTTCTTTGTTTTTTTACATCTTTTCAACAAAACAAAAGAATTACAGAGGAAGAAAAAATTAAGATATCAAGTTATTCAGAAAGTGTATTCTAGAACAATTATTTCAGTAAATGCTTCATTGTTTCCCTACTTACACAAAGATAATTTATTTTAAAAACTATGAAATGCAATAAAAGTTCAATAAATTGAAAATCTGTAGGTATTACCCTAGCACGTATAAATTCTTTTTTTAAAGATAATTTTTTTTCTATGGATGCCTTGGAGACTTTTATAGAGCACATCCTCAAAAACTCAATTCCATATATTTTTTAAAAACATTAAACTAAATATTATTATTCTCTATGAATTAATACAGATGATTTCAGAATTTTTTGCCTGTGTAATTTTGAAGAGCTTGCTACTATTCATTACCTGCCAGTAACTGTGTCAATTTTCAGAACAAATAAGCAAATATTTCCTGTCATCAGGTTTTTGAATTGCAATATTATTTTTCTTTCCAATGGATTCATACTAAAATAACAAAGGGCTAATTTTAAATTATCACTTTTTATTCAAGCTTAAGTTACCTTTATAAATAACTTTTCACTCACGAGACACCAGCAGAAAAGAAACAATTATTTTAGGTTTATAGGTGTTTTTCTTAAGAAGAATGTACAAAAATAATTTTTCTCACATTTATTTCCTCATTTCTCTAATTCAGGTTTTGACTGAGGGTTTGGATCTGTTATATAATGATATGCTAGCATAGATGTAGCTTCTCAGATTCATTTAATGATCTTTAAAGAGGTTTATATAATGTATTGATTTCCTAATCTGCTTATATTTATTGGGAAGCTGAAGACAGTGAAAAATTGTGTGATGAAAAACATTATAAATTAATCAACACATACTGTAATTTTTTAATATTAAAGGAATTATTTTCTTGAGTTTTCTAATCAAATTTATGTCAAAGACTCATATTCCACAAATTTGAAGGCTTTCCATTTGTTTGATGATATTTTTGAAAACCCTTTGCTACTTATTTGCTACTTTGCAAATTAATGTTCTTTATGAGTGATTTCGAGAAACCTTGTCGTAATACAACCTGAATTATCACACTTTATTAATCACAGCCTGCTGTCCAAGATTATCCCATAAATTTCTTAAAGTGAGTTAGGAGTTGACAGACATGTGAATATATTAGTTGATATATAGAAAGCATTAGCAGTATACATGATGGCACTATTTAATTTATTTATGTATTCCAAATTCTGGTACTTTCTGGTATTTGCATTGAATTAAATTTATCTTATTTTATATGCTACTGTAGATCTCTTGCTTATGTGCTCTTTTTTTCTGGTAGAAAATAATTGATGTATTCACATGATAAGACTTCTACATGTAGTCATGAGGGTATTTGAATGATATACTAAAAAAAAGACAAGTACTCCGTGGAAAAAAAATCTTTTATGCCTTAAATATATGGAAATGTGCAGATACAAACTTATGAGACTTTCTGCATTTCAACCAAATTCTATGATGAAACATTAAAATCTTTTTTTTTTCTTTTCTTTTCAGATTGAATTATGGAACATTAAATCTCAAAGCTATTGTGCTTAAAACCCTGATAAGAAGATATTAATGTTCTCATTCAAAATTCAAGGAAAGAATACCAGCTTCTTGGAAGAGAAAACACTTTATCCACACAAACCACATAAAATACTATTTCAAAGCAGAAAGTAGAAACACACAGAGAAAAAAAATAAAAATGTTCTTCTCCAGAAGAGCTTTTGGGAAAAAAGAAGAAAAATTGTTCTGTGGAACAGAACACCACAAAGATAAGCAAGGAAGGAATGCTCTTGGTCAGTAAAACTTTAGTGAGAACCTTCAGGAGAACCTTTCACTAGTTAGGGAGCAGCCATCATGTAGCACACACAGATGTTTAAACTACAGTCTGGATTGTGTGGGTGGCTGCTCATAATCAGCTCACAAAGCAAACACAATAGGGGAAACAGTGAATCAAATAAATTTAAGATTTGAGATGTAAGAATTCTAAAGCAAAAAGTCATGAAAATAACAGGAACAAATTTTATTACATGATTACAAATATTTAATATATTTCTTAACTTAGTTGCACCTGATTCATTCATCTGACCCATTGATATGGAAGGCCACTTTTTTTTCAAGGAGAATGAAGCCAGGAAAAAAAACTCCAAATAGGACTTTTTTTTTGCATGGTAAGGAAGGAGGATGTTTTCTGATCTACTGAGTGTCTGAGGATTGCAACAAAAAAGACGAGAAATCATGAGCCATTTCTTTTTGCATATCACAAAATTTTAATTCAGGATCAGTTGTTTTCTGAAAGGTTAGTGGGATCTAAAGCATGGGACTTGGTGACAAAAAGAGAGTATAACTACATGGTTATCCATGAAGAAAGAAATAGAGGAATAAAAATACACCCAAAAGTATTTTAGAAAATTTGGGTAGAGACTTCTGATGGAGGAAATAGAAAAGCATTCATCCCTTTTGTCTGTGATTCCAGCAGTTATTACTTGAAAATAATTAATTAAATTAATTAAACTTCCCTGAAACAAGTCTGATTTGCCCATTGCAGTACTTGGTGAGTGTTTTCCTTTTCTTCATCTCAGCTCATGAGGTTTTCCATCTTATTTTCTCCCCCTGTTCTGCTGAGGAGGGGAGTGACAGAAAGGCTCAGAGGGCGTCTGGCAGCCAGCCGAAGTCATCCCACCACTCTTGTATTGAGCATTACTCCAAAGACACAACTGCTCTATTTTTACATTAAGGTCAGAAGCCAAATGAAGTTGGAAATTGTTTTTCTGAAGAAGGTATGGCTTCTCAGACACTGCCATTTTCAGTGGTGATCACTGCTTTATCACCAAGACAATGAAGTATGTTTGATATTAAAATAGCAACATAAGTACTCTTGTTTTGTAAGGGAAGTTGCCATCCACAAACTCAATTTCAATTGTGTCAAAGTGTAGAAGGGAAAAAAATTGTATTGTCTGTCAACCATAAGGCATCATATTTCCATGCAATTTCCTGCTGATTGAACAGGCTTTTCCCCCTAATTTACACTTCTGAAGAAATGCATGAATTGTAAAGTAGATGTCATTTTTAGAATTTTCCACTAAAAAGAACCTAAGAGGAAAAATTTACACTTATATGGCATATTTAGCAAATCAGTTAAAATATATACATATAATATTTAACAAGGATAATATATTTTCCAAGGCCAGGGGGGAAAAAATTCCAAAATTAGTCAACTTTAATTTATTTTCCTTTAACATGATACCACCTTGAACAAAAACTGAGATTTTTTTCCTTGAATTGGCAGTTAGTCACACATAACAGTATTTATAAATATAAACCCCTTTTTTTGAATGTGTGTGTTTGTTTCAATCCCTTAGCATATATAAAAGCATAACTGAGCAGCAAAACTAGATGGAGATTTTAATAATCTTAAGCTTTACATTGCAGGTGAATGACTACTTCTGTTAAAGTTACCTTGTGGCCATTTTACTAAAACAAAAAAAAAAAAACAACTTTGAAGTGATTTAAGGACTGACTCTTCTCCTAGCTACTAATATTTGCATAGGTGTAATTTTTGGGCTGAGAATAAATGTCAAGATATCCTGGTTAACTTATACCTTTTGTATTACTAAATCACAGAGAAGATCAGCTATACTCAAGTTTGAAAGAGAGGTCATGAATGGAGAGCTCTGAGGACAACCAGTAATCAACACATATTTTCACTGATCTAGATCCTCAATTGGTAAAAATCAATATAAATCCTGTGAAGAAAATGGGCTCAATATTGATTTACCTCTTTTGTGAAAATAAGCACAGCACTTGGCTCAGCTTCCTGTGTGAAAGAGAACTTTGCTTGGCACAATGGAGAAGAAAAAAATAACTGAAAGAGTCCAAGAACTAAAAAGAGGAATTAAACAGTCCAAGAACAGATGTTTCAATAATGTCTTTTCTATAATTTTTTGAAGTTGGAAAGTTTAAAGCATATTTATTAAGGAAACATTCCAAGTTTTCACAGTGTAATTCCGTACAGCATCACTTTTATTTGGAAATGTTTTGCAAAGATTCTTTAAAAATGTGCATATTAATTAAATAAAGTTAGGAAAACTTTGTTAATATATTTTCAAAACGAAATTAGAGTTTTCTGACATTTTCCATTGAAAATCAATGCTTCTGTACAGAACAGTCAATCTTAATAAGGCATGTGAGAGAAAGAAGCATATGCAGAATCAGTGCATAGATTGTTTGCTGATAAGGAGAATGTAGCAATTAATGTCCAGATCTGAAAACAACCTCCCCTTTAGAGCTCTTCTACCTATCTGCAACAGGAAAACAGGAGACATATGCTGACACAGTGAGCATCTTAGAAAATTCTGGTCTGATACCATCTAAAATAAAAATGGCAGAGCTTCCCATTGGCTGCAGCATATACGTGGTAAACTTCAAAGACATAAGGGCAACAAAAAATCTTTTCATTAGTCAGGAAAAACTAAGGATTTTTCCCACATTTTTCAACAGGATATGTTCCAAGTTTATTCTACATATAGATGTTGGCAATGAGGGAGATGCCATTAATAACCAGCAGTAGGGTAATTAGTGCCTCAGATAAGGGACAAAAGTCACAGATTATGTGAAATTAAAGAAAACCAAGGTTTTAGACACTTCCAAAGTTTTTAATATGGTTTCCATCTTTCTCTCATTTTGACTAAATCAAAATATTTGCCCAATAAATGTTCCAATGTTTTGCTCAAACCCTATAATGATATTTCAAAAAATCCTAATTGCAGTGCAAACATATTGCCATTGTTTCTGCATTGTGTGTGGTGGTTATGAGCAAAGCCAAGTCTAATATGTCTCAGGATTAGAGGCAGCTGTGTTTAGGGAGATGAAATTTAGGAGATCATATTTCAGTTTTCTTCCTATTGAGGGAAAAAAGGAATTAACTTTTGGAGCTAATGTTTTTACATGAATGGGTAAATTGATTGTGTGACAGTCACATCTTATAGTTTTATATGTAGTCTTTATGAGAGGGGATTATTTAAAATGAATCACTGCATTCAATTTGCTTTCCTTGGTTGATGAAAGAGGTTTTCATTTTAATTCATCCTACGGTCATAATTGAAGGCATGTTCAAACTAGTATCCGGTGCTTATTGGATTTTAAGAACATTTTAAGTTTATATAGGAAAGAGAATATGAGAAAAAGACATATATATATATATATATATATATATATATATATATATATCTTTATTTTATGTTAGTTTTGGGGTTTCTGAAAAAGGGACTTGTCCTTCCCAAATAAGTTTTCTTCAAAAAGTTAAAAGTTTCTAAATGGTACTTGGTACTTGATGAATTGACATTTTCAGACAAAAAACATTTTGTCCAGTTCTACTTAGCGTGCTGCTTCATTAAACAGATTTCCTGCTTTGAGTTGCAGTACACTCTGTGAAATTCCTTATGTTCCACTTTTTTTAGTCAGTGGAGAGTGGAATATCAATTACGATTATAATTTATTGTTATATCATCTTCAAAGACACTCTATCCTTTCTTGTGAGCTGTTACAATTTGGTTCCTCCAAGGCACAAAATACCAAACTAGAATTTTTCGTCAGATGTTAGAAAATGGTTTAACATGAAGAATCAAGCGAGTAAGCCTATTCACAAGACCACTCAGTCAGAACCACTTCACATCTGATAAGAAAGCTTTCCAAAGGAAAAAAAGAGTCTGGGTCACACCCTAAAAAAATGACAAGACTGAGGTTGTTGACAGTGTTTATTCTTATCGTTATCAATAGTTTTTTGCTGGAGATATTTCCACTCTCACCAGTCTGCCATGGAAGACAGTTTATGTCTTCTATGATGCTTTATTTACAATGGTGACTCATGACACTCTTGCCCAGAAGATCCATAAAGACAACACAGAATTTTTTAACCTGGAAAAGGGCCCTGGAGGCCATCTGGCCCAAAATGTGGGTAAAATTAGGGCCAACTTCAAACTAGATTCAATATAAAAATATAAAAGTCAATAATTGGAGTTATTGTTTTGAAGATCTCCATGTGAAACTGTATTGGTATACAACTTCATTTTTATCAGTACACCTATTCAAAGTTTCAAGTGTAAGCCTGAAGACATAAATGTATAATACATATCATCAGAATATTCCTCATTGCTCTCAGACTTTAATTACCAGTTATGATGAGTTCATTGCCTTTTATGAAATTGTTGCTAGACATGATACAATTACTTGAGGAACTATCAGGGGAAGACCTGCAGGGGCACAGTGGTGATTCAGCAAGTCCAACCTCTAGGGCAGACCACAAGCCAGACTGAGAGAGCAAAAGCAGGGTCATCTGTTGCTCTGATAATTTCATAAAGATGTTTGATTCAGTATGGTAGAATGATCACAATCTAGAAACAGTCAGTTTTGCTAAAAACCCTGTATGGACAGTTAGATAGAACACTCTTGGTCAACAAAAACCTGAAGATTGATTCAAGCTGATTAGCTGTGTGGCCTATTCCACTTTGTATCTGCTATCAGCAGGTAGAACTGAGCCTGAGCAATAAAGCTTTATTCCACAAGCAAACAGCAAATAATTATAGTAGCAATCTTAAAACAATAGTTGCTGTAAGAAACAAAATATCAAGTTCTTACTCCTAGAACCCCACAAAATAATATGCATGCTCTAGAAAAAAACTGAGGTGATAGGATGAAGCAGGTCACATGAAGCTGAATTCTCCCTTACATAACAATATATAACATAGTGTTAGAGAGAAACTCAGATTTGTTTCTGTGATTCTGATTCTGTGTTTCTGATTTTCAGATCCTGAGACAAAGGAATGAAAGAACCCCAACCTACATAATTCAGATAATGTTTTAGGAGTAGTGCTTCTACGGTGATTTCTTTGAGGTAAATTTTGGTATATGTTCAAAAATATGACTAAACAATATTTTTTTTCCTCAGTGTCTGGAAACATTTGGAAAATTCTAAAGCCATAATAGAACCAGTCCATGAAAACTTTTGCTAGAGGATCCACTTCCTTTTGGTGTTCACAATCTGTTGATTTAATTTGATAACCTCTTCTTATTTTGGAAAATATGGCAAGTTTATAATCCCTATATGGTCTCTTTATTTCTTTTACTACCTACTGTGATGGATTTGAAAGCCAGAACTCAGAACTTTTCATCTATTGTTGTATCAGGTGCTATAAAAACATTGAGCAAAAATAGCTGACTCTCTCCTTACTGCAGAGAAAAAAATTGCTATGATCAAAATAATGAATATATTTAGACTCAGATGCATGGGTAATTTTAAAATGAAAATATTTTGTGCCTCAGAAAACAGGGTAGGGAAGAGACAGAAGTGCTCTAAAAAATCACTCAACAATTTTTTTTAAAGAATTCATGCAGCAGTTTCAAAATACATATGCTTTTTAGCCTAATTAAGCATATGCTTTAGCAATTATTGATTTGATGTGCTCACTCGAGGGCTCAGAATGCAGAAAGAATTTTGTGACACTGGGAAATACTTTGCTATGCAATTCTAAGAAAACTCTGGAGGCAGCAGAGTAGAGTTTATCTTACTAATGTTGTTTATAAAAGCAGATTCCTTTCTGTCAGACTTCCCAAGGGAAAGCATCAGGTCTAGATATGTGAGACTGTCTGTGCAGAGTATAGACAGATGGAAAGAATGGTATATAACACAATACCCATTCCCTAATCTCTCTGTAAATTATCACATGCTCAGTTGTACTCTGAGAATTGAATAAATTGTCCTAAAATCAAATAACTTTAATCAAGTACCAGCTATTTTTGCATCTAATTTAAGATTCAGTTCCCTTTTGAATTCTCCTTTAGGTGAATTCAAAAGGGAACTGAAAAAGATAGTTTTGGCCTTCCCAGGATCCTTTGGTTTTTGATCTTTCTGACTTGATGAAATATCTTCTTTATCATCTCTAAAGAAAATCTGCAGAGGAACAGATGTTTCAACCATCATTCTGTGAAGGCTGTATTGAAGAGGTGTCATTTTCTTCATGGACTTCTGAACAGAACCATTTTTAAATGTCTCATCCACCCTTTGAAATGAAGGTTTGTTTTTTTTTTTCTAAATAAATAGATTATTGCTACAGTTTGACATACACAAATAATTTAAGAAGACTGCATATTGCATACACCCAGAAAGCCTAGTTCATTACTTTATGAAAGCACTTGAAAATATTTCATTTTTCACTAGTTAAGTTTCCTTTGTTTTCCATTACATAAGGTACCAATAACAGTATTGATCTTGAAGATGATATTTTTGTTCAATTTAATTTTAAATGTGACAGTACTAAGAACAGAAGGTTTTCTGAGATCCAGAAATAGCATGTTTACTTCATTTGTGTAATTTATATGCTAATAATGTGCAGTCTTGGATTCCTTGGGATATTGCTTTACTGCTTATAAATTTTTTCCTGTGATACCGTCTGGCACAGCAATTTCATGTCAGCCATTATCTGTGGAAACAGATTAAAGCATCCCTGAAGCTTTTTTTCTTTATTTGAAGAGAATTTTCAATCCTCTAAAAGCATTCAGAGGAGGGAAGGAAACAGAAAGCAATATATTTTCCAGTTCAGGCATTCTCTGGCTCTTGATTATGGACACAATATAAAAAATAGTACAGCATTCATCAGTATTGTTGATAAAAATTTACTGATCTCGATGAACATAGATTTTGGAGGCAATGAGTAGGCAGTAACCTCACTATCTACTGCAATCAGTGTGTCAGAAAGTGTTTTGGGCAGAAAGGTAATAGAGGAGGTTAAAATAAATAGCCAGAAGGGATAGGCTTTTTTTTAATAACACCTTAAAAGAGCTGTATTCTGATAAGCAGTGGCTTAAACAGTGTAAATGGTATTTGTGTTTAATACAAACACTGTGTTGTGTATAATACAAACACTGAAAAATAAATTTTATTTTAGTGAATATCAGCATTTTTCATATTTCTTCTCTAGTTTCAGAATATCTGAATGTAGAGGCCCATAAGTAAATTGCTTCAAGGAAAACTAGGGAGTTAAATTGGCATTTTTGAATAATGGGCTGTCTCCTTCAGGATTCTTTAAGGGCATAGACCTCCCAGACAATATGCAGACTCTGGAGTCGAGACATCAGATTTCAAAAAGCAATTAAAAATAAATGTTATGGAAGGTCATAAAGATGTTAGGGTCACCAAAGATATCTTTAAAAGAAGCAGCTAAGGAAAGTGGGAAAGCTGGGAAGGAAAATGACAGAGAGGATGAGAAGCTTAGGAAGGAAGAGGTCCAACTGGTAGTAGGTGAAAGATAATTTGAAAGCTGTTTAAGGGAGGATTAGCTTTTCTGGGTGAATGTGAGAAAAACCCATGAGGCTGAATCTTACATCAAGACAGTTCCAAGGACAAATGTATCATTACACTCCAACAGTGAAATGGTTTCTTGTCTTTTTCCATACTGGAGAAAGGGACTGAACAGGGATTGACTCATGTTAGATGAAATAGAGGTTGATTAATTAGAATATATGTGGTTTGTCTAGGAAGGGAATAATATTTAGGATTTCAAGAACCAACCTCAGAAAGAAAGGGATATGCTTTGGACCTCTGCCTGCCCAAAATAACATGCCATACTATTTTTAGATGATCATCCTTAAGACAAAGTGTCTAAGAATGATCTTAAAATGGTTATTTTGGCCAGAAACAGGGTAAGTGGAAGTGATTTTTTAAATTAAATGCATCTCAATTTGTAAAAAATACAACCATCCAGCTTTTAAAAATATGTGTTTTGCTGAACTTAGGTTCACGTTCTTTGCACTTGATGATTTTAAAATATTTTTTATTAATAAATGTTGTCCAGTTTCCTACTTAGCATATGTATTTCATGATTTCCATACAGTGGGAGTACATTCAAATACAGATGGTACACTTTTTTAAAAATATTTTTTCCTCCTGCTTGTCTCATTGTTAGCAATTTGATAATCACCATGAATTAAAACAAGCATGAAGACCCATGATCATTCATAATCCTAATTTAGATTTCAAAGACAATTCAGGATCTCCTAAATCTCTGAACAAAAATCATCTAAAATCTTTGATTCATTGGGAAGCTAAAGATATCTGACACTGAAAAAGCTACCTTCCTTAGTAGGATTTCACTGACACACAAAAACCACTGTACTACATAATTGTTCGCAGAGGACAATTTTGCTGTTGGATTTTTACCAAAGATATTTTCACCAAATATCTTTTGTGAACAAAAGATATTTCCATTTACTTTCTTGATTTCTCAAACTGTGCCTCTGACAACACAGAATATGGTTGGCTATTCCCTAAGATCATTCTCTGAGCACACAACAATTTTTATAGCTGAATTTAACTAGAAGCAGTATTTATCCCAAGGTTGATTTAATTAATTTTAATTTTGCAGACTCTGTATCCAATCTCAGGGACCACAAATTTATCCTTTAAAATTGCTTTTTTCTGCTTTATTTTAAACTTTTATGTTTACTGAGTGCCTATGTGATTCAATTTTTCTAATATTAACTCTAAACATATTGCAAATGTTACTTTACAGCATGTATTACTTCAGACACAGAATACAGAGCTTTTTTTGTGTGTTCTCTTACTTTTGGGGAAAAAACATGTGCTTCATTTTGGATTATGTCACCTCACTAGTACCAATAAGAAGAAGCATATGTTGATAGTCATAAAGTTGTTA
The DNA here is from genome assembly GCF_037042795.1 of Molothrus aeneus. Lineage (NCBI taxonomy): Eukaryota > Metazoa > Chordata > Aves > Passeriformes > Icteridae > Molothrus > Molothrus aeneus. Next base: position 49,399,464 of record NC_089650.1, read on the forward strand.
CCATGCAAAAACATTCATATTATAATTTATAAATAGAAAAAACACCTCTAATATGCTCTTGAAACTTGCTTGTGCTGTATCTTTTCCACCTGTATATGTACAAACTCTTGCAAAACCAGGTGAAATTAATACTAAATCAATAATCAATTAATACTAAATCAGGTGAAATCAATTAATACTATACCAGGTGAAATTAATACTAAATCAATAATCAATTAATACTAAATCAATTGATTTGGAAATCCTTTGTAAATCTTAGAATATATTTAATGGAATTGTGAGTGTTAAGAAATAAAAGCAGATTTTAAACTTTGGAAACAGAGTGAAGTTATATTGCCTCACTGGGCCCTAAATAACTCCTTGCAAGAGTCTGAGCACAGCTGAATTCCTGTGAGAATCCTAGAGACACAGAAATGAGACCTTTAAGAAAGGCTACATCTATGTTACATGGTGGATTGGTTCTTGTGTGGACACTTTGACCTACAAAGAAATGACCTCCTCTTTTAAAGAGAAGGAGAAACAACAACCATAAAAAGCATCTGTGTGGCAAGGCTTGCAGGAACTTCATAAAACAGCAACAACTGGGTATAATGGCTATTTTTTTTCAAAGTAATTATTGCCAATAAACCAGTTGTTATTCAGCTGTAGGAAAAGACTGGTTTTATTAATTTTCTTCCTATTTCCTTTAATTTGAAAATTGCAGTGAACTGTAGAGTCTGTAGATGATACAAAATGTTCAGAACAGTCAGATCTAAAAATTGCAATGAAGAATGACTAGCAATAAAATGATGGATGTAATGCTGTCAGCAACGTAAAGTAATGGGCAGGGGAAAAACCAATCTTAACAATCTAAACAATGTTTATACACCAGCAGTCTCAAAATTGACTATTATCTTCTGGGAACAAGGTCTCTCAGCTACTGTGAAGGCTTTCCTGAATGCATCTCTGAACACCAGCACTTGAAAAAAGCAGAGATATTCCAAATTACTAGAAAATAAATGGACCCAAAAATTTTACTGCATAAATTCCTGAAGTGCCTACAGCTAACATAATTTTTTGCATTTCTGTTCGCTTTACTGAAAACCACTTAGAACACATATATGTTCTAAATCTGTGTGCAGTAGTGAGGATTTCAGGAGAAATAATCATGGCAGAAGCTGTCAAAGAAGGGGAAGAAATTTTAAGTGAGGGACTTTTGATTTTTGTGGAGGGATAGAATGTAAGAGAATAGTGCAGAAGGTAGTCTCACCCCTGAGGAGTTACAGCTGTACTAATCACCAAAGATTAGGAACAGGCCTGCCCTTAATAGGCCACAGCTGTGTCCAATAAGAAGATGAGTGCTACAAAAGAGTGGGTTAGCTGGGTGAGGAGAGAGATGGGGTTTGTTGGCTGTGCTGTGAGGAGGTGCCCATGAGCAATCACCAAGAAGGCATGCGACTTTTGAAATAAGAGGACAACAGATTTGTTTGGTTTATTGTCTGGATATTTTTTCCCTAATTAACATGTGGGATTGTGAAGAGTTGCAGGCTCCTGTAGGAAGCAAAATTAGAAAGGGGTGACATAATTGTGCAGGGAGGATTTGTTTATGCCCACCTTGAAAATTAACCTCTTGGGACTACACCCCTCCTTGATCATACGATGGCAAGAGCCTCACAAGTGCTTTGTGTCAACTAAGATGGCTAAGATCTCACAAAAATAAGTGTGGATTTACAGGCCTCCTTTACCATCCTCCATAACCAGTGGACTAAAATAGGAATTTGTTTTAGAAATTTGATTCAGATTGAGGTCAATTGTGTCTTAAATTATGTGGCTTTAGCAAGAGTCAGGTGCACTGTAAATTCATTACCTTGGAATGTTCAGAAGGCCCAACAATCACAAAAAGAATTGAACATATTCATAGCAAGGGGTTTCTAAGTGGCTATCTCAGGTCAGCATATCTGGCATGTACTTTTGGTATTATATGTCCTACTACTGGCACCTGGAAAAATTGAGTAAATTATATAACTATACATGACTGTAATATTTCTAGGTCTAAGGACTGAAGACAGAATTGATTTGAAAATATTGAAGGATTACTGCTTTATTTCTTTCTAGAATGCAGATTACTGACCTATAGATGAAACAGTTTTATTCTGGACTGATGAAAATTACAACCACTGCAGATTGGGTTGATGATCTTGTGGAAGGGGGTTCTATTAATTTTGATTAGAAACAGAACTGAAAGGTTTCCTCTTTTAAAAAGTCCACAAAGAACAGGAGCAAACCTGTGTTTGGCACTATTTCTTTGTCCAAGCTCTGCTCTCCTCCTCGTTGTGCAAGCAGCCTCCTTATCCGTGCAATCCAGAGTCATATCTGAGAGTTGGTCCCTTCTGAGGTTGTTGAATCAGGGGCTCTGTGTTCACTGCAGTTCTCCAGGCAGATGTGTGCCCCTGACTTAAAACAAAATGACTTAGTGATAGATAGAACAATAGGTTTTATACACAGATGAGTGATTCTAATTCATTTAATAGGACTTCATGCCTAAAATTTGCTTCAGGGGTTTTATGTTCTATTTTGCTTTACATCTGAGGTGTTACCTTCACATAACCATTGAGGTGTATTCAAAGTTTCTGCTAACAAAATGCTGTTTGTAACATTTTGGCAGCAGAAACTTTAAATGCATAGGGATTATTCGCCTCCAAAATCCGTCTTAGCTGCTTCCTCCAACTCTAAAAGAAACTTTCACAAGCAGGAGATTTCTTTCAGTATTGCAGAATTGTCTCACTGGACTTTAGTGCCTTCCATATCAGAACAGATTAGTGTGTTAAATATAAATCTTAGAAAGCGAAATTACCCAGGGTCATCTTCTTTATAGAACCAACTACTGAGAAATTGAAATTGAATTCATATAAACATGTTGCTCATGCCTTTCCCAACAATCCCAATTACTTTGCTCCTGGTCTTTTTAAAGATAATTTGTCCTATTACGTTTTCAAGATTGACATACAGAGTGAAGTATTGTTCATTCCTATCAATCCTGCTGGGCTTTTTTGCTTCTGTTTGGATTTTAGGTTGGTTGGGTTTTTTTAATAAAAACCAGACAGAACCATTACAATCAAAGTTTGTTCATCCAAACATTGATCCTGAAATTGGTCAAATTCTGAAAGAAAAAATCCAATTTTCTTGTATTATGAACAGCTTCAAAAAACCAAAAACTGTTCCTAACAATTGGGTGAACTATAATAAACACTGCAAGTAGCAAACAACATGCAAGATCCTGTCAAACACACAGAATGGAAAATGGAGAAGAAGAGTGAGAATTTTAAACCACATATTGTGAAACCTTCCCTCTTTACACCTTGATTAAATGTTCAAATTTGCTATATTGTGCAATATATTTTTGATTCCCTCCTATTGACAGCTGACTTGGAAGATGATGATAAAACCAAATTGTGCTGCAATTAAGAAAAAAGCTGAGCAAGTATTTACATAAGCTAATAAACTGTTTATGTAAATCAAATATATATTCACTTGCCAATTTTTTTCCTCAGGTGACAACCAGGTAAAGAAAGTATAATAGCAACATTATATTCAAAATATGATTATATCATACTTATAATGCCTTGCAAATATAATATATTTTTAATATTTAAATTTCAAAATTTTTTTGTTTTAGAAGTCAGTGTGATTACATTACAATTTTTTGGGCTTTTCTCTGTGATCTCAGTGATAGGACTGTTTTCTGAAAGATGAATTTAATTTGTTTATGTTAATAAGGAAGTGCAGCAGAATGTTATTACTACTCATACAACTAGAAGCTATCAATGAAATCAGGTGAAGCCCTATACTGATTAAATTTGAAGTGACACTGGCATCTAATTTAGATTTAATATATTAATTTACAGTGTAGTGTGGAAAGATCAAAGTGTTGATGCTAATTGCTTTTAAAATTTCAGTATCATATTGCATTCAACTACTTGCTCTGACTTATAGATGACAGTGGGAGATTTCTTCTGTAACAATTTACAAATAAACAGCAAGGTTGCTTTACTTGTTTGATTAGACTAGACATGGAAAAATTGTGTGTAGACAAACAATCACATTTCAGTGTGATCATCAGCAAGAAAAAGGGTTTCAAATAGACTAAATTCTTATTCTGACAATTTTTATTTGGTCCATATGTTCTTGTTCTTGCAGTACCAAAGAGAAAAAAAAATCACTTTTTTTAATGCCATTATTGTGCCCTCATAGTGAAGGTATCACCTGTAAGTAGCAAATTCTCTTTAAATGGTCCTGATTCTAAAGAGACATCACCAGTGATTCAGAGGAAATGACAATCTGACAGGTCGGCCATCTGCTTCCCAAAATGCAAAATGGCATAAAGTGACAAAATTTCTATCCCAGGGAGTCTATTATCACAATTTGATAATGCAATAAATCATGTAAAACATAATATAGACATTTGCTGCATGCAGTGAACAGATGAACATGAAAAAAATGTGAACAAAGTAAGTTTAAAGAAATTTTGTAATTGCTTACTAACAATTAAATTAGGAGGGAGGATCTTTCTGTGTTGTTCCTATATACAAAATCATCTATTTTAAGAAACTAAATTTCTTCTTGCAGTTTAATTTCAAAATTCAGATCACTTTAGCTTTCACTCCATTGCATTTCTATGAGCTCTCAAATGGCACAGCACATCTCTGGAGCTCCAGGAAACCTGAAGAATTAAACCAAGTTAAGCCTGAAAGCTGAATCACCCTTCCATTTCAAAGCAACTTTGTGGGATCTCAGCACATCGTTCCCGATGTCCAGAGATGCCAGGAGAACCCGTGGGGGTCTCGAAAATCCTGGAATGTTGCCAGAAGTGTCTGGTGGCTTGATTTCGATCCATCCACAGAAATAACAAGAGTTTGAGGACAAGAGAATCACTTTAGAGTAAAAGGGTGTAAAAGAGACACATTTAGAGGGTGAAGTATAGACTTTAAGGTTTTTGGTACAGGGGGGTTATGGAGACAAGATGGAGGGATCAGGGCGTGTCTCGTCCTTCTTCTTTCTTCTTCTTGTCCTCCATCTCCTGTGATGATGTTGGCACTTGGGGATTGGTTTATGGTGAAGGTGCACTTGCTAACATGGGTGAAAAGCATTGGGAAATAAAGGTAAATATTATGTACGTAGATATTAGTATAAAAAGACATGACCGCCCCGTGGGTGGTCAGAGAGTGCCTGTGACTGCTTGCAGATCAGACCTCTGTTGGGCAGACAGAAAATTTTGTAGATAAGAAATAATAAACAATCTGAAGACCGAAAAGCTGAAGAGTCCAGACTCGTCCTTTAAAACGCGTGCCACCCAAGAACCACACTACCCGTGTCGGGGCAGAGACAGACAGCCGAACCCGACACAACTTCTGTCACTAAAGATGTAAGAAAGATTTTTTTTTTTTAAGTTTTATTAAACAGATGTTGTAGAAGCTTCACTGATCCCTAAGTCCTCTCTTCTGAGTGGAAATGTGTAGGATATGACACTGAATGCTAAGTTAGGAGAGGCTGGTGGTCCTGTTTCCAGCACTGAGCCCTCTGTCAGTATGGCAATATTTAAAACTACATCTGTATTCTCTTTTCTTAATCCTCCTTACCCTCCAGGTAAAAGATTAGAGGAGGTCAAAAAATAGAATCAGTAGAGATATTATTTAGGCTTGTCCTTAGAGGGGTGGGAGTAACTGCAAGAGCAGAACCAGTCAGCACAGTGACATAAAGCTTACAGCTCACTTTCTGAGGGGAATGTGTGTAGCAGCCTAGAGAGCTGTCCTGCCACACACAGCACACACTCCAGGCAATGCCCCTGTGCGTGCCTCTCACCCTTGAGCACAGGAATGAGGCAATCTCCCTGGGTGCCTGAGCTGTGGCAGTGTCTCGCTGTCTGTGTGACCATCCCACCTCAGGATTGCTGTCCTCAGCCTACTGCAGCATAGGGGATCTCTGTGGACCTATCCCCACTGAGGAGCTGCTGCTTGTATTCTTGTTTTTGGAGTTAAATGGTCACCAGCAGTCACCTATAATCCTGCTGGTCACCTATTCCCAGTCTGCTTTACTTGCATCCTTTTTAAAGTCCATTAGCAGTGGCCTCCTGAGGTAACACTGCCTTCTGATCTTCAGCCCAAAGTGTGTTACCAGGACCCACCCACTGGGATTAACAGCTTATATCCAACTCTTTCCAGTGCATGTCTAAACCATTACAGGAGGGCACATGTAGTTCATATCTCTTCTGGCAGGACTTTCAGGTAAGAGTCCCTCATGATAATTATCTATGCATTGGTAGATAATTATCATGATAATTATCTACCAGTGCATACAAGAATCAGTTGGAGGTTACAGATAAAGACCTCATTTTATCTGAGCTGTGCTTTTGGGTAGGTTTTATCCTGTCACAAGACTATTGATTTTTCAATGTATAAAACATTTCAAATTGAAAACTTTGGGTATAGCAGCCTATAGATAACAAATTTTAATGTGTGGCACATTCTTGCTGTATCCCAGAATAACCTTCTTTCCTTTCCTCTGTTTTGCTTTAGCAGGAAACGTGACAACTTACAAGTGACATATCCTGACCCCTGATCCCAGTTTGGTTCAGTTTGTCAGTTCGCTGACTTTTGACTTCCTACTTCTGCCTTCCACTCCTGGGTAGGCAGCATCCATTTGTTCTGTAATATCTTGACCTGTTTTGATACATTCAGAGAGTTTAGAGCAAAGCAAAAGGAATATATTTAATATAACTAAGACAGTTGATTCAGTTAATCAAAGAAGGAAATAGTACTGGGAAATGTATAGAACTAGTTGCTCTTCATTTTTCCTCCAAGATTTGAAGCCACAGTTTTGATACAAGATCTCCATGAGTACCTGTGAAGATCAGTTTTTTCTCATAGTCAATACCTTTGTTTTCGTGTCTTGTGAAATATTCCAAATATTATTAATGTGTCATTTGTGCTGTCGCCAAAACAAATGCTGGTAGAGAGTGTGCTGCAAGGAACAATGTGAAATATACCACATGGCTATCCATCTGCTTCCAGACTTACAAATACAAATCATAACCACTCCTTTTCATTTATCATTTGATGCTGAGATTTGAATTTTAATCTTCATCAATACTTGCTAAAACACATTCATATACATGTGAAAATGTACCTTCAAATGGAAATATCCTTAAGGTTTCAGGCTGCAAGAAAAGTCAGGAAAAAGTTTCTGCTGAATTTTTTCCAGTTTCTTAGGAAAGTAATTTTTTTTTTCAGTGTTTCAACACTGCTTTGTTTCTTAAGTATCTCAGGACCATATAAGAATTTAGATAACAGCACATTTTTCTGTGCAGTCCTTAAATGGTATTTACCTACTTTGGTACTGAGAACTTTTAACTGAGGTACTAAACAATTGTTCATGGAAGAAGAGGGGCAAAAAAGGAAAATTGCAATGGAAAACTGGAGCACTGATTTCATTTGAAAAGGAAAGGAAAGTCAGGGTTTGTAAATAAAGAGGCAGAGCAATCGTGAACTGCAAAGCTAAACACAAGACGCCAAAGAAAAAGGAAGAAGAAAAAAACCTGTAGAAAAGTATAAGAGAGCCTGCAGAAGACAGCTGTTTAAATTTGAGTTTGTATCATGGAAATGCATGATACTGAAATTGTTTAAAACTATGCTAAGATTAGAATACTGACAAGATTAGAAATATAAAAGATCAGCTAATTTCAAATCTAGATACTACCAAACATCAAGTAATATATTTTCAGTTTTCTTGGTGAAAATTGCATGAATGGGTCACTAAATATTTATTATTCCTCCTCAGTGCACATATCTTTACTTTTAAATGCTTCTTCTGACTGCAATTTCCTTCTTTCCTTAAAAACTTGTTCCTTATTATCTCTCACTATCCCAGCCACAGCAGCACCTAGAAAGACTGAAGTACAGATACTTGCAGGGTGTGATTGTACAATATATTTGTCTCAGGCAGCCTGCTTGGTGATGAAACAGAACTGTGCCACCAGCATCAGCTCTTCAGAAGAGATGTTTATTCATGGTCACGAGTCCCTTGGCACCAGCCTAAACTGAAACAGCAACCCCCAGGCAGGCCTGATTGCCATCAGTCACTGTTGTATCATGAACTGTGGAACAAGCAACCCATCATATCTTTTCAGCAGCTACAAGGTGTCATGCATCATGTCAGTCTACAATGAGGGGAAGTTAATTAGGGGCTCTTTGACAAGACACAGAAAGATAGCTTGTGATACCAAGAGGCTGGCAAGCAGATGTGCGAGACTGTGGTAAAAGCTAACTTCACAGCAAAAACACTGAACTCTGGGCAGCTTAAACAAATTTTAACAACACAGTGGTGGTACAAGATTATTGGTATTTTCCTGGGAGTAAGTTTCTGCTAATGCTTAAAATACTGGCTAAAGGAATACTTTGTATTAGGGTGGACCTAATAAATTTGTTTGACTATTATTTTGAGGTGTCATACTCCTATGCCTTCATCCTGTTTCTTTCTCATACGAAAAACTTACCCAATAAAATGATGCTTAGCATATACACCAAGTTATACCGACCAATGCCAGATTTATATAAGTTGATTGTATCTGCAAGGGAGAACTCACAACACCATGAAAACATGGAAACATTCAAGACATTTCCCTCATGATGGGAATACAGTTTTGGGATTGAGATGTTCGGCTGATGCTCTGGAACAGTTACTGAAATATCAGATTTCCCCTTAACTCAATAAGTCAGCACACAGCCAACCTCTCCCATAAATAGACTTAACTTACCACCAGTAGAGAACATCTTTCAAAAATATTTTGGTGCTTTAGGGAGTTAAGTTTGGAAATCCTAGCTATAGGTGTATGTCCTTTTTCAGTTTAAACCATGAAGTCAGGCATTAATCCCAGATACAAGGCTGTGGGTAGAGCCATATATCACTCACTACTCCTGTGTGTTGCCTTCCCCATCAAAATTATTTGCATACATAAGGAAGCTCTTGTCACCACTGTGACAGAAAAAACCTGCAAAGGAGTGAAGGAAAATGTCTTCTTTAGATAGAAGTCTCAAGTACTAAAAAGTGAACAACGATAAATAGTGGTTCAGGTTGTGCTCTTTGCCTCAGCTGAAACAGGGGATTTGGCTGGAGAAAGCACTTTTACTGGAGGATACTGGATCTTAGCTGTCATTTGACAGGTAGCAGCTGTTAAGTAGCAAAAATGGATTTGCTAAACAGGCAACAGTATAAGAGATTAATTTTAGAACTGAGTCAAGTGCATGAATTCAGACTTCAAATACATAAATTTGATTGCAACTCACCCACTTCATTTGCTCAGGAAGGCTCACCTTATCAGTTACCACTGGGGTTTTGTGTTAGGAAGCTGTACCTTGCTTCCTGTCAGCTCTAACTTGGCTGGTCATGTGAAAGCTCAGTCTTCCCATCCAAGGAGTAGATTTGTTCAGTCTTTTTCTTTACATGGCAAATACACAGCAAACAATGCGACCTTATTCTTTAAATCAGAGCTCACACCTGCTCTTTATAACTGTACTGTTGGGTTTTACTTCATCAAATCATGCAGCAAAATGATTTGAGATGAGATGATGAGAATGATGAGACAAGACTCTCTGAAGGCCTGCTAATGCCTTAGCGTGCAAGGACTCAGTTGCACCAATGGCATAAATGTTTTATAAAGCAGGCCATTCACACCTGGTGGCCCTACAACTGACTGCACCTGCTGGCACATACAGATGGCTGAGCTATACTTGGTGTATTGAGTGTGGGAAGGTGAGATACAAAGTTCTGCCAAAGAAAAAAAAAGGAAAGTAAAATAGGAAACCATGACTAAGGTTAAGTCTGATTTATTTAGGAAAGGTGTGAGTTTGGGGTTTTTTGTGGTTTGGTTTTTCAGGTTTGTTTTTTTTTTTTTTTAGGAATGAAGCAGTGCCAAATGGTAAAGCAATAATTAAACTAGAGTTAAAATTTGATTAAACAGAACACGATGAGGGGAAGAGGGAAATGAGGCCAGCAGACAGCATTCCTAATTAACATTTATCCCTCTAACAACCAGACAATTAAGATCTGACAGGAAGGGTCAGGAAAATATAATCATTTCCAAAAACTCCAAATCAGATGAAGCAGCAAATTGCAAGTTCTTATGTGGGATCCAGATGAATATATGGGTTGCATAAGCCAAATCCTAAAATGGGTTTTCCTGTCTGTGTGGAGCTCAGTTTGCTGCAAACAAGATTGATGCAGTGACTTCCTCATTCATCTTCTTTTCCCCCAACTTTTTCATTTATTTGCTGCCTTTGATGTTGAGCAACAGGATTATGTCAAGGAAAATTAGCAACCTATGCCCATCAATAACTACACTAAATTTCTTGCAAGCTGTATATTATAATCTCTCCTAGGGCTAGATTAAAAAAAAATCAGACTGGTAAACTGGGTCTTATATAGATATGAAATGTTTAAATAAGAAGCTGTAACCCTGAAAATCCCAGTTTATCTGCTATGTCATAACAGCACAGACATCTTACTTTTACCTTAGCCCATAAAACTGCTTCTGTATTTTCAATAGGCAGAAAAATAAGAGGCAAAATTACTCCTGAGTTATTATTGTGACCATAGTGGGCAAACACTCAACTACCCTTGCAGACTAACCTTATCAATGCTTTACTCTATTCAGTATAGTAAAGCTGAAATATAAGGCTTTTTAACTGAAACAAAATAACACACTATTTCAGTGTAAGAAACAGAGGAGAAATGAAGGTAAATTTGTGAAGAAAGATTATATGACAAAGTAACAGGAAGGAGAGATCCAGGTGAAAGGAGAGGTTAACCAGCAAGTACTTTTTCAGCTTTAGATGTGTTTGATTAACTATATATTTACTGCATTATATGTTATAGGTTTCTACCTACAGTTCTACCCAGCAGTCTCCCTTACATCAGATTTTTGCACACATCTGCAGTGGTGGGTGCAGAGGCAATGCCACAGGTTCTGTCCATTGCCATCCCTGAACTAGGGCCTGGTGGAGTGCAGTGCTGGGACTGATTGAATCACACAGGTGATCTCTGCATGGCACAGCTATGTTAAAAGTCCTTCTTTAGCCTTTCCTTCTCTCTCTGATGAATATCTTTTAATGGCTACCATGGCATTTCCCTACTTTGTGCAGGAGAACAGGCTTAATGTATTCAACTGCAAAACACGTTCAGATTCTACAGTCATTAGTGCCATACAATTCTATGAAAGGAATCATAGTGCATAAAATCAGCAAGTGTGTTAGGTTAAAGAGATTCTATAATGTGAAAGGACACATATAAATTTTGATAACATGAGAAAAAAAACAAGTTGTTGCAGAACCAGGGAGCCTTCATTTCCCAGCGCTGTCACTCTTTTCAATCCTGAAGAAAGGGAAAGCATGAAATCACAGACTGTTTTACAAATATTACCTTGCAAGATCTGCAAGATTGGTTTATGTAGCTATAATGGCATCTGCAATTTGAATTTCATAATCTTTGTTATGGTTTTCTGCATATGCATTTATTTTACTTGGTTATAAAAACTTAAATGTGGAAGGTAAGTTGGTACTTCAGAGGGGGTTAACTCAAACCAATCTGTCATTTTACTAGACTTTGGGCTGCTTCAAGAGACTTGCTGCCATAAACCTCAATTTAAAAAGGTTTTGTCTGTATGTTATACCAGTCTACCTTACTGCAAAGTCCTCCTTTTGAACACATGGTCTTGTTAACAGTTTAAAACTGAGAGTTTAAACAGTTTAAAACTGTTCCCAGTTTAAAACTGAGAGAATACTTATTTATGATAACTATGAAAGTATTCAAAGAACTTCAGAATTAATAGTATTTCTTCCTTAAATATGACAAAAGCAATGACCTGAAAAGATATTTCACATTTCACAACCTTTGCAGAAGCCATACTGATGCTTTTACTGTAATTGAAAGCTTTCTTTTATAGACTTCCCTGTCATGTCCCTAGCAGAAGTTACCATACAACAGAATAGCATACACTTGATTTGTTCTCATCACTTCCGTTTCCTATAAAAACTGGTGTACTATCAATTAACAGTCTATTATGTTTCATTATTAAAATGAATAATGTTATTGATTTAACATAAAATTAGTGTATTTTACAACATGTTTCTCATATCATCATAGTCTATTAACAGTCCTGGCACCTATTGTCAAAGGCTCATAAAAGCTACTGGACACCAGGGAGCAGTTTTTGTGGCTTCAAAAAAAACAATTTTCATTTAACCTCTTTCACATTGCCTTTAGTGCTCTTAAAGCAATATCCATTCTCTGTAAATGGATCAAAATAAGGCTTGTTGACGGGTAAATGTTCCATGGAATTGCATATGCCCAAACACTTGCTGTCATGCAAACTGAGAAAAAAAATAAATCTCAAGGCAGTGTGTAAAAGGCAGAATAAGTATTAGATGTGAACAGTGAACACTGGAAGTAATCCCTTTCTTTCTCTCTCCTGTGTGTGAATATGTTTGTCTTGGTGCTTTTAAAGACTGGCAATTCCTAGAGCAAAGCTAAGATTTTGCTTTATGGTTTCTACATTACACAGACATTATTGTTTCACAGTAATTTTGTTGGTTTGTAACCTTACTTGATTTCACTTTCCAGCTATGATACTTTTCAACAATGTAAATGCAACACTTCAAATCTACACATGCTATCTATAAATCATAACACACAGAGCAAACAACATTAATCAACTTCATGTAGCAATGAAACTTTTGTTTGAATTAGTTCTAATTCTGTGAAGTTTGGGGTTGATTTCTTGGCATAGAATAAATCAAAACAATTCCATAAGATTTACTTTCTGTCTCCTGATATTCTAGTTTTTGGATGATTGTCCTCAATCTTCATGCAGATGTACTAATAAATTTCTCTGGGCTGTAGAAATATATGTGAGAATTTTAAAATATATAGCTAATTAACTTTGGAACATTTTCTACAACAACTTGATGCACTGCTCTGGTACCAATGATCTGAAGATCACTTGTTAAAGGAGAGGCAGAGTGGAAAAAGCAGGAAATAACTTTATGAGTTAAAGGTTTTCTTCTCCATTGTTTGGCAGTTTTTTAAGCCATCCACCCTCCTGTCATGTAAATCAAGCAAGAACAAACTACTCTTGCAAATTGCAATCTAAATAATTTACTCAAATGAAAAGGTGATGAGGGAAATTTTTAGTTTGACATTTTCTCCTTATTTGTCATTAACCAACAACAATCAGCTATTTAAGCCTGAATCAGTACTCAAATTCAGTATTCATTCACGTATTTATTGTCCTTAACCCTAATTTTCATTTGGGTCCTCAAGCTGTGCAACTACCAAGTATCTGGAAAAACTTCTCAGAGCAAGACTACAAGATAATGCTCCTGATCCTGTCATACCTTCCAAGAGGGATGTTAGAGAACCCTTCTTTTCTCCATGCAAAAATCCCATCAATGAGCTAAAACAGGTATTAAGCTGACCTATTTTACTTTAGTTTTTAACAAAGATGGCAAAATACTTGCATATCTGGCTGGGACACACTATCTAAATTAGCATGTCAAGTGTAGTACTGCTTGTGAATTTTTTCCTATTCCTATCCAAAATTAATTTTTTCAGCTTAACACCTTTTATTAGTTAAACTATCAGTTGAGTAAAAGAATACCTTTCACTTCACATTGGGAAAGAAGGTGAAGCAATGGTGTGGCCATAGAAGCATAACCAACAGCTAAATGGTAAATCCCTTCCCATTTGATCACACGCTTGTATTTATGTGCCCCAGTTTTGTTAGGATGTTATCCAGATCAAAGTCCTACATTATGGCCTAAGTGTCACATGCTGTGTGTTAGGATCAGATCCAATCTACCCAGTGTGTATGCTAGACTAAGCACAACACTCTGGGAGAATGTTACAGAAATTATTAATATGCATAATTATTTTATGTTTTTATTGGAAGTAAACATTTATTATGTGATATTGTACTTACTAAGGCTGAAAATAAACAAGCAAAAGAAACCAAGTAAAAGGAATAATTTTTAAATGGCAGAAACTTTCAAATGTATGACCTCCTTTCTGGAAAAGACAAATAGAATTATTCTCAAAGTAAAACATCCTAAGTTGAGATCATATCCTTAGTAAAAAAGTATGAGTTCACACTTCATTAGATGAGCTGAACTGGCGTAGTTGTGTGAATTAAAAGAAAACATGATATATCTTAGGTGAAGATCAGAACCTTAATCCACACGTGTAACTCAGTACTTGAAAGTGGAATCTCAACTTTATTGAGACTGCTTGGGTGGTTCTTTCATTTCATATATGTTTAAGTGTTTTCCTGCATTAAAATACAAAAGAAAAGGAGTCAAATGTGGAAAACTCAGTATTGCACAGAACTTATCACTTTCAATTTTATAGAAGTCAATTCAGGCTGAAGAATTTCAGTATATGCAGGACCAATGTCTGGAAAGCAATCAAATCACAAGAACTAGACACGTATTTTGTCAAATTTTAAAAATGTGTTACAAGTTTTGAAATCTTGTGCATATATTATTTTCTTTAACATCCCAATGAATCATTTGACACACTGAATTAAATTTAATTTCCTAATATCTCCTCATCTTAGAAGAGCTTTCAGAGATATAAACACATGCGATTAAAGAGACACTGACTCCATCATATTTCACTTGAAAAATTCTAATAAATTATTCTTTAGAGAGCATTTTCAGTGGACTGAAATCTGTCAAAAAGTCTATAACAAAGAGTAATGAAAATTAACAGATATATAAGTAGATGGGAGGTATCCTGTGCTGACTCTAGAGGTCAGAGTTCCGACCTCCCTTTCATATGCTCATTGATAAACTGGGAAAGATTTGAGACATGAATAAAGCACAGAGATGATATTAAATGAAAGGATCTGAGGCAACTTTTCAAGATCAAGATGTACACCAAAAGTTCCTGGATAAGTATGAATAAAGAGAATAAATAGTTTTGATATACAGCATAAATTTTGCAAACTGCTTGTTTGAATATATTTCTGCTGTGGATTACTGTTGCAATCACTTTCTCTTAACAACTTACTGTACTTTGTACTTTCCCTTTCCAATTTTTCTTTCTCTAGATGCTTTTATGAATCTTCATTGACTATTTCCTGAATGGACTCTAGAGGTGCTTTTCAAAATATCCAGTTTACTTTTTCTGAAACTGGGCGTTAATTCACAGCACAATAATCTCAAGAACTCAATACACATGCAGATAATATCAGACTCTATTTTACTCCCTGTTTTCAGTGAGCAATGGACATACATTAGAATAAATACATGGATCATCTAGAGAAAATTCCAGACACAACTAAAGGATATGAGTTTATTTTTCAAAAGTACACAGAAGGACAAAGTAGCTGCAGGTGTGACAAGGTACTAAAAATATCCCCCTAATATATTTATGTTCTTTTTGCACAAGCAGAAATTAGGAATTAGAGCAGTGTGAAAATGATAAATTCTGTATTTTTCAAATTTCAATTTTGAACTTCTTGATTTGAGCTCTACAAGGTTATGATTTTTTGAAGACAAATTTTTCTTTGGATGCTTCTCTAAGTAACATGAAAAACCCCAAACTAATCAGTGTTGTAGAACACCCAAAATGAGACAGCCACCTAGCCAACCATAAGTACATACATCTGACTGTTTAATCTATTGTGCTTCTGTAATTTATGGTAAAAAAGCAGGCGTCTCTGAGGCTTCATCCATTTTGTTCTAAAGTAGGTGATTAATATAAGACAGAAAAATTATGAATTCCTAAAATTCTCAGTTTTCTATTTTTTAGACAGAAACATTTAATTCCATAAATAAGAATGGATAATATTTGGATATTTTTACAGTATTTCATTCACATTATTTTGGTCAAATGAAGTTTCATTAGCATAAATGAATTTGTCTAAATATTTGGCACATGTTTTGAAAAAATTATTTTGATTCAAACTTTTAAATCCTGTCTGGTTATTTCTCATGTGTAATGCTTTAAGGCATTTCTTTGTAATTAAATTTTCTTTGTAATTGCCCACTGCTAAACAATATTCTTTCTTACAGTTTAAATTAACATAAAGAAAAGCCAACGTAAAGAAAAAAACAGATAGATAGCGTGAATGGCAATTTGTAAAGTCCTTTTATAGTGCCAGAAATAGTTTGCTTTGGCTGTTTTAGCCATTAGGCTTGCTGCTGCTGGACTCTTATTAACCACTAATCTTAGCAGGATGTTTGAAATGATAACTTCAATACAGCTTTTTGTTTTCCCCTTTAATATCCTTTGCTTTTCACAGTCACTGAAGCTTAAGCATTTATATGCTTGTTGAATCTCTTGATGTAGAGCCATTATCTACTTTTTGGGTAGGAAACTGATGTGGTACAAACAAGCAGAGCAATAAATCATTTCATCACCTTTGTTTAATGCCTTGAAGCCCTTTCACTCCTTTTTTTCCCCCCTCCAACCCGAGACAGTGATCAGCTTCAAGAAAAATGAGAAAAGCACAATCAGAGCTCTCCGCAGGATTCCTAGGTCCTTGAACACTGGACCGTTAATGATCAGATCTTTTTTTTTTCGGTGCTCAAGTGCTAATGCATGGTTCTACAGGACAGAGAATGTTCAAATTTGCTGTTGTATTACTGACAACAGGAAAAAAAGGTTTACAGATCCAACATATAGTCCACATATTTGAATATTTGAAGAAGGCTGATAAATTCATGCAACTCTTGAAGGAATGCTGCTAACAAACAAATTCTTTCTTTGTCACTCTGTGTGCCTAAGGAATTGGCATGCTCCAAACCCCAAAAACTGCACACCTTATTGCTCTCTACAAGTCCCTGAAAGGAGGTTTTAGTAGAGTGGATGTCAGCCTCTTCTTCCAGGCAACAAGTGACAGGACAACAGGAAAAGGCCTCAGACTGCACCAGGGGAGCTTCAGGTTGGACATTGGCAGGAATTTCTTCATGAAAAGGCATGTTAAACATTGGAATGGACTGCTCAAGGAGGTGGTGGAGTCACTGCTCCGGGAAGGGTTCAAGAGACAACTGAGTGTGGTGCTTACTGCTAGGGTTTGGTTGACAAGGTGGGGCTCAGTCAAAGGCTGGACTGGAGGATATTAGCGGTCCAACCCAAATGATTCTGTGATTTTGCAATTCTGAGAAGACAAAAAATAGAAACCATAAAAAAACCCCAACACACCAAAAAACCCCGACCCTACAAACAAACAGCAATACCTCAGAACAAATGAATAAAACCAATCCAAAAAACAGTGAAGAAATTAATCTTCCCCAAATATAGTTATCTAAACTTTGATATTCTGTTTTGAGATATTTGACTAAGCTCTCTACAGAGAGCAGAGACTTTCAGAAGTATGTCTAAGGTCTGTGGGAGTAACTTCCTATTGCACTTAGTTCTTACTTTTGATCAAAGGGGACATCAAGTTCGTTAGGTCAGGCTAGAGAATGAATTTGAAAATCAATGTACAAATGCCATTCAAAACAGTAATTATGTTAGATTGCACCATACATCAATCTGGCTGTGGATTCTCTGTGTACTTCTTTAGGAGACACAGCAAAAATATCTGTCAAAAAGTATTAGGTGAAAAATACATGCAAGTCTGTATTTTATTAGTTCTTTTAATTCTCTCTTATGGTCTGGCTGTTTGCAGCTCCTGGATAGGGTGGATGGGAGTAATTGAACCACATGCAGACACAGTTGATGAGGACGTGCTTCCTGGGAAATAGAAAGGAAAAGGCACTTTCAGGGTTGCAATTCATTTCATTCTAAAGCAGACTTCTAAAATAATCTGGATTAATTATCCCTATTTGTCCAGACATGACTACAAATTCAACACCGGGTAGCTAGTAAAAGCACAAAGATTTACTGTAGAAACCTTTTCAGTTAGCTAATGTTATTCCTCTCTAGTGACATGTTATTTCAGATAAATGGTTTATTTATGATCTAATAAAGATTTGATTAAGTCTTTTCTAGGTGTATCTAAAACAGGTTTAACCTGGCTGTGTGAAATACTAATAGTGTATTTCCTAGTGTGTTTCCATGGCAGAGCCAACCTCAGCAGAGAGCTATTTTCACAGCTTCAAAAGCTGGCTTTGAATCTGAGGTCTGCTGTGCTAGGCTGTCAGTGCTGGTTACCTAAAAGTTGGTCTCAGAAGTTTTGATCTTGTCTTAGGCTGCATGCACATATAAAGCATCACAGTTTAACAGTGCTTTGGGCAACATTCATTTCAGCAATTCTTGTTTCCTGTGAACTTTTTAATAACCAACCACCTTTAATCTCCTCCATCCAGGTTATTTGGCTTGAGGAGTGCCTAAGGCCTAGCAGGATTAGCTTTTTTTTTTCCTTCTTTTTTTTTTTTATTTTTGGTTTTCCTGGTGCATTCTTTAGGCACTGAAGTAAAAAATACTCTGTGAATTTGAGACTTCATGTATTTTTCTGAGCTCCAAGGCTGAAAAAATTCCGTTTCTATGGACTTTGAACAGTTATAACTCTTAAACCACTGATTTTCTTCTGTACACCAAAGAAGGCATTTTAGAAAGAAGTTGAATTGAGGGAGCAGTTTTATGTATTTGAATAAATGGTCTGAAATGGAATCTTAAATTCAACTTTATGAATAGTGATGCTGTTTGGTTTTTGTTCTTTTTTTTCCTTTTGCATGTTCTCTGTATTCTCCACACATGTATTTGTAGCTCTGTTCACTTTTGTATTAGGAGCTAGTTTTCCCAGTACTTTTCCATGGCCTTTGTCCAAAGACAAAACAAATTCCAGACCCCTAAGCACTGGGAGGTAGAAGGCTCCATGCTATCTTGGTTTTTCCTGGGAACCGAGGCTGAGAACAACTCTTAGAGATACATTTCAGGAACAAAGTACAGCTAGTGCTGAAGGGGGGCTCCAGAGAAGGGACTTGACCTGGGGGGAAATTGCATCACCACTTGTCCTCATAATTGATGTTTTTTGTCAATTATGCTAATTTCCTAAAACCTATAAATGTGTACTCATCCTTGTAAGAGTGGGCTTTTGTAGACATCTTTCTATAACTGCCCCTGAAGGCCTTAATTTTTATATATATATATAATATAATATATATATATTACTCTTTTATATTACCTCCTTACTAAATTTGAGTTTCATTTCCAAGTTGGGCAAAAGGCAACAATAGCATATTAAAAATCTTTACCCCTTTACAGTATTGCAATACATTTATTATCCTCAAAATATTCATTTGTGACAGAAATAAAACCAACCACATTGCTTAAAACATTGCTGTACCCAACTAAAAGTCAAAAAAATCCCATGAAAGATCAGAAAAAAATCAAAATAAATGATCTTCCCTTATATTGTGGTAGGGTTTCCAGTCTTCAGGTGCTCTTGTATCTATTTTGAGATAGTGGAGAGTGCCATAGGAATGTGGCTTTTTTCCTATGTAGTGCAAGGAACACCATTTGCTCTGTTCAATAATGGAGGAAAAGCTTCAGTGAACTTTTTCAGTTACATCACTTAAGGCTTAACTGGGTCTTATTCATGTCCAAATCCGCTAGTGTAACACGCCTTGAAGTCAGGGACAGACTGTCGAATGACGTGGTGCTAAAGGTGTAAGTCTGTGTTTTGGCTACAAACATACTTATAAACCCCCTAAGATTAATTTACCTTTTCAGAGACAAATTCTGCTCAGGTGTGTTAAGTTTCCAAATGCAAACCGAAGTCACATCTCTGTTCATCTGAGAATACACAGTCAGGCCTGATAATGTTCATCTCTTCCCTTGCACCAAATCTCAGCAATGAAACACAGAGCTATTGTGGGAGCATTTGAGTTATAGTAAATATGTTGGCAGAAAAGCTGTTGGCAGCAAGGTATGTGGAATAAAAAAACTTCCTAGGCTGTTTAATCCAGTTGTGTGCATGAGTGTGTAAGAATACATACCTGACAAATAGAGAAGCAGCAGCCCTAGTCCTTATTGCTCACTTTCCTTTGTGTTTCCATTCCTCCATTCACACACCTACCTCCGTGGAATACAGGAAGGAGGGTTCTGCCTCTGAGTGCACAGTTTTTTATCAACAAATTAGAGTGGTCTGATATGTATTATAACGCCAATACTGTTCATAGAGCCCTGAACCTTTCTTTGTGCATTTAAATGACTGTTTTGAACTCTCTAATTTAGTGTCTGGCCATCTATATTTAAGGTGTTGACTTCATAGTGAAAAAAATGCATACAAATGGAAGCTAAAAAACCAAACCCAAAAAATTATCATAAAGATCAAGTCTCAAATCCATCTAGTTCAGAATATTTATTTACCCAGTGACAATAGCCATTATCAGATCACACAGAAAGGCATAAGCTTCTGCCTTTAGAAACCAGAAATTAGTTTGAACCATAGAGCCCAAGATTTATTATTATTTTTTTTAATGTAAGTTCTTCGTGTCTGATGTCTCTTGATGACTCACTTTTTGACAAATGCTCTACTTTAATCCAATGAGGACTGAGTGAAAATCTTTTCTTTTAGTCATGAATTTAATATAGTCACAATTTAAAGGAAATTTGTTTAGAAACTGAATTTATAAATCATCTTGTCAAATCATTTAAAATTGGACTTGTTCAAAAGTGGAATATTATTATTCCTATAAGAATCTACCTTATTTTCATTCATCAATGCACTAACATTTCAAATGAATGAAATTGAAGTCCACTGCTGTTATTTTCTTTTCCTAGTCTATTATTATGGTTGTATCACATATATTTCAATACTAATAAAGCTTTATTGCTTTACATCTTGAATATGATGAATTTTGGTTTAGCTTTTTGTCTGACAGCCAAAGAAAATGATCTAACTTTTACCAGAGAGATGAGGGTGTGGAGGGGCAGAGTTACATTTGTATGTTTCATTTGTTCTAGGATGCTTAAGTCTTGTCTTTTTTTTGCAAAGCTAACTTTTGCTGATATAATCAGTTCAAACAAGTTTATAAAATTAAACAGACCAGCACATACATTTGTCCTGTAAACGTCTCAGTTGAGAATGTTTAGGTATGATGAGTTAGCACTTTGAAATACAAGCAGCTGGCATATGATTGCATTGTGTGTTGGGTTTTAATAAAGGTAATAATTTGATAATACTAATGCACTTTCTTCTAGATTCACTGGCTACAGTCTAAGAGAAGAAGGATATTTATAGTTATATGGAAAAAACTTAGACTTCAGTAATGATAAAGTTTTAGTTAGCTGTTTAATCAAAGGCTAGTTTAAGTTTGATCTAGTTAAATTTGATTTGGTTCCTGCAGTCTGAAACGTTACTCTTACACTAAACAATACCTTTTATCTGAAAAAAAAATCTAATAAATAAAATAATAAAAAGTGTTCTGCAAAATTCAGCTAAAAATTCATCAGGTTATGGAAGCTCAGTTGAAAATCTTTGAGCCAAGCCAAAATAAAAGAAACATGGAGTACTAATTTTGTTATTTGCTCTTTCTTTGAATTTTTGATGTCTTCTTTAAACTGAAAAAAAAGAAAAACAACTCCATTAAAATTTATTTTCATCATTATAAAAAAAATAAAATAGTCAATGAGATTTTTTTTCCTTGGAAGTGTTATCATTTAGAAAATCATAATACACCTCTCTTAAAGAATAATTCCTTTGGTGCTTATAGTCTAGTCTGTTATAGATCCTACAGATCTCAGCTCTAGTTGCTGGATGGAAAACAGTGGCAGTTATTCCTCAGCTGCTAGATTTGCAGAACAATTGCTAGGAATGTAGGATTTTCTTAGCAAACAGCCTTAGAGAAAAGCAGTTTCAGGGTACTCACATGGATTCTCCCCTGCACAAAATCAATTTTTGTATTTTCTTTCCTGTCTTGAAAAGTTAATATCTTTTCCCACCCTACAAAACTGGCATTTTCAAAAAGGATCTTTTTTGGTAGGATAAGCATGCCCAGTGAAAAATCTGAGGCATTCTATTTCAGCTCTTTGCATCATTTATAATTCCTCTGGTCTTTTTAGTTTGTCTTCTGAGTGTCACTGTAATTCCTTTATGTAAAACTCATATTAGGTGATGAACCCCAGGAAATTTATTTTCCAGTTATCTCCTGACAAACTATCAAACCATGAATTAGCCACTTATGTGCTAAACCACAAACCATGACACCACATATTGGTGACCTGAATTCTCTGTTCTACAGCCAGGTGATTAATTGGAGGCAAAAAGTCCAGCACTAAGGGAGGTAGTGCAAAGCTCAGATTCAAGAGCAGCTGAGTCGGCCATGAGGCTGTTTTGAGGATATTCAGGAGAAAGTTGTTTCTACCGCTTTGGGAGATGAAACATGAATTGCTTTTATGAGCATCAGAGCAGTCATCTTTGCATAGGCTACTTTTCACACTTATCCTACTTTGCTCAGAGAGCATCCCTTGAGATCCTCAGAGAACTTGCTCTTTTTAGTGTCCTAGTATTTTTATTCAGAAAAAGTCTTAAAATTGGAAGTATCTATATAGCTTCAATTGATCTATATAGCTTCAATTGATCTATATAGTTTCAATTTTACTTATAAATAGCATCCAGTTTGCATGAGTTACTTTTGCTTTTAACAAAACAGTTTTGAAAAACTAAACTAGGAATGAGAAATAGAAATAACTGCATTGGACATTGAGAAATTAATAAAATTCTAAAATTTTTTAGATAGAAGTATTGTATATAGTTATAGAATCACTACAATGAATGCAAAAATGTAGTATATGAAAAGAATAAGTGATTAATATGACTATGACCCCAATACCAGATAGGAAATTACACAAGAACGAAAACAGATATTTTTCTTAGGTGTAGTAGTTTTGGAAGTAGATAACTTCATAATCTAACAGACTGATAAAGGAGCTGACATTATGATACTGCGATGGAACGGCGCAGTGTGCTGGCTGATAGATGTGAAAGCTGCCAAGTTTGCAGCACAAACCTGAGGGAAATTGGCTGAGTTCAAGGGGAGGTTACATAGCATTCAATGGATAACGAATTTTTGTCTGGAGCCTCTGCTTTGTCTGCTTGTGGCTTCATGAAATGACTTCCTCCAAAGCTGATGAAAGTTGCTGACTCCATTTTGCTTCACAGGTATTAATTAAGCCCTTGCAAATCAGATGGCAGTTTGCCCTGCTGCTTTCAGCTGCAACAGGGAGAAAAGAAGTCGATGCACTCCTAAATTGCAGTGAATACATTGCTGATTCATATTCAATATGCTTTTGTATTACACAATTTATTTGGGTTCCTGCTAGTGCAGCTCCCACTCCTACATGACGCAGCCATCTAAAATCTCTTAGATAACCATTGTGTGCCCATCTCTTCATCATTCACTTTTCTATCCATAATCAACAATCTAGAAAAACTAGTTTGTATCTATTTGTGTTTCCTTGCAGAGACTTTAATGGTCACTGCCTCCTGTAAAACCTGATGGACAGTAGAGTGGGAGAGGGAAAGGGCACAAACATATTTTTACAGAGGCTGTCCTTCCACCCTTCTGTTGTATCCAATCCAGGCATCTCGCACATGATTTGTTCAGAGCATTTCTTACCTTAAGTGATTGTGTCCAAAAATCATTTTACTCCCATCTATATCATCCTTTCTCTATATATATGTCTGTTTCTGTAGTTCTTGTAGCATTTTGTCCTCTCTTATCCATTCTCTTGGCAGCATTTTGCAGCAAATATCAAGATTCAGTGAGACACATTTTGCCTCAGAGCAAGCAGAAACCAGAGCACAGTACCAGAAGTCCTATATTTTTTTGTGTACCTTTTTCCCTTTGTTGACATTCAAAACTCCTCCTTATTCAATGTTGTCTGTTAATTCATTAATTTATGTTTTTCCCTCTCATTAGTCCCTTTTGGAGATGTCAAACAAGGCTTGGGACTGATCTGCAGAGATTCTCCAATAGACACTAGTCTCTCAACAGATGGACTACAGCTGACTACTTTCCTACAGCATTCTAAGATTTAAAAACTAGACTGCAGGCTTTGTGGGGAAAAAAAACTTTACAACTTCATATCATAATGAGTCATGTTGTAGCTCATGCACAATTTAGCGTTTGTTAAAAACAATTTATTGAATGCTAAAATATTGCAAGAAATATTTCTGTTTTCAGAGAAATCTATCTAATGTGCTGCAGCAGAACACTTACTTGATTATAATTTTTTTACCTCTATTTTTTGGTATTATATTTTCTTCTTTTAATCAGCCAGATTTCCCTAAATATGTCTATTGTTTCTATTTCGCCTTTCCTCCAGCTCCTGATAGAAGACAGACAATGCAGCACAAAAGCAATGCTTATTCAAAGTAACTCTTAGATTTTAAGTGAAGCAGGAATAATTATGACCAATGTTTATCACTTGCGAAAACTCCAGAAATTCCCAGTTTATGTCTGGAGACATTCACATCTTTTTGATGCTTAGCCCTAAGACATAAGATTAAACTTCAAGTAAAGAAGTGTAAGAGTCTAAACTGAATTTTAACAGACTTCAGTGCTTTTTATTTGTGCTCAGTACTATTCTCTTTCAGACTCATAAATCAAAGAACATCCATTTGGAATAGGATCTTCACTTTTGTACCATTACAAGCATTCAATAGCATAAACGAATGTAACATATATATTTTAAATTTATGCTTTATATATTAATTCCCACAATTTTAGTTTTCTTACTTATTATATCAAAAACAGTGTTGTAAATCATTCTTCATTTGATCCAAACAGTGTGTTTGTTATTGCACTGGTTGTGGCTATGATAAAGTCAATTTTCAAAGTTAATTTGAAATTAACTTGAAACAAAGTTAATTGTTAAAACAAACTTTAAAAGGCAATTTTTAAAGTTAATTTTTTATCAGCTATTATGGGATCTGGTTTGGATCTGTGACCAAAACAGTGTTTGTAACACAGGGATATTTTCATGTTATCTGAGCTTTGCTTACCCAGGCCTTTTCTGCTGCTCACCCAACTCCACCAGCAGGGAGGCTGGGGGTGCACAAGGAGTTGTGAGGAGACACAGCCTGACCCCAACTGACCCAAGGGATATTTCAGACCATATGGCATTTAAAGGTGGGGAAAGGAGAAGGATGGAAGGATGTTCAGAGTGATGAGGATTGTCTTCCCAAGTAACCATTGCACATGATGGGGCCCTGCTTTCCTGGAGATGGCAGAACAGCTGTCTGCCTGTGGGGCCTGGTGAATGAATTCCTTGTTTTGTGTGTGTGGCTTTTGCTTTACCTATTTATTTCTCTTTATCTCAATCCATGGGTTTTCACGCTTCCTTCTTATATTCTCTCCCAGCTTGGCTGGGGGAGAGTGGAGGAGTGGCTGGGTAGCATTTAATTTTTCACTGAAGTTAAACCCTGATAGTTATTTTTTCTGTTCTTATGCATTTATGAAGTTTATGTATTATGACATATAGTGAATGTGGAAAAGAGGACAGGCCACTTGGGAGGATTACAAGAATGTTGTCAGGGATGTAATGTGGAAAGCTATTTGGAATTAATGCTTTCAGGCAATGTCAAGGACAACAGGGCTTCTTCAAGTACAACATTAGCAAAAAGAAGATGGGAAATTAATGTCCTCATGATGAATGAGATGGATGCTCTGATGATGGAGGATACAGAGAAGGTGCAGTTAATGAATGCCTTCTTTTCTTCACTTTACTGTCTGGAATCCAAGACCCTGCAGAAAAGAAAATCTGGAGAAAAGACGACTTTCCCTTGGTGAAGGATGATGGATTTGAGATCATTTGTGCAAACTGAAACCAACAAATCCATGGGTGCTGACAGGATTCACCCACAAGCGCTGAGGAAGATGGGAAATGTTATTGCTAAACTACATTCCATCATCTTTGAAAGGTCATGGAGCACAGGGGACTTGCTTGAGGACTGGAGGAAAGCTAATGTCCCTTCAGTCTTCAAAAAGGGAGAGAAGGAGTACCCAGGAAAATATAGAGCATTCAGCTTCTCCACAGTCCCAGGAAAAGTGATAGAAAAACTCATTGTGGATGTCATCTTTACGTGTGTGGGGAAAAAGAAGGTTTTTTGGAGTATTCCACATGGATCCACCAAGAGAAAATCATGTTTGATGAATCTGACAGCCTTCTCTGAGGGTGAGACAGTCTGGGAGAGCAGTGGACATTGTCTACCTGAACTTCTGCAAGACTTCTGACAGTCTCCCATAACATCTTCATAGGCAAGCTCAGGGAGTGAGGATTGGATGAGTGGACAGTAAGGTGGATTGATAACTGGATGAATGCCACAGCTCAGAGGGCTGTGATCAGTCGTGCAGAATCCAGCTGGAATCTGGTAGCCAGTGGTGTTCCCCAGGGCCAGTTCTGGATCCAGTCTTATGCAATTTATTCATCAATGACCTGGATGAAGTGGACCCTGAGCAAGTTTGCTGATGATGCAAAACTGGGAGGAGTGGCTGGTAGACCAAAAGGTTTCCATTCAGACAGATGTGACAGGCTGGAGACTTGGGTGGAGAGGTACACAGTGAAGTTCAAGGAGCACAAATGCAGGGCCCTGTATCTGGGGGGAAAAAAAAAAACCTCATGCACCAGTACAGGTTGACCTTCTGGAAAGCAGTTCTGTGGAACAGGGAGTCCTAGTGGAAAATGAGTTAACCATGATCCAACAGCGTGCCTTGCTGGCTAAGGTGGCCAGTGATACCCTGGGGCTCATGAGAAAGACTGTGGCCAACAAGCTGAGGAGATCCTGCCACTCTGCCTGAATTAGGCCATGTCTGGAATACTGTAGCCAGTTCTGGGCTCATCAGTTCAAAAAAGACAAGGAACTGATGGAGAGGCTCCAGGGCAGGTCATTGGAGAACATCTTTTATGAAGAAAGGCTGAGAGAGCTGGGCTTGCTCAGCCTGGAGAAGAGAAAACTGAGTAGGGACATCAACAATGCATACAAATATCTTCACAGCAGGTGTCCAGATGATGGAGACAGGCTCTTTTCCATGGTGACTATAGTAGAGGAAATATATTTGAATTTCTGTATGGATGCTTTGCCCCAGAGGTCCCGGTTGCCCTTGATGGGCTGCAGCTGCAATGTCCTTAATTGGGCTGTAGCTGTGACCAATGAAGATGACCGGGATAAAAGGGGGCGGGATAGCCAGTCAGGGAGAGCCTTGGAGGAGCCCTGACTTGAGAGAACAGCATGCAGAAGAAGGAGTCAGTGAAGATCTGCAGCCATGAGAATATGCCAAAGAGGTATGGACTTTAGAAGTCTGATAATATCATTGAATAACAACAGGTGACCGCTGACAGAACAAGGCACAGTGGGAACAAACTGAAACACAGGAGGGTCCATCCAATCAGCTGAGCCTGGGCAATCCAAAGCCCTTATAAAAAGGGCAGCCATAATAAACTTGGGGCTGTTTGCTAAGGACTCTTGGTGTTTCATGTGTCTGTCTCCAACCCATAACAAGAGAACTGTAACAGGCTGCCCAGAGAGGTTTTGGAGTCTACTTCTCTGGAAATACTCACTACCTGCCTGGACATGATCCCATTCAAACTACTCTGTGTGAAGTTGTTTTAGAGGAGGTTGGACTAGATGATCTCCAGAGGTTCCTTACAGCCCCAGCCATTCCCTGATTCTGCGATTCTCTGTATTTCTTTTACCTTGTTTTTTATTGCTGCATGAATATTGAATAGCTATATCTATATATATGTATACATAAAGATTTTTACTTTCCTTTTCAAGTTGTTTTCCATTTTGACCAAGTGGTTATATTGAAATGCTTTTATCCCCACAGAGATGTAAAGAAGTGTAGGTAAATAAGATAAGAAATGACTCATAAACTTCCCAAGTCTAATAACCTTCACAGAAGAATTTTGGATTAGAACATCCAGCCCTAATATAAAAACTGAGAGCTATATATGCCAACCCTTCTCAAGGTGGAGGTTTTAAGATGGAATTCATGCAAAAAATGAATTAGACTATGGGGAGTTGTAGGTTTTGGATTTCATTGGAGAATGAGTTTTCCATTGTTAAAAGTCAGGGGGTTTCTTTCTAGATGACAGTGAAACACAGTCTTGGATAGTGGAATAAAGTCAACATCCTTTAACTTTATTCACAGGCTGAAAACACCAAACTATTTCAACAGTGCTAACATCTGTAAAAGGGCTAATCTAGCTGGGAAAGACTGAGTTTCCCATAGTCATCACAGACTGTACAGCATGGCCTGGTCCTAATACACTTCATGCCAGCAAGGAGCAGCTGCCTTAAACACAGAAAGTATTTTCCATATTTCTCCATGTCCCATTGCCCGGATGGCCTTGATGCCAGCAGCAGCTGGCTTCAGCTTTTCCCTGCTGTGATTTTTAACTCAGCTGTTCAGGGATAAGGTTGGAATTGGCTGCTGTAGAAACTGAGAAAGATGTTCATTAGGGAGCAGGGGAAGCAGCAGCTGAGTGGCTGCTGGAAAGGAGCCTGCATGAGGCTGACATGCCATTCCCTGGAGGACAGAAGCAGCTGTGGAGAGGAAGAAAGGGGAGGACGTTCCTCAGATTTCATCTTACTCAGAGGAGTATAGGCATTTCTGAATATTGGTGACTATGTGAAAATTTAGGGCATATCTAAATTATGGTCAGTTCCTACCATTCCTTTATGCAATAGTGTTCATATTGAGCTTTGTTCCAAGAGACAGGAAAGTAAACAGGGATTTTGTACAGCTTAAAGACTGGGCATCCAAAAATGGCAGTGCAGGAAGAGAAAGCCTTGGCAACAACTTGTGACACTGTGTCCAACATGAAATAAAGTCTCCCAGGGAGACCTCAATTTCCCAAGGAGAACAACCCAGCTGGGTTGTTCTATCCTGTTTCCCAGCTGGAGAACAGGAGAGAGTCCTGGGACCTCCTGCTCAGACATCTGGAGCTTTCCTGACCAAAAGCTTATTAGTTTTGCAACAATTGTAGATATGATCCTCCCTCAATATTGTGGAAGGTTAAATTAATAACTTCTATTGCTAATACCTCTTCTTCTGGAGAATGAAATACAAATGGTGACCAACAGAGGCTAGCAAGCATATAAAGTGAAGGAGGAGTGGAAATCAAATAGAGTATATGTGTATACATAGGCAGTGTTTAGCCTTTCCACTTTTAATAATACAAGGTCACCTATCTCATGCATGTTGTTGCTGAATTCTAACACAATTGAGGGAGTAGGTGGAGGCTGCATTTCTTGGGTAAAATTGTGGACAAAAGAAAGAAAAGTAGGAAACTTGTGAATGGGGAGAGGTAAGATAGAAGATGATAGACAAAAAAACCAGCTGTGTTTTGGAAACTGTCCTTTTGGACTTAATATTTCCAATTTTCTTGATGGCACAAACATGCTATTCTAACTTACACTGATCAAATTTGAAATGAGAGGGGTGGAAATAAATGGTTTTCCCTCATCTTACATGACAGAAGACAAGCAGCTCACTGAAATAACAACATATCCCCAGTAAGTATCAATTCATTTCAGAGGGGAGAAGAAAACATGAGACAAATAGAAGCCTAGGTTCCTATGTACATGCTTTGTTGTCATATGTGTTTCATCTTTTATCAGCTACGTGTCTAGTAATCCTATTGAATCTGAATTCTGTGATAAGCTTGGAATAGTGCCAGCGAATTTACCTTTCTTTTCTCTTTCATTCCTGCAAGAAGTTCAGTGCAAGACCATTCATTTGTATTGTTAACATAACTTACAACCTAATGGTCATCCCAATTTTTAAAAAAATTCCTGAAGTAGGCGCTTAGCTTATACATGTTGCTGACTGAAGTTTTATTTCAATTTATTCTGGATAAGCTTCTAAATTTCTATATATTCTCATTTTATATAAAATAAGGTCCCAGACTTACAATGGACTATGATGAAATAAATTTTTTTTAAGCTGCATGCAATAATTGTTTTCTAGTATCAAGGGAAACTTCTTGTTTTCTGCTATTGCAATGATTAGTTTGAACATTGTAAAATTAATTTTTACTGTACTTTTAATATACAATGATAATAACTTATCTTGTACTAAAGTAAGGAACATTTTAAAAAGAAGTGGAATATGGGAAAAAGCCAAAAGTGCAATGAATATAAATTTAGTTAGGGGCAAACAAAAGTCAGTAAGTTGCTTTGGTTTATTGTGTGGAATTCCACCTCACTGGAGGCTCATCTTTATTCTTCAGGACTTTTATGTGATAACTTTGTTTTTATAAAGACACAAAAAATATTTTGAAAGCAAAAATACTGTGGTATTCTAGTGGATTTTATTGATCTCTGAGTGCAATTAAATCAAGATGTTTTGTCTTATTAACAGACACTTATGTTTCTATCAGTTTGGCATAGAAAATCTGAAAAAATGCATATGTAACCAAGTTGTATTGCATTTGCCCACTGACACACACAAAAAATATTCATATTATAATATTATAAAATATTTTACACCGTTGTTTCCTTTGTGACAGGCTTTATTGTAGGAATACACTCATATATTCAATTTTTGTCCATGTGTAGAGAAACTAAATTATCTAAATAGTAAAAGCACTAATTTTTTTAAAATTAATTAACATTTATGAGGGAATTTATTTTCCTTTCCAAAGCACAGGAATCAAAGATAATATACATTCTTCAGGTTTGATTTCATTTAATGATTATAGGAATAGAAAACTTCACATCTTCTCAAGTAAGTCCATTTGTCTTTACAGCATACTTATGAAGAACCTCTCAGCACCTCTTCATCCTCTTACTGGTTCTTCACTTATCAATATTCACTGATTTTTGTCTAGAATTTGTCCTCAGCAAACCTTATTTGAAATGATAGCTTAGAGGACACTGCAGAAAGAAGCTACTCTTTCTGAAATGTGACAGTAATAGTAAGGAGTCTTACAGCTTTATCATCCTGTTCAGTGTGATTCTGCCCAGTGACAGAGGAAAGAACAGCTCCTGGGCCTCTAGGGATGGAGATACATCCATTAACCCCCTGTACTGCACAGAAGAGTGATGTTTACAACTACTAGAAAACATTTATCACTAATACCAGAAGGAGATGCTCATCCCTAAAAGACTGATTTTATTGTATTTATTATTATTTGAAAGTCTTGGTAATGACTGAACTATTGTGATTGAAAAAAAAATCCTGTGCAAAAAACCCGGTATTAAACTCCTGTGGCCTTAACACATTGTAAGCATATTAAAGGCATTCTGGTCACAGGGAAGAATGTGCTAGAATAAAGAGTTTTTTCTGTCGATGGACATAGAATCACAGAAATGTTGAAGTCAGCAGCAGATTGAAGTCGTCTTCAATCCTCTGTTAAAGCCAGGTCAGGTAGATCAGGTTGCTCAAGACCATATCCAGATATGTTCTGAATAGTTCCAAAGATTCAGACCCCCAAGATTCTCTGAGCAAACTCTGAGATAGAAGGATTACCTCCTTTGACCTGCTGGCAACACTCTTTCCAGTACACCTGAGAGAATTGCTGGCCCTCTTTGCCTCGACATCACAATTCATAGCATCACAGAAACAATCATAGAATCATTAGATTAGAGAATCATAAAATCGTAGGATAATATAACAGTTTGGGTTGAATGTGGCCTTTAGGATCAACTAGGTCCAACATTCCTGTACCATCCTCCAAGCAGTTAATGAAGCTGTCATTCAACAATGGTCCCAATATGGATCCCTGGTTATGCAACTAGCAGCTTACCTCTGACTGACTTGGTGCCACAAATCACAGCTCTCTTAGCCTGCCTGTTCAACCAGCTTTTAGTCAATTGACTGCACTTTTCACTTACCTAATCTTTACACCTGTTTTTTTCATGAGGAGGTTATGAAAGACAGAGTTGAAAGACTCAGTAAAAGCAAATTAAAAAACATATACTGCTCATGCAGTAAGCTGCTCATCTGTCTAAACTACTTTGGGGATTTTTTACATTTCTGTTTGGATATCAGTTCTGTGATTTTTTTAGACATGGCCTAGCAGCATGGTTCACAGCTAAATCTTTGGAAGTTTCCCTGTAGATACCTGTCTTAATATACGTCTCCGTTGTGTTTCCTACAAGTAAAATAAAACCTTTTTTTTCCCCAAGATGGCAACTGGGAAAATATAATCCTGGTTCAGCTGTCAAAAGGCTGTACAGCTGCACTAGGAATTTATATGGCTAACTAGCCTATTTTATTTCTCTATGACGTTTAACAATGCTGTCTTGCACACTAAACAATAACTTTTGTTAACTACTTTTCATACTAGCATTCTCTAATGCCTTTAGTCAGTTGTGACATTTACACTTTCAAGGTCTGGAAAGACATTCATCCCTACAACTCTCTACAGTCTACTCAGATCCCTCACTTTGGGTCTGGTCACAGTTCCCAACCAGATGAAGTTTACTGTGGAAAATAAAGTTCCCCTCATCTTTGAGGTTTATATTTCCCTTCTAGTTAAAATGTAAGAACATTCTGGGAATACAGGAGCAATAATTCCATTCATTATCTCCTTTTTTACCTAAAAACCCAAGAAATTATTAAATACACTAAGCTGTGCATGAAAAAAATGATACAGGTTTAGTACTCATGTGGTACATCATAATTAAATATATTTTTAAGTATTCTCACTGGAATATACAGGGAACCACTAGTTTTATTTTGCATGGTTTATTTTTATTTTTTATACCTGTAACAAAATCACAGTTTTTATTCACTTCCAACAGTGACACTGCTGTCAAAATCCAACTCCATTTCAAAAGGACAAGACTTGTTTCTATTTTTAATAGCTCCCTGTGCTTTATCTGCCATCTCATAAATGACAAGAGCAGACTCAATACCAAATAAAAAAATCTAAAGCTTTTCATTTTCAACACCATTTTTTAAATCTCCCTGTCCATCTCACTGAGGTGATGGTATAAGAAGGAAGCTTGTAGCATTCATTATATTAAAACCACGTCAGCTTCAAGCTCTGTTCTTTTGTATGCTGGCTAAATATATTCTAAACTGCTTGTATGTTTCTGCCATCCTTGCACATTTTTAATGCCTCTTTAGCTGCTTGATTTATCTCCAAACCTGCAGATTGCCTTTATAAGAACTCCCATTGACTGAAGTGATACTTATTCATGTGAGCAGAGCTGATAAACTGCAGGTCTCACCATCACACACAGCTCTGCTGATTACGATGCTACAGATTCTGTTTTCTTTCAGTAGGCAAAACAGCTTTAGAAACACATTTTTTCTTCATCTCTCAAAGGATCTCATAGCAGAGATTCAAAAACTGGCTTTTCAGATGACAGTAAATAATTATGAATGGTTTCTACTTCACCTGACATATCTAGAAAGCCTTTGCCATAGCAAGAGATGTTTTCAGCCCAGAGAGACTCAGGTATCAAGGTCTTCTCTTTTTTGTGTGACACTTGGTGCGACATTCCCCACCTCCCTGGATGGGTTCCTGAACCACCCTGTAGAAGCATTTATGAAAAAGTAAATTAGTGTTGTACAATGACACGAGCTTTTTAATGATAAAAACAGACCATTCCACTGAAGATTAAAATATATGCAAACAACCAAAAATCCTGATTCAAATCTGGATTTATTCCTTCATAGATATAATTAATTCTCAACAGGATTAAGGGGCAAGGGGCAGAAAAGAAAACACACTTAGGTCATCTGCTACAATATCAGTGTAATGATATTGTGTTTTTTGAGTGAATGGAGCTTAAGAAAGAAACTACGGTCCCCCACCCTGAACAAATGTATGTCTGCCTCCTGTTTTTGCTTCCTCTTCTATGCACAAACATGCAAGATTTCTGACTTAGACAGCTAAACCTGTATGAGATGGCTGAGATAATTAGCAGAGTAAGTGGAAAACTAGCTAAGTTCTTGAACAGCAAGTCACAGTACCTCTCCTACATCTGAAATAAATCTAAGTGCTGATTTTCATCAAGTTGTTTTACTATACCTAGGAAATGCAGAATGAGAACAAATGAGGTTCTACTTGCACAGAGAAATTTGAATTAAGAATGTGTTTAAAATTTATATGTACCTCAAATACAAAAATATACAGAAATATATTTATAAACTCTAATTTTCACCAATGGGAGTTTTTTAGGTTCTGTATAACTCTTTTACAACAATGAACGTCCTGGCTGTTCTTAAAAGAAAGAAGAAAAATGGAAAAAACCCAAACAAATCAATCACCATTCATTCATCTGTCCTTTTTGTCTAGGAAGAAGCAGTAATATCTGCAATCTGAGCTCATGCCTGAAATGAGGATTTGATGAACTGCAAGAGAGCTGAGCTGAGAATCAGAGCCAGCTGCTCAGTTCTGACCCTGATTACTAACCCCATGGCTCAAACATGAGACCTGCTAAGGTCTCATGTCCCCAAGTAGCTCCACCTTTTAGGGGTAACTCCTTGGTGACAAATACAGGTAATTTGCACAGAGGTAAGAGAAAGGACCTGAAGGGTAAGTCCATGGGAGGCCAACTAAGCCTTTTGAAAACCACAGTACTGCCTGTTCTTTTCTTCTTGACTAGTTGTCTTTGCCTCCATCCTTCTCATCAATGCTTTTGACCAGTGTTTACTCTGCGGAGCTATAGAAATAACAATTCTGTTGGCTTCAAAACTACTCCCCAGGTGCACAGATGTTACAGGGCTACTTTAAAACAAAGTGACAAATTCTTCCTCTACTTTAAAAACTCTGTCAAAATATTTTGTAGGAAATACAGCCATGCTGCAACTGAGTACTGTGACATATACAGAGTTTAAAAAATTTTGCTTTTTTCAACTTTTAAAATAAGACATTTTGTGTTGTAAAGTGAAAGTTTACTCTTCCCTGACATGGATAAATTCATGTTCCTGTATATCTTATATGAAGAGCAGTATTCTTAGTATGTTGTTTTGGGGCACTACAAACTTATTTGAATGAATGGTTCTCTAAATATTCTGTTTGAATAACTCATTGGAGTATTTTAAAGTGTACAAACTGTATTTTAATGATCTCATTGAACAAATGGTAAAGCAATGCACTGGCAAAGTAGACTATAAAATGGATTTCATTATTGTTTACTATGGTCATGTCTTTTATGTGTAACTGGGGAGATGCAGTTGTAAAGGACAAATGCCCTCCTTTTAAAACAGTAGCTTCAATCTTTTGAAATTTTTACTTTTAATTGTGTTTTCATCTCCTAATTTTTTTTTCTTCTCAAATCTCCTTACAAAATTTCAGAAATGAAGGAAATGGTAGACACAAATGTTTGCAAAGTCTTTTTCTGGGATAGATGTGTATATTTGCAGGTGTATAAACTTTTCATAATAATTTGATTATATATGTTATATGTTGTGATTAGGCATAGAACTTCCTTTTCCTTTAGAAAATACCTCTGGTTGTACTTGAACACTAACTTTAATGCTAATATTATTATCATCAGGGAAGTATACAATAAAATAGGAAGACAATAGATTTTTACCAAAATAGCTAAGAAGACTGTGTCAGTCTTGGCATAATGATGGATTAGCCTCTTGCATAAAATTAAGAAGTCTCAGCTCACAACAAGTTCAGATGACTAATAAAATTCATGAGTCTTCAGAAATTGTGCACCAAACATGACTGCTTGAGACTATAGCTTTCCTTCATGGTTACTGTAAATTAAGCTGCCTCCTTGCTCCTAACTAGTGCAATAAGATGCATCAAATTAGAGTTTCTAAATGCAGGCAACTGTAATTTGTGATATCATTTACAGGCATAGCTGCTATTGCAGTTAAATTAATGCTTTACTTTGCATGGCCATTAGAACATGTAAATAGAGCATGATGACCACAGTAATTTCTTTCATGTTAAGTGATTAGATCCAGGGCTAATTAATGGCCAGATTCAAATTTTACATCACCCTTGGTTTGTTTTTTTTTTTTAAGCTAATTGGATACTAATGTAAAAACAGTTTTATTTATGAGTATTTGAAAAATCCAGAAGTGCCTGGCTTATGCTTTGTGCCGTGTGTCTGAGTCTTTTTTATCCCTGTTACTAATGTATTTGGTGGAGATCCTGGTAATAAAGTCCTTGAACTAACTTGCATATCATATTTTGTAAAGGTTGCCAAAGCAGAAAGCTGCTGGTAAGTTTGGTAAGCATTCAAATATTCTTCTGCTAAAATATCTTCCTTTTGCCAGTCATTGGGGGATGTGTGCAGACTTCTTAATTTTATTTGCTTATTAAGTCAACTGGGAAAAAGAAAAAAATGGAGAAATTTATCTGTGAGTTTATACATAAATGTGTTTCTTTTCCACTTAAAGAAAAAATAGTCCTCTTTGGCCTTTTGATTAGGGATAAAATCAGTATATCTTAGTTCACTGATAATTCCTTTGTCATGGAGTATAGATCCAATCCTTTAAAAATAATGGAAGGACAACCATTTTTGAATAGCAATTCAAATATTCTTCCTGTCTCAAATAATTTTTATTGTGTTCTATGAAAAGTATGGTAATTAGAAAAACCAAAAATATTATTTCTTGTTTTTTAAATAGTGAAACTGTTTAATTAGATCAAACATTAAAATCTGTCTGCTGTAGGGAACCTAATATACTCAATCATTACCCCACAGGAGTTACCATTTATTATTTATTTTGTTTATTTTAAAAAAGATAGAATGCAGTTAGCAACATATTGAGAGATACCATGAAGCAGCATTGGAATACTATAGAAAAATACATAAGTAAATATGTATTCAAAGAAAAAAAAGCCATGATCCTATTTATACTTTTAAGTTAAAATTTACTAAAATTTTTTTAATTCCCAGAGATATTTTACTATAAAATTCTGTGTTATCAACAGCAGTTTCCCCTTCGATGCTCCTCCACCAAAGAGCTGTGTATGCCCACAAATGTCTCTGATTAAACTATGAAAGTGTTATAACTAATTTTACATTTCATGAACATTTCTGAGGAAAATTTTTACTTGGGTCAAAGCATCACACATTCGAAATAGATAAATGTGGTATCAACTATTTTACTTCAATAGAAAACTAAAGTATGAGATATAGTCAAAGGAAACACTTTTTTTGTCAGTATCATTTTCATTAGCGCACTGGAATTGAGTTCAGGCAGGTCAGCCTGAGTATATTCAGAAATTATGGAGAAGGTAATTATAACTATATGAATAGCAAGGTAGTATGAACAGATACAAAAGAGGTAGCCACGTAAAACTTTTAAATATAGTTAACAAGTTTATTCTCTACAGTGAGGACGAAATTTTCATAAATAAATTTGACTTCAGGTATTTTAAATTAATATTAGAAATGTAATACATTTAAAATTAATTAACTGTTTAGTTTCCTTTAAAAGTTAAACCCTTCCCACCAATTTTTTTTTTTTAAAAACTTTTCAAATGGCTCTTCCATGTCTGTTTTCAGAAGAGAGGTGTCACTCCTGAAACTCAAGCATTTCCCTCCCCGGCCATGATGATGACTAGCTCGGGTGCAGATAACCAGTTGTTAAACATCGAAGTCGGGAAGTGCATTGTCCTTTTCCTCCTACTCTTGGCATTTGCAACAATTGATCCAGGTGCTAGCAAGCTTAAGTCCTGGAAACTTGTATATGGTCTGTACAGATCTGTGTGGAAAAGGTGTTTGAAATTAATAACTAGAGCATGGTGAACAGCTGCACAAAAGAAAATTGCATGGGTAGATCTCATTCATTATTTACAAGGCTCATAGATTTCTTGTATGTAGTGAACTGACCCCTGACCTTCATTCATTTATGCCTTTTAAAAAACATCAGTATATCGACAATAAATAAATCAACTAATTGAATTTGTGTTAGTTCTCCACTCTCTAGGTCTAATCCAAACCTCAGGCAGCAATCACATCAAGTGGTGATTTTTTTTGTTCACCATAGACTAAATGAAATGTTGTTCCCATTACATCAAATTTTGTCCATTATGTGTCAAGTCATTATTTAGTTCCATCTTTTTGTGGAACAGCTTCCCTCATCCTTTCAGATAGGTGAAAACATTTGCTTTATTAATTTCAAAGCCAATTAATTGGTTTTCATTTTATTTATCTTCACTAAAAATAAGATAGAATTTTAAATAGCCATATGATCCAAACCCAAAACTCTTTCTATATCAAACAGAGAAATTGTGATAATTCAGCCTTTCAAAACTAATTTAAGAACAAAACTAAAATATAGAATTCACAAAAATAAATAATTCATTACAAATTATTTGGGGTTTGAAAAATTGACATTTACAGAGGAAAAAGATGCACTGGAAACCTTCTGGCCTTTTAAAGTCCCCTTTGCAGCACTTAATGATGCATGTAATGAATGTATATGTCTAAGAAGAGGAAGAATTTTTTCTAGCTCATATTAGCACATTGACACTAAATTAGTGAGAAGCAAATTCTTTGCTTTGCTTATCTTCCTCTTGCGTAGAAACCCATGATACTCAGAGTACTTTTATTTGTGAGTTCTCAGATGATTATTTTGATGCCATAGAAGTTTTGTGATTCTTACATATCCTAAGATTATTTTAATTTTGTTCTTCTTTTTTCTTTTAAAACCACAGTATTAGTTTATCTCTTCTAATATTCCAAATGAAGTAAATATTCATCATTTCACATCAAGATGTCAGCCAAATACAGAAAGGTCTTGAAGCTATGTTGGCCCTTTCAACCTTTCAACATTGACTCTGATTTACTTAAAAATTCAGTCCTAAGTAATCAATATATTCACCAAAGCAGATGGATTCTTACAGGAAAAAAAAAAAAAAAAAAGAGGTTTTTTTCTCATGAATAAGCATTTTCTGTACAAAGATGTGCTGGTGAAATATTTCTTGTCTTATACATCCATAAATGTCTTGTCTTTTGAAAGAGATAAAAGATTAATAATCTTCATCTGTATAACATTCCAAAAAGCTACATGTGAAAGCAAGCAGAAAGTGGATAAAATTGTGTGTAAAAACATAAGGTAAAGCATAAAAGCATAATAAGGTAAAGCTAAATGTACAAGTAGAAAAAGCAATAGCCATGTAATTTATAACTAGAAATGAATAGTAAAATAAATCTGTTTAAGAAAATATAATTAATAAAAGAATCCAAGCCTGCAATGGAATTCATGTTCTGTATCTGCATTTGCACAATAAAAAAAATATCTGTTTTCACTTATTTTTCTGGTTTTTTGATATTTTTAAATAAAACATAGATATAAAGATTTTTTTTTTTTTTCTGTGAGGGTGGTGAGGCACTGTAACAGGTTGCCCAGAGAAGTTCTGGATTCCCTGGAAGTGTTCAAAGCCAGGCTGTACTGGGCTTTAAACAACCTGGTCTAGAGAAAGATGTCCCTGCCCATGACAGAATGGCTG
The DNA here is from genome assembly GCF_037042795.1 of Molothrus aeneus. Taxonomy (NCBI): domain Eukaryota; kingdom Metazoa; phylum Chordata; class Aves; order Passeriformes; family Icteridae; genus Molothrus; species Molothrus aeneus. The sequence continues at coordinate 49,438,833 of NC_089650.1, forward strand.
GAACTAGATCACGCGCTGAAGGTCCCTTTCAATCCAAACCATTCCATGGCTCTATGATTCTGTGACACATGCAGTGACACTGAAGACTTGGCTGTATTTCTTTACATTGAAATCTTCAGTCATTGTTTTTTCCTGCTGTTCAAAACAGGTTAAGTCCCTCTGACATTATCTACCACATTTCGTGAACATCAGCTGTTGACAGGGAGGGCAGTTGTAGCACACGATGTCTACATTACCTCAAGTTAACAGGAGCTTACTTTTACTCAAATTATAAAGAAAAAAAGCACACATTAGCATAGATAGAAAAATGAAATTTTGGTTTCCATCTAAGGTATGTGAAAGTTGTCGAATGCTGAATATTGTGTCATGCCACTGACTACCCAGTTCCTGAAAAATGCAGACCACATGGACTGCTATGGTTTTTGTACTTCTTATACTGACAATACATGGTCCCAATCTTGTAGATGTAGAGTTAAGTGATGCCAATAACATTGTGGTAAATAATAGTCTTGTTCACAAACCTTCCATGGTACCATAAGCACTGCTTATTATGTTACTACATTTGAAATAAATTAAGTTAAAGAAAAACATATTCAAACATTATCTGCAGTCAGCAAAAAAAGGATGGAGCTGAGTGTTCAAGTGTGAACAGAAGAAAGCAACAGCATCCAATTTGTAAAGCTAACCAAAGTCCTCAGAGCCTATACTGAACCCCTGTGTTATTTTTCTTTGTGCTCTAAATAGCTTTCTACATATTGCAAGTTTAAGATCTGTCAACTTTGTATTCCAGTAGAGATGTCAAAATCAATACCTTTAAATATACTAATGAGTACTTATGGAAAAATTAAGGGGGTCAATACATACCATCTTTAACTTAATTTGGTACAGCAGAAGCTCTTTAAAAATATCTCTGTGATTGAGAACATGAACCTTCATTTCTGCATAAAGAGAAGCAATGAAGTTGTCATGGTTATTATAGTCCAATTTAAGGAGCAGTACCCTTGAAATATTTTGACTTACTGAAGCTTTAATGAGATCAAATCTGTATCTAGGTCTTGATTATACTCACAGCATTTTTCTTGGATATGCAGACATGAAAAATAATCACATCAATTTTTCTGTACTATGCTTAGAATGAAATCACAGACTTCTGTGTGAGGCATTTTCTGCACATTCATCAGTTCAGCAATTTAGAATCTGTCTAACAGTTATCTTCCAAGATGTAGTTGAGAGTAAACTATGACAATGATTGTTCTAAGAAGAATGATTTTCATTTCCTTTAGACAGATGGATGGATTTTTTTGCAGATGCTGAACATTTGTAGATGTCAGAAGCAGGCTTGTCAAAACATTGTTTCAGAAAACCTTTTGGTTTTCTTTTTCCTCTGCACAGAAACAAGAACTACTGCATGTGTCTTCAAAGTGTCTCTGTAAAGCTGTGAGGTATATATCCCCCACCCCCCCATAATTAAGATAAATTAAGACATCGGTGAGATTAGACAGTAAATTTTAAATACAAAGTCAGATACAAATACAAAGCTGCATTTTATACTAAGATTGATTGAATAGACACTATTGTGGTCAAGAAGGTAGTCTCATGGGAGGGCAGATAAACCCTGTATATTCTGATATATAGATATACAAAGGGCATGTCCTGATAGACACGAAAGAACATGTCCATGACTTGACCATTGTTTTTTTTCTGTGCAATTTCCTGTTTTGTTGCTAGCTCGTATTAAGGATTAATGGTTTAGTGGTTCACAAAAAAATTAAAAGTTTGTATTTGCATTCCTCTTTCCTATAGCATATTAATGCTGAGAAATTTTCTGCTACCTGTTCAAAGAGAACACTCGTTGTATTATAATCCACAATTTAACAAGCTTGTTTGAACAAACCATCATTGATTTTTTTATCTAGGATTTCCTATTTTTAAGTTCTCTGCATATACAACTATGGACAACTATGTAACACGTAGACAATGGTTTTATAACAAGCTAATGCTAAAGTTGAGTAAAGGTTATGACTTATTTGTTGATTTCTCCCAGCAAGCATTGACATTTGAACTGCAAAACCCAAGCCATACAGATGTTTATCTGTCAATTCAGTGAAAAGTGTGTCTAGCACCAGCTTTCTTCACGCTGAATATTCTTGAAAGAAATATTCCACATAATATAGTTACATAGAAACCATATTTTGCAATTTTTTTTCACTAAGCACCTTGTTCACCTACTTGCTATCACAGTCAGAAGTTGTTACACAATGCTGTGTCTAATGAAGTATTTAACAATTTATTTTCATTCACTTTTTCCTTTAACACATCATGTATCATCTAGCAAATAAATTATGTAGTGAGTTATATTCAATGCTGGTATATCCCCTTCCACACATCAGATGAGCAGTGCTGGCCCTTAAACTAGCTGCTGTGGTATAAATGAAGATTATGTGCTGAGATTTACTACCAACTGAGCATGACCAGACACCACTGACTCATTTTCATGTGTATCTAGAAGAAGACTGGCCTTGCAGGGTGGCATGCCTTATTAGCATTCCTAGAGACACTGCTCTCTGCTGAAGGTCATCTTTCAGCAAACAAGGATGTCAGGTACAGTGATATTCACTTTTGCTTATTAAAAAAATATGAATTTTAATAATGAAGGTTATTAAATAGATTATTAAATAGGAGAATTCCTTAAATTTCTGGATAGTTTATTCCTGTGAAGTTGAAAAACATTCCAGATAAGTGGGACAGTTTTTTTAACTGTGTCTGTGGAAAATAATTAAATAAACATGTTTAAAGAAAATCACAATGAAAGCTTAGCAAGAATTTTAAATTAATGCATTTTAGATCTTTTCAGAAAAGAGATCTTAAGCCCTTGAGGAAACTGCTGTTAGCACCTTTCTCTTTTCAACTCAGTCTGTACTAAACATGATTTGTCACAGTAAGGACTTCAACCATGAAGAGATTGCTTTAAAAAAATATAAAACCTCAAATGATCTTTCTAGTTTTTTAGATGGGAGAGTGACTTGAAGGCCAGAAAGGTTTTATACATTTGCTTTCAAATTAAGACTATTTTATTTTTATTTATAAACTTGATCTTGAGTTCTGATTTATTCACCCACACTACTCTGCTGTGTTTAAAGTCCAGAAATGGTAAAACTGTTTACTGCAGATCGTAATATCCTATATGTTAGACAGGTGGAAGAAATTTGAGACCAAATTTTCCCTTGAAACCTACCCAAAATAAAAAATAATGTATTATTCAAATATTTCTTGATAATAAAAAAAGGCCTCTTATGGCTTTTAGAGAGCATTAAAATTTCAAACTTATTTGCAAGAACAGCACAGAATGTACAGGGCATTATAGTGTATTATACACTTACAGAAGAAAAGAAATAAAAGACAAAAAAAGTGCCTCTTTTAACACTTAGGGACAGCCGGTTGATTTAATTTCTACCAAAACAATTTAAATAATGTCTTGATGGATAAAGTGTGTATCACTTAAACCAAGAAATTGAAATATTGATTAATAATTGAAAAGGATGGTATTATTTGGGTGGAAATGTAGCCACCACTTTCAATACTCTCATGAAATCTGACTTGCACCAAGGGCTTTGTGATATATTCACAATTAAAAAATGCAGATATTAAAAATCTCTCATCAATGAATAATTTAAAATTTCATATACTATTCAAAAGTTTTTCTCAAATATGCAATTAATCACTAAATCAGCAAAACTGATGTATGGAAAAATGTTATTATGTCTTTGTCTGCAGATTTTTTTTATTATTCAGAATGATTCTTGCAACAAAATCTTCCATGGGAAGTGTTAAGGTAGAATGCGCATTGGAAGAGACTTTCTCTCACCATGAAATCTTATTATTCAAATAAGTCCTATCATGTTATTTCCTGATCATACTTTAAACTCAGTGACTCAGAAGTTACTCTGCTCCCTGCTTTGTTTTCATGTGTGCAAAGTAAGGCAACAAATGTACTGGGTGTTTAGGAGGTTTTTCTCTGTAGGAATAAGGGAGAAATTCAAACCAATTATGCCATATCATTTAATAATGCCATTTTATTATAATAGTAAAAAAAATAAATACAGTTCACTGTATCTAAATAGAATGAACCAATGGGTAATTCTTGAAATTTGACAGTGTGATCTCTAAGGTGTTAGCTGTTACTCCTTATAAAACAGCTCTATAGTCACTAGTATCTATAGAATGCTTTGCACATTAACATCCACTTCTAGAAGATGAGAAATGTAATGCTGATATTTCCTGACATCAATACATGAGCTGGAGCCTATTGTTGAAAGGGACAAGGCATCAGTGTCCAGGTGACCCAGTTTGAGGCAAAGGACCTTCTTCGTATGAGTCTTCTAATCCAAACCATTCTGCCTTGCATGAACAGTTTTAATCAAAGACCAGGGTATTCAGCAGTGCATCTGCCTTCTTCATTTTCCTTTCTTCTTCTACCTCACTTGACAACTATTCATGAACCATCACCCACTCCCACATCCTCATTGTTGGGCTGCTTATAGCCAGGCCCTTGTTCACAGGGCATTGCTTTTTCATCACAGGAACTGATAAATTAGGGGTGAAAAAACACCTTCAAGGCCTTGAGACCAAATGTATCTGCACTGGGTGAACAACAGCGGGTTGCAGCCCAGCAGGTTTTCCTTCAGAAAAACTTTACCTCCTCTCTCCCACAGCTTGCTCCCACCTGTCCAGTTGCAAGAACCTGTAGGTGCTGCACTGGGGCTGTCTGGAGCAACCCCTATCTGGTTCTGTCTGGTCCCGCAAGGGTAGAAGGAGGGTGAACATGAGCCAGCACAAGCCACCCTTCAGCAAAGCATTCCAAGGGTGTGATAGGCTGCATAAGGAAGGGTCTTGGCAGCAAGGCTTGAAAGATTGCTTGGAGCTGAATCTGCTGAGGGATGCCAACAAGGGCTTCTCTAAATGTCTAAGTGGCAAAGACCAGGGAAAAGATGAGCCCATTGCTGAATAGGGCAGGAGATATGTTGCCTTGGCTTCAGGGATAAGACAGAGGTGAAAACTCACCTGCAGGGCCTCGGGAAGATACCAAAACCTCTTGCACAGCAGGCTTTCTGTCTTTGGGGCATCTACTTACCTGGCTGGGTGGCAAACAGTGAACAGTTCCTTGGAACACAGGTGTCACTGTGACATCATCCCAAGCCTGCTGCTTTTCAGAAGCCACAGGCTCTGTCTCTTGGCACTCTGTCCAGGACTCCTGCAGGCACACACACAAGGTAAACAAGCTCCAGAAGGATCAGGGTCCTTCTCTTTAAGCTTTGGCTTGTTGGATAGCAGCAGCTGCAGGCACTGGAGCAAAGGCAGCCTTTTCCAGTCTCCTCTCCTGTCTGCCCAGTTGTGAGGGCCTTTAGGTCCTGCACAGGAGCTGTCCCAGTGCTGGAGAGTGCCAGGAGGGTGCTGGGGTTTTCCAGCACTGAAGGCTCTCTACCTTTCCCTGCTGAGGCCTTCAGGTACCCTGTGCTAAACACAGTAGTGTCTGGGAGGCTTTATGAGGTCTTCAGAGGGTAGGACACAGCAGGTGTTTCCCGAGGGCCTCCTGACAACAGAGCCTGCCCCAGGGCTCTCAGCCATCTAGCTTGAGCTCTGGGGAGACGTGGAAACCAGGCCTTCCCTTCCTGCTCTTGCTTCCTCTCTACCTCCTGCCAAGGACCAGACCTCCAAAGGGTCTGTCCTACCTCCTTCCAGGTCCCAGTGGAAGCCTTTCCAGCCTAGGGCCACATGGGCTCTTCATGCCTGCCTTTCCTTTATGCATGGACATGTTTCCCCAGCATCTCAATGTTCAGTGATGGTTGCTTATCTACAGGCAGTAAGGGGAGAAGGCAGGGGTGTGGGGCTGTCCTCGGGCCAGCTCGCCCACAGGGCACCTGCTTCTGTTGCTGTTGCTGCTGCTGCTGCTGCTTTGAAGCCCAGAAAGTGACCCCTTCAGGAGACCCTTACCTTCCCTATCCCACAGTTTGCTTGGGCTTTCTTTGTCTTTCCCCTCTGAGCACCAGAGAAAGTGAGGCACCCAGGCACTTTGCATGTCTCCCTCTCCAGGACTGGGTGCGAGGCACTGAGGAAGGCCTGGAGGAGAAACTCTGCTGCAAGGGGCAGCATGAGCCAGCTGCCACCGGCAGGGCCATCAGAAATGGCAGCAGCAGATGGCCTATGCCCCATCTGCCTGGGTCACCTTGAAAATGCCACCTATGTGGAGGTTTGCCATCATCGCTTTTGCTTCATCTGTATCTGGGAATGGGCAAAACTGACAGAGACCTGCCCACTGTGCAAGCAGCCCTTCAAACATCTGCTGCGCGCTGTGACAGAGGACAACAACCACGAGGAACGTGTGGCTGGCTGGTCTGCCCGCCGCAGCCAGGATGCAGAGCAGATCCCCACAGCGGCGCTACAACCTGAGTCGCAGGCGTGCTGACACCCAGCCCTCCACGGGGAGAAGGGGGCTGTGGGGACAGACTGAGCACAGAGGGATCCAGTAGCTGTGGGGCCCTTCGATGCCACTTCTCAGCAGGCTGCTGCAGCCAGCACTTCTCATGAGGGAACACCACTGAGCACAAGGGAGCACCTGGGCAGCCCTGCTGCCACACTACACAGCAGGTGTAGCAGCAGGGCTGCTGCAGCTCCTGCAACAATCTGACCTCTTTCACTTGCAATAAACAGCCAGACTTTCAATTTTGGGATGTGTATCATGATTTCAATCATTTTTAACTGCTGCAACAGAAGATGTTTCCCTCCTGCTTTCCCTGCTTTCCACTTCCAAGCACCAGGGCAGGGTGTCCAAATTCTATGCCCAGCAGCTGCTCCTGCTGGTGCTTCTGCATCCAAATGTTCCTGGCCATTCTTTAGGCCCTACTCTCAGTCCATCACCGGAGCAGCAGCTGAAACTCCTCCCACCCAAGTCCCCATGGCTGTGGCTGGCAGGCAGCAGGGGGCTTGTTTTGTACTTCTGGCTAAATGCTCTCTGGGAATGGGAGTTCAGAAGCAGAATTAAAGAGTTTGTATTAAAGGGAAGCCTGGATGGCCTATTTCCAGCAAGAAGTCAAGGATAAATCTACCTGAAGTAGCTTTGGCTACTTTCTCCACCATGGAGTCACACAGATGTGCCCTGAACAGCAAGGTTTAAGAAAGGATCAATCCACAAACTACCCAAATTTAACTTTATCTATGAGTCATTTTCAAGGGATGGAAACATGCCAGCACTGACACAGAAACTAAACTGTAAACCACAAGAAGACACATTGCACAATTCTTCTTGGTTTGGACCTATGAGACTTCCCAATACATGGACAATTCTCAGCGTTGGTGCTAACCTGGCCAGCCCCAGTGACCAAGTCTGAAGCAAGCTGTCCCCACAAGCCAGGCATGTGCCAGAACAGCTCTGCAGATGGGGTCCTGGGGGACAGCAAGTAGCAAAGGACTGTATTCCATGTCTATTTGACATGGAGCTGATTGGTCAAAGGTTGGATTCAGTGACCTTGGAGGTCTTTTCCATCCTAAATGATTCTGTGATTCTGTGATTTTTACCAATTAGCAACTGATAGAAATAAGGTGGAAAAAGAGAAATTTTTCTGTTTACTAATAGAAGGGTGATTTTCTTAGGAATATTGCAAGATAAATATTTTATCATTTTACTGTCTCCTTACTGCAGGGTCTGCCAGAGAGTAACAGGGAAGACATCCTCTTTCCTAAAAAAGTCATGTTTTATGATGCATAGATTTGAGAGAATCAGACCTGAAAATATGGAGAAATTACACTAAATATATTTTTACTTTTGTCAGCATAGCATGTCATACTAATCTGTGGTTTCAATGGTGTTACTGACAATTCAAACTTCAGTAGTGATTCGGACTTGTTATAAATTATGGAACCACAGATATAATAGCCCAGATGTTTGATGTTATTTCCAAGTTGTGTTAACACATATCTCACCCTCTAAGTTTACTGACTAACATATAGTTGTAAGTGGATTTGATCAAACATTTCTTTCTCACGAAAGAAATCTCCTAACAAAAAGTTTTGCCAAAATCTTTAACAAGCAAGTACTAAAGTCTACAAAAGAATATCTTATCAGCCCACTGCTGTTTTTTACTGTCAGAGCTGAGACTATATAAGCTTATTATACAGAGAGAATATTTCTTAAAATGTTGTTTCTAACAAATAAAATGTGGTATTATCACCAAAAAAACCCCACAAATAAATAAACTAACCTCCAAAAAATTATGTTTCTCAAAACAGCATTAACCTGGAAATGGGTTGCATTTGATTTTTTTTTCTTATTGTGACTATAGAAAGGAAGAGGAAAATAATTTTAATTACACTTAAATGTTTATACTTGAACCCACACATAAAACAGTAGAATCCCTGTGATACAATCAACATACTGTGATAAGATGTTATGCCTTGGTAAGAATGTTCAAATAACTTCTTTACACACATGATCATGAAGAGTAGATGTATTTTTGTGTACAAGTCTCAATGTGCAACAGATTGACTAACAGTTAAAATGTTATCAGTTATATGAAGGAGCTTGTAGACACATTGTTTCTCACCTTTTAATTTTTATTTAACTTATAAAACAGAGCAAAATCTTTAGAGCTGAGAGAGCTTTACAGTTGCAACACACCAGGAAAAAATCAACTTAGATTATACAAATCTGTTAATATAATTGCACAAGTAGCTCAGGTTGGAAGGCTTCTAACAATATCATCTGCTCCAATCTTTTGTGGGAAAGGGAGACTAGGAGAGCTCTTGTAGCACCCCCTGTGGAGATTGTTCGAATGAATGATTGTTCCTCCTATAAAAAGCCTCTTCCAATGCAATGTGGACTCATTGCCTTTGTCTTCTCTGCATGGGTTCTTGTGAAGAGAGACCCTTCTCTTTGTAGCTGCCCTTTGAGTCCTGGAACACTGTGCTGACATCCCTCATGAGCCTTCTCCATTGTGATGAGATCTAGGTCCTTCAGTATTTCCTCATGGGTCAGGTTCTCCAGCTCTGATTATCTTTGTGACTCTCCTTTGGACACTCTCCAGCGTGTCTGTGGTATTCTTCAATTGTGAAAGCCAGAACTGAACACAATACTCCAGATGAGGCCTGAAAAGATCTGAGTGGAAAGATAACAACTTTATCTCTGCTAGTAGTGTCCCTGTGAATGCAGCCTATGGTTTTTTGACCTGACCCATCTATTTAGCCCCCCAAAAATCCACCAAAAAACAGTCACATAATTGTTTTCTTTTCTTTCTCTAATGTTAGAAAACAGATATCAAGTTTAGTCCAGCTACTTTTCTTACTATGCTAACTTCTTTTATTCCTTTCATTTATCTGAGACACTCAAATTATAAATGAGAGTTCCATCCTTATGCTAAAAGGTCTAGGCAGGTCTTCTGTATTATGATTATTCTTACAATATCAAACCTGGCTGGAACAGCTGTGGCTAAAAGTAATTTTATAAAAGCCAAAATGTTTCCTGAGAAGAGCAGTGGTTTCAATGAATTTTTCAAAGGAAGGTTTTCTGCAGTCAAGATCTTCCTGGTCACTTCTAATGAGAAAGAGTGAGGAAAAGAGAGGAATTAAAAACCTCAGGTATTATTTGGGAAAAAAAAAATCAATTTTTGACAGAATTCCAGTGTCAAAAGAACACTTTTGGCGATTCCAAAGTGGAATAAAAAAAAGTTTGAGGTTTATAAGTTCTTTTTCTGCCAAGCTCTCTGCTACATGTGATGACACTTACTGAGAACCCTCATTTCCAGAATATCAGTTCATGGTTCAGTGAAATCAGTCTTTTGTGCCATGGATTGTCTTGAGATACAAAGAGCTATCTATACTTTCATACCTGTAAAAAAATCATAAAATAATAGATTCAGTACAGAAAATGAACTATGAATTTCATATTAAGGGTTATTTATATACTGTCTGTTAGCAAGGAAAACAGCATAGTAATCCATAGCCAATGCTCCATTCTGGGGTTCAATTCAAGCTCTACTGCAAAAAAAACCCAAAAAAACCAAAAACAAAGAAACAAACAAAAAATCCCGAAAAACCCCAAAAAAACCAAAAACCAAAAGGCAAAGATTCACAGGCTAATATTTATTTCTGCTGTTACTGAGCAAAGTGATATGATTTAACAATTCTGAGGAAATATTCAGAAAAATATTTTCACTTTAATATTATAGTAAATGCTTTTGTAAATGCTTTGGTGTACAGATTCACATGGAGACTTACAGGTGTAGAGGATTTGATGGCCTGCAACTAAGCCAACTGAGGGAATTGAACAAGGTCCTTCAAAAGTATTCCATAATTTTTGAAAGAACATGTCTGTGCTAACTGAAGAAAGGCAAATGCTTCGTCCATCTTGATAAAAGGGGCAAACTGACCAATCTGGGAAATCAGAGATTACTCTGTTTTATTCAGTCCAGCACTAAATTGCCTCTGATTACCCTGATTGTCTTTTATGATAAACAGGTTGGAAATGTGATTGAAGAGAGAGAAGGGGATATCATTTACATTATGTGACTGAAGAGAAAGTAAAGGGTATCATTTACCCCAACTTTGTTACTCTTTCAACACTGGCTCCTATAATAATGTTCCATGTTAGTAAGGCCCAATCAAGGTTCAGAGTGATGGACCAGAGGCTACACAACCCATCTGTTTGGATGACTGGGCTCAGAGGGTAGTGGTTAATGAGTTGTCCTCTACCCAGAGTCCAGTAGCAAGTGGTATAATGCAGAAATCTACCCTGGGACCAGTCTTGTGTAAGAACTTTGTAATTGATGAGGTGACAGAGTACAGTCTCATCCAGCTTGCAAAAGACTCCACACTGGGGTAACTAGCCCATGTGCTTGAGGGTAGGGCAAAGGGACCTACACAGGCTGGAAGAATGGGCCACAAGGAATCTCACAAAGTACACGGACAAATTAAAAATGCTACACCTGGGCAGGAGGAGCTCCTTGAGGTGACACAGAGGACTGAAGACTGGCAAGCAGCTCTGGCAGACAGCAAGCAGTGCATGAGCAAGCAGTGATCTAGCACCAAGGAGAGCCAGCAGTCCCCTAAGCTCCATTTACAGGAGTTGAGACAACACAGAGTTGTCTCAACTGAGATGCTGAGTTTTGGTCAATCCAGTGCAGGTAATACACTATTAAACAGGAAGAAGCTTGAAGGTAGAGCAAAATCTAAATGTCTTTTACTTATAAAAGCTCATAAAGGGCCAAAGTGTATCTGCAAAACATGGCTGGTCAGTCAGCATGAAGGATAATACCACATGCTGTGCTTGACTAACTCTTATTATCCTATGCTCACTGCTTTATAGTGAGAGTGTAAAGGCCCCAGATTGATAAGGGTAAAATTGTTCCATAAAATTATATTACAGTAAAAGCTAACTTTGTCTGGGAAATGGCACTAATGGGATTAATGATATAAAAGCAGTGAGAAATTCTTTGTGCTTTATTTCTAGCAGGAAACTGGGACTTGATTGATTCTTGTGGCACCACTGCACAGACTCTGTAACACTACTGCATCATGGAAGCTTTGCAGAGCTCTCCTCCAGCATGGGATCTGCAGCAGGATCTGCAGGGAGTCAGCTGGCACAGCTAGCACATGTAATCCTGCAGGGAAAGGAAGGAAGGAAGGAAGGAAGGAAGGAAGGAAGGAAGGAAGGAAGGAAGGAAGGAAGGAAGGAAGGAAGGAAGGAAGGATCCTTCTGTACATACTATTCTTATGGCCCATCCTTTGAACTAAATTTTTTTTGATGTGAGTATGGGGGGGAAGGAGGAGGACTAGTCCTAAGCAAAATGCATACTTCCAATGTAGCTCAACTTTTTGGAAGACAATAAGAAATTAAAGAAAACAAAAACAATCTGAAAACATATTATAGTGTAATTATGCTAATGCATAACTTCAAAGACCTGTTTGAAAGTTCATGTGGAATGGTTATAAAGTGTGCAAAAATAAATGGGAAGTTAGCTGCTTCTCTCTCTTTTCTGAGAATATGCTTGTTTCATTATCAACTTTCTTCCCTCCACAGCACATTTTATAGCCAAAGTGCCATTGCATTAAGAATTTTAGCATCATTTGCATAATGCTAATAGCAGAAAGGCAGGTTTGCTTAACTATCCATACAGGAATGGGATTGCTGCAGCTCTAGATGAAATGTATCCACTTGTTAAAAAAAAAAAAAAGAAGAAAGTAGCTGATACTAGACTGTCAGCCAGAAACTGATTTTGCTGCTAATGCAAACACTTTTATTATCTCAACTAAACAGACATGTGTCATTAATTCAAAAGAAAACATTCCAAGAATCCTGTACCTCATGATGCTTTTATTGTGCAGTGGGATGGGGGGTATTACTGAAATAATATAACAGGACTTCAGCTCACAGGATAAAAAAAAAATTAGGACATAATATAACATTTTATTTTTTCCTTCTTAAAGAGAAAATAAAAAATCTTCACTGGCCCCCAAACAAAATTTCAGACACTTCACACTTAAGATGAAGCCAGAAGTACAGCATGCCTGCAATATCTTTATTGCTGTGAGTGAGAACTCAAGGCACAGAGAGAGGCAGAGATCTTCCTAATGTTATTGTAAAGTGATTTTTTCATCAGAATGAAATGGTTAAAACAATCCTAACTGCACTAATTGACACAAGCTCTGCATCTTGGATGTTAAGGAGAATTTTAATCTTTTAAGGTTGCATAGATTAGATTCTCTTTACACATACAAAGAAATAAACAAAATTGTCCTTTAACAAAGTTATGAAAGACTTCTGCATACAAGAAAATGCATCAAAAATTTTCTAGATATTTTCTGACTTTATGGTAACAAATTAGTCCGTATTCTAAAGGACAAAAGAGAAATTTAACCATATTAGGCAGCTTCTTACCTATAAAAAAAAAGATAATTTTAAAATCTGCTACACAGTTTTTAGCAAGTTTTTAGCAACTTGATGTTTGCGAACAAAAATGGGATTGATGTGGATGAGTTACTATGAAACTCTATAAAACATAAAAAAAATATATATACCATCAAGAAAATAATAAGCATCTTGCAAAAGATGTCATTTAAGTTTTCTTGATTTTCTCCAGTTGGTGTTTGTAGTTTCTAATTACATTTAAAAAAACCCCCCCAAAAAAAGCCCCACCCCTTGTTCTCAGGAGAAGTAGTCTCCAGAAAAGAAAATCATTTTAGCCGCATATGTATTCTATGAAAGCATATAGGATTATATTCAGGTGTAAAAAAAGAAATTTATCCTACTACTGGTCACAAAAGAAGACTCTTGCTTTGTTAAAGACATTTAATAATTCTGGAAAGATATTAAAGTTTACTGAAATATGTAAATTGCAAAGAGTGTTTACTGCTATAAATTATGGAATAAATTACAGGTCATGGGTCTAAGCAAGGAAATATATGCAAGAGCTGATATCAAATAAAAAACAAGCACTAACTGCACTTTGTGGTGAGAGTTCAGAAATATGATATAGGAGATTAGGAAAGAAAAATTACAAAAGCCACTTATCTCCAAAGAATTTCACAAAAGAAGGAAAAATAAAATATCTTAATTAATATTTTTTATAGGAGACAGTGAGTTCTTGATCAAAAAAATTAGATTAATTCAAAAATTACAAGAGGGTAGAAGGAAAATAGGTTCTAATAGCAGCATGTGGCCAAACCTGTCAGAATTAAAGGCATTTGCACTGGTTAGTTATTGAACAATGTTCAGTTGTTTATGCAAGAAAAACATGACCAAATGCATTTCAAGCAGATATTCTCATGGAACTAGGCATGTAAAGTGCTTGTAAAGTGTCAATTCAGACTGTCTTTTCCTATTAAGCATGTCAAAATCAGTTAATTATATTTGGTAACATTGTTTTTCAACTTGCCTGTCATTTAATCTTTTTTTTTAATCACTTAGATAAATTTTTCTATCAAAAGGTAAATGTTCATTTCTTGAGGTAAATTTTGCTCATGTAATTCTTGTTAGTCAGCACAAATATTTAATAAAAATTTATATAAGGTCTCTTGTACGCTGAATACAAATAAAATGTACAGAGAACAAAAATAGGAATGTCCAAGTTCCTACAATGAAATAAAGAGGCAAAAAATGTCCTGATTTTAAGGTTGTTTTAGATCTTGATAAATACAAAAATGTCTTGTTACCCTACTGACTTTGGGCATACATGAGACAACTAGGAACAGAAATGAGATGTAACTTAGCTATCTAAAAACTTCTCTTCACAGTGCAAAACAGATCAATGCATCAGTGTCAAGATTTTCATGGAAAAAAAAAAAAGAATGCTTCAGAACTGATGCCCAAAATGTCTGGCTTATGTGTGGGAAGCTCGAATTTGATATTGGCACAAAGCAATCTTGTCATGTTGAGACTATGATCAAAATCATACAGGACTCATATTTTATGGTATTAATCTACTTTTAAAAGTGAAACAAAGATCACTGTTTTCTTTAAATAAGCTTTACTTTAAATATTATTTCTGAAAATATGTATATTTAAACCACTGCTCTACAGATAGGCAAGTAGGGAGTTCTGTAGTTTGCTGCCCTCACTAGTGACTCTGGGCTGTACAAGTTGGTTCTTGCATAGAGAAATTATATTGTTTATATCCTGTAATCCTTCCATGCTGAAGCGTTGTATTGATTTATTAATGTTCCATCATTAACAGGTAATCAAAAAACTATGTACTAATGAGAAAAATGAAAAATATAAACTGAACTATTTTATGCTTGCAACATTGATACAGACTTGCAAATTTCTAAACATCCTTTGGTAACAAATCTTAAATGGCTGGCTTGCACACACAGATGCACATGCACTCAGAGAGATTTGCATGCAGCCAGCAGCACTCACCTGCCTCAACCACCCCTTTTCCTCCTCTGGGTCCCCAAGCTTTCTCTGCATTGTGTTACTGCAGTGGGCCAGGTGAGACAACAGATAAACCCTTTTACTTACAATAGTTATTTAATATTTACTAGATCTACCTCCAACTTTCAGGACTGTTATGTATTTTATATTAATCTCTGCCAGACAAATTGTTTTGAGACTACATGCAGTTATAATGGGTCTCTCAACATCAGAGTTTAGCTTAGACACTTCTGTAAAATAAAAACGTATGGTCTCAAGGACCTTAGCATAAAGAACTGATTTCAGTCTGCATTCCCAACACTTTCATTATGAGCTTTATGATTTGAGCTATTTAGAAAGAAAAACAGAGATTCTTTCACTTATACTGTGAAAAAAAATTAGAATATCCTACTGAATTCTATGCAGAGCACAATATCCAAGACATGCTTGGGGAATTCCTGCATAAATTAATTCTCTTGAGTGTGCAGAGGAGCAGGATCTCGTGGCTATGTGACTGAATTGCCAAGAGCTACTACACTGCCAATGGAACTTTATTCATTGAGAATTAGACAGTATATGCAGTACTTTGGCAATGCAATGAAATTCTGCTTAAAATTAGTTTTACAATGGATACTAGAAGTTTTCTTTTATTTGTTTTCTATTTCAACCTCTCTATCATTTAGGAAACCTTCTTGACAATGCCATGTGTTTAGAAAATCTAATTAATTTTGATTTCTGTAAATATGGTAGAAATGTCCTTATACTTTTGAGAGATGATACAGTTATTTCAAAGAGCAACAAAAAGACATAAAAAATAAAATAAAATAAAATAAAATAAAATAAAATAAAATAAAATAAAATAAAATAAAATAAAATAAAATAAAATAAAATAAAATAATGAAATGAAATGAAATAAAATAAAATAAAAAAAAAAGGGTTTGTTTGTTTTCATTAAGTAAGGCCCATCTCCTGAGGCTGTTATTTCAGTATAGTGTACTTAGGAGTTTAATAGCTGTCTATTTGCATTGCTTTGATTCTTATAACTGAGATTGGTAGTAATATTCTTAAAAGATATTTATCTGTAGTTGAGAGCCCAATAACTGTGCAGTTCAAAGAGTTATAAAATATACTTTCATTTCTGTTTAGATCAAAGATCAGATATTTGCTAAGTGATTTCTGTTTGGTTAGGAAATGAGACACCAAGCAATAAGAGCTGAGGTAGAATCAGCATATTCACAAAGATGCCAGAGATGTTGTTTCTCAGGAGCTGGATATAGACAAACAGCATTAGACTCAGGAATAAACAGTTATTATAAGTTTGCCTTCTGACAACAAGCAAGTATTTGTTCTTTCCTGAAGGTATTTTCTTAACTCCAGCCATATTTCCATACATAGCCCAACCCACTTCCATTTCATTTTCAGATTGTAAACCTACCTTGCTTTGCATCAATTTACTGTATTCACATTGACTCATTCAAACCATGCAAGATTAAGCCATAACATCTTAGGTTTTAAAAACAGAAAAGTTATTAGAACATGTAGATTAAAAAAATTGTTTTGATGCAATTATAAAATTTGCATTATAGGTAGCCTACAGTAACAGATTGTAATGGTGTTCTGGAATGACAATGAAGCAGAAAACTCTTTTTCCCATTACCTATTTTACTGTGAGATAAATACACATTTGTTCCTACAGTGTGGCTGATGTATTCTGAGCTTCTACACTTCTTGATCACAATTATTTTGTGTGCCCATTCCTTTAATGACACTTGGAAAACAGTCAGTGCAATTCTGTCTACTTCTGCCAAAAATGAAGAGAACAGGCTGCTTCTGAGTGAGAACTTTCTTGTTAATTATGGAACTGTTGCCTTTGAGACTTTCTGACACAGTTGTTGGCACAAGAAATGAAGTTAAAACTGGGTGAGAAAAAGAGAAATGTGGCACTGACAGTGACACATCACTTCTTCAATATGTGGCTCATTGACCAAGAAAAGGATTCCTAGATAATATTTTTTTCTACTCTGATTTTAACTTTCTACTCTAACTCATTTTTTTTCTTGACCTCATTCTCACTCATTAGAGTTAGCTGTGAAGATCTTGTAAATAGTTCTGCAATGCCAAATAACACTTACACTATGTTGCTTGTAGATGTCCAGAAGAACACCAGATGGTTGATTGTGGTCATTCCTGTTGTGTATCATATCATGCCTGAACTGTCTTAGTACAAAGATGCTTTAAGTTCTTCTTTCCTCACGACTGTTTTATTGGATAAACAGATGTTTCACTTCTGATAACCCCAGATAGAAGTTAAAGAAATTCAAATAAATCAAGTAATGGAAGTCTTTTGGCCCTAACTGCAAAATACCTGAATTTTAACCCAGTCAATTTGCTTCATCCCACTTAAATTTAAAGGTTTAAAAGCATCCTGTTACCTTGTAACATTGTTTATGTCTTGACAAGCAGATCCTCAGACATTAACTCAGTCCTTTCCTTATTCATAACTTTGCTAAATAAAATTTCCATAATCAAAACAATTAACTAACTATCTAAGAAACTATTAGAAACATTCACTTCAAAAAAGAAAATATGGAATCCAACAGTAAAAGCAATATATTAAATCCTGAAGATAGTCAACATTTTCCACCTAGAATTATCCACTATTATTTCATTACATAAAGAGAGCTTCTTACCTTCAATTTTTGGGATGTATAATGTAAAAAACAAGTTTCAAGCCAAGTGGATTAGAAAGATAAACTTATCTTAAAGTCCCACTGATTTTCAAATTATTATCCTAGAACAAAGTCTCCTATCTTGACTCAGATGTGTTATCAATTGCAAAACCAGGTTATTCTTATATCTCCATCAATAACTGTCAGTGATAATTACAGGGGAAGACAGAGTAGGAGTGAAGGATCACATGTCTTAAGTTACCTATTTATGAATATTTCTACCTGTTTTATTTGCCTGGCCATTATTATTCCATACATCAGCATTGCAAACTCTTCACATTTATGTTTCTATGCCTCTCCCTTTGTTTTTCCTTTTTTAAGGGAACATCCCTGCACTAATGATTCTAAGACAAGGATATGCTTGTTAACAGTATTTTCTTTAATTTATTCAGTTATCTTTTGTCAAGTTGGCTAAAAAGCAACTGCATAGAGAAAAAAGATAACTCTTTAAAATATGCTTATTTGAAAATAAAGATCTCTCATGTATATTTTCATATTAAAACAAGTGCTACTTTAATGTTTTTCCAAGTTTTTTTCCCCAGGAATTTAAAATATGTACTTAAAATAATTTTTCATAGATTTTGAGGAATAAATTGTTTTCTATTCAGGTTAAGCAATTTCTGTCACGCTTTTAAGCACATAGGTATATGGTTTTGATTTTTAAAAAAAACTTATAGCAAAGCACTAAAATCACCAAATCACTCTGGAGGACAACAGGTAGCTCCTCTCTAAGTCTGAATACCAAAGTGCACAGTGATCAATAGCAAGGAAAGCATGTCTGGACTCTTTTATTAAAATTCCTGTTTCTAAGCATCAGTTGGTGCACATGAATCGGGCCAGCCTAAATGCAAATTGTACTTGAAGGAGAGAAGTTAGTATAATTCACACAATTGAAAATCTGTGTTCTCAGCTGTGCAAGACTACAAACCATGCCTCCTTCCTAAAATGTGCTTCACAAAGATTTTTCTTGTTGATGATAGAGAGTCCTTATGGCGAATTTCTTGACTTTTCCATTGGGAATAATACAATGAATAGACTTTCAGCTCTCCACAACTTGCCATGCTTAATGCCATCAAGTGTGTTATGTTTAACTGCTTCATAATCTGTATTGTATGAAAGTTTTTAGCTGTATTTGGCTCCCCTGCTGAGATATCCACACCACGATGATTATCTCTAAAAGATCCTCAAGTAAAATTTTGGTCTTGACTGGTCAACAACACTTCAAGTCAAGATTTCACCTGCAGTTTGGAAATTGGCATTCGACATTAATGGCAGAAGGATCTAATACATATGCTCTGATTTTGATTCTGAAGCCAAGGTTTAATATTTTTTGAAGCAAGAGAAACATACAAAATATCTTAGGGTTCTCTTAAAAATTCTTGAGTACTTTGGTGATACTAACAGCAGCAGTGATCAGATGATATAGGACTGCCTGGAAAAAGTGGTTTACTTGTTTATTTCTGTTCTTATGTAAATAATTTACAATTTCAAAAAAAAAAAGAAAGAAAAAATATGGAGCTGGTGAAGAGGAACAGAAAAATTGCTTGAGATCCAACAATTCTCTTTTCTCTTTCTCTTTTCTCAATATGATAGGAAAAAAAAAAAGAAAATTTTATCTTATTATTGTATCAGACAGAAAAATGCAAAATAAAAGGATAAACTGATGGTAATATTGTTCCAAAGGGCTGAGAAAAGGTTGGTGTTTTTTTTTTCTTTCTCTTGATAATACTTTTGATCGGTTTTACTTTCTGAAAGATAGAATCTCAAAATCTCTACTCTTAGGTGAGTGTTTTGTGAGAATCATCACTTTCTGACAGGAAAAGAATTCTCTCTGATCTGCTCTTTGGGTAATTTTTGCCCCAGTCATGTCTATCATCCTTGCTGTGGTTTTCACTTTCTCATGCCATCTCTTATCTTGTCTCTGTTCAGCCTGAGTATTCCCTATTGGGAGGGCTCATGTTTTGAATCTCTTGGATGATGGATATTTTCAGAGCATCAATAGTGGAAAACCTTCACTTAGATCAGTCATACACATCTGGGTACACATCTGTGTTGTCAGACTCTGACTGCTGTTTCTTTTCTCAACATCTGACCATAAATACAACTTTTTACCTCATATTACAGTTATAGTGTGCAGTGACTCATAGCAGAGGGATTTCCCCTTCTGCAGCTATTATTTTTCACTGCTCTTGATGCTTAGTGACAGCTTATCTGTACCCAATTCTTTTTTTCACGGAATATTTAGAGCCAATATACAAAGGGATTGTCTGAACAGCAGTTTTTGAAGAAAAACATTTATTTATGCACAGTTCTGTTGTTAATTAAATACAAAAATGTATACAGCTCTAAGTTTTCTGAAGAATAAAAAAATAAACAAGAATAAAAAGCCCCCAGACTTTGGGTTGCACTATCAGGGAAATTTCCTGAAGGCCTTGTTTAGGATAGGTAAATCAGAGTTTACTTATTTACCGTGTTATCAAGGCCATGACAGAGTTTTCTCCTGTTCTCCCAGTGTTTGCTGAAAATATTTTAACTTTTCATACAACAGAGTAATGTTCTTTCTGATAGCATTCAGATGCAGTATTGTGCTGATTTATTGAAACATCTCCTGAATTTAAATGCTTATTGTGTCATTAAGAAAATGAGTTTATGATAAACTAAGGTGCTTGTGACATGGATCATTGTGCTAATGATCAATATCACAGGCTTGTAGAAATTGCTCCTCCTGAAGAAAGCATTTATAGATGCCAATTATAGGCTATTAAATTGTCATTTCAAGCTAGTTTATTTCAAATTCATTAATATTAGCTGTTTCAGACATTTTTGTGTAAAAGGAGAAATAAAATAATTTCAAAAAGTCATATACTGAATCATGAGTGAAGTAAAATATGTGCAACACGGTTTTAAACAAAACCTACATATTTTTAACTGATGGTTAAGAAACATTTTGTATTAAAGTCATGAGGTATATGCAACATAGCTAACAAGAATACACAAGATAGGCTTTATTAAGTTTGTGGCGATAAAAATATCAGCTTTTAAATTCAGGATTTCTTTCCCTTTCAAAAGTCCAATTAGCATGCTTTGGTTCTTTGGAGAAAGGTCACGTTCTGTCAAAAGCCAGTTGTCAGACTAGGTAATGGAAGCATCTGTGACAGCTGAGTTTAGTGTATGTGGCCATTTCCACAATGTCTAATAAATTAATTTACAGAGTGAATTCAAAGAGAATGTGGGGGATTAATGAACTTTATAAACTTGAGAAATACTTTTATAAGGTCATCATGTGATGCTATTTCCCTTCTGTTACAACAGATATAAAATAACACAGTTCAAATAGAGTCACATAGAACTAGCTACATTAATAACAATGAGGCATATTGTTCCAAATATTTAATTTATTTTATCTTCAGAATTATACAATATGACCATAAGCCAAAGACAGAGACTGCTTTCCACTTTGGATAGAATTAGTACTTATTGTTTCAAGATATGAAAATTTATATTTAATGTCAGAAAACTTTTCTATTCAATAACAGCAGGATATAGAACAAAGTACGTGGTGACAGAATTTAAAAAATAAAATGGTCATCCTTTTAAATTATATCCTTTTTATTTAAGACTAACTTTTAAATTTTAAAAGCCATCCATCCATCACCTATAAAAAAAATTAATTATTATTTTTATTTCTTTTTTTTTTACTAGTTAAATGCAGCTATTATCCAGGCAAGTCACTCATCCACCTGTTAGCTGAGATAACAGTAGTCTCCAAAAAGCAGTTATTTATGACTGGTTGTGTCTTTGCAATATTAAGATTAAAGACCCCAGGAATATTTTAATTGTTTCTATCTGACGTATAAGAAAAAAAAACAAACACACTCAGTGCAGGCTGAGACTTGATAATGCTTTGATTTTGGAGAACAGAGACTGTCAGCAAACAATGGTTGACTAATCAGGGTGGTACCGTATTGCATTTTTGTCTCCAAGCTAGTTTTCAGGTTGATTTTTCAATTTTGTGGAATGCCTGTATGACTTGCTATGCATTATCTCTATTAGACCAATATTTCCATCTACATATGCTACATACTGGCATGTCTTGACATTAGTGCCTCTCAAAAGTCCTTTGTAAGGTCTTTTATTTCTCAAACCTGGATTTCTATCTACTTCAGAAATCTTCAAACTCACTTTCCCAAAGGGCTAATTTGGCCTGAAGTTTAAGCTAAGTTGTATTTTTGCAGCTGGTTTTATTGATTGCATTTTTAAACATCTTAGGATAATTAGATATCTAAAGTGCTATCTAATAAATTATTGCATAGTATTTGAAAATTCAAATTAGGTACTAGAGCAGTTTTTTAGTTTTTTTTAATTATACCTCCATTTTCTGCTGGGGTTTTCTTTGATTGTGGGGTTATTTTTGTTTTTGTTTGGTTTGGATTGGGTTTCTTTGTTTTGTTTCTGGTTTTGTTGGGGGTTTTTGCTTGTTTTGGTTTTTGTTTTGTTTTTTTTTTTGTTTGTTTGTTTGTTTTGCAGTTGTTGGTTGGTTGATTGGTTTGGTTTGGTTTGGTTTGGTTTTGTTGTTCTTTTTTTTATGTGGTATTAATTCCTCAAATTCTTATTTCTGGCTAAACAGCAAATACCTGCTTCAAATGTTTTGTGACAGATAAGTATAGAAACATGCACAAGACTACAGATTACAGAACAAGTACAAATTCCCATTGTCATAGGCCTGGCTGAGAACACAAATCTATCAGAGATTGAAATGGACTTTGCATCACAGACTGGAAATCTTTTAATGCTCATTGCTTTCTCTTTTATTTTCTCCTAATTCTGTGATTTTTCCTTATTCTTCGATTGTCAGTTTTACTGTGCAGAATGGCAATAAAAGAGTATTACATGAAGTTTCGGAATCTTCAGAGGTGATGCATCAGCAACCTGGCTTACTCTACTACAAACACTGACCCCAAAATAAAGAGAGTAAAGGCTAAAATTAAAAAAACACAGCTATTCAACTTTAGTCCTAGTAAAGATACCATTGTTCTTCCTATCTTCAATAAAAGTAGTACCAGTTGATGAAGTAATTCAAGTGTAGGACTGTATTAGTGATCAATTTAAAGAACCATTTACGACAGACTCCCCCATCTAAATGCTTTCTTCTCATACTCGTGCTTTTATGAAAGACCAAAAGGTTTAAGAAAGATTTTTCCCAATAAAAACAGATGCGATCCTTTAGTAGTTTAAACTGACTTTTTTATTGTGTTGGCTGCCTAAATGCAGGAAATAATTCTGAGGCTTAATTGTTTCTGTTGACCAGTAAAGAATTATGAAAATATCTTAATAATATTTGCTAAATGTAATGCAAAAAATTTATAACCAGTTATAAGTAATAAATAAAGAATAAATCAGTTCTACTTTAAAGATGCCATAAAACAAACTGCAGTGGTAGCTTACTACATCAAGAATATTAAGTAGATAAAGCTAAAATAGGTAAGAATTAGGAGGAAAATTCTGTTTTAAGAAGTCACAGGAACACAGAAAGATTTGAAGACATTTACATGGGTACTGTATACACTTAAGTGTGCTTTGAACTGATACTAGCTCTAGCAATGGGCTCTACTTGTGAAAAATAACAAAACAAACAAACAAAGAAAACAAAAAAAACCACCAAAAAATGTTGTCGCAGAGTCATAGAATGGTTTGGGTTCAAAAGGACCTTCAAAGGCCAATTTCTCTGCCATGGGCAGAGACTTCTCTAGATCAGAATCCTCAAAGCCCTGCCCAACCCTGAACACTTCCAGTAACAGGGCACCCTCCACTTCTCTGAGCAATCTGTTCCAGTGTCTTTTCACCCTCCTCATAGAAAATGCTTTCCTTATGTCCAATCTAAACCTATTCTCTTTTAAGTTTAAGACCATTTCCTCTTGTCCTGTCATTATGGGCCTTGGTAAAAAGTCTTATGCTTTTAGTATTAGCCTTCTTTAAGTACTGAAAGGCGGTAATAAGATCTTCCTGGAATCCCTTCTTGTCCAGGTTGAACAGATCCAACTATCTCAGCCTTACTTAAAAGGAGAAGCGTTCCATCCTTCTGAATCATTTCCCTTCACTCTATCTCTCTAATCATTCGTTCCCTCTTGTACAAGTATATATTTTGAAAGCACTGTGTTTGTAATAGAACATCTTTTGAAGAGAGTTCCTCACTGTCACAAATTGCCACCATGCTTTTCTAGTCAGGAGCTTCTGAACTAGAAAAAATTATTTTGGTAGCAATCATCTGTTCTGGATTCCATTTGGTTTACTATTAGGTCTTTTCTAGTGATCAAGTCTGAAAAAAATGTGGAGTCATACTGTGTGGAACAATATAAATAGGTCAATTTTCTTATGTTTGTTGATTTATAAGACAGTTGTGGTTTATAGATGGTTATTAGTAACTGAGGAAAAAAGTAGATATTCTTTTATTTTTGTAAAGACTATTAATTTTCTATGTGAAGGAAACTGTCTTAGGGTGATGTTATGATGCTTGTACCCCCAGTCATTTTTCTATGAATGCTGGATATTATGTTTGCTTTGCTCTTGCTCCTGCGTTGCTCCTGCTTTGCTCTTGCTTTTGCTTCTGCTTGCTAGTTAGTTTAACTAGGCAGTCCAAATTTTCCCTGGACTGTTTTTCTTTCTTTTTCTTGGAACCACTTGAACCTGCTCCAGACTGGGACCTGGGAAACACCGAGAGTTTGCACCCTGTGGCTGCAGCAGCTGTCCCAGTGCTGGAGGGACTGAGAACAGAGCGACCACCCCCAAGAGAGACTTTCTGAATTTGTCATCTTTGTCAGAGGGGTGAAAGAGTGGTGTCATCTGATACTGTTCATTTTGTGTGCTGGGGGGTGTTTTGCCGGTTAAATAAACAGGTTCTTTCTACTTCTCTCGGAGGAATCCTTCCTGAACTGGTTGGAGGGAGGGACTGTGTGGGTTTGCTTTCTGGAGGGGCCTCCTTTGGAGGTATTCTCCCAAATTTGCCCCAAACCAGAACAGAGACCAATGCAGCACAAATAAGAGAAAGAAATAGAACAACACAAGTCAGCTTTTAAGAAATCTTGAAAACCTGGGAGCAAACCCTTTAAGAATCATAAACAGATCTTTACAAACATACGGTAGTGGATTTCTGAGATGTTTTGACTAACTCAAGTGCAATGTTTGTTTGAAGGACCTTTGCTGCCTTCTGAGGTAATATAAGAAGAATGTCTTTGAAAGCTGGGATATATGCCTATCCGTCACACAAACAACATAACACACAAAAACTTCTAGGTTAAATGGAGTTGTGACATAAGAAAGGCTGTGATGAAAGGAGAAAAGGCAATTTTAGATTATTGTCACACATGGAAGTGAGTTAAGTTAAACGTAGTCAGGAATACAGTCTAGGTTGAAGCAACGTAGTATGGAAATACCATGTGAGAATAAATCAGAGGTTTAGAAAAAATCTTAGGAAAGGAGCATGTAGATATTGCAATATCCAATTAAAAGCTAAATATTCAATAAAAAGCTAAATAAATAATTTGGGCTTTACATGTTCCAGTACCCAGAGTAAACTCTCTAGAATCAATGATCAGTGATAAGTCATTTGGAAAATTCACACATAAACACAATAAATTCAGATTTATATAGGACAAAAACATTTTAGTGGTGATGACATTTACATTTTATCCAAAATGTTAATGGCTCATTTGATGAAAGTCTAGAACTGAAAAGTAGTTTAAACTAGATTCTGGTTTTAGAGTTAGCATTATGTTAACATTATGTTCCTCTATATAAAGAATGGAAAGCCATAGAAAATGAGGGTATAATGGGGATATGAAATATGTCTTCATTAAGTTAATTACAGTTGCTACTAAAATAATTTCTTGTGCAGAGGAAGGAAGATAAATCTTTCCTGCTGAAATTTGAATAGTCTAGATAAAACTATTTCTTCCTATTGGGGGTTATCTTTGTGTGTTTTGAACAAAATTAGCTTTCACATGGCCTAATTAAAAGTCTCTGAAAATCAGGAAGCAAAGATACTTCTTTGCTTATAGCTGGGTTTAAAAGTGCCTATTGACAAAAGGGTTCACTTTGCTTTCTTTTGGCACTATTATTCTTTATATAATAAATTTTACTCCCTCTGTAATTTAGATTTCGCAGGAATTGTGATAAAGTACATTCCATTTCTTCATCACTGCATAGCAAGAAAGCAGAATCTCATGAGTAAGGAGTTAGATTGCATCAGATATTAAACCAAGTCTTGCTAAAAAACTTGGTGATTTAGGGGAAACCACCCAGTGATATGCATCCCACTTAATTACTACTATCGAAAAGTAAGGCATCTAATCAAGGTTGTCTAGAGTTAATGAAGAGAGAAAAGCACCTGAAAAAGGGGGTTCATTATTTCTATATCAAATCTTGCCATTTTTTATCCTCAACTTTAGTTCAAAGAAGTTAAATAAGAATGATAATTCCCCCCATTTTCTAACTTCTTCTTTAAGTTAAGAATTTTAAAATTTGTGGAGAGATAACTGTCAGCATCTTGTCAATGCTTTATACCATATATCAAAAATTAACTGGTAAATATGCAGATTTCATAAAGTAACTGCACTCCCAGTTTTCCACAGCATCAATTTAGCAGATTAGAAAATACAAAAATCCTCTTTCAAAAATTAGAGGGTATGATTGATTATTTGAGCAACAACATCAAGCAATTTAATTGCATTACATGTTTACAATAAAGCATTCTATGGTCTGCTGCATGATGTGATAAAAAGGTTATAATAATCAGAATATAATGTATTCTGAATTATTAGTTTGCTAAATAACAGCAAAAAAGCAAACCAATTTATCTTACATTTTCAGTATTAACAATGAAATTACTAGACTTGTTTATTGAGTCAGTTCTTAACAAACCTCTTTTAAAAATGTAGATTTCATTTCTTCCTACATCTTGCAGTCTACTAGGCATCAAAATATAGCATCAACCAGCACACTCTGCCTGAGCTGTGCTGCTTCCTTTGACACCAGTAGTTATAATTGTGACTTGTTCTTTTACATGGTGCTTAAACAGTTAAAGAAAAAGTGGCTTTTTAGCATGTTGCTCACAAGGCAGCCCAAAAGTTCAAAAGATAACAAGAACTTCTTGCTATTAAGAAATTAGAAAATGTATTTGCAAATATGTTTCTAATGGCAGTTGTCAGAAGCAATTAGTTTCAAATACATTTCACAGTTTAATCATGCTGTGAAATGCTTCTGAACTTTAAGGATTCAGACTTAATAATATGATACAGTTTCCTATTAAAGAGCATGAAAAATACTGGAGGAAGATTAATTGCCACAGATTAAACTAGTATATGGTATTTAGGTCTCATTCATTAGTTTATAAACTCTGACTTCTCAAAAGAGTATCAAGTGGTCAAATAATCACCTCAAGTCTTGGAATTTTGATTTAGCTTTAAATTAATGGAAGACATCTAAAATGTTTTTTATTTAGGTTTTCTTTTGAAGATTCAGATGGATCTTGAGTCAACTAGTTAATGATCAGACAAAAATTACCATCTATATCAGTGTTCATGATGAGGATTCTATGATACAATGATTCCCCTTATTGATTTGTCCTTATTCAGCATCCTGGCTGTTAAGAGTCACAAAGAATAAATCCTGAAGATGCATACAAATTGTCTGAGTTTCAGGAGAGGAAAAATGTGTTTACATTTGAAAAATGTAATTCAGGGAAGCTGCTTACAGCAAATGAAGACAAAGAGTGATGTTGGAGATGGGAGATATTCTGAGATGAATGTGTAAATTGTGAAAGGGTGTATTTTAAACAGTCAGGTAGTAGAATGGGAGTTTCTCACATTTTCACTAGTATTGATAGGGATAGATACAAAAATAAGAGAAGAAAAAAAAATAAAAGGAGAAATGAAAATGCATCTCATACTTAAAGTCAGACTGTAAAGATAAACTGCACAGAAAATAGTAATAACCAAGAGTTATATGACATGTATTGCTTGACTGTAATATACACTTTTTAACGTGGATGCATGGGACTGTGTTCCCCAGGAGACTAAAGAAGATTTCTTCTTGCCTTTTATTTATTCAAACCATCAGGTTATGATGGCAGTGGTTTCTTTAGAGGACTTTTTTTCCCTCCTTTCAGAGCTTGGGGACTGAAAAGACGAAAACTGCTGTAATATTTAATGGCAGCATAAAAAACTGAGAGATTATTGAACTACACAAGAGATTCCAGTGAAGGCCCATTACAGTGACTAAGGATTGGGACATCAACTATGTAAGGGAAAGTTGTGAGAACTGGAGATGTTTAGCATAGAGAAGAGAAGGTTTAGGGGCATCTCATAAATATGTAGTAATGTCTGAAGGGCAGGTGTAATGAAGATGGAGCCAGGCTCTTTTCAGTGATGCCCGATGATGGACAAGAGCTGATGGATACAATCTGAAACAACATGTTCCTTATGAGAACCAGGAAAAATGTTTTTCCTGTAAGAGTGATTGAGAACCGGCATAATTTGCCCAGCAGAGCTGTGGATGGAGTCTCCATCCTTAGACACACATGAAAGCCATCTGGACATGGTCTTGAGCAACTAGCTGCAGGTGACCCTGCTGAAGCAGAGGGGTTGGACCACATGGTGTCCAGAGATCCCTCTCAGTTTCAAACATTCTTCGGTTCTCTGATTGTGTGATACAGGTTAATTCACATAAATCACCTTTTCTTTTCCACTCAGGAACATCAGTGGCCATAAAGCATTTTTAACTCTTAGTATATTTTGGTTTTGGCACCTTTTTGGACTCCAGGTGCCAAAACAGCTGTATCATTCCCCTCCTTAACAAGAACAGGGGGAGAAGACATAGTGAAAAAGCTCATTGTGACTGTGATGAGGATGAGGAGCTCACTTACTAATCACCATCACAGGCAACATAGACTTGGCATGGGAAGATTAGTTTAATTTATTGCAAATTAAACAGAGCAGGATGATGAGAAAGAGGAAAAAAATCTGAAAACATCTTTCACACACCCTTCTCTTATTTCCAGACTCAGCTTCAGTCCCCACTTCTTCCCCTCCTTTCCCCAAGCAGCCCAGGGGAGCAGGGAATGGTAGTTGCAGTCTGTCCCTCACACATTGTCTCCCTTTCACACTCTTCCCTTGCCCTAGTATGGTGTGCCTCCCATAGAATATCCCTTCACAAACCTCTTCAGTGTGGGTTCATAAAAAACTTGTGGTTCCTTACCATGGGGTGCAGTCCCTCAGGAACAGACTGCTCCAGCTTTGCTCCCCCACAGGACCACATTTCCTTACAGAAAACACATTTCTGTGTGGGCTCTTCCCCATGGGGTCCTGCCAGAAACTTGCTACAGTGCAGGCTCTTTACAGGCCACAGTTCCTTCAAGGCTTTATCTAACTGCTCCAATGTGGGTCCCTTCACAGGCTGCAGGTGAATTTGTCCTTTCCTGTGGGCCTACAGGGATATCCTGTGTCACAATCTTTCAACAGAGTCAGAAGGAAACCTTTGCTTTGGTGCCAGGAGGACCTCCTTGCCCTCCTACTTCACTGACCTTGGTACCTTCAGAGCTTTCTCACACCTCTCCCCCAGTTGCTGCTGTGCAGCAGATTTACCTTTTCTTAAATAAGTTGTCATAGAGATTGCTACCAGCATCACTGGTGGGCTCAGCTTTGGCCAACAGCAGGTGCATATTGAAGCCAATTGGAACTGTCTCTGTTGGACACAGGGGCAGCTTCTGGTGTCTTCTCACTGAAGCCACACCTGCAGACCCTCCACTACCTAAATCTTGGGTATGGGCCATGTAAGCCCATACACATATATGAAAATGTATAGAACACAAAGCTGCGTTCAGGGGCCACAAAATGCACAAAAAGACAAGATAAACTCCATCATGCAGAATTAAGCATTTTGTTCTATTCGTGTCACCAAAAGAAAGTAAGTTAATAGAACTCATCATGGCAATTACTTAAAATGGAGAAAATGTTTGATGCTGGAAATATGGATGTCTAGCAAGCAACTCATTTGAGAGCCAATAGTGGTAATGTACTTGAGCTCCAAGAATTTATCTACTTGGTCGACAGTTTCTTCTCCTTTTTCCAACTAGTCTGATGTTTTGCACATTGCTAAGAGCTGATTTACCTGCTGATGCTTACAAAGGCAACAATGGGAAAGAAATTCCAGCAGAAAAATAAAATGGGAAGAAGGTAGGAGAGAGAAAGAGGCTGATCTGAGATGCTGTAAAAGGAAAAAAATTTTGTGTTTAGTTTGGAACAGATATAAACCTTTTCTTTTTTTTGATTTGCAGAACTATTGAAAAATGATTAAAAATGTAATCTCAGGGACTTCTTAAAGAGCCTAGAAATATTCCACTGCAAACCAAAATTTATCTTCCTAGAGAGAAAGCTAGTTAAAAATTGAAATAACATGTCAGGATGGATTTATTAGAAATATACTTTATAAATAGAAAGGACTTTGAACCAACTTTTTGAATCAATTTTTGAATTTCTTTGTGCAATGCAGGTGGCTAGGAAAGCTGACTCACAAGCTTTTTGAATTCCACTGTGTGTTGTCTTGCCTTTTGAGCCTGGTCATACTAACAGTATTTGCAGATGTCTCCAAAATTTGTGGTTAAGCAATGACTTTTTAGGGCTTCAGCTGGTCAAATGCAGCTATTGGGGGATCTTTGATGTATAATTTAGCTTTGATTTTTTGATTTACTTGGATTTTTTTTTGTTTCACATCTTCTGTAAGAGTGAATATATGATGCACCTAGAAATATACAATTGAAAAGGTGACTTTAGAAGGTGTCTTCCTTCAGATTTCTAGCACATATATTCTGCTAAAATTGAGTTCAAAAGAGCTCTGAGATCAAAAGTAGGTGAAAAAGAAGCACTACTATGCACCATATCCACATTTTCTCAGACTCAGGATTTCTAGCAGTCTACTCAGTTACATTACTGATTGTATCACATACTGAAACGGTAGACAGAAGACATGGCTGAATTAACTTATATCTTCATGTACAATTAATATAAAACCTCCTTCTTGGCAAAGTTCTTTCCACAAAAGCAACTGGAACAACTCAATAGGAGTCATTTCTCTCAGAGCACAACCTGTTTGTGACTTTAAAATTTCACCAAGTTATTCCCCGATGTGGCCAGTTCCATCACACTGACAGGATTGATGGGACAAGTCAAGCACAGTACTCATTTACCTAGGAAACATAATCTAGAATATAAATGTAAACAATTTATCTGCCATAAAAAAATCTACGTCATCCTTCAACTTCATATTTCCTTAGGCAGTCTAAGCCCCTGGTGGCCTGTTATGGACGTCTGGGTTTATTTTTCACCTTAGCAGAGTTCTCTCAATTTGTTTGTGTGTAAATACAGAAGTGTTGAAAGCACAGCTGGTACCATTACATCCTCTGGTATTAACTTTGTTCCTGTATTTGGATCTGCTGTCACATACTGAATGACTTCTCCAGGATTGTATTAACAAGAGCTTTCATTTCCTCCTGAAAGCATATTTATACTAGTACTTCATACATTTTAAAATATTTTTGCTTCTTCTTTTAAGAAAAAATGTTTATTTTCCTGCCTGTGTAACTCTAAATCTAATGTAAGGAAATACCAAAGAATTCCCTAAATTTGCACAAGAAGGTTGCAATTCAAATCTAACTTTATCTAGAAGGTGATTGATGCCACTCTAAAACAGATATGCTTGTGATGGGGGAATTTTTTTTCCTGCATCTAAAGCCTAGAAAGTTTACTAGACAATACACTAAGTTTTAGCTGCCTAAAGATGGATAAGATTTATCTTTTGAATGGTTGTGGTCCCTGTATTGTCTTGTTATCCATCCCTGGTGGCTGGTTGCTGCCAGTATGGCACAAATGTCTTGATATTTATACTCTGTTTATATATATTATCTTAGAATGTTTGCCTTTGTCTTCATTATCAAAGTATTTCTTTGAAATACGAATTCTTGCCATAGGGGAATAGTAGTCCAGGATTCATATATCTTCTCTATCTGTGAGGTATATTCTTCTAGGAGAGAATTTAATCCCTTTGAAGAAAGAACTTAGTAATATTCATAAGGCTATTCTTGTTGATGTTAAATTATGCCTACAATTTTCAAAACAAAGAAAACCCTATTTGTATATATAATGCATATGTTTAACATTTGTTGGATTGTTCATTCAATTTAAAATATTTGAAATAGTAGGTTATAGGTGCCATTCATGTTGACATTATACAGGTAAAATAAGTAATACTTCACAATTGAAAAATAGAAGCAGAATCTTCAGGTTTAGTCACATGCTATTTAACTTGAAATCTACTCTATATTTTGGGGTAATGGCTCATTCTTGTCCCTAAATTCTCATCTCAAATTCCTTTTTTCAATCCTGTCTGCAAGAAAAAGAGGAGGACTAGAGAAAGTATGTTAGTAAACTTCATCTCACTCTTGGGGAAACTAATACAGCAAATTGACCTGAGAGTGATTTCCAAATGTTTTAAGCAGAAACAGTGATTTGGAGTAGTGATTCTCTGATTTACAAAGGGAAAGTCATGCTTGGCCAGCCTGGAAGTTTCCTGTAACAAAATGATTAATTTGGTCAAAGAGGAAGGAGTAGGAGAGAGTGTTTATCTTGATATCAGACAGAGTTTTGATACCTTTTTCTGTAACATCCTCTTCATGGACAAAGTGAGGAAGTACAGGCTAGAGTAGTGTACAGTCAGATGGACTGAAAACTGGCTGATCTGCCAGTCTGGTGGTGATGTGGTCAGGAGCAAAAAGCCCAGGGGGAGGCAAGAGATTAACAATGTGTTGTTACTGGCTCCAGGCATGTTTGACATCTTCATCAATTACCTTTCCCCTCGATCAGCACACAGAACATCCAGAGAAGCTTTTTGAATGGTATAACTGGGATGAATGGCTGAGAGACCAGATGGTTCTGCTGCTTCAGAGGGACCCTAACAGGCTGGAGAATTGGGCTGGCATGAACCTTGTGAAACAGAACAAAGTCCTGTGCCTGCAGAGGGATTGGACTAGACAATCTCCAGAGGATCTTTCCAACCTCCAAAATTTTTTGATTCTGGGATGCTTCTAGGCTATTTTCTGAGTGGGGTATTTGCCAAAGCATATAAGCATGGCCAGGATTAAAAAAAAAAAAAACAACCAAACATATATTTTCAGTTTTCACAGCAATCAGCAGAGATTTAAGTAGTTTTTAAAGATCAATGTAGCAGTGGAGAGTAATGAATAGAATATTTTTTAGCTTTGGACTCTATGATTTGGCATAGCCCTCCCTAGCATGGCTTCAGTGCCCAGATACAATCATGTGCTAGTGCAGTTAGGCTGCTTTTAGTCACAGGATACTCTGTATAAACACATTACTCTGCAATAAATTTCTGCTACTGTGACAAGCTTTCATATTGCCAACACAGGAGTTGTCTGTGCCAAAGCATGGACACCAGGACATGGCAACTAAGCTAAAATCTATCGTCCATTTGAATTGGAGAAAACTTTATTATTAATTTCAGAAGGGTCAATATATTAATCATAAAGGCAAACAACCACACATTAGAAGAGAAGACTTTTAAAGACATTCTTTCCCATTGTTTCCTGACACATTAATTAATCTCATCTCACAGACCAAAGTTCACATTCTGCACACTATTATACTTCAGAATCACAGAATATGCTGAGTTGGAAGGGACCCACAAGGATGATCGAGTCCAGCTCCTGTTCCTGCACAGCACCAGCCTTAAGAATCACACCATGTGCTGAGAGCATTGTCCAAACACTTCCTGAATTCTGTCAGGCTGGTGCTGTGACCACTGCCCTGGGGAGCCTGTTCAGTGCCCAACAACCCTCTGGGT
Organism: Molothrus aeneus; assembly: GCF_037042795.1. NCBI lineage: Eukaryota > Metazoa > Chordata > Aves > Passeriformes > Icteridae > Molothrus > Molothrus aeneus. The sequence goes on from NC_089650.1 coordinate 49,472,367, forward strand.
GAAGAACTTTTTTCTAATATTCAACATGAACGTCCCTGACAGAACTTCAGGCCATTCCCTCAAGTCCTGCCACTGATCCCCACAAAAAAGATGCACATCTGTCCCTCCTCTTCCCCTCACAAGGAAGTTATAGACTGCAATGAGATTTCCCCACAGTCTCTTCTCTGAGGAGACCAACTGACCTCAGCCACCCCTTGCACGCTCCCCATCAAGGCCCTTCATCATCTTTACTGCCCTGTTTTGGGTGCTCTCCAGGAGTTTACATCCTTATGTAGTGGTCCAAAACTGTCACTGGATTCTAAGTGAGGCCACCCCAGCTCAGAGCAGAGCAGGACAATCCCCTGCCTTGCTCGGCTGGCGATGCTGTGCCTGATGCACCCCAGGACAGGATTGGCCCTCCTGGCTGACTGAGATTTAAATTTCTGTCAACCAGGACCCCCGTGTCTCTTTTGGCAGCACCACTTTCCAGCATCTCTGAGGCAAGCCCTTTGCTTTGCAATAAGTCTCATCACTTGTTTATTATTTCTTTTCTTAAAACTACTGGTGATGAAAGATTATTTAAAAAGTGGATTATAAATAAAAAATTTACAGTCCTAAAAAAGGTCAGTCCAACAATCTGGAATATTTTATTTTTTTTAGAAACTGAGTCCTTCAGATTAATATTTTCAATGAAATAAATGACATTGTGGTTTTTAAAAGAAGTGAAAAGTCTCCATTACAGTATATATTGAAAGAAGCTATTTTGCTTCAAAATTTTTCAATTTAGTACTTTCCATAGTTTAGTCTGAGGTTCTGTCCAGCTGCATTTTATTTGCAACAGTAAGTCACATAAATGAAGAAGAAAATATGCATTTTTATTAGTGAAATTAAAAAAATTAAAAAAAAACCCAAAACAGTAACAACTTAAAAATCAGAACAAAATCTTAGTGCCAGAGCTCCATTATTTTCAGCTTGGCCAAGGAAAATATTTAACAGATTTTGAAATGAACATTTTTAGGAAAGCTTTAAAGAGCAAAGCTTGTAGAGTAACTGCTTGTATATACTCTTTTGCATCCTTCATCATCTAGTCCACTTCTTCCTTTATGTTTAGAAGTAGTTACATTATCTCAAAAGAAGGTATCTTTGTACTGTATGTATTGGATTTTACACATTAGGTCACACCAAAATTTCAGTTAATATAATATCTTCTTTTTATCTGTAAAATCAGACTGTGATACTTCTCTGGTACAACCTCACAGCTTTAAGCTGTCTGAATTCTTAAGTCAGAATTGATATCTTTGTGCTTAATAGCCCTTGATGTATTTGTCTTTCTTGAATTCATCTAATTTACATCACTTCCTTATCTACATCCATCTTCGGAACCACAATGACTTCATAAATATCTTGTCAAAATTCTTCAGTGTCATGGTGACCTTAAAAATATTCAATCATAATCATTGGCGTCAAAAAACACAACCACATAAATGTTTAATCAAAATCTCCTTATCACTCACTGTCAAAACAACATTATTTACCACATTCACACTCTAGTCCAATAAATTGCCATACAACAAAACTTTGTTTTTGTTTAGTAGAATGAGTAAATTTGCTGTTAGATTTACAACTTTCTTCCCCTATCTCTCCCTTTCTTAAATGTGTTCTCAAGTTAACACACTTAGATTAAAAAATCCTAATATTTATTAAAAGATATTATGACAAAATTACATACTCAACATGGACATTGAAGTAACATATCTCCCAGTATGTGATAGGGCACTGCTGTTCAGTCCCCTTGAGGGTGTCTTCTCCAGAATGAACAAGCACAGCCTCAGCCTCTCCTCATGGGACAAGTGCTCCAACAGCAAGCCCTTGTAGTGGCCCTACACTGAACTCTGCCCAGTTAACCATTTGTCTGATACTAGGAGCTGAAAACTGGATGCAATGCTGGAGACACTGTCCAAAGTGTGCTGAGTAGAGGAGTAAAATCTAGTCCTTGGTTCAGCTTATTGTCTGCCAGAGCCCTGGGGACTTTCTGCAGAGCTGCTCCCCAGTCAGTCCAGACACAGCCTGTACATGATGCAATGGACACCTCCTCCCCTGGTCCAGTGATTTGCATCTGACCTTCCTGAATCTCATGAGCCTCCTATTAGCCTTTTCCTACACGCCCCTCTGGGTGGCATCACTACCCTCCCACATCCCAGACCCTTCCTCAAATTTTGTGCCATCAGCAGACCTGTTGAGCATGCTCCATCACCTCCTCCACTGATCAGGATGCTAAGCAGGGCAGTTCCCAGGACAGGCCCCTGCATTACTGCATACTGTTACTGGCCTTCAGGTAGATTGTGACCAGTGAACCATCACCCCCTGAGCACACTCATCTAACCAGTTTTTACACTTGTAGCTGTTCACCCATGCTGACAGTCGTGCCCTAACGTGGATACAAGAATATTGTGTGAGTCAGTGTTGAAAGCATTGCTGAAATCGAGGTGAATGGCATCCCCTGCATCTCTTGAAGGCAGGTGCGACATTTGCTTTCCCAAGTTACCCTTGGACTTTGCTGATCTTCATGACCTTTCCCAAGCTGTCAGAAAGTAGCCTTGCAAGAATCATTTCTCTCAGCTTCCCTGAATACAGCATGTGGATTGGTATGGGTCAAATAACTGATCTTAATCCATTGCTGTGTATTCTCTCCCTTGAACTCTGCTTCTAAGTAAATACAGAAGCCTTGGACACCTTGCTGGTGAAGAGACAAAGGGTGCAAGGAGTAGATGAGGCTTATCAGTGCTTGGTGTCACAGTGTCTGCTCTGATACTGCCTTGCTTTCATCTTGAAACTAAAATGGAATCTTGAAATCTGTTACATCTGAGATGACCTTCTCTGGATTACCTAATGTTGAGTCACATGTCAAATTATTTAACACCTATTGAGAGTACATAGGTTCATAACAAAAAAGAACAGATTTTCATCTCTAATGCTGGATATTCCTAATTTATTTAGGACTGAAGTTTATTCTGACTCTTTAAAACTTACAGATTAATAATGAAATATAGCTTTTATTAGGAAAGAATTAATCTTCTTTCATAGCAGAATTTTTCTGTGAAGGCTTTTAGTGTAATTGATTTTCTTGTGAAAAAACTTTTTAAGCAGCAATTAAGAATTCAGTTATGTTCACTTGGCCTTTAGTGTTTTGTAGCTACAAAATCTGTTTTCTCATATGATTTCTTCTGAGTGCAATATTGCACAATTTGTTCCACTCATGTCAGCAGCCGCAGTATAGAGCAAATTTCTTCAATGATACCTTCCCTATTAATTTCACAGTTAGAAGAGAGATACTGGTTGTCTTGAAAGATAACACTTAAAAATACCTCTCAACATTCATCCAGCTTTGATACTGAAGCGATTTGAAAGATGAAAAATGTTTGCTTGATAAGTTCTCATTAGGCAGAGGAGACTGTATAAACATGTTGACATGCTTCATTATAACTTTGCCTGTTTAATTCTTTTATGTATTAGCAGATGCTGGTACTAAGTAATCTAGAAGCCTATTGGAGAACTGGGACATCACTAAACACCATTATTTACTGTACTTTGTGATACTTGTAGTTTTCAGGGTTCTCTGTGCTACCCAGATTGGTAAACTCACTTTTCCAGTCACCTTGGTAACTTTTCATTCTTCAGGTTATTTTCAGACAGCGAAGGTCTTGTGCTGTAGTTCAGCAGAGCCTGGTAATGTCCACACTGCAGCCCACAAGATTATATTTTTTACAGTAAGAGGTTCTGCAATCAGAAAACTGTGGAACATCCTCAAGTACATGTGAAATCACAACTTCATGTTAGATTTTGAGATTTAGCCCCTCAGCCTCTGACTTTGTAGGTGCAAATGTTCTCTGCTGTGTACTCTCTGTGTACCCTCATAGAGGGGGGAGAAAGAATATAAAGTATCCTTCTAGCCTAGGCCTGTAAATGAATCCTTTTCAGAAGTGTGGAGCCCTACCACTACAGTGATTCACCAGAAGGGCTGACATACAATAAAGTCTCTCCACCAGTTTTTGTGTATTTAGCATTATTATTGCTCCCCATGGGATTGGCTTTAAAGATCCCTAAAAGAAAACTCAGAAGTTGATCTTCTGGAAGAAGTTTCCCTAAATTATTTGTGGGATCTTCTACTGAGATGATGGATGTCAACTTTTCCCTTTTAGTAATTTCCAGTTTACTTGTTTAGAGACAGTTTAGAGCTATAAAGGTTTTTATGGATTCAGAGCATCGAGCTGTCAGCTCAATCTGAGCAAAAGGAAACCTGTAAGCAAGATGGAAGGAAAAGGGATTGGATCTAGGGTTGGATCAATAAAAGCAGATCAATATTGCAACTGGAATGAACTTCCTCATCTGCTGGGTTGGGCTTCCCAGCCCCTGTGTTAATGGAGATTGGGGTTGGGTTGAGTAAGCAGAGGGTTTTGGAACGTCGGGTTAAAGCAAATAAGTAAAAACCAGAGTCATTTATATAAATTCATGAAATGAAAAACAAATAAGGACTAAAAGAAATAAAAAGCAAGCAAAAAAAACCCCAACAAACAAACAAACAAAAAAAACCCCAAAACCCAAACCAACTATGTCATTACAACTAGTAAGACAAAAAAAAATTGAGAGGCCCATGAAATAATGTTAATTATCTTGGAAGGTTCTTCCTTCAACTGAACTTGTACTTTGGTAAATATGCCTAATAACCAATCTAAGATTGTCTGTCCATAGTTTAAGCCTGCTACTTTTTTACTGTTCTCCAATTAATGAGTTTTCTAGAGACATCCCTGTAAGTATTTCCAAGGATAGTTATCACATGTCCTGTCAGTTATAATTTTGGTAGTACATTCTAGATTTTCTTATACTTTCTACTTCAAAGGTTTTATATACTAAAACTATTAACTCTTTTTCCTCCTGTACAGCAATGCTAGTTGCTGATTCAGTGTAAAGTTTCATTTCAGAGATGAAATAGAGCATGATAATTATTTCTGTACTTTATATTCACTTCTATTAATACTAACCATTGTGGCAGGACCTTTTTCTGCAGTAGTTACAGAATTAATTCACATTCAGTCTTTAATCCACTTTCATTTCTATCAGCTGTAACAACTGCATTTTCTTAATGAACAATTTGCATTTTAAAAAATAAGTCACTTAACTTATCTATCATTAATTTATTGAAGAAAATGTAAAGGAAAAAAAAATTATTGATATACAACTTCTTGTTCAGGAAATGAGCAGCAGCAGACATTTTTTAAGGAGCAGGACCACTAAACTTTGCTGCAATGGATCAGTATGTTATAAATGCTTTCAGTCCTCTACTAACTGATGTGTAGCCACAACTATCATCAGTAGAACATGGGAAGTTGGCCTCACTGTTCCTTACTTAGTTACTCAAGGTATGAATGCCTATCATTGTCCAAACTTTCCACCTTCTCTGAGTGGAATGGTTCAATTCAAAATAAGACATTGTTGTGTTTAATTCTAGATTAGCCACAAAAAGGGAATGAAGAGTCCTAACCTATTTCCCCACATAGCTAATTTTGTCCCAAAATTAGGCACAGCCTATCTTCAAAAATATGGGCAAGTATTACTTGAGTTGTGCTTGAATTTAGCCTCCCCAAGAAAGCTGAGATTAGTCTGTAACACTAAAATGGATTGTGAATAAATTGTTTGCAACTGTGTGAAACAAATAGGTGACAATGAAATACAAGCAGATTCTGAGTGCATAGGCAATACAGCTATTTATTGACTATAATAACCTCCAGCATCCTTTCTAGCAAAGGGAAAATTACTATGAATATTTTTAATTTAACTTTACAATCACATGAACCAAAAAAGAAAGTTGAATTCAGGAATCCATGTAACCATTAATTAGCTTTCTTGTGCAGAGTCAGGACTTTAAATTCATAAAGTTAATTAGCTATTTCAGGATTTCATAATGTTTTCTGTGTTTATTAGGCACATAAACAAGCCTTTTTATTAGAAATTGATGGATATTGAAATAGTTGCATAATAGAAGTAGACTATACTAGATAAGTGAGGATCTGAATCACAGGTACATCTAACCCATGTATGCAGATGTGTCTTCATAATAAAACTAATCCATTTACAGAACTTCATGGTTGCTAGAAAAACAAATAATGTCACAAAGAAGCCAATGAATGGAATCACTGTTAATGTAACACAAAATGGTTAAAAATGTAGAAGACGCAAACAAAAAACGAATACTTAAGCACTCAGTGATTGAAAGGTCATATTTTGAATGCAAATTAATATCAAGTTTTAAATGAAACCCAATTTTTTTTTTCCATTTACAAGTCTCCATTGAAAGGACTGAGTGTATTTGTTGATCTGCTTCCAAACATTCATTAAATGGTTATATCCTGAATACTCTGGTTACTTGGTCCTCCCTATATCACAAGTATTGCAGTTTAGTAGTCCTTCCAATGCACATTATTAGGATTAGGCCACTGATGAAATGCACATTAGCTGTTCTTTTCCTTGTAGTTTGCACCAAGTAACTGCCAGACAAACATCAGACCTAACTGTGGTAGCAGAGACAAGAACCATTACTCTGCTTTGCCAAATGAACACACAAAGGTAGAGAATTATATTTCTTCTGAAGCCCCTTCCTCTCAGTCCATAAATCATAATCATAGAATAGTTTGAGTTGGAAGGAACCTTTTAAATGTCCCAGTCTAACTCCCCTGCAATGAACAGAGATATCTTTAACTAGATCAGATTGCACAGAGCCCCATCCGACCTGGCCTGGAACATTTCCTAGGCTGGGGCATCTGTCTCTTTTCTGGCCAACCTGTGCCAATGCTTCACCATGCTCTTTACAAAAAACAATATGTAATCTAAACTGACCCTCCTTCTGTTTAAAAGCATTACTCCTTGTCCTATCACACCAGGCTCTGCTATAAAGTTTGTCTCCCTATGTCTTATGGGTCCCCTTTAGGTACTGAAAGGCCACAGTAAGGTCTGTCTGGAGCCATCTACTTCTCCAGGCTGATCAACCCCAACTCTCTCAGCCTTTCCTCATGGGAGAGGTTGTGCTCCTTTCTAAACAGCACAACAGTTTTAGCAAGAAGGCCACACAGCTTGTTCTATTATTATAAAGTTTTAGAATGCTCTCTTCTCACCAAGACATGAGGGTGAGAAGGACTTGGAATCCAACTGTGTGAGCCTTTGAAGAAAGCTGCACTGAATCTGGTACTTATAAAAAAAGTAGAAAGAAGGCACTGACAAAATTTCTTCTAGTAATGTTTTAGAAACAAATCAGTAGCTTTGATTAGTCCTTTGTAAATATAGCTACTAGAAAAGTTGTCCATTTTTGTACAAAGTTATAACTGTCACATAGACGTAAGATATCATTTCAACTCCAAAAAAAGTGGGAAGCGTTTCTACATCCAGTGCTTTGTTTGGACCTTATAATCATCCAAGGCCTTTATTGGATTTGTGTGCAGTTACATATTTCTCAGAAACAAGCACAGTTATTTTAACAATAAGCTTAGAAATCTGACTAAAGAAAACATGAGCTAGCTGTAAGAGTAAAGTCATGATGTCTATATATAGGGTTTTCTCACAGCTACAGAGAAATAAAAAAGGTTCTTAACACAACCATAACAGACCACAGCAAATGGGCAGCCCAGATTGACCTAGTCTATTAAACAGAACTATAATACTCCAAATTTAAATACACTACAGTCCTACATGCACGAGAACAGGTGCTCTTTGTGCTGTTTGAAATAGCTCAAAGAACACTTAAAATTACATCCTGCAGGCAGCTGAATTTACCTTTCTTTTTCTTTGATGAAACAGGTGTTTTCCTCCCAGTGTGAGAATGTCTTTAATGAGACAGAGCTATCATAACATCACATTTTCTTTTCTATTAAAGGAAGTGTATTGCAAAGCCAGGCAACGGAATCAATGGCTGAGCCTACACCTGCTGCTCTTTCCAGGCAGCAAATTTCCCTGCATGAAGAAGTTCAGATATTCACAATACAAAGCTAAGGGTAGAGGGAGAGTGCTCAATCACACTGCAACTTGTTTTGAAGATTAAACTGAATAAGGACACTTTCTGCTGCAATGACTGCTATAGGCAGACTGGTTAAGATATCCAAAGACATCTACTATCTTAACACCTGTTATTGCACTGATAGTTAACATAGGAAGAAACAAAGAAATAAATACTGCAGTTGCTGCTGTGCAAATACTGTGTGGCACAGCATGCTGAGGGTACAAGGATCACTCGCGGGTACCCAGGAGAGGAAAAGCCAGCCAGTCCCGCGGGGGAAGGAGAGGGTACCAGGTGGCAGGAGGTCTCCCAGGAGCCGTGGCTGTTCCCAGGGAAGGTTTTCCATCAGCTGAGGCTCCGAGCTGTGCCGGCACAGCCGCAGGGGAGGCTGCGGGGGCCGCTGCCAGCACAGGGATCCTGCCTGTGATCAGCGCTTGAGCAGTGTGTTCGAGCCGCGCCTTCCTACTCGTGTGCAGCTCAGATAAAAGTGTTATCCAAACAAGATAACAGGATCACACAAGTGTACAGAAATCCAGATTTCAGAGTGCTATGATATATTTGAAAGGTCCTGGATAACTAAACTTGACAGCTGCCTGCAGCATCTTTATCTGCCCTTTCTTCAATAGTTGCCACTTCCTTTTTTCCCCTCCCTTTTTACTGCTTCAAGATGTGACATTTCCTTTGGTCATTTTTCACACATTTTTATGTTTTAGTTTGGGTGAAAAATCAGAAACCTAGCAGCTGTAAGATAAAATAATTAACCTTCATATTAAAAAAGAACCTTTATAAAACTTACAAAATAAATGTTCTAAAGTCTGTGTCATATATAGGTATCATTGTATGAGATAACAGATTCATTGGCCCTCCTCTGATAGCTGAATGGCAGTTCTGCCCAAATATCTGATATATATTCCTGTTTACTACTCACTAGCCATTTATAGATACATTATTCTTATTTAGAGTATCTCCTGCCTATTTTCCGTATTCATGTACTATGAACATACATTTCATGTGATATGTGTATGAGTTCAACTGATGCAGACCAGCAAAAGACAACTTTTTAAGAGAACAGGAAATTCACAAATAATGAGCATTTGATGCAAAGAAAAATGAATGTTTGTGGCATAAAACATACAAAGAAGACAGAGTACAACAACCCCTGTGCCTATTTTCTAGGTCAGATATTACCCTGGTGCAGTTCAGAAGCAATACAGTCACTAGTTGCCAATGTTTGCCTGGATTTCCTTTGAAGTTTATAGGTTGTTTTTTTAAACTTTAATATTGGTGTCAGTTCCTGGGAGGATGAATTAGAACACGACAGAAGAACCATTGCTGTCTGAATCCTGTCAGAAGCCTATCACCAGTAAACCAAATGCTTTAGATGTTTTATAGCCATTGGTACATTGATGAAATCACAAATTTTGGACTTGCTGTGTTGGTAATGCCAGAGAACAATAAAGTAGTTAAAAAAAAAGGTTGCCGTGTATGAAGAATCATAGAACTAACCAGCATTGATGTATTAAAAGTGTTTAGAACAGAAACATTTCAATAAGGTTGAAAGCGATTGTGTCTATGCACATGACAGCAATGTCCATAATCTTTTTCATTTTCTCAAAATAAGTCCCATTACAATTTCACTGAGCTGCTCATGCTTTTCATCTGTGTTCATAGCTGAATAGGAGAAACATTGCCCCTGGTCAGTTTTTATATAGTGCTTTAGCTGTTACAACATTAATTTCAAATATAGCTTTTCCAGGGTAAGAGGATTAAAACATACATATTTTACTTTTTTGGATAGACTTAATCACCAGTGGCAGACCATTCTATGTGATAGAACCCTTCCAATCTCCTGTTGACTATAGGCCGTGCACCAGAAATAATGTAATGAGTCCCAAAAAAATATTCTAGAGGGAAAGTGTTCTAAATTTAATGACTAGGGCATTGAAAGGAGGGTTTAATTTTTCATTCTTCCAAATGAGACCTTGGGCACCGGTCAACAGCTGGCACTGTGTCCAGGTGGCCAAGAAGGCCGATGGAATCTTGACCTGTATGAGAAATAGACCAGCAGGACCAGGGCAATGATCGTCCCCCTGTACTCAGCACTGCTGAGATCACACTTGGAATCCTGCATCCAGTTCTGGACCCCTCACTACAAAAAAGGCATTGAGGGGCTGGAGCATGTCCAGAGAAGGGCAACAGAAATGGTGAAGGGCCTGGAGAGCAAATCTTAGAAGGAATGGCTGAGAGAGCTGGGATTGTTTAGCCTGGAGGAAAAGAGGCTCAAATGGGCTTATTGTTCACTACAACTAGCTGAAAGGAGGCTGTAGCCAGTCAGCCTCTTCTGCTCCCCAGGGAAGTGGTCATAGCACCAGCCAGAAGTTTTTGGGCAATGCTCTCGGGCACATGGGGTGACTCTTGAAGATGGTGCTTTGCAGGAGCAGGAGCTGAACTTTGATGATCCTTGTGTGTCTCTTAGCATATTCTGTGATTCTGTGATTCATTACTTGGATAACACTAACAAACATAAAAATAGTTTAGTTCCTGTACATATGAAATGGAAAAAAAATATTGCAAAGAACCTTGTAATATTTGTGAACTTTTTTCATCACCTTGAATTAACAAATGCCTGCAGGAAACTCTTAGCAATATTACCTCTGAATAATAGCTTGTAATAATATATACTTTGCAATAAATTTACATAGTTTTTTTGGTTGGGTGATTTGGTTTGGTTTTTATGAGCACATGAACACGTTACAGTGTTTTCAAGATCTTTCGTTTGTGCAATAGACCTCTGTGATGAGTTAGGTAGCTATCTCCAAGTATAATGTGTAGCTGTAAGATAAAATACACACGAGAACACAGACAGATGCAGCACGATGCTTACATATATGTTGAGATCTACACTAGCTAGAAAGGATTTGAGCTGTCATTGCTCAACTGTATGAGTTAACATAAATAAGCCATGAACCTGGTAGTAAAGGTGCTTATTTAGAAAAGTGTTTTAATATTAAGCATGGCTGTCCTATTCAAAGGCAAAGAATGCACAAGAGTTTTTAAAAAAGAGTGATAAAGCAGTTTTCCAGGGCAGCATTGCCATGAACTTGCAAGTATTGATCTCAACACTTTGTCTTTAGTATCCCTTAACAATATAATAAGCTAAGCTGCACTGAAGCCAGCTAAGCCACTGAAGAACAGCACCTATGTAATAGCCTGAGCTTCCTCTCATTGCATTTCTCAACAAATCCAGGCTGATGTGGCTCTGAACATGAAAAGGACTCTCTCTGGGGGCCGAAAGTTGAAAAAATAGTCAAGATGTTTTCACAGAAATCTCAGAATACTTGATGTTGGCAGGCACCTCTGGAGATGCTCTAGACCAGCCTCCCTGTTCAGAGGGGAAGACTGACCCTTCACAGACTGCTGAGACATTCATCCAGTTAAGTTTTGAATAGATGTAAGAAAGGAGATTCCTAAATCCAAAGTTAAAAAAAAAAACCACCTCTACGTAACCATTATGTTTGACCACCCTCATTTAAAGTTTTCCTACTCATTGCCTCCTGTTCTTTTACTGGGTACTACTGAGAGAATTCTGACTGCGCCTTCTTTGCTACCCCCTAATCAGGCATCCGTGCAGATGTCACTTTCACTGTTGTTCTCATCTCCCCACCCACCTTGTCCTCATCTCCTTGAGGTTAAACAGCTGTATTTTAAGAACTTTAGCTGCTCCTCTAGTTTAATTATTTCTTTTTTGTATGATATTTATCTGTGAAACTCTTTTTGTTGCCCCAAAACTTAACATTAGTTATCTCTACTGAAGACCAAATAGAAGGCCAAATGGCAAGGTAAAGAAAAATCCTCCCCTGGCATCCACTGACACAATTATTTTCTATAAATGCACTCACATCACACACTTAGGCGATATGTGGTAGTTTTATTTTCCCTGCAAAAGGTAAAAAAAAAAAGATTGCTATTGAACAAAATTTTCTTCATCTGCAGAGTTAAGGTTTCTTTCCATTCTTGTGTGTCCACATGAACTATTGCTCTACTTTCAAAACATCTTGATTTTGAGTAAACATTTCTATATTTTTAACTTTCAGCTATGAAATCAATATAGCCTATTTGTCCACCTCAATTTAACAAGCTCAGTAATCCTTCAAACTAATCCCAGTGAAATTGCTTCTGTGTTTTAGCAATGAATTAAAAAAGAGGGAAGGAAAAAAAATCATTCTGCATGCTCAGATTATATCAGGTCTGCACAGTGAAGCTAGGCAGCTGCTGTCAAAAGCATTGGCAGAAATAATGACTGCTAAAAATCTCAGTCCCAGACTGAATTTGTGCCATTTTCATTTCACCACTAGAGACGAAGTTATTCCATATTACTGCTATGAGAAACGTTTCTGTCAGAAATACTGATAGGAGTAATAAAATGTTTTGTTAATTTAATCTTGCATTTATATAAAGACATGCAATATATAGTTTTTATTGAGTGTCATTAATTATGGATGAGTTTTTAAAAGAGAAAGCATTGTGATAAATTATTAAGATTACATGTTAGAGAGCAGAAAGTGAGTCTCAAAGTTTGGCATGTAGCAATAGCAATTCAGAACTCAGAATCCCAACAAAAAGATAAATATCTTAAGCTAAGCAGTTGGTCTCTATATAGTAGCAGGTATTAATGTCACAAAAAGAATAAAAATGTTGACATCAAGTCAAGAAGTATTAGATTCCTATGGAGTCTAACTTCATTGTAAAGTATGTGAAAAATTGTAGAGTCGAGTTATTACTCCCTCTTAACATAAATTTTTAGTTTGCAATATTGCAACTTACAGTATAAGTGAAGAAAAATTGCCAAAACTTCAGACTGATTATATCCACCTGAGGATGTGTTGGGGAGAATTGCCCCAGCTTTTCATTTTCTTCCTGTGTGAGTCTGCCATACACTTCACCTTCTTTCAAACAGATTGTTTTGGATCAGAGTCAAATCCCCTCATGCTGCCTGTAAATCTGTGACTAGAAGTTCTAATTCAGGTCAAGGTACATCAGTCAGACATTCAGAGATAGCCTGTTATTGTTCAGAAATACTATGAAAGTAATGTGCTACTGCAGTGTGATATAGTAGGTTAAAAAACCCCTTCAAATACCTCCCTGTAACAAGGAAATATAACTATGACTTGTCTTTCCCAAATGGAACTGCCTGGATACTCGTCAAGAAATCAGATATTCTTTGATACTGTAAGTTTTCATGAAAGTGAATTTGTTACAACTGTTTTTCCCTGTCTCCACAATCCATTTGGGTGTGAAAGAGCAGAAGCCCCTTTGCCAGTTAAGAAACAGACCCAAGAGTTCTGGCTCTCAGTATCTTCCCCAGGCTGCCAGACTACAGCTACTGCAGTTCCTATTTCTCCTTCAGAATCCAGGAGGATCTGTGTGCTCCTAATGGCTGGTCAAGCAGTGGTTAGCTCAGCCTTCTGGCAACCTAGATTCCCCTTCTAATTTTGATTTAATGCATTATTCACCAGCTCCCTTTTCTCTGACTTGTGTAATGCTGTTACTGAAAAAGTGCCTGAGTACATTTCAGCAGGATGAATTGGACCTGAGGATGGAAGGAGGGTGGGATTCATGTACACTCAGCACTGAGTAGCCTCTCTCTAGAGGGACAGCTGAAGACCAGCTGAAGACAGAGAGTACTTTTTTATTAATTTTTAAAAAACACAAATAGAGAGAGAATTACAAGAGGGTCTGTGTAATCAGCCTTTATTCATTATATATTTTTGTTTAAATTATAAGGTACAGGAAAAGATATTGAGATACATATTGAGAAATTAAATTAAAAATTAAGAAGAGAGTAGAAATTGGTAAAATTATTTTTCCCTCTTTAGAGGAGATACTCTTGAATGTAGTAAAGTACATGAGTATTTTCACCCTCAGATCAGTGAGGAAAAAAACAAAGAGTAACTGATTTTCACTGAACAAATGCAGTTTTACCTGTAGAAATATGTAACAGGAACATAGTTTGGTAACATTTTTCAATGGGAAAAATATGAGTTTTTATTTAAGTAATAATTTTACTCTTTTTATTGAGAATTATTTTTGTTTCCATTACATAAGTATGAAAAAATAAAGGCAAAATTAGCATTAGGCATGTCTTATTTTATGATATCATGTATATTTATCTTTCTCAGGAAATTTTGACTTTATCTTCATGGTCAAGTTTCAGTTCATTTGGGAGAGGGTTGGGAGTTTTCCAAATGTTTGGGGTTTTTATGAAAGGAAAGTGTTCACTCCTGCCTATCTTTCTAAACTGATTGGTATAATATGGAAGCAGAATAAGAGGAATGGATGAGCATTTATATTAGTGAACAAGTTGTAAATATTCCCAAACACAATAAAACTTATTTTTAAAAATGTAGACAAAACCACAGTAGCATTTTCCTAGCTTCACTCTCTGCATACTTGTAAATAACTAAGACTAGAGCTGTAGCTGAAAAGTATTTTCTTTCCAGCAGACGGATTGTAAGAATTAAATGTGAATGTGTTAAGTGAATTATCTCCATGCAAATAGAGCTGATCAGATTGAAAAATAACCATAAAGATAATGGAATTAAAACATTTAGAGAGTAGGTTAGGTTCTTGGATTTATACCCTTAGCAAATATAGCAAATAAGGTAACAATAATGAGGACATTCAGAGACATTCCCATGTGCTATTATGGGAGGAAAAGGGAAGCTCTGTGATTTTTACAGAGGATATTGCCACAATAATGCCAAGGGGTCAGCATTTTGTGTTGTAAACTGATTGTCACATGCGCTGTAAAATGGGCAGAGCTGCACAAGTGATATTGCAGTGATTCACCTAAATTTTAAGTGAGAATACTTTTTACACAATCATGATCATTAAATACCAACAGTATGATTCTAAGTCAGTAGGGCAGTGCAGACTGCTTCATTCATGAGCATGGCCAGGGGATGGAAGGAAGTGATTCTGCCCCTCTACTCTGCTCTTGTGAGACCCCACCCAGAGTATTGCATCCAGATCTGGTGTCCCCACATAAAAAGGACATAGAACTTCTGGAAAGTCCAGAAAAAAAACTGAAGCAGCACAGCTGTTCTGCTTGGAGAAGAGAAACTTGTGTGGAGACCTCATAGCAACCTTCCAGTATTTGAAGGGGTCCTATGGGGAGGCAGAGAGGGACTCTGTCAGGAACTGTAGTGATAGGACAAGAAATAATGGGTACAAACTGAAAGAGGGGAAATTTAGGCTGGATATTAGGAAGAAATTCTTTACTGTGCAGGTGGTGAGACACCAGAACAGGTTGCCCAGATGTGTGGATGGCCCATCCCAGGCAATGTTCAGTGCCAGTTAGGACAAGGCCCTGAGCAACCTGGTCTAGTGGGATGTGTCCCTGTCCTTGGCAAGGGTGTTGGAACTAGATGATCTTTAAGGTCCCTTCTAACCCTTACCATTCTATGATTCCATTATTCATTTCAGTAGATGCTTGTGGAAGATTGTGCTTCTTTTCTCCTTCTTGGAATATCTTCCTTTTGGTGGTATCTCAAGCAGAAGCTAAAGTCTCTTTGTTCAAAAAGGATAATGAGTGTAAAATGCTTTTCTTTCACTTCATAGTTCTAGGAAATTTTATTCTCTTTTACATAATCATGAATGCAGACCTTTCAGTGCTCAGCAGACTGAAATTATTTTTTAAAAGTGTAAACATTTTAATTCAGATAATGAAAACTAGGGGTTTGTATTCACATAGCTTGTCATTATCTTCACATTGTTAATTATGAGAAGGCTTTTTCTCCTGTATAGAGTGATATGAAAGCACTCTTTACAAAGGAAGAAATTTGGGGGATCTTATTCAATACTTATGATTACTTCTTTCATACCATAGTATGCTGAGATAAATTCTTACATGCTTGATACCTCTAGACAGTAGGAATCCAAGGCCTCTGGATTTATTCAGACCACTTAGGAACCTGCTGAAAAGAGAAAGGGGTAAAAAAAGAGAAGGACACTTTTATTCTCACAGGGAGAGAAAAGAGCATTTCGTTGTATTGTACCTTGCTCAAGAATACTGCATCCAGCTGAGCCTAATCAAAAAGAGAGAAACACATGGCAGTGTTTGTGTGCAGAATATACACACACTCCAAGACACCCTATGAGGCTTAAGGCTTGCTGTCAGACTTTCTCCCCTCTGCAGCATATTATTTTTTAAAAACCCATTTTATCTCATACAGATTCTGTTGGTGATTTTTTAATTTGGTTTTTAAAAAACACAATGCATCTGCTCATGTTTCAGAGATCCTTTAAAGAGTCAAGGCTTTCTTTCTGTCTCAGAGATGAAGCACCAGGATGACAGTGAGAAGAGGGTTATTTCTTTGCCTATCTCTGATGTTGATTGAGTGTGTTACCTTGGAGGATTCAACTTCTTTCTCTAAGGCTCAGTTTCTAACATCAAAAACTCAATAAATACCAAATCTTCAACATGGATATTGGTAGATATTTATGTGAGATATTGAAAAGAACATGAAAACACAAGTAGGTTATAACACTTCTTCCTGCAGTTTCTGGTGATGGGCAATGCTCAGTGACAGGAAACAGCTAGGCCTGTTTTGAAGGAGATGGAAATCTGGTTTTAGTACTCCACGGTTGTTTTTCTTTGATTCTATGGATTTACACAGCCCATGTATTAACTCCTGTAGGTTTTTAGCATCAACAATTTTCTGTATTGAAGATACATTGAATGGAGAAATTGTTTATATGCTACCATCTTCTCTTGTTGGATGTTATTCAGTTCTTAAAATATGCATTTCCCAAGCATTTATTTTATGACATACATGAGTTTATATATATTTTAAAACCACTTCATTTGCCCCTTATCTGGGCTGGAAAGCTATAATGTATTCAATAATTCCTTCTACTGTTTGATAGTTTTAAACATTTTTCGTGACACACCTTGTCATGTGAAAGGCAGCTTTCCTTGAACTCTTTATGTTGGATCAATCTATCAGCATAGCAAGGAAGACAAGACCCTTGTGCTCAACCAGCCTGTCAGCACCCTATTACATAGGCCCCACTGAACAGCCTGCTGTATTGAAGGGTGGTTCAACTAATTTACACAGGGTCATGCACCTGCACTTTTATTTGAAATATTGTCAGTTTTGTCAACTCTGTTATCTGCTACCAGCTGCTGCTAGTGCCTTTAAAGGACTCACAGAAAGCAATGTATGGAATAACACTATTAGCAAACACATTGATAGTAGAAGACTGTGATGGGCTGTTCAGAGATTTCAAAAACAATCTTGAAGTTATATACAGACAAGCTTCAATCACCAATGAAAACTAGCTTGAGAAAATCAGTCAGTGTGAACAGGATAAAGTTCTTACCCATAAGTGTCTCAAGGAGGGAGAACAGAAGTCCAGGTTTTTGACCAATTCCAGAAGTTATCATGGAAACTTCCTCGAGATCCCTCCCCACATAACTTTGAGTGATAAGATAACCTTAAAGTTGATGTCAGCTCATGTTTAGATGGAGTTTGAAAGTTGATGTCAGCTCATGTTTAGATGGAGTTAATTTAGCAGGAGCCTGTAAAGTACTATGCATTCTCAAGTTAATTAAGCAAAATTCAGTTTTTGATTGTCATCTAAATCATTCTCTGACTTAGTTCCCATTAGCTGCATTTTTTTAGATGGAGCATATAACCACAACACCTCTGTGTTGCTCAATCCTTTGCTTCATATCTGCACTGTTCCTGCTCTTTGGGTGTGCAGACAGTTTGTCCCTGGTGAAATATAGCCAAGGCATACATGCCTTGCTGACTTTTTTTTTTGGTCTTCTCCCCATACACATCCAGGCCTTTTTTAGTTCTGCTATAATTTTTTTGCTAGGAAGAATTATACACAATAATCTGATGCGCATATACCACACATTTCAACAGACAAAGGGCATAGTGAAATTTCCTATTTTGTTTGCCATTTTTTTCATAATAATTCATAGAATTACATTTGTTTTCTTGACTGGTCTTGCTCTGACCTGATATTTTCATGGAGCTGTGTGTTATGACCCAGAAATCTCATTTCTCAGTAATGATTTTTACCTGTCAACCCATCACTGTTCCCACAAAGATTTGTCATTGTTTTTTATTAATCCTGTTCAAGTTCCAGGGCTGTCTGATCCATAA
Organism: Molothrus aeneus; assembly: GCF_037042795.1. Taxonomy (NCBI): domain Eukaryota; kingdom Metazoa; phylum Chordata; class Aves; order Passeriformes; family Icteridae; genus Molothrus; species Molothrus aeneus. The sequence continues at coordinate 49,490,565 of NC_089650.1, forward strand.
TCTCTGTCAAGATCCTGAGATTCTTCTATGCCCAGTGACTCTCCTAATTCCAATGTGGATTTTATTGTATAAGTTATCCCACAGTGACTTCTCCTGGAGCTATATTACTCTGTATTAGCAATCCACCAAGGGAAGGATTTAAATATTCTAGGCAACTCCTCTGTGTTATCTGGGGAATAGCTAATTATTTGTACAAAAGGAAGCAGTCCCAAAGAAAACAAGACAGACTGAAAGGATGCTAAATTTCATAGAATTCCTCTATATTCAGGAGAAAGATATTTGTGGAAAAGTCTCCCAAAGGTTTCTCCACTGGCTATTAAGGACATTTCTTTTATGTGTTTTTGTTCACCCACTCAGCTCAGCTCAGTGAACAGAGCATTCAACCAAGCATTTATGGGGGTAACACAAGGATTCCAACAAGAGCATCCATCATTTGAGGCAAATTCCCTAGTTAATATGAACTGATAGTTCCAGAGTTTTAAGGAAAGTGTATTTATTTTTCTGATTTGGACAATACACTCTTTACTGAATCCAAGAAACTTTTGGATAAAGTTATGGGATAATAAGTTAAGAAGCCATACTCACAAAAAAGTGAGTATAGAATAGTAAGGAAGTAAATGAGCATATAAAAAAAAAAAAACTCCTCTGGAATTAAAAAGGAAATAAATAACTATATAACTATGAAAAGTGAAAGGATTAAGAAAAAAGGGTCATTAAATTCTGTTTGAAATTTTGAGATTACTTGCAGCCACCAATAAGGCAAAATCTGGGTTTTGTGTTTTCATTCCTGTGTTTTATATTGCAGTCACAAGGAAGTCTTTGTAGTAAATGCAGCCTTGTCCCAGGGCATTGGGCACCTCCATGGGCCCAAGGCTGGGATGTTGTCCTCCAGGTGGTTGTGGCTCAGCAGGAGCAGGAGGAACATGGGTGCACCACAGCAGGGGCTGGACATGGAGCTTTGGCAGGACACTCAATAGAAGGCACCTTCCCAGACAACGTCCACCCCATGGCCCCTGGGAGCATCTCCTGGGCAACCACTGTGAAGAAGTAACCCTCAACTGCACTGGCTCTTAACTCACAGAGACCCTTATCAGCTGAACCTCCAGAAGCCCCTGGGGATGCTCTCATGGCCCTTTCAATATCTTCTACTCCAAAACTTCCTAAGTAGATACCAGAGATCACTGTCATTGCATTTGATATGGACTGTAATGTATTCAAAATACTCTGAGATTATCCACAATGTGAAGCTCATTAAACATCATGGACAATAGCCATTGGACATTGACAGGGTTTAGGCATGGACCTGTTTAAAGCTGGGCAAACTGAAGCATATCTTGACAGCCTTATAAACAGGACTTAGGGTGTGAATGTTAGGGTTAAAAATGTAAAGGATGAAAGATTTTAGCTGGTTTGGAATGAAGCAGTAGGTTGGAGAGAAAAGGAATAATGACATAACTGAGAAACTAAGTACTTGAATTCTATTTCAGTAATTTGAGGTATCTTGTTCATCTCCCAGACCACATTTCTCTGGAAACTGATGAAAAAGATGACCTACAGTTAGCCTTCCAGGTAACATCTTATCTGTGAGATCTGTCTCTTCCCACAACGCTATTTACACATTTTGTGTAGTTTTTGAACAAACTCTCGGATCAGTGCTGGGTATGGGGGCCTTTAATCTAAACACCTACACATGAAGTTTTGCTTCTTTGGAAGTTTTGTGTCACTGGCAAAACTGTGTTCTTTGTTATGTGATGACACCTTTTGTGGGCTTGAGAAAAAAATTCTAAGTGTCCCACCACTCAATTGCACAGTAGCAGAGGTTCATATCTCTTTTATTATAGGCAATGTCTCCCCATAACTTCAGTTTAGATGGACTTTACCTTGCCCAGATTCAGATATGCAAGGGTTTATTATGGCTGGGCCAGAGGAATGAACAACCTGCAGTGGTTCTGGATTCTGAGGTTTATTAAAGACCCTTCAGGCTTTTACTCTGTTTGATTATCTCACACACTTGCTCTAAAAAGTGCTGTGTTCACTAGCTGTCAGTTTCCCTGCCCCACAGAGAGATCCCTGCTGCCCATGGAGGGCAGACAGACAGTCAAGTCTGGACAGTAGCTTGCAGTTTCAACCCAAGTCCCTGGGCACCCCCCACCTCTTAGCTCCACTCATGTCTGACCTCCAGGATCATGCTCCAGTTCCAGTATCTTTGCTCCAACCACACAGAATCATCTAGTCCAACCTTTGACTGCTCACCACCACATCAAATAGACCACAGCACTAAGTGCCATGTCCAGTCATTTCTTGAATTCCTCCAGGGATGGTGACTCTACCACCTCCTTTGAAGTCTATTCCAATGCTTAACAACCCTATCCAGGAAAAAAATTCTTTCTTATGTCCCACCTGAACCTTCCCTGGTGCAGCCTGAGATCATTCCCTCTTGTCCTGTCACTGTTGCCTGGGATAAAAAGCAATAAGACTTTTGTGTGATTCTTCTGTCAGTGTGCACAAATACTTTGAAGAGAAATGTGATTGTATTTGTGTAACAGCAGCATGCCTCTGTATCCCTGAATCAGACCACTCACCACTTTTTCAGACCCTCTTTTTCTTTCTGAGGCCAGTTCTCAAGTGGTCTTATTTTTAACACTGTCTTTCTTTCCAGAAGCCCAAACCCTGAGATTTCCAACTTAATTAGCGTATATGCACATGCATAGCTTCCTAATTGGTGTTTCTCTCTCATGTCTCTATTAATTGTAGGATTTGGGATGTGTCACTTTTCCTCAGTTCAAGTGTTATCTGAATTTGTGATCAGTCCACACTGGTTGCAGCTAGCAAGTTACTGCTTGAAAATGCAAAAGCTCAATCCCAGACATTCACCGTACACACACACATACACCAATTTATCTGCTGCCTGTTTGCATTTACATTTTAAGCTGCTTTTAATCACCTGCAACAGATTTAGACAGCTGCTTCTATACTAATCATGCCAGAGTGCCTTTGATGGCAATAGAGAGAAAAAGACCTGTTTGGGGTATCTTATCTACTTTAAAGGTGCCATTTGAAGATGTCATGGACTGACTGATGGAAATGCCAGTTGTCTTCATCTGTAAAGTAAAGGAAACACTGGGGGCTGACCTACAGCAATCTTGATCAGGTACCTTCTATTTTTCACAGCTGAATACAATGTAAAGATGCAAATATTTTTCTGCCTAGTTTGGAAAGCCACAAGGTTGGGGTTTAAGCAGGTCTGATCAGGTGTGAGCACCGAGCAGCAGTGTGGGTGCAAAGAAAATGATGAAGTAAAAAAAACTTCATGGGTGCCTCAGGCATCTTTACAGACAGCAATGACTATGAGAGATTTTTCTGGATCTCAGTTTTACTTCTAAACATGTAAGAGCCTTACTTAATCACTGGTCCTTAAACAGATTTTCAGAACTGGCTTGACTGTTTGCTTTGTGTTTGAGTTCCTTTGTTCCTGGATGTTTTTTTCTAGTTCAATATTAGAAAAAAAAAAATTATAACAAAATTGAACCAAGACAATCCTCACCTATGCTATTCTCTTTCAATAGGTGCTGGACACATGATGTTATATTCATGCATAACTATTAAGTTTGAGATATTTTTCTTCTAAACTTTCAAACTGATACAGACAGCAAATAATTTGTATTATATTTTAAATACGCAATGGAACATAGTGAACTGCAGTGTATAAAAAAAATCCTTTTAGAACAATAGACTTATTCAAATAATTATGTGCACGTCTTTGGTATTTTTATATATAAAGAGATAAGAAAACCTACACTCCAGTACAGGTATTTTGTTATTCCTTTTGACATTCCTGTCAATTAAAGCAGCTTAAAATTAGACTTAACTTTTCTTTTGGCTTTAGGGAATGGCATATGTGCATTTTATTTTCCTGTTCTTCTTTGGCAACTACTCCAATGTCTATTTATTTAAAAATCAAGGTGCACTTACTAATTACTGCCAGAAGAACTATAATCTAAATAGGTCATAATAGGTCATATATGTCATACTGTTTTATATGCACCTAGGAATACATAAACATGAGATTATTGTGGGGGGATTATATGTCAGATTTGATAACAGGCAAAGTTGTTTAAACTTGTGACCTAAAAATTAGAATATGCCACATGAAAGTCCTGTGTGCATCCAGAAGTCTAAGGGATTGAGGTGTCAAAGAGCAGAACCAAGGGAATATTTTACTACTCTATTTTCTTTGGCAAATGTAGTAAATAGACTTCAGTATATTTAAACAGGCATTTTGTATCTGATATTTTGTTCTCTGAATGTCTTTTGGATGGCATAACTTTTGAATATAGTAAACTGGAAGAAAATTAAATAGTAAACTATATTAAACTAGACTCAAAATTGTATACTGCTCTTTGTTCTAATTGCTGTAAATTTATCATTTGGGAAGGAGGAATGAGAAAACATAGTGTTATGCAATTTTTGTACTGCAGAAATATATTAATCTGGATATCTTACTGGCATAAGATGCCATGTCTCTATCTTTGGAAATATTTGAGTTCATTTACGGGAAGCAATGGGAGAGTCTAGCTTTTACTTTAGCACTCATGGGGCAAAATATGTACTCCAAGTCAGCTGAAGGTGGTCATGGGGAATGACAGTATTATCTCCCCAAAGACTCTATTTCACATGCTTAATGCGTTTGAGAGTCTGGGAGATGAGAAATTTGTGAATTTGAGAACAGATGTGCCTGAGGCAGAGTGACACGTGCCAAAGCTATGGCTTCAGCTTTCTTCTTCCCTGCTCTTTTTCTTTTTTTAAATGAATGGCTCTCATTCCAAGGAAGGGAAGCTATAGCATTTTCTGTGGGCTGAAGTGAGTGCCTGAGAAGTGAGCATATCAGAACTGTAGTTTTTCAAAACTTTACAATTTAAAGACAGATTTTACGTGTCTTCACTTTGTGAAGGTGACCTGTCTCTCAAGGTGTCCTGGCACCACCTCAAAGATATGGCTGTTCAAAGACCTCTGCATGTGTTTTTACATGGGTAACACTAGATTCCTCCAGGGTTTATTGTTCAAGTACTTATCATGGTGGCTGAAATGTTTCAGAATTGTACTCTGACTCTAGATCTGTAGACCATTAGTGTGAGCATTAAAAACTCTACACACCGGAGACAACTTTATGTTGCCATTTTGCAGAATCTTACAAGGGATGAGCCATGTTAGGTCATCCAGAAAATATTTCTTCCAAAGCAGGAATTCTTTTCCCACTAAAATTTCTGACCCTAACTGTACTCTACATCCTCTCCTGTTTTAAATGTTTCAAGAGAGAGTTTCTACTTATATTCTAATCTATGTCCCATTGTTACCTCAGTGCAATACAGCAGTCTGCAGTGAAGAGAAATCCCATAGATGGTTAAAAGATGGTGTTCTTTAATGGGAGACAATAAATTAATTTTTTCTAATTTACTATTGAGTATATTGGCTCAGTGTAACATTTTCAAATTATCAAATGTAGTTTTTAAAAGAAAAAAAATAAAAGCAGATTTTTATGTTTATTTTTAAGATGTATATTTAATAAAAACCTTGCATGAATCTGGAGATAATGGGGTTTTGTCTTTTCATACTATTAATTTTTTTACAGAAAGCACCTAAATCCCCCAGAATTACTTTTTGTACCATATAAATAATGACATTCTCGAAGATTAAAAACCTAGCTAATCTACTCTATTGTCTAATGGAAAAGGCATCAAAGGCAAAAGGCATAAAATTAAGAGACATAGAAAAAGGCAAAAAATTTAGAAAGAAAAAGATGGAAAATTGTCTAGGAAAGCTTTTGATACTTTTTGGCTTGTTTTAAAAAATGAAAACACTTTGGAGACATGCTACTGATAACTATTTCACTACTCCATACTTTGGCACAGAAATAGGTGCAGAGTCTGTTTATTACAGTAAAGTAGAATCTGCTGCCTGAGATTCAGCATTCCTGAACTAAAAATCTGCAATTTCTTTCTTTTCTCTTTAACACCGTAATATAGGTTTGTTGAGTAGATGCTTTTATTCACCATGTACAAATACAAGAAATAAATTAGTTTAAAAGTCTAAATGTTCTTACTACCATTTAGGAAATATTAAACTAAATTATGTCCCCAGCTATGTAAGTGTAACTGGCTTTAGCTCAGCACAAATGGTCAAAATTATGCCTGTGCAAATAAAAGAGATTTTGGCTCAGTCACTTCAAAGAAATGGGACTGATAAAATTAACAATGTCTTTATAACTAAGTAAAATTGCTTTTGCATGCTGCTAATGTACTTTATCTACCGCAATAGCTGCAATCTACCAGTGCTTCAATGTCTGTCTTCCTATTTTTGAATTTACAACATTGATCTGAATCTATACTTCCAGTCCTCCCTGAAAACTAGGTGTTACAAACCTATAACAATGATTTCACTCATTTTTAAATCTATTCCTGGAAATGAATAGCTTCAATTGTTGTAATCTTTATATTAATTTAAGTATTTGAAATCAGTTCCAATGATGCCATTGAATACTTTGCCCTGATTTAACTTTATGTTGTATCACCACAGCTATTTTTTCCCTACTAAGCTTCAGTTTGAATTACAGTTCCTATATCAATACTATATTCATTAAGCTTTGTTCCTTTTACCAGGGCAAGGCAATATTTTGCAGTTATTGTCCAAAATTTTGTTAAGAATGTGTAACTATCCTATGGACAAATATGCTGACAGACTGCACTAAACTATCAAGAACATACTAGCAGATATTCTCTGAAATGCTGGGCTGATAATTTGGCTTCATAAAATTGCTGTTGGCTCAATAAGACAGCCATAAAACTGAAATTTTCTTCATTTCCTCTATGATTTCAAAATTAGCATTCTCATTTCATCCATTATCTCACAAGTGAATATTTGGTATAAGGACAACAAATTTTTTTTAGTTATTTCCCAATGGTCCTTTTTGCCTTTAAAGACATTACTCTTAGTCATATGTATGATTTCTTGATATAGTTTATGATACAGATTGGCTGAATATTGGTTTGTAAATACTTTTAAAATTTTAGTCTTTAGCTGCAGAATTCTATATGCTTGAGGATCTAGTTGGATTGAGTGTCTTATGTTTATGAAATATATTGAAGAAATAAACAGTAAATAATAGTAAAATACTTCAATTTTCCCCACTTGTATAATACATTAGAGATGGAAAAATCTCCCACAAGAATCATTAATCAGTCTACTTTTAGTTTATATCTCATGCAGAATACAGTGGCAAATGTGATTATATTGTTTATAAGTCTGCCACTGTAGACTGCTTGCTAAACGGAGCATAAAATTAAAACTGATATTTCTTGTTTTAAAATTGCTTTTTAGAAGGATTTTTATTAGTATTTAATGCACTAACTATTTTCAAATACAAAAATCATCATGGTCTTTATTTAATGTATCACATTCAGCCAATTCCTTGAAGAGGACCTACAAGGAGACCTTGGGCCCCTTTGACCTCTGTCAGTCTACATTTCCTACAGACAATAACCAGCCAGTTAAAATTATTTTAGTATGGCATTGTCTTTCATTCTGAGGTGTTCTCATCAAATATTGCTAAATGCCTAATTCAAATGGTTTTGATTTGCTCACAGTAAAAAGAACCACACTGCTCCACTGATCAACACTTTGAACAGATCACTAAGACACCTGCCAGAAATACTTGACCTTGTGAATCGTGTGTGGACAATTAACTTCTTCAACCTCTTCACATGAGGTGAACTAATAAAGACCATTATTGTCACATGTACTTTAGAATTATATGTGTATGGTCTTTACCTGCATGAGGTGTCTCCATCTACAACGACACAATCCTTAGATCTCCCTTCCTCCTTTTTCTGTCTGTCTCCCCAGGCAATTTCATGAAGCTTTGATTAGTCCCTCTTTCTCTGGATTAGTCCCTTCCTTTTCTCCATAAGGAAAGGAATTTTAGTAAAAGAGAATAAGAAGACATAAACATAAGGATAATGAATAAAACTTATCTTACAGGTTCACAGATCCTCATATGTTGAATAATCAGTTTCCCCAAAGAGGACTGTTTAATTGGCTGTCCTTTACATTAAGATGAAAAAATATTTGACCTCCTTACAAAATTAAAGTTATCTTTCATTAGTAAAAAGTATTAATATTTTATTATATTAATTATATTTTATTGCTTTATTTAGCTTTCAAAAATAATTTTATTCTATGGCAGTGAGTGACACAGATTCCTCTTTACTGTGATGAAAAGCATTGCTTAAGTCATTATATATATATTTTCCTTTCACTTTACCCTCCTGTCTTACTTAAGCAGGTTTAAGAATACAGCCAATCATCTCTTCTCCATTCATTTTATTTCTTAATCATGCCTTGAATGTTTGGGGTTTTTTTAAATCATGGTTTCATCATGCCCTTTTAATAAGGTCTGATCTGCCCTGATACTGTACTGAGATAATGTCCTTGTTCTGGCCAGGACAAGGTTAATTTTTGCAGTAGCCAGGAGGGAGAAATGGCGGGGACCCTGATGTTTTCTGTACCACCCCGTATCATCTCTGGGGCAGGGGAAAGGGACTCTCCATAAGGAAGGGGTTCCTTTTTGTCTTGAAAGTGCTGGGGAGAGCCATCTGGTATTTGTTCATTGTCATGGGCTCTGGGGTGGGTATTTCTGCATGTGAAGCACTACCTTTTTGTATACTTCCCTTATTTATATTGTTGCTGATATTGCTCCTTTTCTTATCTCACTGCTCTTTCCAGTACATTTTTCTTATCTCAGCCCATAATATTCACCTTCTGTGCCTCCAATTCTGCGGTCCATCCTGCCAGTGGGAAAGGGAAGGGGAAGGGGAAGTGAGACAGAGCTGGTGTGTTTTGGGAGAGCCTTGGTGGGGGCACTGAGCTGGGAAATACCATTCCTAAACCATGACCCCTAGCTATACTGGTTTAGAAGGGGCTGTTGAATACTGTGTGTGCCTATATTACAGATAACATTAAATTTTTCCCCCACCACTTCCATTTAATGAGGTTTCATGAAATATAGTGCAAGCCCTCAATAAGGCAACTACAGAGATAAATTCACCCAACAATTTAGCTGTTGTGTCACAACATTTTATTTATTTTGTGTCACAATGTTTTCTCCCTTCCTTCTTTCCTCCATCCCTCCTTTCCTCAAAATGGTTCAGAATAAGGATGTTTTCTTACAGCTTGAAAGGAGACAAAAATTATGCTGGGTATATATCTATATTCTTGATATTCCAGATCTCCAACATAAATATGTGTATGCTGACTCTTTTGGTTGTGCCAAAGTGTTTTGAGCTGATTTAAACATTGAGATCTTAGTGTTTCTTGACATGGATAATTCTGAAGGAAAAAAACCTCTTCATTTTGGGATACCTACAAGAATAATAACCTCTGTCAGCAAGGCATGGTTGAACAGCTGTCAGTGTGTTGAGGAGAGTAATCTTTTCTTTCAACTCAACAGCAGCCAAGACAGCTTGTCAGAGTGTAATTCAAAACAATAGACAATTTCTGAATAAAGAAACTCCAGACAACTGAAAGTAGAAGTAATTATCTTCATTCTGGAGGAATCATCCTTTGTTAGCACTAAAGATTCTTTAAATTCAGATCGTGGATTATTGCCTTAAAATTTTAAAAACATGGTGATTAAATTGAGCACTACTAAGATTACCATGCTCTTTCAAGTAATGGATAAAGAAATAAGAAACAAGACAGTAGTAGATTCACTCAGTCAAATACTCTGGCCCTGATAGTGACCAGTGTTGAACATTTGGCAAGAGAGCTTAACAGATAAGGTTGCAGTAACAACTTAGATCCTAGCCACCCATGATTCAGAGACAAAATGTTACATTTATCTTGGTGTTTGGCCTTCAGTGGAATTCTTTTCTACTATTATGAATAATTCCCTTCTGAGTCCATTTGTGCTTTTGGCATTCATCAACATCCAAAGGCAAAGAGTTCCTTACATACCTACTTTTATATTAGTCTGCACCAAATAGTTTCCTTTGATAAATTCTTAGTCACTGTAAGAAATTGTGAATAATCACTGTATATTCACTTCTCCTTGTTAACTGTGATTTTTGTGCCATTACCATTTCATTCTATGATTCATCCTTTTTTTCAAAGTAAAGAATGTTAATTAATTTCTCTAATACATAAATTAATCCACAGCAGTGATAAGGCTTTTATCACTTTTCCCATGCCTTTTTCTATTTCTGACAAATATTTCAGTGGGAAGCAGCAGAACTGTACAAAGCATTTAAGATGCAGATAGTCTAGGGATTTACACAGTATCATGTTTTCTGCTTTATAGCCTATTTTATTGTTAATAATTCCTGATTTTATCTCAAAGTTTTTCCACAGAACATTGTTCAGTTTTTCATTAAAAAATCAAAAATTAGTCAAAGAAAACCCTTCTTAACTGTAGTAGTTCTATTTAGATTACATCATAAAGTGACATATTTAGGATTGCTTTGTGTCTTATTTGATTTTCCCCCCCCGATGTACACTACTCAGATTTCAACTATGACTTTATTTCCCACTCTTACAATATTGTGAGCTCAGTTGCAATTAAATCTTTGTACCAACTCTTTATGGTCAGTCTTTTGCTTTAGACATCTGGATGTTTTTGTGCCATTGTTATTCACAGCTTCACTAATGATACCTTCTCCACATTATTTATTAATATATTGAACACTATAAATATCATAGAAGGGTGGGATTTATTACCTGTAATTGTACAATGACAAATATTGCCCTAGATTTATGTTATCTTTTTAAAGCTACTCAAAGCAATTATCCGAGAAGTTTTACTTCCCAGTTTATAGTATGACTAACATTCAATTAATTTTGAAGGGTATAATTCATAGACTAAGAAAGAGAAATTCACAGAAATATATGGGAGAAATGTGATATTAACCATTACAGTCAATGAAGACCAAATCCTACAGTCTGAAAACACTTTTCATTTTATCCTGAACTAAACATATGTATATGGTTCCACAATATTGGGATAATTTATGTTTGCAATACCATTGTGTCCTTCAAAAAAATTTGGGAAATTTGAGTCAAAATAAAAGTTCTTTTTAAATGACCCATCTTGAATCTTCATTGTTGCAAAGTATTTTTTATCAGATTTATTCATCTTTCAGCTTCTTTTATTCTTTACTATGCTTTGTACTAATTTCCCTAACATAGAAGACTGGTCTTTTTTTTTCCAGTCCTGGAAAAAGAAATATTATATTTAACACATTTTGTTCTACGGAAATTAATTTGATTAAGTGATAAGTTATGAAATTAGTAACTTGACTTCTGTTTTAGTCTTCTGGGCAGTGGATAAATACTTGACAATTTATTATGGTTCATCTAGAAATTTTTCTAATGATAGTCTGCAACAATTTCTTTAATTTTCCTCATTAAAGGAAAATTTCCAGGACAAACCTCCCATAGCTCCTATGCAGTGGACACCAACACAAATAATACTTTTATTTTCCCTATTCTATCTTTTCTATCTATTTTGAACATTCCTATTCTAACTTTCTCATCTGTTGACCTTATAGAATTTTTGGCAGTCTTCCTGTTTAACTAATGTTATTAATGTATTTAGCAAGCTGTTTTTCAAAAATTTCTTGGTCTGCTTTTTAATAATTTTATATTGATATCTGTATGAACCAGCAGAGAGTCCAGGAGTACAATTGCACCCTTGCTTTTATCAGAACTAGTGTGGCCAGCAGAACCAGAGCAGTGATTGTCCCCCCTGCACTCAGCACTGGTGAGGTCACACCCCAGTGCTGTGTCCAGTTCTGGCCTTTCACTACAAGGACATGGAGGTGCTGGAGTGAGTCCAGAGAAAGGCAACAGAGCTGGCAGAGGGGCTGGAGCACAAATCTTACCAAGAGCAGCTGAGGGAGGTTGCAGTTGAGGTTGCTTAGTGTGGAGAAGAGGAGGCTCAGGGGAGGCACTATCACTCCCTACCAATACCTGAAAGGAGGCTGTAACATAGTGAAGATGGTCTCTGGAAGGGAATTTTTTGTGACCATAAACAATCAGACAGAACAAACAGGAGTTTGTCAGAGTTATGAAAACGTGCTCTGACTTGTTATCTGCCTGAGATTTCCATATTTCCTTTCTGATGTCTCTAACAAGTAGAAAAACAAAGTATAAAAGGAGGCTTCTCTTGAGGACCAGAGGGAGATACAGGACTGCATTTTCAGATCCATAAGTCATCCTATATTACAGGAATACCCATGATTGGTCCACATGAGGGCTAAGAACTGGCTCAGGGTACAGTGAAAGGCAAACATATAAGGAATGTCACACAACATTAAGAAGTGTTGGTTAGGTTAATGGCAGTCTTTGTAGATGAAAAAGTAAATTGAAGACACACCATGCCAGCATAGCCTGAGAGGAGAAATCAGGCAGTAAAAAGAAGGGACTAAAACAATGAGGAGAAAACACTCCAGCAAATGTAACTTTGTTTATTATCATGATTCACTGTCAGATGAATTCTTCAGTAAGCTTCAGATGAGGAGCTTAACAATTTTAAAAATACATACGGTACCTCAGAAATCCAGGAAATTGGTAACATTCTTCCTAACAATCATGTGAAAATTTTCAAAGCAAATAGGTTTATGTATACCAAGGTTCTAATAGTCATAAAATAATTTTAAGTTCGTTATATTCAAGTGCAATCAGTGAGTCGAGTTTGTTTGGGTTTCTTCTTTAAAAAGGAAGATTCAGCTGCTGCTGTATATGAATGTGCTTCCAGAAAGGAGGCAAAGGCCCAAAGCTCAGTGAATGAATGGTGTTATTGCAGTTATTCTGTAGCTCTGTGTGTTGTATATTACAAGTGTCACGTGTACTTTCTTGTAAGGAAAAAAGGTGAATATTTTCTTCTCTTTTCCATGATAAACACTGGTTTAGAAGTGTCATTTGTGCTGTTCAAAAAGGCAACAGACAGGAATTCAACATTCAAAGGCAACATTCAACAGGAATTCATTTTTACAAATCAAGATGCAATTTTTTGCATAAGCATAAGATACTTCTTAAATAACCTTTTGGCTAATTATAAATTTATACAATGAGAAAAAACATAAACAACAAATTGTGTAACACATCTAAGTCCCGAAAAAGCAGACAAATGAAAACTGGAGCTTTGTTCTTTAATTCAATGTAATTTCCTAATTAAATCTTTCCTTCAGTAATGTGGTATATGCAATCGTCCTTGCAGTATCAATTCTGAATGTTATACTAACAAAAAAAGAGGTAAAATAATGCAGCTTACTGGTAATGAAGTAGCCCTAAAAATAATTTAATTTTTTTTAATAAATTACTGTTCAAAACAAAATACAGTGAAAATATTCCCATTTGGGTTCTTTTTATTAGCATTTTAATACTTCTCTTCCCCCAAGAAACAGTAATCACACCCATGGAATCCAGTTTGATGCATAGAACAGTACAATAAGTGTAGGTCTCATATTTTCTTGGCTAGATGTGATGAGACATCAATCTTGCCTCTGTTGTCCCTGTAATATCTATTGTCAAAACATGTGTCAGAAAACATAACTTTCCCACAGAAATTCAGTTTTAGCAAAGCAAAAGTTGTCTCCAGTCTGTGAAATGAAGGCAAAACTCAACTCATTACAATTAGAAAATATTACATGCAACTTCTACATGTTCCTCTGTCTCAATAGGCCAATTAAATGTCAGGATTAAATTAAAATATACCTACAGAGTCATGAACTTCTCATATCACGTTACTGTTATATGAAAGTGAATGCAGCTCTAACAGTTTATATGTGGTTGTTTCCTAGATTTATCCAGAATGTCATAAACATTTCTTTGGAAAAAACCCAAGGTTGAGTTCTGGGGTGTTTTATTTGTGTACTTTGTAATAGCAAACTAGTAAATCAAACAAGATAGCAAGCAGATAATAAATATAGATAGACAATAGTAATAGATATCAGACAATAAAAGAAAGCAGGAATATTTAGTCTGAAACAGGTGTCAATTAAGATCAGACCTCTACTCTGCTGACATACGTCCTTCATCATATATATATCCAAAACCATCTGGTGCAAAAAACAAAGGAGTTGATTTTTGCAAACTCTCTCAGAAAAGCAGAATATTTACCTAAAAATCATTCTGGTAGTCCCTACAGAGAATACACTGTGAAGACAGGAGACAATAGCTCTTTAGTTGGTCAGAACACATTTTATATCTTTTATTATGAAGTATTCTGGAAATTATTCAGACATCATTACTCCTTTCACTTATTTCACTCACACAAAAATGGTTCCCTTTTATTTTTTTTTAATTTTTTTGTTTCCTTTTTCTATTACCTTTTGTGTCTTTCATTTGCAGAGCATTTTACATAACGTATTTTTGTCAGTTCTGATAGCTGAGCTGACAAGAACAAATCTTATGCTTGGTATTTTGTGTCCAGTACCTCAGTGAATCTTTTCTATTGGGTGGTACATTCTGCTCCTGTGTGACAAGAAGCCTTACATTACTTCTCCTTTGTTAATACACTGCATACTAATTCCCTCTTATGTTCATTTCTAGGTAGTTTCTTGGCAAAATGTCTCATCATAAATTTATTGTCAGAAATAACAGACTGGCCCATGGCTTCTGGCAAATGACAGCAAATTGTACTCTGTATCAAAATGGCTTGAAAATGTATCGGTAAACAATCGGATGTTCTTGTGTGGCATGTTACTGGATACAACAACACCATTTTTCTATCTGAAACTTGATGCTGGATCAGTCTTTCACAGGAGCAAAGAATCAACACTAGACTAGAGGAAATGCAAAAGCATATTTAGTGGAACTTTTGTCTTATCATCCTAAAGAATCTGCACTTCCATAGCTTTATAAACCCAGCTTTAAATCAGTAATGGTACCATAACAATAGTACACTGCAGTCAAAATTTTTCAGCTAGTATATTTATTTTGAATACAAATTAAATGCACTGAGTTTGCAAGTATAAACAGGTGACTTTTATCTATGAATACTGTTTTATTTTATTTTATTTTTCTATTTTAATAATTTTTTCTGACTATGTAATCCATTCACGATATTATTTTGAAGTAATTCAAACCATTATTTGCCTGCTGAATACACGGATAATTTACAATCATATTTAATCTGTAAGTCAATAAAACCAGCTTTTTCCAGACACCTTTCTGGTAGTCCACTTATTCTAGAACCTTGATACTCAGTTTTAGAGAAGCCTGGTCTGCGATTTCTTTCACTAACCTCACTTTCTCTTTTTCCTTCTCTCCTTGTGGTTTTATACAGTGTGCCAGCTTGAGCAAAGGATAATGCAAAACTTTTGTAATTTCCAAAATTGCTGTCAAAAGAGGCAATTATTAATGATTTCTTTTTCAAAGTCCTAGAAGTTGCAAGTAATTGTACACTTGCTTGTGGAACGATTGATATTCATCTGTGATTGAAGTCTTAGGACAACTAAGGAGCAATTTAAAATCACACATTAGCTGCTTAAGTCAATATGCAGAGGAAGCAATCTTTGCTGAGGATGGATATCAAACTGATTTGATTTGCCATGTTGTGATTGGTTTTGATTTGTGGGGGGAAGAGGGGGGTGAGGTTCTCACCTTTTCATTCAATTACCATTCTATAACCTGCTTTGATTATGAAAGGTTTTTCCACTTTCTTATCAACGATGAAGAACTTCAACCATGCAGTGAAGGTGTGAATTTCAATAATATAAGACTGCAAAATGCTAATGATAAACTGTTTGCATGATTTCAGGCATATCAAGTTTAATAAAAGTTTCATTAGCATTAAACAAAGTGAATACATCTAGGGAAATGGTCATGCAACAAAACTAATTATGTGCACTCAAAACACCAAAGCAGGTTCTGAACTACACTTGAAAGGAATTAAGTAAATAGTCTAACAAAGACAAAACAAAAGTACCAGCAAAATACCTTTCCTTTCCTGGAATTTATAAAAGGCTTGATTTCATTGGTCAAACCTTCAGTCTTATCAGCCTTCAAACCTGTATTCTCACAAGAGATTTTTATTTAAGGGCTCTTTGGGAAGTTGGATAAATTTCAGGTGGCTTTTTGTTTTGACTTTTTTTGATTCGTTGGTTGATTTGGTTTTTTTCTCCACAACATCCTTTTTGTGCAGATTTGGAAGGAGCTGGACTGAAGAACAAAGCATACATAAGTAAGGTTCAGTATCTGCCTGAGTATGGTATTTTATTTTGTGGATGTCAGCAAACTCTAGGACATAAATTCATCAGTTTGATGATGCTATCCATTCTATATTTTGTGTCAGTTAGTGTATTATCTACCTTCAAACCAGGCATGAGCACATCAATACTACTCATGAGAGGCATGCTTTTTCCCATAGAAGCTAAATGTTACTTTGGCACATATTTTACAATATTTGCATATTTACATATTTTTTATTTACAGCACTGCTTAATTTTTTCCAGCACTAGTCTTTTGTAAAGATCAGATCTACAGACTACCTACTGCTCTACTACTAGCTTTTTGTTGTTTTTTCTTATACACAAGGTGAATTACTCTGTGAATTATGCAGTGTAGCAGACAAAGCTGAAAGAACTGCTCTTCTCATTGATTGCATCAACCTGAAATGCATTATGAATTCTAGATTAAGGATGTGAAATGTCGACCAGTTCCTTTCAAACAGTAAAATAAACCTCTTGAAACTCAAAGCACCAAAGAATAAATGCTGGCAGAGTATAGTGCTGTTTATAACAGCACTAAATTTTCTTCTTTTGTTAAGGTTGGTTAACTGATCCATATTCTATATTCTTGAAGTGTTTTAAATTTACTGAAGAATAACATTAATTTCCCTTTTCCACCTTTTCTACCTTTTTTTTTCTTTTTAATGTAATGAATATAAAAGCAGTACATCTTCCCATGCCACTGACATGTGTTTAACTAATGGCAGGGCTTAGCAAAAGTAGTGGGAGCCTTGATTGCACTTAGACTGCCTAGCCATATCTCTTGAATACCAGTGCTTTCTAATTAGAATGATTTTCATTAATACTCTCTACATTTTGAGCATTGTAGTGTATCCCATTATTCTCCAAATCATCTGTGTCATTAGCATTTCAATTTATGCTGAAATTATATTTTTTATAACAGGAAAGAAAAAATATTATAGAAGTTATTTACCCAAACCATACTGTTTAATAGCCATAATTTCTTGTTTTTTTTGTAAAAAAAATATGTGTAAAGAGCTTTTCCTATTGGCTTGACTAGCAGGTGTATGATTCTTAAACCAGTGATCAAATGGATGCTGGATCTCATGAAAACTGGATAAGAACAAACCAGAAGCACATCAGAAAAAAACAAGACATACCACACGACGTCTCTGTGGAGGCTCTACTCACTTATCAATGAACATTTTTGCTCCTTAAGGACTAACGCTTTAGGATTTACACAAATAAATCTAAATAATAAATACATGATTGATCTACATACTCCATTTAGACATCAGGGACATCTGTGTGTATGCTAGTTCTCTGGTCACCCTTTATATTTAGTAAAGAGAACAAGAAACCTCTAGAGAGTGAGCAACCTCATCTTACAATGGATGTTGTCCAAAATGCTTTTTTTTTTTTTGACTGAAAATTAAATTCAGAATGTGTTGCTTCAAATCTGGAGTTATGTGTGGAAATATAAGATTAGATGAGATTAATTCATTCAAAGTTAGCAGAAAAGATGTTGGGGTTTTTTCTGTGTGCATGTTGTAAGTTTCCTCTCTGAATTTTTGGGAAAAAAACTCTCCACAGACAGTCAAGTCTTTTTATTCGCTCCACTATAGACTCACAAATGTATACTCAGGAGAAATTTATAGTGGTTAAATTTTAATGAACTAATTACTGTAACAATTCTTCCCTCTTTGAAAATGCAGTTTCTAGACCATTACTTGACAGATAATTACACAATATCATTTTCCTTGTGTTTTGAGATATAACTTAACAAGCTTGTGTAAAGAAATCACCAAAACTACTTTGAAGAATTTTGTTATTACTGCCATTTTCTTGCAAAATATCAATTCCAAAATATCTTCTTTTTGCAGGATACATAGCTTAGGAATAATTTTGTTATTTTAAATTTCATTTTTCAGTTCAAAATAACTTTTCATTTTTAAACATAAGTTATAGTAGCAACCACAAAAGACTATAACAGAAATACATCCTAGTGAATCCACTGGATGCACAGATTAACAAGAAAAGTTTACATTGCAGTCTTGAGACATTTTTCCCATTTCTTGCTTCTCAATACATATCCATATTTTGGCATTATCCTAGTTCTTTAATAGGGAATAAAATGTTATATCTTTATCTTGGTCTCAGCTAATTCAAAGTGGCATTTTATGCAAAACCTTGGTGGCAATTTAAAGTCAATTTACCATTTGGTATGCAAATTCTTTCTCTACTACATCAATCATGAGGAACATTTGATGATTCTTTGTAAACAAAGGAGTAAACTATCACTTACCAAAGGCTTTGCCTAAGATAAATACTGCTTGAGCAACATGGAAAAAGAATACAGTACCCACACAAAAAAATTTCATCCACACACTAAGTACACAGTTCCTCCATAAATATATGGTGATTCCAGGCTGGAAGACTTAATAGTCTTCCTTTGTAAAAACTTTCTAAAAAGGAAAACTGAAGTCCTCATGTCTAAAATAGAAATTAGAGAGATTGAGATCATGTTCTTGACTTATCTAAAAGAGTTTTAATATTCTAAATTTGATTTCTGAACCTGGGTGATATATTTAAAAGTATTTTTACATTAAATATCCAATATATGACATAAATTAAAGTCATTAGATTGTCTGCAAGGGCATCTAAAATTCAGTTCAAAATAATTCCAAGTAGGGAAAATTTCAAAACTCAGCAACCACCACGCTTCCCATCCAGTTACTCTGTGTTTGCTGACTGTTTTATTAGCTCAGGAATTAATATATTTAGTTTAAATATTTTATTAAAAGCCCAGTAAATGTTTTACATTTTTCATTCTGTAGATATTGTGTATTTGATTTCTCAGGAAATCAGATCTTTAGAGAGAAGAGTCTATACAGAAGGAAGAGACAGACAGATGAATACACAAAGTGCACCCTGCAGGTTTTGCTCTGTTTGAACCTTTTTTCCAGTCAGATGGCTGAGCAGAATCTTGTCTTTTCTTGGTTGTGTTGTGCACCCTTGTGCCACTGACCAGTGGAGCACAGAGAGACCACCTTGCACTTGCCTACACAGAATGTGTTTGCTACCTGCGCTCTCCTTGAAAACTGATTATCAGCTGGCAGCTGGTGCTGGCTTTCTGTGCAAGGAGAGCACACAGAGTTGATAACTCTGTGCAACCTAAAGGGAATAATATTTACTGAAAAATATGCTTCCATTTTCCAACTTCTGATCTTCCAAAACGCTAAAGGAATCATATATCTTTTTATATGACAATATTTTGACTTTCACTTTAGGCCTGAAAGAATTAAGGCATAAGCAAAGAAACAAATATCATTCTTGAATTCATAATTATTTATAATTTTTTAGAAGCATGATAGGAGTAAAATATCTTTCACAATTTTCTGAACTTTAGGGGAGGGTCAAGATCAATTCTTCATTGTAATGACTATTTTTTCTCATTTTAATTATTCTGTAAGGACTTACATGATAGTAACTTGCTCTCATTCCTTTCTCATTGATTGTCTGTAAAATGAAGATTGACTACTGTAGATCAAGCAATTTTTTTAAAGGACTGATACAGCAAGAATTAATATGACAAAAAAAATCAGTGCTTAAAGAAAAATTCTGTATTACATACTCATACTGTCTGAAGAAGATGAGATAATCTTTCTGATGGAATTATTGCCATGTCTACATATAAAAATTTTGTTAAAATATGACATATTGATTCTAATAGATGAAATGTGAAACCAAACATTATAAGAAGCAAATATATGAATAGAAGGGAATTTTTATCATGGGTTTTTTTCTGCAGTTTGTTCATATGTTAACAATATATTTGTTCATTCTCTCTTAATCCTTTTGCTGAACTACTTTCTCTGTTTTTATAAGTTTCTTTTAAGCATTTGTTGTAAATTTTAATTTGCTACATTTCTTGTAATTATTTGTAGTAAATGGAAGTAACTACTTCAACATTCATTGAAAAGGAAAATTATGTCTGAAAGTTGTAAAACCATGGACTTAGAAGTAACTAAATTTCTTACAAGCATGGGGAAAGTAAAACTCTATACAATGAAAATTTTGATATGAAATAATGTAGCCACTCTCTCATTGACCTCTCTTTATTCACTACATCAAATAAAGAAACTATTGTCCATTTATTTGGGACAATAAAGAAACCGCTCTAAATTCTATAAAATGAATGCCACTGTAAATGTTTATATTTTCATGAGGATCAAGTTAATTAAAATAAACTTGTTTTCAGAGAGGCAAGAAAACAGTGCATTCAATACCTCACAGAGAAATCATAGGACAATTTTGCAGGCAACTCCAAAGCTGCTACACTGTTTCCTTGGGGATATGCCAAGAAACCAAAGGCTAAAAGCTGGAACGGATTTGTGCAGCTTAACATATGGCCTTTATCACAGCCAATAAAGGCTTCTGTGTGATCTCAGGTGCTTCCCCTTCTTAAAAAAACAAAAAAGGAATTGAAGGGAACCATGACAAACAAAGACTGGTTTATTTAATTATGGCTTGAAGCTATTGAAACATAACTCTGAAGGTGACCTCTAAGCACTCGGTGGAAATGATCTGCAAGATCTGCACTAAAGTATTTTTCATTCACTTTAACAAAAGTGAAACAATTTCTGCTTATACGCAAAGCTCAATGGCTACTGCAATACTGTAATTTATCAACAAAATATTATATAGTTGCTCATTCCAAGGCCAAAATTATCAGTCTTTTTTTGTTACAGATAGTTTACTAAACCCTTTTGTTCTAAAAGCCATGTGACATATCTTGTATTTAAAGAAGCTTACCAATTAATTCTGCATAAAAGAGTCCTTCAAATTGTTTTCCTTAATTCTGCAGTTCAGTATTCTATTTCTATTTTAGGTACCAACCACCCCTTTTCAGTGTAGGTGGTTGGTAAAACATGAAGAACTTCTGAAAACATGAAGAACTTCCAAAAACACTCTTCTCAAATGTG
The DNA here is from genome assembly GCF_037042795.1 of Molothrus aeneus. Taxonomy (NCBI): domain Eukaryota; kingdom Metazoa; phylum Chordata; class Aves; order Passeriformes; family Icteridae; genus Molothrus; species Molothrus aeneus. Next base: position 49,511,791 of record NC_089650.1, read on the forward strand.
TTCCATTTTTCAGCTCTTAGTCATTATTTTCATAGCAAATCAAGATTATTTTTAATTGAAAGAACTCAGAGAAAATATAATGGGAATATTTAAAAAAACATGAAAATTAATGTAAAATGTTTCTGCTGCTGAAATTTCTTTACTAGAAGTGGGATGGGCAGAAATTGAGAGCAAACTACTGTTTGTTCCTGTTTATTCTCACAATCCTTCATGTTTCCCACAAACTTATTTATTCTGACTAGTTCAGAAAATACTGTGCATGAAGCAGCAAGGGAAAAACAGCAAGGTAGATTTACTGCATCATTTTACCTTCTGTCCTCTGCTTCTTATTTCTTCTTTAGCTGTGGTTTCTCAAGGGGACAAAATTCCTACCAAAATAATAAAAAAAAATTATTATGTTTCTTATTCAGCATTACTGGAAACTGATGTCTGTAGCTGTCTGATCGCTCTTTTGGTAGTTTTAAAAGTACTTGAAACTTTTTATTTTTTCCCATCATCATCAGTAAATTCACATTTGCTGGGCCATGGCTTTTGTTTAACATTCAAGAACAAGGAACTGTACAAGTTCATCTACCTATGTCAATGGGTTTTAAACTAACCTATGATGTTAGCCATGGAAATATAGGCTTTTAAAAGTCATTATCCTAGATTATCTGTTTGTATTCTAAAACTGTGATATCTAGTTCATGTCAGCCTTGGATATAAATGCTTTCTTCTCAGAGGACAGTGAAGATGCTGTGTTAAACATGTAGTAGCCTTGGATGATGAAGTATTCTGCTGCAGTATATCACCCTTATGTGAATGATTACTAAAGAGACCTTAAACTTCATTTTGACAAGAAAAAAAAAGAAAAGAGAATGAAACATACAATGAAATGTGATTTATCTTCAAACAAACAAACAATACATATGCACTACAAAAAAGAAATTTTTCTATATAGTGTTTAAAATGTCCTGAAAAAAATACAGCCAAATTACTGGCAGCTACAGTGCATGAGAACAGCTATAAATCAACTTCTCTACTGTATATCAGTTTATATTTAGTAGTAACTTCTAACTCACTGTGGATTTTATAGACACTTTTATGATATATTCACACTGCAACAACAAAACAGTGCTGTTCCTCTACACAATATCTAAGGAAGAAATGAAAGTGATTAATTTGCCCCATGGCAGAAGACATCACTAATTTATATCTTAGATACCCCATGTGATTCTATTTTATTTTATTTTTCTTGTGGTTGTATTAATCAGTGGAATAGAGCAAGAATCAGGATAAAATAATAAAAAGAGAGCTCAGTTCAATATTTAAATATTTTGCCTTAATTCTATTAAAATGAATGTTCATTATATGTTAAATATTTTATAAATGCTTAAATTGTGAAGAAATTAATTTAAACGTTTTATCTTATGAGTCCATATTTTATGCCTGTAGAAAAATGCTCTGCCTGTAATGCAGTAAAACAACTCAAACAATGCCCTATTTGTAAAACACTCGGGGGTGACCTGAGGTGTGGTTCATGCTACTTTTGGTGTTGAATTATGCTAAAACCAGGCTGACTCATCAGCCCCAAAGTTAATAATTCTGATTTTGAGGTGAAGGTGTGTCAGATATAGTAAAATATCCTTATCTAAAAATGCTGAGCTGACACAGCTGATCTGGAGACATATATCTGACAGTCAGTCGCTTCATGGTATGAAGGTTCAGTTCCACTTTCAAATTGCAGGTTCTGCTAACATATCCCTTCTTGGTGTGTGTGTGTGTGTGCAAATTCCTCCCTTGCATGGGGACACCCCTCAAGTTACTCTTTGAGGCTGAGTGAAAAATATTTGCCCATGGTCATTGGTATGAGTGAATAACATCAATCTCTTCCTAACTTTTGTGGGATTTTGTTGCAGGCTTTAATATAATTACTTTGATATAGTACATTATATTATACTAGTGGGTTCAGTTTCTCTACTGTGTAGTAAAATTTTCTGATTAAGATCATTTTTGTCTAATAATTTATCATAATAAATTTTATTTTTCCATTTTTATACAAATATTAATTTTTGTGTAAATAGATCTGCTTTTCCATCCTTAATCACGTAGGACGAAGTTGTATAAAGGTGCGATCACTGGATCTAGCTGTGCCAAGGCTCCTCTGAGAGGAGGAGTTTAGAAAGCAATGGGGTCCTTTCTGCACCTCATGAACCAACAGGAGCCTTCTCCAATAATCTTTGTCTAAAGCTTCCACTCCACCCATGACAATGGCTTTTTTCAAGTGCAACTGAATTTCAGTTCCTATGCTATATGATTTTCAAACAATTTTTTTGGTTGTTATAGTAAGAGCCTCATGGAACCGTTACAAAAATTGAATACTTTACCTATATGTGTTTGTACCCCAAAGTAAGATGTTCTGAAAAATTTTCACATCTAGTCTTTTTTTTATACTTCACCACACCTCAGAGAATATTTCTCGTACTTCAGTGTTGAGTTAATTAGATCTGGTCTTACCTTGAAGCAAGAAAATTCCTTGCATGTCTGCATGCAGGTTTCAGTTGCAGACATTGAGATTCAAAGCACAAATCTGTTAATTTGATGGCATTCCAAGTCTCAGGAATGATGACATTAAGTCATAATTGTCAAGACTTGAAAAAACATTTTGTATTCCACAGCTGTGTTTGATACACACAGCAAAGCTCATGAGGAAAACAAAAGTATTTATTTGATACCTTTTGAGGATGTAGCAGTAAGACAGTAACCATTTCTGCCTACTTCTTCACCAATGGTGCTGGAAATTATGTACTGGATTGCTACCCCAACAGCCCTACATTGCTGTAGGAATTTGCCATACAAAAACATTTCTCAGAAAAACAGTTGATCTAACTTCCCAGCTTCATTCTAACACTGATGCAAACAACTATGATACCCAAGGATACAACTGGTTTTAAAATCTTACAGAATTTATGAACTATAAATTTGAAAAGATAATTTTAACATTTCTAAATCAGTGACATGCGTTGCTTGTTTCTGAGGTGAAGTGTTCTATAAAATTTTGTAAAAAGAACATTATGCATGGGAACACCTCTGTTCTTTAAATAGTGATAAGAATTTAATCCCTGAAATTTCATATTTCATATCTCATATTTATTTTACATGGAGAAAAATGCCTTTAACTGCATAATAAAGAAATGAAAACATGCTAATAAGGCTGAAAAATTAACAAAGTAAAAACAGTAGAGATTTTTGATTGGAAACTCAAAAAGAAGTACGAAACTGTAAATTTACCATTATGTGGATAACATCAAACCGAAGTCTGATGATGACCTTGATTTTCCTAATGCTCTCAGCTCTCAATATTCTACTAAGAACAAATTGATAAAATAGGAAATGAACAGAAACACTTCAGCACATAATTTTATTAGATGACTTATTAGGAAAAGGGTTTATTTCTTCTCTTGAAAGCAATGATTAATCAGTAGTTATTCTATGAAATACTGCAAAATGGCACAATCCATTTACAGAATCATGATCATGCACTAAACTGATATGCAGTCTAACTGAAAAAAATTAAAGAAATAGAGTATTGTTATATGTGCTTAATAGTAACATTTCCATTTCCCAGATAAGTGCAAAGTAAGAAAAATCATTAAAAGAGGTGCCTGTAAAGAGGAAACCCAAAAATAAAAACAGCACAAAAGTATATGAAAAGACACTAAAGTTGAGAGAAGTGTTTGAAGATCCAAATGGCTGTGTAGGAGCAGAGAAGACAACAAAGTGACCTTGGTAGTGATGATTTGGAACTATAGTTCTTCCAAAAAGGCATAGTTACTTCCAAAAAGGCTTTTGCAGCTACCTAGGAATGATAGTTTCTGTAACTCTTGCAAAATTAACTCGGTCATTTTATTTATTTATTTATGCTTATTGCCTATTTTTTTCTCAATTTTATATCCCCATCATCATGTCAAATGGTGGAAAGAGAGGTAGGCTGAGAGCTGTGAGAGCAAAAGCCCTGTGAGAGCACAAGAACAGGAAGGAGGGGAGGAGTGGGGTATCCTCAGAAATACCTCTGCTATTTTAGGCATACTGAGTTGTATGACCTCTTTCATCAAATATCAAACAGGCTCCCTTTTAAAAAATAACCTTATTTCTGGACACTATTATTCCTATTATAATTTTTTCTGAGACTAAATTTGGCATTGTTTTGGTTTTGCTTGTTTTTTTTGTGATTGTTTTCATAAAAACAAGGCTTTCCTGAAACAAAGGAAGAAAAAGAAAATTCTGGGAATTATATTGTTGCCTTTTGACTAATTAGAGTTAAAAAACATTTAGACCAAAGATATTAAGCATTAGACTATCCCTAAAGTCTAATTATACATATTTATAAACATTAATCCCTGAATGGTTAAAACTTAAATAACTTTAAAAGGAAAAACTGCACTTCAAAATAAAATATTATCTCTAAAAAAAAAGAAAAAAAATCTTTTACTACAAAAATAATTGATGTGTAATATTTATTAAAAAAATTTGCAGCATTACTAATTTTTAAGGAGGTTTCTATATTTTATTAAATAGAGATGGGTTATTGGGACTGATCTCTTACTGTGCTGTATTGACACTTACCTCATTAAAATGTGCTATGTCTCTTACACAAGAAAAGTAGCAAAGATGAAAACACTGAAGAAAAGAAAGCTGCACAGGCTCAATGTCTGAAGGCCATCTTTTTTTTGTAATAAACACTTCTACAGCATTTACTTATTGTAGAAATTTTATATTTCAAAACCCATATTAATCTTTCAAGTAAAATCTGTGTGTTTTTACATGTCCTATGATTTGTTTTATTTTGACATTGGAGTTTGAACAAATGTGCATTAAATATGTATATTGGAAATATCAAGGCCTGGATTTTTTTCTTCAGTGTTTAAGGCCAAGCACCATGAATTTTGAATTCATTTAAAGTCAAATTCTGTGTACTTATCAGTTACCTCATATTTAGTGAAAATAATGGAAAAATAGCTCAGTCCAGTTGCTAATAACAGGATTTTGGAGAATATTTTCCAGCACATTTTTTTTCTTTAAGCATTATTTTGTATTATGACCACAAAAGTAAACATTCCCCCTTAAAAGTTTAAAATTAAGAGAAAAATACATTTTCAGAATGTGAAGAGTCATCATAAGAGACATCTGGCAATGCTGAATAAAAAAATATGCTTACTGCATATGTGCAACTGTCTAATGCTGCCTCCTCTGAAATAATCCTCAAACATTTTTTTTCAAATATGCTTTGACAAACTGCTAAAGAATGACATAAGTTCCCAAATTACTGAAAGCATATTCTTAACAGCAATTACTGCTTGGATACAAAAATGCATCTTGTATCTACAAAACAATTATTTGGTGATTAGTTAACAGAATAAAAGTATATGTGCTTTCCTTGCTTCATTAAGAGCAAGATGAGAGTTTTGTTTCCAGAGCTGATGAGATGAGCTAAAGCATACAGATTGTCTGCAGAGCACATAAGTTATCCCCATCTCCTTGAAGTCAAGGATCTTGTATTAGTAGGAAGGTACTCGTACAAAAATGTTATTATTCTATGTTGGAAGCAATACGAGCATCTTGCGATGATTTAACAAACAGCCTTGTGTGTCATTCTCTGATAGAGTTTTTTGCTGTAGCTGTGCAGTGGGTTAATCACAAACAATGGAAATAAACATACAGAGTGTAGATACCTCAGAAATCTTGCTCTCATTCTGATGTATGGAATTCTAACCTGGATGTTCCTTAGGAGTATGAAAAGTTGCTTGAGCAGAGCATAAAACTATTTTAGACCTTATAATTATGGACTTAGGATAGTTAAGTCATTTCAGTCTGTTATATGAGCAGAATTAAAGCAAGACTGGAGGAAAATTCAAAGTAAATAAACTAATCAATGAGCCAAATAAGAAAAATAGTGAGAAGAACTAATAAACATGAACAATCTCATCATTATTTATTTTCATGTTTCCCACTTCCATCAAGAATGCACTTAGAGACAAGAAAAAAGAATAGAAACGGTTATAAAAAAATCAGACTTTAAAAATAGTATTTAAAATAATTAGTTTATTGTAGAGGTAGTAGATGTGATGACACAAGAGGATGGATGACAAAGATCCCTATTAAAGCTGTTAGAAAAAGTTTATGTACATGATTCTTCTTAACAATATTTGGATTTAGACTTTTATTCATCTTGTCTAACATCAATTTCCTAACCTTTAGGCACTTTAATTCAGTCTCTTGCACTCCTCCATGACTAATGAAGAGAGGTAAGCATCTCTAGAGGGTGATCCATTCCAACTGTCTTGGACGTTTTTCTGGCTTTTCTCTGACCATGAAGGAGAGCTCAATTGAAAATCATTGTTTGGCTTTTATGTTGGACTAATTGCTGAGCTTTTACCTTAGATATCTGATTTCCTAAAGGACAGATTATTTGAACGAACTGCAGAGAGTAAATACTCTAAATCAATATTTTTTTGTAATTTCTGCTGGTTTTCAACTGATTTTGAAGTAGGTTTTGACATTGGCTTGACCAAAACAAAACTATTTATTGTCACTTTTAAGTGTAAGGCTGAAAAATATGAAGATTCACAGTTGCTCTGAACAATGCCATAAGACTGAAGAAGGGTATTGAGACAGGTGGCAACTTATGACAAGACTAGAGAGAGAGGTAATGGAAGATGATAATTTTTCTTATTCCACAGACTTTATGGAGTAGTTTGCTTTGCACCCAAACTATTCAACTCAGATAGATTTTCTCTTCCAGGCCTTATCTAGTTTGGATTTTTGAAGAACAATAAATTTTAAGGTGTTTTTCTGAGTAGTGGGATATTAATGGATACAGCATTTATGGATGGATTTCTGCATTTGAGAGAGCTCTTGATTATAGCCTGCTTAGATAAAAATTTTATGTTTTGTATTTATGTTTGATTTTAGTACAATTTTAATGTTATGAAAGTCCTCCTTCTGACTGGTACACTCAAAATAATGTAAAAATTTGATACCAAGAATAAAATTTAAAAAATATTTCATCAATCATGGAATTTTTAAATTAAATGAAGATTGAATTATACACTCATTGGATTTTTTTGTCTTATTTTAAACTGGACATTTGTTATGCTTAGCATACAGATGCAGGCATCTGAATAGTTGCATATGATTCAAAACATAACAGTACTGTATTTGCCGACATAGGTGGAAAAAAAGAAATCCCTGACAGGAGGGAGCACCCTACATGGAGAAATGAAAAACATTTTGGTACAATATCAACTGTTAAAATGGCATCACTTATCCCCATGCAGCATTTACCCGGAGTTTCCACAGAAAAGTAACTTTCCTTCTTCATGATTAGTGAAATAATACAATAGGAAATAAATTTCAATTCCTTTGAAAGTTGCATCTGTATATTTTTATTGTGTTGTAACATACCAAAATAAGCACTAACTTCAAGATAGGGTATCATCCATTTAAAATAATATCTGATTCTTCTTCTATTTTATGGTATTCTGGATGGCTGATTTTTTCCCAACAAATATATATCCATCCATATATCAGAGACAAAAGATGAAAGAAAGAGTCAATATAGGTAAATTGCAGTCAAGTTTCCCATTAGGCTAAGCTACATCCTACAAAGAAAGAAAATGTCCATAATTTTGTCCTTTATGTCAAGATTTGTGTTAGCTTTATAACTTAGGACTTTGAAAAAACTAGAGAACAGATTTTCATTTTTTTTTTTCTGGAACTACATGACACATCAAGTAGCTTTTTCAACAAACTTTCTCAGAGATGTTCTAATGTGAAGTGAACCACAACAACTTACAGTGAGCCTCTGACACTCTGCAAAAACTGTAAATATTGAAAGACACTCTTCCAATTACACAGTCTCACATGTAAGGAGATATGTAAACTCCAAGATTATTAATCTGAATGAGGAATTAGTCAACAATTCTGTTGTTTATGTAAGACCATAGGCCTTTAATGTGATTTCAGGATTTTTTTAGGCAGGATCATTACATTTTGAGAAATAACTGGTGGCTAATGGGACATTCCATAGTCATATTAGGTATGAAAGGTAAAAGAGGCAGAATTTCTCACAAATCCAAAAGAGTAAAATATTCAGGTGTCCTAAGAGAGTTACAAATCTAATTTACATTTTTAGAAATACTTAAAAAAATGTGGGCTCAGAATGTGTATTTATGCCATGGTAAATTGACAAATAATCATGCCATAAGAGCCTGGGTAATCTCTTCCTTGTGGCTTTCATTAACACACTCCCTTTGGGTCTTCAGGAGGCTGAGATTTTCACTACAACAGAAGAAAAGTTAATACACTGGGATTTCTGAGTCCTAAGTCATATTGCAAGCCTCTCCCCACCATTTATGTCATATTTGAAAATAGAATCCAGGCTCCTAACTTTGTTAGTAACACTTGAAAATATTGCAGTTTTGTTTGTTGTGGGTAATTTGTTGTTGGTTTAGGGTTTTTTTACTATGTGCTACAACCTTCCTTTATATACTCTCTACCCTGAGAATAGACACATAAAACCCATGTTTATGTTGGGGTAAAATGAGATCCAAGGGATGCTGGTATTATCTCTTTCACATTAAATGTGTCCCTTAGTTTATTCTTTTCCATTATTCTCAAATATACCACTTAGAAATATTTTCTTTTGTGTGCTCATATAAGAGCACACACAAACCAAACTACAGTTTTACAAATGGATTAAAATACCTGCTAGCCAGACAAAATCATTAAATACATCCATCTGGGGTACTTTTTCTTCCTTTTTTTCCACAGCATTAGTCTGACAGAAAGGATTTAAAGCTACAAATTAACATTAGTGTACTAATCAATAGCAATTGTTTTATTTCTTCTTCCTTTAAAAACTTTTTCCCGTTATAATTTTACAGCTCATGTTTCCTGGCCTCCTGTTTCCAAAAAGAGCTGGCAGCTGCTGTGCCTAGCCAGCAAGTCATGCTATTGAATGTCTGTGGTGTGCATCAGCACAAAACATAAATTCAAGATTAGGTAAGAAAGCCTCAATTTTCTATTCACTCCAGCTGTCATAATTTTCAGAAAGCATTCTAGGTAAATATCTTTTTAATATATTTTTGTTCAGTTTTGCCATAATTACTCAGAGTATGATGATCTGTCTACTGAATGTTAGTTCCTTATTCAAGGACATAGAACATTCAAATTTGTGTTGCAGACGAAACAGAAGTAAATCAATTAAGGAGGAAAATAGAGGGAAAATCAGTATAAAAATCTAGGCACTATGCTGATTTCCCCTAATTTGGGGGAGCATTTTGCACTCAGAAACTTTGTGGCTACATTTACATAGACCTCTAAATCACTTATTACAACACTTGGTACTGCAGAATTACTTTTTCTTTTAATTTCCCAAGAAAGACGGTCTCTGTATCAGAGATTATTTTACTTCTTTCACAAGAAATATGCTGCTGCTGCTCTAGTTGAAGATTTTGCCCCAATCCAACAGTACCCTAAGTGAATTCAGAGTAAAGGATATGGCTGAAGAGATTGTTTTATAAGCAGGCACATGAATAATTTAGAATTTATATGGGTGGAATTGCATAACCACCTCCAGTAAATTTTCCCTTTTTCTTCTAAGCCACTAAGATTTTTCTACCACATGCTGTGATTGTATAAGAAATCTTCCACTTCCCCGCTCTCCTAAATATCTCCCATTTTGGCAATGGATAGACTGAGCTCTTAAAGGGGCATGTAATTATATCTGTAGGGAAGAAGACAGGAATACTGAACTTGATTTACTGTGGCTTCTCATTTAATTTAGAATTAAACAGGATTTAGTCAGCAAAACATTAGGCAGAACTGAAATCTTCAAAGAAGACTACCTTTTTTGTGTGTCTATAGTAACCTAATCTATGGCAAATTGAAAAAGTGGATGTTGTTGAAATTTAGAAAAAACTTGGAAAATTATTTAGTGTCTCTCTACTTTCACAGCAACAAGATCAGAAGCCATTTTCTGCTATGTAATTTATTTAAAAGTATAATTTGTCTTTGGTTTTAAAATTTCCTTTTTGAATATTTATTTGCTACTTTCCTAATTTGGGACCTGGCTGTGGTAGGATCATGAAGCAGAGTGGAATAATCCAGACAAGTGAATTCTAATACCCTGCCCTGTGGGTTTCTGCAGTGAGGCACAGTAATGAGGGTGGATCACACTGTACTGACTCCCTTAAATAATTGGCATTCAGCGCTCATAGCATACTTTGATCACAAAGTAACATGAATTTATTTACTGTTCCAAGATATAAAGATGCTACTGTCCCCACACTATTTTCAAGGAGAAACTGTTTAGACACCATGTCTTAACCCAGAGAAACTATTTGAACTATGTTTGGAGTAGCATTCATTAAGTCACTTCAAAATCAAATGAATTATTTGTTTCAGATTGTTATTGTGCAAAAGCTGTCAGCCTTTGAGGGTAGGCCAGGCTTATCAGTGGGTTTTTAAGATACTTATTCCACCAGGATATTTGAATGTCCTGGAGATCACAGAAAGAAAATATATTGTCTGGAAGCCACTCCATGTTCACATCTCATTAAGAGCAGTGTGGACAGGCACAGAAATTCCTATTCCTCATCTATTTGCTGTCTTTCCCTAACTTCCACATACAATGTGATGCTCCCTTTCTCCCTTTTCTTCTGGACAATTTGAATCACATTCTTCTTCAATCTATTTGCTATTAACATTGTTCACTGTTGTGGCCAACACCTGGAATGGACAAAACCCTTTAGTGATGTTTTTCAGTGTTAACATTTCCTGACCACATTTTGTTTGTTCTTGTTTTCAATCAACTCAATTTCATATCTATCAATTTATCTAAGAACAAAGCATCTTGGCAGTGGAGAAGGGATTCCCTGAAATCATACCCAAAAATATTGTTACTTTGCTCCTTTCGAACCATAAAGCTGCTTAATTTGTTTTAAAGAATGTTGCTTAGATGGATTTGGATGGAGGAGGCTGGATTAATACAGGTGGCAGGGAGCCTGGGGGTATGGCAGCCTGCATTCCTCATGGTCTGTTCACCTGCTCTGCTGGTCATGTGTCTGAAATTATTTTCCTCTTCATTTTCACTTTATTTAAGGAAGGATTAAAAAGTGTAGTTCTGTATGTTCTGGGGTTTGAGGTGAATGCAGCACACTATTTTGTTCCAATAAACCAAAATGTCTGGAAGATGAAATATAGCCATACCAGCCTTGACACTTTTCTTCTAGATGTTATGTTTCATTTCATCTCTATTATCGTCATCTCTTTATTCCCATAAATGTTATATTTATCTGTCCCTGAGAGCAATTCAGACACATTTCTTAATCACTCAGAAGTTCAAAAATATTATTGATCTCATATAAAAGCTCTCCTGAGGCACTGCATGAAACAACCTTCTAAAGGAGGAGATATATAATATTCTTCATGGTGGATGGCAGGTGCTTTGTGGACTTGAATCCACACAATATCTAGGAGGGGGATGAATGCCTTTCAGAGTAAGTCACCTTCTGGAGAAATTATGAGACAACAAATTCTTTAGCAGAGTCATTAAACATTTATTGGCTTTGCCTTGCAGCATCCATGCAAACACTGATTTTGGTTTCCTTTCCTGTAACATTTGCACCCAGCCTTATTTTTTTTAACAGAAGCCAGACTTTGATCAAATTTATACAAAATGCAGGTTAACCTATTTTGTCTTGAATTTAGCTACTCTCTGCATCTGGTGTACTACAAGATGAATATACAAAACAGTTCTTGCTGTTAAAATAAGATATACTCAAGTGTTTTGAAATTAAATGGCTTTTATAGTATTCCTTCAGCTCTCCTTTCAGGGAATTTATGCTACATTTTTTCTACAAAACCCTGCCTTACTGAATGAGAACAGATGGAAATAATGTCTGCTCACCTGTCTTGGGGACCTCTTTTAGGCAGTGATAGGTTATCTATAGGAAATGCGTAATAATTTTCAGTGCATATAAATCAGCTTAGAAATAAATATCTAATTTTAAAATTCTTAAATCAAAGCAGACAACTGCTATGTTAAGAAGGCTTTTACCATTTAAAAAAAAAGTCTAAATACTTTGCTAAGGGCCTTACAAAGTATCCTCAATGTGTCTGCTGAATGTGAATTTATACAATAGATTCAAGCATAATTTAAAACACAGATATCCTTCTCATATTTTAATGGCTCTTGTTAAAAGATATTTTCCTACATCACAGCACTTGATCTGATTTATTCAGATCAGATAAATTATTGTAAGTTCAATTCACTTTTATAAATTGAAAATGCTTGCAAGTTTTTAATAAAGTTGAATTAGTAAGGTAAAATTAGAACTGAACAAATAATTCATAACTGTTAATTTGTTTGAAAGATTTTGCTTTATTTTTTTGTTTGAAGATTATCTATCCACAGATAATATAAAGTGCACATCTTCCATGATTAATTATTCAAGTACAGATAAGCCTAGAGCAGTTTTTCAAAACTTTTCATATTTAAAATTCATCATGTGTTCGTTAATTTTGATTACACCTTTGTCTTACCTGCTACTGTCTTTGGGACATGCATTGCAAAAGCATTGCTTTGGCTATTACTAAATTGTAAAGTCTAATGTTAAGGGATCAAAAGCAGAATTACACATTGCCTGCTTATGCTACTCCAGTTTCGAGTGGTGACAGTCATGTTAAAATAAATGCATACATGGTAACGTGGAAAAACATTTTTTTAATCTTCTGATTATTATAAAGTAGTCATTATTAGCTATCTGCTTTATTTGAAATAAATGCTTTATTTTTCACCCCATACCAATAACAAGACTTTTTTTTAAATGCTCCCATTGAAGCAACCATGAAAGCAATAGACTTTCATAGAATTAAGGTTTTGGGAATTGTTAAAACTAACAATTTTTTCTTCTTGAGTTACTTATTTTTCTATGCAATTGCAATCACACCTTTCTAAACAGAATACTTTCTGTAACATCATGACCAAACTCTGCTACTCTTCTTTTTTGTTACAACTTTTTAAGCATTTTAGACCTTACTGTTTTGAGTCTCAGATCAACACCAGCAGAGAGATTTGGTTTTCTTCATGGCAAACCACACGAGGATGACTGATCCCAAAGAATAATAGCCATTGTGGTTGTGCTGGGATAGTTTTCAGCTGGATCTGTTCCCTGAAGAATTCACTGGATAGACAGTTGCAGTACAGAGAGCAGAAAAAGCAGGGGTGGGAAGAAATCAGTGTCAGTGAAAGATGAGGCAGACTGCTTCTTTTATTTAACAGCCCTGCTTCGCACCAGTCATTCTCTGGGCCTTGGTATCTAGTTAAGAATGTTTCCCCTTTCAAGGAAATGGATTTTACTTACAGTACAATTTAAGTCTTGTAAGTCTTTATATGAGAAAACAAAACCATTCTAAATGACCAGAGTACCCAGCCATTGAAAATTAGAGCAGAATAACTCATCCCATATTTATTAATCTATTTAGCCTCCTCTGGATGAGAATGAAAAGCTTAGTGACTTCTGTCTCACGTGCCAACTGTCACTTTTGAAGCTTATGTTTGTAAAATAATAAAGCTTCACTTCCTGCACCTTTTGGAGGAGTTGCAAGAGATCAGCCTTTGGAGCTCCAAAAGTGTAGACACAAAGGCTGTGACACACATTTGCAGCTGTAGCGACTTGCATATCCAAAGGATTTTGTAGGTAGAAACAAAAACATAAAGGACCTGGTGTCTCTGTGACTGCCAGTGTTCCCAGGGGTCATGTTCAGTGGTAAATGAGGTATTTTGTTGCCAATGACTCCAGCGAGAATCTAGTCTATAAAAGATGCATTAGCAACAATAATGAATTATAAATTACAATTAATTTTCCAGTTTTGTTTGGTTTTATTTTAGAGCAATTTTAAGTTGGTGTCTGTTTATATTTCAAGGCAATTACTGACTAACACATTGCTTTAATTGCAGCATTTTGGAAGCAGCTGAAAGGAATCCAAGCATAATAGTTTAAGTCATTGTTTTGTTTAAAATAACCCTGAAATAATGAAATTCGGTATCAAATGAGTAATGCTGAAATTGATGAAGAATTCAAAGGGGTGAGTATCTTGTGTTAAACTAGAAATTTTATGCAGGTTGTTATGCAGTAGACAGTTTACCTGGTTACACATTAGAAAACCAAAGAATATTTACTCAACTTCCTTATAGGTCAAAAAGCAAAGAAAGACTTGGGAGGTTTACTTAAACAATTGAATTTTGGATAGGCAAAATAAAGTTTAATTCAGCATATCTGATGTTAATTATTTCTGACTAGAAAACATAAACCTGATAAAAATGTTCTTTCCATTTACTAGCAGGTTCTACCTGAGCTTTTTAACTCTTAAAGATGATGATATTTTGATGATGTTTTTACTGCTATTTCTTCTTGTTTTATCTTTTTCTGTATAGTTTCTGTATAGTTCTCTGCAGTCTATATAAAACTAGTTACATTTTTTTGAAAGGAAAAAAATTACAGTCAAATATACTGTATCTAAAAGATTCCAAGAGGAAAAGTTTGGATTTCTGCTCAAATTGATAGAGAAAGAGCAGAGTTAAGTTATGGGTTCTGAGCAAATACGTGAATGCAGATATAGAGTCCAGACAAGGGTCTTTACTGTCAGTTTCCTTTCTCTCTATCTAACCTAATAAACCAGCAACTGTTTCTCCTAAAGACAACTTGAAAAAATGTATGCAAATTCAATGATAATGGGAATGTTTCTCCTGAAGGAGATGAAAGAGTGGGAGATACACTCCAAATTCCTCTGTTCAAATCAGGTGCCTAGCAACAGAATAGTATCTTCATTGGAGTGAAAGAACAGAAGTTTTAATTATTTTAGATTGATTTTCTTTCCAGGAGATTCTAAGTCCTATTTTAGCAAAAATAAATCTCAGGACCTTCTTCTCATCTTAGGAAACTCTTGGGCTTTTGGCTTATCCAGGTACCTTTTGGGAGTCCTAATTGCTGTCAGCAAGTGAGTCACAAAGCTTGTTCAAGCTAATGGGTTTGTCAAACAGTTTCAGGCTGAATGAAAGGAACATTTAAGTCTTCATATGCATCAAAGATAACTGGAAGTAACAATCATCCAAGGCAAATAGCAAATCAGAGTTAGTTTGAACACAGCCTTTGGACATATGAATTGATTAATTTATTTTAGTTCCAGTTGTCCTAAATTTTAACATAGTGAGTTTATGAAAAACACAAAAAGTTATGTCACGCTTCATGGGTAAATGAGAACTAAGCGTCGTGTTTTTAAAAGCCCATTTCTTAGTAAATGGCCAGCACAACTCTCATCCTTCTCAATGCACTGCCTGTTCAGTTTTATGCAGCTGGCATAGTGTAATCTGTGCAATATTTAATGCTCTAAATATTGCCTTTCTACAAGCCTGATCATGTGTCATATTTAGCTGTTTGCAGACATCAGGCATTTGAATTGCAAAAAGATGTGGTTTAGATATCAGAAGCTGGGAAAGACCAGAAGAAGTAACTGTAAATGGCAGTTTGGAGGTGTAATTTGTTGGGTTCTCTGCCTCGCAGATTATGAAGCAAAGAAATTATCTGTTATTTCAGTCACAATTGGGCAAAGAGTAATTGGGTTCCTATTCCTGTTGGATATAAACAAACATACGTATGCAGGGAATACATCTTTGGTGTGTAACACAGTCATTCTCCCAGCAGAAGCAATCCTTGCTGCCAGCTGTTCAGAGCATCTTGGTAATCTATCTATAAAGCTGCAGCCAACTGCAGATTTTTTCCTTGCCTGCTGACTTTTATTATTCACTTCTCTCTCCAAACCCCTTAATGGAAAACCTTTAACACTCTACTATGCTTCATTTTCTAAGATTGTTGCTTTCCAGGCCCTGCACTGAATAGACTTTATTACACTCACTTAGGTAAGCAAGTGCTACTTATCTTGGATAAAGCTTAGGAGTCTGGCCAGAAGAGAAGAGCAGGTTTGAGGTTTTTTTCTGCAGCCAATTTTGCTGTTGGGCATTAAGTAGTCTTCTCTGATCCCTTTTCATTAGCATCTAGATCTAATTTCTCATTAGATCTAGTTCTCCTGACAGATAGCTGTGAGTCTTTCCACAGCCTGAGTTAAGGGCAGATAAAAATATTCATTTCACTCACACATTAAGTTCCTAATACACAGGAACACATGATATGTAACCTCAAACCAGACAATGATGGACACAGTTAATGCTCTGCTATATATATGTTTGTGTATTTACTTATTTATCAGTAATATCAGTACACTGCTCCTTTATAGTTTTGCTCCCTAGAACATAGCATAAACTTGCCTATGTATAGTTTCAAGCTCCATCAGACAGAAAATTTAATACTCTAAAGCAAACATTAGTCCATATTCTTTTTCTATTTCCTGACATTGCTATAATTGCTGCAGAAATACAAGTAACTGAGCCAGAGAACTTTATGTTTATTGATTTGCTGAGGGAATCACAGAATTTTACTCAGTCATGAGATTGTGCCCTTTGCAAATAGGGTTTAGCATTGCAGTTACTCACTTCCCTTTAAAAAGCCTCTCATGGGCTCCAAAATCTGTTCACACATGCAATACCAAACCAGTGATCATATAACATAAATATTTGGGCTGGTTGGTTATTTTTAAAAAATGAATTATACAACTGAAAGTCTAGATAATTAAAACATGTCTATTTCTTCAAAAACACAGTTTTTAAAACTCTACAACTCAGTTGGAATGGCAAAGATAAAAGACAGAAACTGAATATTTCCTGCATTCACCAATTTCTTAAGGAGGAAGAGAATGATGAAATGTTGTTCTATTTCTAGAGTCCCATACTGTTGTTATCAGATTTCTAAAGTCCATACCTCCTCAGTGTGGTCTCATGGCTACAGATCTTCACAGCATGGACTCCTTCTTCAGCATGCTGCTCTTTCTTAGTTCAGGGCTCCTCCAAGGCTCTCCCTGACTGGCTAACCGGCCCCCTTTTTATCCCAGTTATCTTCATTAGTCATACCTGCAGCCTAATTAAGGATATCACAGCTGCAGCCCATCAAGGACAACCGGGACCTCCCGGGGCAAAGCCTCTATACAGATATTCAAGTACAATACTTCTATTTTGCTAGGACTCAAAGGCCACCTCTATTATAATGAAAGGCCGCTCTTGTTCTACATTCATTTCATACTGAAGAAACAGAGAAAATAAAATTATGATAATTTCCTTGAACACCCTAAACACTTATTTCAATCATGAAAATACATCTAGTACAAGGAAAAGCCCCTATATTTAGGCTACTAATAGGAACAGTTGCACTTTTGATGTGTGTATCTTGATGATGAATGAAAATATTCCCTGAGACTAGGGATATTTTTTGACCCCTGGGAGGAGCTTCTCCATTGATAAGAGCAAAATAATGTAAGACAGGAAGCTTTGAATTTATTGCACCCTGAGAAACTCACTGAAATTCAGTCTTTGTTTTCTGCAGAAATATGTATCGTGCTTGCAAACAGTTTTCATCTTCCTACTCTATTTCTTTAAGACTGGGGAGAAGGAAAAAATCTCAGGCAGTAAGCTATATTCTTCTTCAATTTCCATCTTCTGAATGTACTTCTTCTCTCTTCTGGTTTTTAATTTCTTGTCTTTTCTTTTCCACACCATGCCAGGAGTGCTTATATCTGATAGCACAGCGTATTACTTCAATCAAAACAAATTGGGGATTTTTTTCAGAATTTTACCCTTTCAACACAAGAAATAATAATTATTTTTATGGCCTCCTACAAGAATGTAATTGATTTAATGATGGTAATTGTTAGGTGGTTATATTAGAAAGGTTGTTTGGTTTGTGGACTTTTCTCCCTAGTTTCCCTTTAATGTAATTTCTCACTTACTTTTAGTATTGGGATCACAGAAGCATATTTAAATTTTATGCCAGCTAGCTATTAACTGAGTGATAATTGCAAAAAATAGTGTGTATAAAAAATAATGTAGATTTCTTACTCTTATCCAGGAACGTTTATCAGTTAACTAGTCTCATATTAATACCTTTCTCCTAATACTCAGTAAAGAGTATTGCAAGCATCATGCACATCTTCAGACAGTGACAGGTTTGAAATTTTCAGACAATTATAGCAGTGTGCAGACTGAAGTATCTGTGTATCTTGTTTGGGATATAAAAACGTAAGAGACTCTATCTACTTTTTATGTTCTCTCTCCATCAGGTGGTCACTGCGGTTGGTTTTCTGGCTGCTTTCTTCAGCTAAGGAGGCGGTAAATCCTGTCAACCTCAGCTGAACTCATTTTGCACTAGGTGAATAGTCAAAGCTGTACCTTTGCTATCAGCATGCATTTTCCCAGTACATAAAACCTGCATTTAATTAAAAAAAATTAGAGTTCACATATGAGGAACCAAAACAGATCTTTTTTTAAATAGCTTTTTTAAATGACTGGAGAAGAAGAAATATCACACTACTTTTTAATAAGTTTAAAAAGGAGGATCCTTGGAACTGCTGACCAGTCATCCTAATCTCAATGCCCAGTAAGAACATGGAACAGATTCTCCTGGAAGATATGTCAAAACACATGGAAGAAAGGGAGGTGGTCAGTGACAGCCAACATGGCTCCACCAGGGAAAATGGTGACTGATTAATCTGGTGGCCTTCCACAGTAAAGTGACTACATCAAAGAGAAGAGTCGCCTGGATTTCTGTAAGGCCTTTGATATAGCCCCCCACAACATTCTTGCCACTAAATTGGAGAGCTGTTGGTTTGATGGATGAACTATTAGGTGAGTAAGGAGTTGTCTGGATGGCCACATGCAAGGAGTTATAGCCAATGACTCAATGTCGAAGCCAAAACATATAAGGAGTGGTGTCTTTCAAGGGTGCTGAACTGATACTACTTCACACCTTCAGCAGGGACAGAGACAGTGGGATTGAGTGCCCTCAGCGAGTTTGCTGATGACACAAAGCTCAGTGGTGCAGTTCATTCACTTAAGGGAAAGGATGCCAGAGGGATCTTGACATGTTTGAGAAATGAGTCTGTGTGAAATCTCATGGAGTTCAGCAAGGTCAAGTGCAAGATCCTGCACTTAGTCTGGGCAAATGTCCAATACTAATACAGACTGAAAAATTAATGGATTGGTAGTAAGCCTGCATAGAAAAACTTGGGGATACTGATGGATGAGTCAAAAATGTGCACTTGCAGCCCAGGGAGTCAATCGTTTCATGGGCTGCATCATGAGAAGAGTGACCAGCAGGTCAAAGCAGCTGATTTTATCCCTTCTATTCCATTTTGGTGAATCCCCACATGGAGTATGGTTTTCACTCTGGGGTCCCCACATGGAGGACTGTTTTCCCTCTGGCTTCTAATGGGCCTGTTAGAATGGGTCACAGGAGGGCTGCAAAAGTGTTCAGAGAGCTGGAACACTCCTCCACTTAGAAAGGCAGAGAGAGAGTGAGACACCTGGAGAGGATTCTGGTGTAAGCTTGTTGCAACCATTCAGCACTCAGAGCAGTTTTTTAAATCTGCAGTGGCAGAACAAGGGGCAATGGTTTTAAACTGAAGGAGGGTAGCTATAGTTTGGACATACAAAAAATTATTACAATGAGCATTAGTGAGAGAATGGAATAGGTTGCCCAGAGATGTTGTGGGTGTCCCTGCATTTGAAGTGTTCCAGATCATGTTGGGTGGGGCTTTGAACAGTAACTTCCCATCTCCCTTTAGTTCAGCAGCAACTTTCAAAAGGAAAAGGGATTTTGGTAGTAAAGAGTAACAATTGCAAAAATTCAGTTTTGGAGGTTCAAAGTAAATTGCAAAAAGTAGGTTGACAACAGAGGTTGCAGGTAGGTGTCAGAATTAGTAAAGGAAATCATGCATCTGGAGGCCATTACCACAAAAGAATATACAGCAATGCAGTATTTTTTGTATTTTTCAACATGGCTGCATTTTGCAGGCTTTTTATTTTGTTATTGCTGCTTACTCAGCAATTTCTATCTACCAGCTGTGATGTTGCTTTGTTTCTAACCTGCACTCCACGTTTGAATCCTACAGATTGTAATTTAGACTAGTGTTTGTATTCTGAGCAGAGATAGAGTACAGTCACTCAAAATTTCGCAAAGACTAGAATGTGATACAGCAGAAAACACTGAAAGAAACTGGTTGATTCAACTTAAAGATGTCTTCTGCTTTTTAAGAGTTATATCCTAGATCAATCCCCTTCTCACTTTTCAAAGGGTGCAAAGGACATGTTTTCTTTCCCCATGATGCCCATAGATAGCTGTATTTCCCTAAAGTCATCATGGAATTAACTACTTTTTAGAGGTTTTAGACCTAGTAATGGCTCTGGGTTTGAGTATTTTGCATGTGATTTTTTTCAACACTTACATGTTTCTCTGTCTTCTCTCTCCTTTCCTTGCACCATTTTGAATATTGACCATTCAAAGAAAACACTGTGGTCCAGACCAGCCATCACATTTGATCTCTGAATGAAAAATCTTATGTACTTCCGTGCAAAATTATCACATATTTTTAAGAATTTATGCATATATTATATTATTTAGAAACATTTGATGAGGTGAAACCAAGAAGTCTTCTCCCTCAAGTCCACAGTTCCAGAACTGCTCTACTGATCCTGTAGGTTAGATGACATCAGGTGACAAGGTGTGGTGGGGAAAAGTAACTGGAGATTCAATGTGATCTCAGTCTATACATTCCAAACACTTAATCAGGGAGCCCTCAATGAGAAGAGTCACTGAAAGGATGAGAATGAAATGTATTAATTGCTGAAGTTGTGATTAAGAGAAATAGGGGAGTTTTTATATTCTTCTTCATTAGAACTTTAAAGCTGAGCCAAGAGCCATTGTATTCCAGTAAACAAAATATCTGGGTTAGATAGTTAGCAGATACTTAATTAGAAAGAACCATTAATTTTGAGCAACTGTGATGAGTCAGCTGCCAACATTGCTGCACTTTAAAAGTTATGCAGGTTCTGAATCAATAGCTAACAGTTCAGGAACTTTCTGCATATAGCCATATAAACAGGTATGTGTGTGTGTGGATATGTATATGTATGTAATCTGAGTTAAATGTTACTTGGAGGAATTTGCACTCTCATAGTCTTTCACAGAGGTTCATGAATCACAAATTTGCTTGAGAATTAATCTTGCAATAGTGAGTGAAAATAAAATATACAAGTAGGGAAATCTCAGAATAAATGAAACTGGCATTACAAGCCATAAACTAGTTCATCTCCCTAGTAGAAAATAGAAGTAATCTCACATCAGAATCATATCAATAATTAATTCACCTTTCATTCAAGAACACACCCTGACCTAAAAATATATGTGAAGTGGTATGTTACCTCTACTTAAAACACCTTTTTGTTGGTATTATTTAGCTACTGAACTGAAGTCTAAAAAGAGCGAATGCTTCTACTATTAATCTTTAATAAGCCATGCCAAATAAGAGAGTTGTAATTCAACAGGCCACAACAAATAATTCCACGTAGTTCTAGATGTTATATAACTTTAATGTATTGAGAAAAAATTGTCAATAAAAAAGACAGACTGTTAGTACAGTAATTAGGGATGCTATATTAGAAAAGTTGTGACTAAATTTGACTAATGCTGGCAAAGAAACTCACTTTCCGTTGCCAAAAATAATATATAATTTTTTTCTCTGTTGCGGTACTTTAATAAAATGAAACAAACCACCTACATTTAAGCTGGTTTTATGATCCATAATATAATCAATATAATCAGATCTGATTTTATAAACATCGTACAAAACCACTCCTTCCATTAATAATAGATAAAAGTAATAATTTGTGTTAATTTTCAACTTGCCTGAAAGAAACTGTGACCTAGAGTAGTCAAAGTTAAAAAAGATCCACCCAAATGCAAGAAATACTAATATTTATAGGTATATTAATAAAATAAAATAAAATAAATACAGAACCATGCTTTCTGTATTGGAAACATTAATATAACTGTACTTATTTGCACTTAGTTAGTAGACACCAGAAATGTATGGGTAGGAAAATAATGGAGCACCTGTCTATTCAATGACAGTCAGATACTTTTTTGCCTACATTATGTTTTTATTTTTGCCTACATATATTTCTATAAAAAATGTTTTTATATATTAAAATGAAAAAGAATTATTCATGACAGCTAATGCATGAAGACAGGAAGAAGAGTACTAAAGTACTAGGCACAACTGTCATTTTAGTTAATTTGTTCAAGTAAGGCATTGCATTGGGCAGAAGGTTTGGATTCAGGAGCCCTATCACTGCTTTCCTCTGTAATTTGGGCATATCTCCTATTTTGTATACATGTTTGATTTTTCAGGTCTTTTAGCATAAATCAATTATTTCACAGTTACAAAGCTCATTAATGTAGAAGAAAGACATATCTCTTCATCTAGAAAGATTCCAAATGTTAATCACAGCAAATTTTAATGTTATTTTGCTGATTTTTAAACTCTAGTTCACATCTCTGAAACCTCTGGAGATGGAAAAATGTTTGGTCTAACAATATCTTTCCCTTTAAACTGATTATTCAATTTGTTCCAGTGAATTTACTGGCAAGGATAAGCTGGTCTCCTGTAGGCAGCAATAATTGAAAGTAAACATGGAACAGGAACAAAAATAAGAAAAAAAATAAAAGGCAAAAAACCCAATATACTTTCTGCAAAAAATATCTACAGCCTTGAATTTATCTTTGTACACCCTTCACTGTTACTGTATGGTATGTTTTTTTTCCTTTCTTCTTCAAATAATACAACTATTTTTATGCAAAATTGCACTGAAATGTGTGGCATTCATATTTTCTGAAAAATCCCTTCACCCAGGATTTTTCTCCTGAGAAGCTGAGAAGCCTCAGAGAAAAAGGAAAACAAATTCTTATCTCATTTGCTTCTCCTGTGTTGTGCTCACTTGTGGAATCTGTTTGAAGATTGTTTGTCCAACAGGTGATTGTTGCATTGGTTTCTGCTGTGAATTATTTTGACTCATTGGCCAATTATGGGCAAGCTGTGTCGAGGCTCTGGAAAGAGTCACAAGTTTTCATTATTGTCTTGTAAGCCTTCTGTAAGTATCCTTTCTATATTCTTTAGTGTAGTTTAGTTTAGTATTCTTTAATATAATATAGTATCATAAAATAATGAATTAGCCTTTTGAGAACATGGAGTCAGATTCATCACTCTTGCCACAGGGCAGCCCACAAATATAATGGAAATGTATCCTCCCTGAATTAAAGACCATCGTTTTGAGAACACATTCTATAGGCAGGTTTGAACCCCCAAAATTTTTCTGTATTATTTATGTTATGGTGATCCTTTTATGTGAAATTACTAAAAATAGAAAATAAGAAAAAATGTGCCTATCAGAATCTGAAATCTCTACAGAAAAAAACTTAAACTTCAGAGCTTTCAGATGGTTTGCTGAATTTCCTGCCCTTCTCTTCCCATTATTTATATGGAACATTTTGAACTATATTTAATGCCAGAATATAGAGCTGTAATGCAGCCATACAACATGAGAGAACATACCCTTTGATAAACTTAGTGAAAAATATATTGGATAACAAAATAAGTATGATGATATTAATTTGAGAAATTACTTAAAAAACTGTGCTCCTGTGTGTGTAATAAACATAGGTTTCTATGACAAAAAGCTGAAGAAAAGCTCTATTAAAATATATTCTTACCTATAGGAATTCATTGCATGCTTGTGTAAAAAGTCCTTTTCCAGCTCACTCTTGTAGCCCCATAGGTACTGGAAGGCTGCTATAAGATCTCCCCAGAGACTTCTCTACTTTAGTCTGAGCTACCCAATTCTCTTATCCTGTCTTCTTCACAGGACAGGTGCTCCAGCCCTCAAATCATCCTGGTGGATCTCCTCTGGACTTGTTTCCACAGATCTAAATCCTTTTGCTGGAAGCCCCAGATTTGGACACAGGATTTAGGGTGGAGTTGCATGAGAGCAGATTTGAGGAAGAGAATAGCCCTGGGAATTGAAGAATAGAGAAACAAAGAACCAAAGACACCCTAAGTGAACCCAAAACCCTGGCCCTGGGTGAGCACCACAAGACTAGAAAGAGCTGTGCTGTCCTGCCAGACTTTTCTCCTGGAATGCTGTGGGACAAGAAAGCTGTGCAAGGAACCACTGTGGTAACCTGTGCAAACTTCTTTTTAGGCAGAATGAATGAAAAGAAAAAAATTCCACTAAATCAAGGAAACTGCCATCTGTTTGTCTTGAAGGTTTTCTCTACTCCTGATCAGAGTTTTTAGAGACAAAACAAGTCATTGTACATCATCTGAGCTTTAAAATGTAGAAAACTCAAAGAAATGTTTGTAAAGTAATTACACTCATTATGCAGGAGTTCATAAGTACTGATATATTAGTATTCTGTTACATTATTTCAAAGTCTTATGATTGTAGCAAAAGGTGAAAACAATACCACAAGTGAAATTGTTACACTTTTAGAGCAAAGATATAAAGGAAGAAAAAAAATTAGCCTATTTTGAATTTTCCATAAAATCACTAGGCAATAACTGTGAGAATGTTCTTTAATAACTTTACCACAGGCTACAAGAAAAAATTTTTAGTATCTCCAATACATTTGAAATAAATGTAAGGCTTTTTATTTAAACTAACATAAACATAGATTTATAAATTCAAATCATTTAATTTCAAATGTTATGCCTCCTGCCATTGGCAAATGTATTAGTCACAATATATTAGCAAAATGGTGATCTCTGCCTCATGAAACAGACAACCCATACCCTTTTCTTTACCTTCAGTGCTCCCATATGACCACTCTATAGGCCTTGGGGTCCTTATATTGTTTTCATCAGAAAACATGATACTGTTATCCCCTCAGTTTAAGCCCAATGTGGTCAAATCTGAGTTTGGTTTTTCTTGCAAGATTTCCATTCCCCCTTTTTTAGATATTAATCTGTAGTGTTGATATAAACATAGACCCACAAACCAGGCTCACCTAGGATGCTTCTATTCCTTTCCTGTGCATGTCCACTTCTATATGCTGCTCTGTCTTCAGCCTTTTCCTGACAGGTTCTTTTTCATTAAAAAGGGGTTCAAACCTTCTCTTGTCTTTAGGATCTATTGCAGCTCTACCCTTTTCTGCTCAGTCTCTGACAGCACCACTGCCTCATTTACCAAATTTTTATTCATCTTTCTTCTTTCAATACTCTATCCTGGTTCTAAATACTTTTCCTATTACCTAAAGGTAATAATATATATATATTTAATCATATACTATAATTACCTACGAGTTTTAGACTCATATTCTTCAAATTTTTAGTTTTAAGAACAACCTTATTGAGCTCATAGGGATTAGTTTGATTTTAGAAATTTTTGTCATGATTTTTGAGAGTCACCAGTTTCTTAGTTTGCTTTTCACTGTAAACACATGCAATGGATGATATTCCAAATATATCATAATTTTCAAAGCTTAAAGAAAAGGTCATCATACTTCTGAAGAAAAAAAATCCAAGAACAATCTTATGACTCTTTGTGGCTTTTATTTAAAGGACAATAAAATTTACCCTAAGCTTGCAGGAATTATCTGTTACTTTTGTTTTCCCCATTTTACATTATTTTTCTTTATTTTTGTTCAAGTGTTTGGTATTTTGTTCTTTTTCTTTGATTGTTGTCATTTCAGATATCATCTTATGATGCATAATAGACACCCTACAGAGATCACTTAGAAACACAACACAGTCATTAATACAATTAGTGAGATGGATTGAAAGGTAGAATGTCTTTTCATTTATGTTCTGTATTCAAACAGATAGCAAGCATCATCATGAAGATCTTGATGGTGATAAATGAAAACTAAGGTTTTTTTTTTCTAGTTATTGTATTTTGATTGAAAGGTAACAAACCAATTTCTATGCTTAATAGCTGGATTTATGCAAACATAGGGATATCAATACAGAGAACAAAAAAAAAAAAAAAGAAACCGGAAATATGGTAATGTACTCAGGAAAAAGAAAAACAAGAAAATTAAAACTCAAGCAATAAGTCTACACTGAAAATTCTGCCCCAGGCAATGACTGTGTTCACAGACTGTGAACCTCTAGTTTTCTTTCAAAACAACCCCATATAGTGTATGGATAAGTACTTTGAAATGAAAAAGTAATGTTTTTCCCAGAATCTTTCAAGAGATGAGAGTGATTCTAGAACAATTCAGAGAAAAAATAAGAAATGTTAAGACACAAATAACTAGTCAGGAATTATTGACTACCAACTCTATGTGGTATAACTTTATAGAGAGTAGTACCCTTTGGATAGTTACTAGATCTGATAGAAGTCATGATGCATTATCATCTTTCAAATTTTAAGGGAAAAAAACCCAACATAGCATAACAAAATAACAATAAAAATAAATTAAATCAACAGGAAGCAAGTTTCAGAGAAGAAAATTATAAGTATAAAAGAATAATTATGAAAAGAGAAGGGAAATAATCAAAAACTTGAAAGAAATGCACTTAAGGTATCAGAGTTAATCACCACTTGTGGGTTAACATCAGCTGGCAGCTATGCACCATGCAGCTGTCTGCTTACCACTGCCTCACCTCATGGAGATGAGGAAGAGAACCAGAAGGGCAAAAATAAGAACAGGGGTTGAGATAAAGACAAAGTGTATGTAATGCAAAAGTCTCACACATAAGCAAAGAAAAACAAGGAATTCATTCACCACTTCCCAAGGGCAGGCAGGTGTTCAGGTGTCCACAGGAAGGCAGGGCACCATCATGGTCACTTGGGAAGGCAAGCACTGTAACTGCCAACACCCCTCATTTTCCCCTTACTTTTATTGCTAAGCATGGTGCCATATGGTAGAGAATATCCCTTGGGTCAGTTGGGGACAGCTGTCCTAGCAGTGTCCCCTCCCAAATTGTTGTGCGCCCTCGGCCTCCTCACTGGTGGAGTGGTGTGTGAAGCAGAAAAGGCCTTGGCGATGTGTGCACTCTGCTCAGCAGCAGCTAAAACATCCCTATGTTGTTAACACAGTTTTCGGCACAAATACAAACCAGTCCCATAGCTACTATGAAGAAAATTAACTCTGTCCCAGCCCAAACCAGTCTGTCATCTTATAACAGTCACATAAAATTAAGAAGGAATATTTACTCTTTTCAGAAAAAAAAAAATAAAAGGGCATGCTAAATTAAAAGAGGGAAAAAGTAATACTTATCAAGGCTGTTATTGGAATAGAGGTAAAAGTAGAGCCACTCTCGGTAAAGATGATTAAACTCCGTGAAAAAAAAGAAAATATAGAACAGTAGTTACCTAATGGCACTTTATTATGTTTTCAACATCAACATTTAAACAGGAACACAAAGTACCAAATGCTGGGACCAGATGGTATCTTTACCCAGTCCAACAGAGCTCCTCATAGATTTATCAGAACTCAATCAATGAATGCTCCATTCCCGGGCAGTGCTAAATATCACATTTTGAACTACTAGCCTGTCTCATGTTTAAGCAAGATGAGGAACCTACTCACACTATTCATTTCAGAATATTACTACAACAACCATTTAAGCAAATGTACATCTTGGGAGAGGCAAACATTAAACAAGAGATAACACAATTCAGATTCTGATTAACAAGTTAGTTATAAAAGCTGTCAAATCCATAGAGACAAACATCTGGGGTAGCATTACCATAATGTTTTTCTCTCCAGCATGTGTTTGGAAATCTTGAAAATTTTGAGACTGTAAACTGTTGTGAATAAAACAGCAATTTTAAGACTTTTATTAATCATCACCCAAGACTGATATTTAGCTATTCTTGATAACAGCTGGAACTCTTTTAATAAAACTCTTTCCCATTTATTCTTCAGTATTTGCATTTTAACTACATGGGCAAGGCCTGAAATACTTGCAAAGTGAGATTAGGAGGACATGACCAAGGCACAAGAAGCAATGGTCTGAGGAAATAACAAATCATAATTTATAAACATATAGTTGATGTATTGTTGATGAGACTAACAACAATGGATTTAAATCCATGAGCCAAAAAGTCTAAACTACATAAAACTAAACCCATCACAGAAATTTAGATTATTTGTGAAAAGGACATGAAGCAATATATAAATAAAATAGGATGGGAAGCAGAATGTGGTAAGGTATATCATTAGTATCTGTGCAGTGTTGATGAAGAACAGACAAATCATTGAACCGTGGAATATTTTGGGTTGGAAGTTTAAATGCAAGATACTCCAACCCCACCCCCAAAATGAACAGCAATGTCTTCAACCAGATGAAGTTTTTGAGGCCCGATGCAGCCTGACCTTGAATGCTTCCAGGAATGGGGCATCTACCTCCTCTCTGGACAACACATGATGAGCGCCACTTATACAGGAATTGAAAAAGGTAAGAATATTGCCAGAGGACCAAAAATGGTTAAATTAATTTCATATTGGATTTCCACAGGCTGTTGGAAGCCAGAAGATGAGGCACTGTATTAATTCAACATCTTCACATTCAGAAAGCAAAGTCATAAAAATTATGAAAAATAAAACCTTTTTCTTTGGAGAAATACCACTCAGAAAAAAAAAAATGCTCCACAAATAATAATGAGATAAAAAAAGCTTTTAAATATCACTTTGTCACATCTAAGTGCCCTGTTGTCTAAAAACTTCTGGTCTTATTTAGTTGGCTTTTTTTTTTAATCATGCAGCCTCCAAAACTCTTGATTTTAAGTATTTAAGCCATTCCATCCATATACAATATATTGACCTGTAAGGATACAACTGACACCAATGACCATGAGACTTTATTAATTCATAGCCAAAGGAAATAAATTAATCAAACAAACAAAACAACAAACCCACACACCCCCTTGAAACATGCATATACATTATCTATTAATTATAAAATATTCCCATTGTTCTGCATAAAAAACCTTTTAAATCCTACAGATGATATCACATCTTCAAAACATTGCCAAGTGTGGCTTTCTCCTCCTGCTAAGTAGAGATGGTAGCACAAAAACAACAATCCTAATCTCAGCATGAGCAATTTCACTGCATTGACTTCAGACATGGAAAATACTGAGGCTGAAAAGAAAAATTATGCTGGTGATTATCCATACAAGGAGTAACTAGTTGTCCTTTTCAGAAAATAAAGACTTAAATTCTTGTTCTACATTTGCTGCTTGACTTAATACCTTAATTGAACCAACACAGAAGAATAAACAAGCCTTTCAGACAAGTATGTGTGCAGAACAATAATTTACTAACATCTTTATCAGTAGAAAATTAGAGGGAAAGATGTGAGGTCTTCAGTGGATCAATTTTCCAATCTCTTTGGAAGGTCTGCTACTAGACAAAATGTAACATAAACAGGTGAAGTTTTTCATAATCACAGCAAATTTTAAGTGGAAAAGCACAAGGACTTATTCAAAATCCATTAAAAAGCTAAGGGATAAAAGGAGGCTACAGGAATTAAAAACATCTTTAGATAAACTGAGTCAATGAACATCAAAACATAATTGAAGAAGAAACAAGTGAGAAAATGCTACGAATTTTTAAATGAAGTAATTGTGCAGAAGTTACACTTTATTTTTAAAAAAAGTCCCTTTTCTTGAATAGATAGGAGAAGCAGTGCTTTGTCAGATGTAGATGAATCAATGTGATTCTGTACAGAAAGGGCTTGCTATTAAAGGTACCAGAATCTATTTTTATTATTTTTTGAAATCCTTTTTATTAATTAAAAAAAATCAGAAACTAAAATGAAAACAAGCATTTTATTGATAATTTCAAGTCTGAATATAGCCTATACACATGGAAGGGCAAATATCTCAGAACACAAAATATAATAATACTTAGAGGAATTATCAGGAATCTGCTGCTGTTTTTCTTTGCAATGAAATAATATATTAAATAATTTGGAGGCTGAAATAGGCCAATCTTTCCCTCTTTTAATATAGAAGCTGTGAAAAAGATAAGTGAAGATTAAGAAAGAAAATCTTAAACAGAAATATAAAAGAGAACTAGATAAGGAATGGTGATGGAGTAACACTGGTTTGGTTGCTTTGGTTTATCTGTGCCTTATTAAAAAAAATATTTTCCCCCCCAGTAATATTGTACCACCTA
Source organism: Molothrus aeneus (assembly GCF_037042795.1). NCBI lineage: Eukaryota > Metazoa > Chordata > Aves > Passeriformes > Icteridae > Molothrus > Molothrus aeneus. Next base: position 49,541,961 of record NC_089650.1, read on the forward strand.
TACACTTTTCATTATAGGGAAAAATTTAAAATTATATCCTTGTTTTTAACCAAGTATTCTGGGTTAAAAAACAAATCCATAGATTTTTGCGGAGAAGCTTTTGCTTGGCCCTGCCTGAATGTCAGGCACCCACCAAAGCTGCTCTTAGTCAGCTGTACAGGGGAGATTAAAATAAAATAAATTAAAATAAAAAATAAAAAATAAAATAGAATCAATGAAATAAAATAAATGAAAAATAAAATAGAAAATAAAATACATAATAAAATAGAAAATAGAAGAAATTAAAAATTAAAATGAAAATAAATAAAAATAAATAAAAATAAATAAAAAATAAAATAAAATAATAAAAGGCTTGTGGGTTGAGACCAAGACAGGCAAAGATCACTCACTAATTACCAACATGGGGCAAAATGGACTCAGCTTAGGGAAATCAGTTTACTTTATTGCCAATCAAATCAGAGTAGTGAAAACTAAAACACCTTCACTCTATCTCACCCTCCTTCTCCTCCCTCCCTTGGCCTGGAGGTCCTGCCTTGGTCCTGCTCCAGCATGAGATTCCCACAGGGGCATGGCCTCCTTTGGGTGTCCATCTGTTGTGGCATGGGGTTCTCCACATGTTGCAGGGGCAATCTCTTCTCCTCCATGGGCTGCGGGGGCACAGCTGCCTCACCATGGCCTGCATCACAGCCTGCAGGGTGGTGGTGATGAATTTCCCCTCTTTCTTCACTGACCTTGGTGCCAGTGTTGTGACAGAGTTGTTTCTCTCTCATTCATATATTCTCACTCCTCTGGCTGCAGTTGTTGTTGCCATTGCACTGGGGTTTTTTTCCCATTGTCAAATGTTATCCCAGAGGTGCTACCACCATCAACGATGGGCTTGACCTTGGACAGAGGCAGGTCTGTCTTGGAGCTGGTTGGCAGTGATTATGTTAGACACGGGGAAGTTTCTGGCAGCTTCTCACAGAAGCCACCCCTGCAGCCTTCACACTACCAAAATCTGGCCATTCAAACCCAATTTAGAAAAACTTGCCTTTTTGTGCTATATTTTCTGAATCTGTAAATTTCCACTCCATATTTATCTGAAAAAACCTGGCCTCCTATGTACTTCAAAATTGTATTCATTGCAACACCATAGGCATAATAGCTGTTCATTTTGCTAAAGAATTCCTAACATTGATTTTGATTAGAAAAGTAATTTCCAATGTCAATAAATTTAATAAAATGAGAATAAAAATTTCTATACAGAAAAGGTTGCATCAACCCAGCCAAATGATCAAGAGAATTTTTCTTATGGGCACAAGCCTTATGTAAAGTGGGATATTCATGGCCTATTGATGCTTGAGCATAAGATCAATAATCCTGTAAATGCTTATCTGCATAGTTCATAGAGCTTTATATAGACTATTCAGATGGATCTCATAATTCAAATAGATCTTAGATGCATGGAGTTGCACAGATAGTCCTTTGCTCACTGTCATGTAGGCTTTTAAATATCAGTACTACACTACTCTAGCCTCATTTGAGCATCTGAGCCTAGGCAATATTAATTCAACCCAGATTCAGTCTCTGTTAATACATCCTTATTAATCTTTGACCAGAGTTTTTAGTCACAGCAGCAAAATACAATATCAGACTTCATTCACTGTCATCTTATTGTCAAGTTGTAGTAAATTCCAGATTTGGAGTGTAGGAAATAATGACAGTACTATATTTACAATAAAAATTGCACTCAATGCTCTGTGCACAACTTGCATGATAGAATAACTTTCATAATAGAACACAGTTGAAGAGAAAGAACTTACACATCTTTTTTCTCATACCATGCTCATTCAATATTTTAATTCCTAAAGCTCCAATTAGGATAAATAAAATCAAGTGGTAAGTTCTTACTTTGAAAAACAGATGCTGCTTCACCATATGTTTGTCTCAAGAGAAATGCCTCTACAGATGCCAATAAATGAGAGACACCCGTGATGGTGTTATTTGCAGCCAGTGTGAATATGAGCTTCTAAGAGAAACTTTTCAAGGAAAAAGAAATCTGATGCAATAAATGTCTACACATTTACACCTAATACAAAGCAGGGCTTAGAAAGGTAAATCACCCCATTGCAGATTGCAAGTATTCTTTATATTCTTATTATACTAAAATAAGTACTGACAATAATGTAACTTAAAATATCTCCAATGACAACAAACAAGTATAATGGAAGAAAATTTATTATTATCAACGTTATTATAAACTATTTGCTGCTATTTTAATAAATATATTAGTCTCTATGTGTTTAAAGCCAAAGTACTTGAAAATCAGAATCAGCAATTAAGTTATGTCCTCTCACATAATCCTCTGCTTCTCTGAAAAAGTAATAATAAAAATTTAAAAATTAATATAAGGTAGCATTTGTATCTTAATTGGCTCTCACTAAAATATGGGAAACTCATATCTTATAGAAAATGACAAATGTTTCAAATGTACTTTCTGTCTAAATAAGGGTGAAAACCAAAAAATTGTCAGGTTTTTTTTCCCCATACAGAGAGAGTACAGTAATGAAAATGTTCAATAGCAATTAAGAAATAATTCAGGAACAGAAAAAAAAAAAAAACTAAATGCTTCAAGCTTTCAGTATCGACATACAAATTGAGATTTAAAATTTCATTGTAATCCAGATGTTCCTAGTGTTTCTTTTCAGTGGAATCTTTTCCACTGATAAGTTAAATCATCAAGTTCTGCTAGTATATGACAACACCTTGGAGTGGTGGCGACTCAATCCATTGTTGTCAATAAAAATTAAGATGTATTTTAACATGAATACCACAGTGACAGAACCAGCCAATATGAAGATGATAATGCAATCATGCATGAAATATGAATGACTACCTAGTATGAGGAAAGTAGCTAAACCTGACACAAATAATGAATATTTTTATTATGTGGAGAGTATTGGTATGAGCGTCTTTTCTATTTTGCAACCAAAACATAAGTGTGACAGTGGTCAAAGGGGTTTTTAGGTGAGGGAAGAGACGAGAATGTTGACTTCATGTTCAGAAGGCTTGATTTATTATTTTATGATATACATTAAAACTATACTAAAAAGATTGGAAGAAAAGGTTTAATCTCAGAAGGCTAGCTAAGAATAGAAAGGAAAGAATGATAACAAAGGCAGCTGCCTCAGACTCTCTTTCCAAGTCAGCTCTGCTGTGATTGGCCATTAATTACACACAAGCACATGAGACCAATCACAGATGGACCTGTTGCATTCCACAGCAGCAGATAACCATTGTTTACATTTTGCTCCTGAAGCCTCTCAGCTTCTCAGGAAGAAAAACTCCCAAGAAAAGAATTTTCACAAAAAGATGTCTGCCACACATAAGCTATTTAATATCTTAGTTTCATCATTTCAAAAAATGTAATTTTCTTATCAAGCTGAAATTATAGCAAGTCATTAGAGGGAAATTTAATTTTTGTAGTAATTTTTAAGCACAACCTTTTTTCACACAGGACATTATTTTCTATTATTTACAGTTTTTCATATTTTAGCTATTCCCAAATAATTGCCTTCTTTTAACCACTCCTTTTGACAGTCTCTATCTTTCAAATTCATGTTTAAGTTTATGTTTACTTATGTCTTAAGAATTGTCAGAATATGAAACTCTAGTATAAACACAATTGCAGTCATATAAAGAAAACACTCTTTGGGTGAGTTTCCTCTTAAAAAATTTAGCTAAATTAATAGGCATCTGACCTAAGGCTCCATTAAGAGAGAAATGATCTTCCACAGAGTTATTTATGTTACTGATTTCAGAAATTCATTTTAGAACAGGATGAATCAACTTTCTAGAGTTGTCTAAATCTTTCTCTTAAAAGTCTTATCCTACAACATGGTACTACGTATTTAAGTGTAGGAGGGGTCAAATTGTGTTATTCATAACAGAGGATCTACAGTTACTCTGTAAACAAAATTACTCTAAGGATTTATTCCTTTTCACACCAAGAAAAGCATCATTGCAGTCTTATCTGTACAATCTTTCTCAAGCCTCTTCTGCATAGCAGACAGAGAGAAATGTGAGTCCTTTCTAAAGATGGCCTCCCTCAGTGGGGATGGTGGCCTGTCTTGTAGCAGCAAAAATTTCTTGGTGAGCAGGTGGACACTGCAATTTCCTTCCTACCAACTTTGCCTACCCCTGGGAGCTCAGCACCATGTGCTCGATACCCAAAAACAAGGTCAGTTGCCTTTTTAACTTGATTGCTACCCCCTCCCTCAAACCCCATTATGTGTTAGTCCAGCTGCACTCAATTCTTTAAAATGTAACCTGTAATAGCAGTTGTGTGCCTAAGGACCAGGTGTTTGTGGGTTCTTGTCCTAAGAACATTCACTGAATCAATTTGGATAATGTGTGCTAGTTATCTTCTTTTTTTTTTTAAGCATTAAAAAAAAGTGTTTTGTGAACAAGTATATGACAAATATTAAATAAAGATATAAAGTCAATAAAACTGTGGCAAATGGGGAAAAGTGAAACAGAGGTTGGTCATTATTTCAGAGGGAAGGAAAGTGGTAAGCAAGGTCAGCCTGGGAGGAGAGAATAGTAAATTATATGATTGTAATAGTAGGGTGTTCTTGTTAAGTGGCCCTGCACAAATTCAGTGGAGGTCTGTTAAGACCAGAACTGAAAAATCTGTAATTTCTTTGACATTTGCATCTGATTTCACTCTTTGGCTCAGACACCTGGGTTGCTCTCCCTAATGCTGGCAACGGAACGCTAAGACAGGCGACAATGTCCTAAGAACTGACATGTACACAAACAGCAGACATAAGATTAATTTCCTAAAGAAATGGGGCTGAGGTGCCTCTCTGGCATCTTGTTCTTTTACTAGCAGTTGTTTTTTTGTTTTATATTATCATGCAACAATGTATGTGTTGATAATTCAGATTTTCATTGGTCTGAGGTAATAATCAGATGCCAGCTAAGTTCCTGTGCCACAATGTGGAAGGGGCTAACAGTGGGCCTGTTAGCTAAAGGAGCGAGAAGAAGCTGAGAAGTAAGAAGAAACTGATAAGGAGCTCTCTCCAAGGCTGTAGCCAAGGAGACCGAGGGAAGAAAGATAGAAGAACTTTGCAGCTGGATGAAACATTTTTAGAAAGTTAATTAAGTCACCATAACTTCTCACCAATAGTATTATGTTGATTTATTGTGGCCAATAGTAAAGATAGAAGAAGGATAAACAATTGGAAAGTGTATAAAAAGCAGCCATATTCAATAATAAAGTGTTGCCAACTGAGACTGCTTGTGGTCTCTGCTTTATGTCGTGACCGCCTCTACAGCGACACCACAATATTTCCCTAAGGCTTTGCCCTTCACCGTCTGTCTTTCCTGCAGCCAGGTATCTTGCACAGAGTAAATGTTAATCACTAATATTTGTATATCATGCAGCTTATATTGAAATTAGAATAATATGGAATGATCAAAATCTAAGGGGAGTTTTCACACTCAGGCAGGCAATGCTATACATAATTGCCCTTCAGTCTTAACTGTGCTATTGCCTTTACCAAAGCCCAGTAGAGGTTAACTTTATCTTGAATGTTCTCTTTTAACAGAAGAGATCCAGCACGGGCTGATAATCGGCACAGGGAGTTATATCTTTCAAATTTTGTGGTAAAGGGTTTCTTCCAGAATAAAGCATGTCCTTACCACATTCTCACATTCTGATTATTTCTGCCTGTCAGAATGGTGGACTTGGAGTGCAATTAAAATAGTGACATACAAATATAATTAGGTGTGTGTTGCACACAGAGATTGAACAGTGACAAAGTTCATTGTACAGTCAGTGAAAATTCTCTTGAGCTCCTGGCATGTTGATGCTAAACCTGACAGTCAACCAGTTCAGTCAGCTGCAGTTTCCCTTGTCCTTGTTTATGTCTGATGTTTCATGGTCCACAGCTTCCACAGTAATTTTCATCTGGTCTATAAATGGATGCTATGTCTAATGCTTTTTTTTTTCATTTTTTTTTTTTAGGAAACACAGAGTATGTTTCAAAGCACAAAGGAAGAACAGTGCACGTGAGTTACACGCTTTGGATGGCAGATGATTTATGAGTCTTGACAAGGCAATTTACAGATTTTCTAGTTCTGCATTCAAAATATAGTTTGTGTCTAACAGGTACTGCTATTGCTATGAATTACCACGTGAAACAAAGTCATAGTTGCTGTGACATAAAATATGGAGGATTATTTTGGAAAGTACACACTTAATTATGTATCATAGTTGAATGAATTCTGAATTAGTGTAAAGGAAATTTGATAATGAGTTGCCCCAGATTTTGGTATATAAACCAAAACAAAATCCTGTTTCTCAGATAAGTAAAAATAAAGGGGACAATAAAGTGGAAAAATAAAACATCCATAGCAAGTTAGTTTATTTAATATATCTTGGCAGTTTCAGTCATATTTAAAGCCAACTTTGGCAGATTACAGGCCTGGATTTGCTGCATTTCTATTCTAATAATAATGAAACATAATGTAAGAGTATTGCTTCACTGAAGTATTTACTACTGAAGAGAAAATTGCTTTTATAATTATACATCCCAAATAAAATTTATAGAAATGTTGAAGACCATAAAAAAAGTAATCAACAAATTATAAGGTTTGAATTCTCCCAGTTATGTATGTACAACACTTTCATTACTGTTGAAAGGAGTTAGGAACCTACACTGAAGAATAAGCATAGCTGATTGGATTTTTCACTGTAATTTGCATTTTAGTTTTTCCTGCTAAGGATTTTCCACTGTAAAATTGTGTTTATTATAATTTTCCATTTTTAATGGTTACAAAAATAAAATAGATATCAAGTTTCTGTGATACAACATATGTAAAGGGCTCCCAAAAACTTAATTTCTCTCTTCGTTTATTCGCTCCATATGTAAAAACCAGTATTCCAGCCATGTGATAGATTGTCTTACTCAAAGGAAGCTGTTTCTGCTATATATATACCCTTAAATTATCTTGATGCTTGCACTGTGTTCCTCCTGGAATTCATCTGGTCATTAGAAACCACACTATCTTCTCAGCCAAGGAACCTATTTTTCTATTACAACAAAAATTATTAACCTAACTGTTATAAATATCTCTAAGAATGAATTTTTATTAACACTTAAATGTACATCTTTTATCTAAGCCATACTGTCCATACAACTTAATAACTTCTTAAATAATGACTTTGATTTTGCTTTTTATAATTTTGAAACTTGGGATTTTTTTTTTCAGGAGACTAAGTATCAATTTAGAAAGCTCTGCTGTGGTAAAAATATATAACTTGGTCTTGATATCATTTACATCAGTGAGAACTATTTTATGGCAGCAATGGCTAAGTTATGTCTTCTACTAGGAAGGGAATATATAAGCAAAGCACTGTTTTAAACAGGTATTTGCAGACAAGGAAATGCTAAATCTTCCTCTCATTCTGAAGCTGGAATAGTAATGATATGCAATTTTGAAGAGGATTATTGATTAGTGACAAAAGAATATTTCCTGTTGTGCTGTTTGTTATATCCATGCAAAGAAAGGGGATTAAGTGCCACATTTGTCTGTGATGCAGATGGATTACTGTGCTCTGAACTGTAGATCTGCTAAGTATAGAAAAGACCACTTCTTGAGAGACATCTGTTAGTTTGGATGTTACTCAGCTTCTGTTTCCCACCAAGATCACTGCAAATGAGAGAATGGGTAAGTCATTGGCAGGAAATACTCTGCCTGAGTTATTCTTACTCCTTTGAGCATATGGCTCCATTATCTGTCACCACTTAGACCAGTACCAGTTTATTTTGTTGAAACAAATGGAATACTTCTTGATTTCTAAATGCTCATGGGATACAAATAATTCTCATGGATAAATTTGATCACGAGAGTTCTGTTTTATGGGCTTCATAAGAATATTTTTTTTCTCTTAGGGCCATGAATTCAAATTAAAACAACTATAAGAGATTTTTAAAGAATATGCTATGCTTAATGCCAGTAATTCTATTTTTTTCTGATGAATGTCTCTAATTAACCTAGAGCTGCCCCTTGAGATAAAAAAAAATTAAAACTCCATTCAAGTACTTTTTCCCTGCTCTGCAAATTCTTGCCTAATTTTTCATGTGTTCATGGCTTTATGAAATAAGAAATGAACTGCTTTTTTTCCCGCAAGCATCAAGACAATTCATTCCAAAACTAGCCCTGTAAAGAGTGATCTGAAAAACAATTGAGCACACAGAGTGTGAAATTTTAAAGAATATTAGAAGACATTCATGGCTTTGAATACCTTACTGAATGGTATACAACAGTGAAGAGCTGAAGAGATGATTAAGTCAATTAATAGTCACAGAGAATTACAACATATTTGCAATATAACATCCTGACATGACCTTACGTACTCTTGTTTTGATACCATCACAGTGAAGAAATTGCAAGGCATTATCAAAGTACCTTGTTGTGGTTACTTTGTTGTTTTCCATAACTATTTTACACTATTTTTCTTATCATTCCTCTCTTTCCTTTTAAACATAACTTCTTGGAGGAGCCAAATTATTTCACATTGTATATCTCTTTCCCTCTTTTTATAACCCCTTTTTTACTATGTTTTGATTTTTTTTTGTTTGTTTTTCTTTCTTTTTGGGTTGACTTTTTCTCTTAGGGATGATTATCAGTGGCATGGTATTGTTTGATCATAATTTTATGACTTTACTAAGGCAATGGCAGAGATCTCACTCTCTGGGTATTTTCTGGTCATAAAAGAAGAAGAGCTTTATAAACTCTTACTGACTATTTAGGAATTATAGTCAGGATCAAAAAATATACAAGTCCCTGTATTCCAGAACGATTCAGCTAACTCAGCCCTTTGTGAACCTTGATAATATAATTATAATTTAAGGAAGTATGTTGACTTTTTAAAAAGTCAAATTTCAAGCCTTCAGTATCTCACATTTCAGCCCTAATGCAAGATGTGAGAGGTACAGATTCAACACAGCATATGGCTTTAAAGTTGTTATTACAGATTTAGAACATAGAGCCATTTCCAGTCCTGTGAAATTACTTCCCATGAAATATAATCTTAAATTTGCATTTTTTTTGTTTTCCTCCATTATTTTATTCTCCATTTATATTTTAACTCCCACAGCACTCCCCACTAGATAATGCCAGCTGATGAGTCAGCGTCATGAAATCAGCACAGACACTATGATACCTAAGTTTAATTCTCTACTCTCTGAGGAGGCAGCCACCAGATTGTTGCAAAGAAAAATGACTTGTATTGCACATAAGATACGTGGGTATTCAGAATGAGTTTTATATGATGTTCAGTATGAAATTAAAAGGGAAATATGATGATTTTATCCCACAGAAGGTGTAACAGTAGCCAAAGTAGTTTTGGGAAATTTATGGTTGATAAATATGTAAATAAAAAGTATGGAAAAATTTTACTCTCTCTGTCTTTTCACATGGTAGCCTGAAACAGTCTAAACACAAAGACAGGAGAAAATTTATGGAATATGTGGGCTATGAGTAACCTAGATGTGTTTCTGCCATATACATATGAATGCTGTTAAAAGGTCAAGACTAAAAAATGATAATTTTGAGCTAGGAAGGCTGTGGTTTGCATTCTAGGAGATTAGGTGCTGCAAATGAAACCTTATCTGTAGTAAAAGGGGTTATATATCTGATCAAAAACAGTGTTTATAGGAGGGCTGTAGAAAGGCAGCGGAATGATATTTTTCAAAGCCATTTGCACCAAAAAATGATGCATTCCTGTCAGAAACTAGAGAAACCAGAGTTTGAGACTGAAATTCATCTGATGTAAACCAGCTGATTTCTAGAGCTTAGCTGGTCATCTACAGTTCCCTTTACTGTAAATGGCGATGAATCAGAATAACAAATTCATCTCATCATAAAGTAAATAGCTAAAATAGATTAGATTAATTACATAAGAAAAGCATTAATTTATCTTTTTCAACAAAAACAGCCTCTATAATTATTATTATTATTAATTATTCTCTGGATGTATGCAGCACAGATGTTTAATGTTAAGCTAGATATATCTCTTCAGTACACAATTCTTCCATGACCTTTAAAAAATTTCAGATTTTTTTATACCTATAGCAACTTACAAATTGAAACTTGGAAGATTGTAACCTTTATATGCATACAATTTTTTATACAATGCAAGAAATAATCACCAATGTAAATAACAAGTGGGACAAATATTTCATTGATATATTGTACCAACAATGAATCCACAAAACACTTCATAATGTTACAGACAAGCAAATTAATAAAGTATTATTAATAATGGTAATAGTAGTAGATCAAAAGATTACTTTCAGTTAAAGTAAGAAAATCTGATTAAAATTTGCCTTTTTTCAATCATTTGCTGAGAACCAGAAAGTGATAAAATCTGTCGCCTGCATTCTTCTGCTCCATTCTTCTATGACAGCTGTCACCCCTTCTTTGTTTGCTTAGCATTTCTGTAACAACAGAATAAGGGAAACAGCAGTCCTCAGGAAACTCACAGAGAGGGAGTAAAAATGATAAAGAACTGGTGGTTTTTTTTGACCAGGTGGGAGAATATATCATAGCTTTATCTTCTGGTAACATATTGAGACGATCTATTACAATATAGTGTTAGGCACAAAACATGGCCACTAATGAATTATACTGATATCAGTCAACTGATCTGAACAATATTGTCTTCAAGGGTTAATGCTTTAAATTTTAGTATTCTCACAAGGGTTTGTTCCCATGGTTTCTGAAAACTAAGGGAGCATATTTTAATTTAAGCTCTGAAATGTCCAGTTGACAAATGTTACATGTTTTAGCCAGCATATGAGGATTCAGAAGCCATCTCAAGCCAAAAGGCAACAGAAAGACCTAAGCTATTGCATGTGTGTGTTAAAGTGAGCAACTAAAATACTTTGTTAGCCTTCTGTTTTGAAGCAGCCTTGCAGCAAAGAATTTTCATAAATTCTTTGCTGCATGGCAAAAGTGTTAGGAAGTGTAGCTTCCTAACACTTTTGAATTTAAAATTTATTGTGGTTCAAATCATACTTATGAAGTTTTCTTTCTTACTCTCTTTTTGCTCTCTTTCTTTCTTTCTTATTAAATTTTTGTTTACTAAGAAAAAGAAGAAAATTAAGGTGCTTTGAAAAGTCTTGAAATTGTCCAGATGTTTAATTGTATAATTATGAAGATAGATTTTTCTTAAAATAAATCTGTCTCTTGATTTAGCAAAGATTTAAACTAAGAAGCATAATTAGAGGGGCTAAATAATTGTTCTTGATATATGAGAATAGAATATTAATGAATGTTGAATAAAATTTTTCTATTACCTAATTAATATAGTTGAAGGTTTGCCTTGTGATTAATTCACAGTTTACTCTCTTAACCCTGAAAGGCAACAAACTTTGAAAAGTCTCTTGAAATCCCTATTTCCCTTCTTGTTGATTACTGACATCAGTTGAAATCTCCCCATATGCAAGACTGAGCAAGAGAGTCCCCTGGCCTGGCAGGGATTTATGGTATTTCCTATTTTTCATGGCTTAGCTGAGTCTACCTCTCCTTTCAAGCAAGATGTCACTGCTTTGCTTTTTTGCTGCAGAGAATCATCTGGAATGAATTTTAGGTATCTTCTAGTTTGTTTTGTCTTCCAAATCCTTTCCTTTTTCCAGCATGCTTCTTTCATAGCTGAAGATAAAAAAAAGTTAATGACTATGGTACCCATATTTTTGCAGTAGTTTTGTAGACTTCAGTTCATCTCTCATCATATCTAGAGTAGAAATGAAAGAACACGGAGTTCCAACGCTATTACTTTTTTCAGAGTCATTATGAGGGGGGCAGAAGTAAAAGAATTCTGTACTTTACATGACAAAAATGTAAAATGGTTTGCTTTTCCTAATAAGCTATTTCATTCTTTCATTGTCATGGGCTACTTTGCTCAACAGAGCAAGAAAAGACGATGGAAGACCCAGAGATTAGTTCAATAAGTCAGATAATACAGTGAGTTAATTAACTTGGTAATATTAACCATTGATAATTTCTAAGGGTAACTAGCTCCTTAAGACTTGATAATATTCTGAGGTTTAGAGAGGTTTGGAGCTGACCCCAGTTTTGGTGTCCTTTGGTTTTAAGTGTTTGACAGAGCAGCCAAAGATCTCTCTCCCTCACAGTGTTCTTTACTACTGTACAGAAAATAACACTTTGCTGAAAATTCCTCAGATCAAAGCATTTTTTTAAACCATAGCTAACTGATAGAAGTGAGAGGTGGAAACAGATGAAGTGGAAAAAGTGAATGAGATCATGAGCATTGCTCTAATTCTCAAGGAAGGCAGAAGCATTAGAGGTAGTCCAGGCAAGAGATCTGTCTCATTGTTTTCCAAATGGTGCTACTGCCATGCAAGATGAGCAAAAAACAGCTGGATTTTACTGTCCCTCAGTGTTTTTATTTAACATTTCTTATTCAGGAGAACAAGTTATGTTTAATGCACTAGTGTTACATGAATAATGGTTATCCTACTAGAAGGCATTCCTAAAACCTCAAACTATAATACCTTCAAAAAGTAAAAAAAAAATTATTAGGTAAAAAAAAAAGCCATGTAAAATCAAGAAAAGAAAATAAGATAAAGCTTTCTAACAGATCTGAATCTGCTGGGTCAATATATTATTTTGAAAAGTATATTTTGGATTCCATTCTTATTCATAATTTGAGATCACATTGTAAAAGGAAGTAAAGGAGTCAGATAGGGAAAAAGAAGGCCCTAATAAATATTTTTCTTAAAAGTATAGTAGGCTTAATAACAGAATGAGAGCAGATTGGTAGTATTCTCTGAGAAACTAGATGATATTGTGGTTGAATGATGAAAAATCTGGCTACATACATAACTTGAGAAAACCAGCCTGTTCTTTCCCTTTGACTTTTTTTCCAGTGATTCATTTGGAAATGATCAGAGGGGCTTTTTTTTCTTCTTCTGTTGTATAGCTTTGAGGAACAAATCATTTTTTACTTAAACAGACATGTAGCTTTTACAGAGTGTAGGTTCTTTAACTGAAAAAAGCCATGAAACAAATTTGAGTTAGAGGAGCTTTGGTGTCATCACCACACAATTGATACTCCTCTGAAGACACCGAAGAATGGGAGTATTAATTTAAGTTTCAAAAAAGAAAAGTCAAGATTTTAATGAAGGTACAGGACACAAGTGCATTTCTTTTCTTTTTTTTTTCTTTGTCTTTATCGTTAAGGCAAAGACTGATACTGCAAAACCAATTTACAGAGCAAGAATATGCTGTTGATTGGAGAAGCTGGTTTCTTTAAGAGCTTAAATACAATCTTGATATTTCAGTGTCACATAGAGTTGTGTCAGAATCCTAAGCTATTGTTCAGACAATGGAAAATATCCAGAAAGATATTTCTGGGAGTACTGAGCTATACATCTGTGACAATAAGCAGTTTTATGTCTTTGGCATTTAGTGATGTCTAAAACATCCACCTTCTCTAGAATGGGCTCCTCTCTCTACAGGTCCTTTCCAGGCCCTTGTCCCAGCAGGAGTTTCCCATGGATTCACAGTCCTCTTTTGGGCATCCCCCTACTCTGGCACAAGTCTGCTCCATGGGCTGCAGGTGGATCTCTTTATGCCCATGGTCCTCCATGGGCTGCAGGAGCACAGCTGCTTCACCATGGTCCTCACCATGGCCTCCAGAGGAATCTCAGATCCTCCCCTTCCTTGGTATCTGTAGACTTATTTCTCTCACATGTTCTCACTCCATTCTTCTCTGGCCACAATTACATCCGCACAATAACTTTTATTTTCTTCTTAAATATGTTATCACAGGGACTTTATCACCATTTATAATTGACCCAGCCTTGACCAGAGGCATGGCCATTTTTGGAAGTACCAGGGATTGGCTCTGATAAACATGTAGGAAGCTTCTGGCACCTCCTCACAGAAGCCACCCCTGTAACGGCCCCACTGGCCGTGCAAACCCAATACAGAAATCTTCTCTGGCTGGGATGCTAAGGATCCTAGAAGCTAAAAAGAATCTGAGTGTACACCTGGAATGGTAGACCCAGATCACAGCCCATCACAGCTTTGTCTGCCGAGCAGCTTGGTACTTGGGGTTGGAAATGCAAGTTTGGGGGAGGTTCTCAACTCTCCACCAGGCAAGCTGAAAGGAAGCCAAAAGCCTTGAAGCCTTGGCTAGACAGAACAACCTGGCAGCCAGGACTCAGCTCAACAGCATGCCATGTGGATCCTGAAGAGTTGGTAGCCTGGAAGTCCACCAACATCCTTCAAAAAGGCAGTTGGGTGAGCTCTCACTGTGGATTACTGCTGGAAACCTGCCCCTTTCTGTCACTACTTTGTCAAAACTGAACTGTCTCCTGCAAACACTTTAGTTTTGATGAACTTGCAGTCTCTGCTCCATCTAACAATTTCCAAAACTCTGATTCTGGAGTCTGTAATTTGGGAGGTAAGGCTCTTCAGTAGGAAAACAAATGCTCTCAGGAAACACATACAGTTTTGTACAACTGGCAAACAAAATTCCAAACTAATCTAATTGAGATATTGTTTCATGCATGACGGAAGAAAGCTGCTCTGCCTGCAGCTTCTTTTTAACATTTTTAGTTTGTTGGGTTGATCTGTTACCCTTTTGAAATGGAGAATATTGTTGCTTGCTTGTGAACTTATTCATCAGATATTTGTCTGTTCTCAACATTATTTTGGAAAGTGTTGCCACTAATGAACATCAGGGAAGTAACTCAGCTAATGACTCCATCATTAAAATGTAGATATATCTATAGATTAAAAGCTCCATCTATACTGCAAGGAGAAAGCTGAAGTACATGAATATTAATTTTTCTCTTTTTAATAGTCTACATAAATATGGGATTTATTTAATCTATATTGATTTTTATTTAATCCAGTGTTTCTATAACTTGAAACACCAGGTGTAAAGAAAGGAAGCTGCCTAATAAAGTCCTGATTTTTGAATTGTCATATTTTAGGATCATTTTTTCCATAAAAGTAATGTCATTTCTTTATTGCCCTTTATGCAATAAATCTTTCTATATAAGCTGAGAACAACATAATGTGATAAATAACTTTGAATGGCTGTGTTATTCTACATTTAGACACAGAATGGCATTCAGATTTTGTGGGGTTTTAATCTCTGGTCTCTGTAAACACTCTTTAAAAGATATATTCTGTATCTGTAAAACAGATTTCAGATAGTTCACAAGAGCATAAATGAATGCAAATAACACAATGGAAGTATTTCAGCAGAGGTTCAGCTCTTCTCAAGAGTATCCTTCACACAAATGTAATGTCACTGCACTAGAAATGTCTGGATATTCTGGATTTCAAAAGGACTGCATGTTATTCATTTATTATGGCTGGGATTTCAAAGCGACAAAGAAACTGAATTCAAAGTCAATAAGAATTGTTGGGGTTTTTTTATACATTCTCTCTTACTCTGTGCCTTTTTTTTCCCCCGAAATGATAATTTCTGTGGGAACTTGTTTTGTTGGAGCCTTGGGGTTTATATTGTTTTAGTTTGATTTCTTAAAATTATGTAATTTGATCTAATTTGGATTTCACTATGGTTTGTTTGCCATAACACTGATGTGAGCTTAAATTTTATAGTTATTATTCATTAGTACCTAATTATATCAGATGCCAAACAACAGAGGTAATAACAGATCTCTGAAAAAAAAGACAGCAACAAATGCACAGATTCATTTATGTTATTTCAGTGAGATTGTATTGATTTTATCAAATATCCTGAAATCACCAGAAATGTTATCATTTAAAGCAGTGTGAGGGCTCCGCTGATCTTTTCCAGTGCAGAAAATCACAGTACATTCACGTAACTTCTAGTTGCCAAAACTTATTGAAGTCAAAACTATGCACTTTTTTTTCAGTGTGTGGCTATGGATCACATTTACTTTTCAATTGGTGTAGACTGTCCATTTCAAGAAGGCAGTCAAATTACCTGGCCATTCCAAGTATCTAGACCTTTCTTTCATGGTTCAAAGCACCCTTCTCTGAGAATGTAACACTTTGGATTAAACTCTGAAAAGATCATAAATGCTGTGCAAACATGCTGCCCAAGCTGCAGCATCAGTTTGATATATGAGTACTTTAATGTTATTTTCTTGTGTCTCCTGAAATAAGGAAAAGAAAAATGAAGGAGGAAAACAGGGAAAGGAGGAAAAGCTGTGTAATACAAATATATTGACCTTGTTTCATGGGGAACAGAGAGAGAATTGGGCTGTTAAGCTCCTGTATCATGTAAGAAATCAAAATTTTCAACAGGATTTCTGTAAAAAATTATATATTCTGATCAAACAATCTCCTCTCATTTTTGATCTTTGAACAGTGAGGAATTTTCTGTGCAGGTAAACAAAATATTGATTTCTTTCTAGTGTCCATTTGCACTCGATCCAGAGAATATTTTGTGAAATATGACTAATAGATTTTGAATGTGGAACATTTTGAAGCGTCAAAATTGGGATAAAACTGATTGATTATTACCCATTACTATAGGTAGTAATATTGGCAATCCCAGTTTTAGGGCTAGAGCAACAGACAGGGGTATACCTGTTGCTTTTGCCTTTTTCTACTTTCAAGAAAAAAATTGAGGTATTGCATGGTCATTAGAGGAAAGCTCCTTCCTATCTCTTATGAAGTTTCCAATAAGAATAAAAAAGAAATAAATTTTGCATTGACAATATCAAAGGACTTATTAAAAAAATCTCCTTAGTTACCAAGTTCAATGTTTTATTTATTTACCAGTATTTTTCTGACTCTTGCATTTTCTACCACACTGGCAAGTTTTGTCACTAAATCACACAGATCATACCATGTAAGAGTTTCCTAAGAGTTTTTACCTGAATGTGTCAATAAATACTCTCGTATTCTAAAATTTAAAAAAAAAAAAAAAAAAACCTTTTTTGAGTGTAATTTCTTAGTTCAAACTTTTTTTTCTATCCCCTCCTCTCTTTATCCTTCTGAATAATTTCCTTCATAAACTAAGCAACTATTCAGTTGTTTAGTAGTTAGTAGACAGGTTCACTCTTTTTTTACATTTTCTTGGTTTGGTCTAGTTTGTTTAGTTTTGGTTTGGTTTGGTTCGATTTGGCATGGCTTGGTTTGGTATGGTTTGATTTGGTTTTAGTCTGGGAAAATTCAGGTCTGGTTTTAGGATTTAAATGATGTGAACACAGGGCAAAGTAGACCTTGTGATAAATCTTCTGATCTAGACTTAGTAGCCTATATGAATATATAAAACCACCCTGAATAATTTAAATATTTTTGATAACATTGTCATAATATTTGTTCTTTGCCTAAGTTTCCACTGCACTTTCAGACTATGAAATATTTTATTTCAAGCTTCTCCCACAGACACTATATATTTTTCCTGTCCATTCTATTTCTGATTTGGCACTCAAAACTAAGTCAAAGTGAATGAATCTTTCCTTTCATAGCTGTAGAAGGATCTGTTACAAAGTTCCTAATAAGAAAGAATGCACAGCCTGACTTCCATGAAGACCTTTCTAAAGAACTTTCCAAATTATGTAAGTGCAGCAAGGAATTCCTTATCTGTTATTGAGATGTGTCTCAACGTCTGTAAACCCATTTGCCTAAATTCGTCATCCTATGCAAGCACACCTGTCAGGTTCACACATTTCAGCCTTAAAAAATTATTGGACTTCTTGTACAGTTATTGGCCATTTTGAAGGCTAGAAGATATCTGTGATACTGAAGACTAATTTTTCAATGTAAACAAGTTAGGTCAGCGTTTCAGAAGATACTGACACATGGTTAAATACTCAGTAATCAACTGGATTTCTTAAAGGGCTTAGTAACCAGTAGCTCATGGATCCAAACTGCATGTACATCACTAATCTTCTCTGAAAAACTACTTCTTGGTATCAAAGAGCACCATTCTGCTAAAAAACAGCTGAATTTCTAGTCCACCTTTGGAGTGTGTTGACTTTGTTTTGATTACAACTTTTCTAAACTGATCAAGAAACACATCATCTTAATAATAGTGAACCTGTGCAGATAATGATTTCCATATGAAATGATTGATAAATGACTGAATAGTTGTAACAAAATTTTTGGTGTAGTATCTATGTGAGAAGAATGCATATGACCTTGATTTGTTATTTTAACTTTTATGTTTGTTTGTTTTAGTTAAATGTAATTCAGCTACTAATTCCACCCCACCCACCCCCACACCTCTGACTTTTGTAATAGATTCTGACTCACGTCAGTTCTATAAATTTTTTTTTAAATTATGTTTTATTGTATCCACTGCATATTTATCTGGCTGAATGATCATTTCAATTTTGAGGCATGTATTCTACTTCAGCTTTCATGAAGAATCTTCTGCTGTAGACTATGACAAGTTAGCACAAGTAAATAGAGACTACATTTCGGAGGTGAGTTCTATTCTCACCTTATATACCATATGAAACATTGAACAGTACCAAGCTACCAAAAGAAAAAAAAAAGGAAAATCCTGCATATATATATATATATATATATATATATATATATATATATATATATATATATATATATATGCTTTTAGTTCTAAATAGCTTTTATTACACATTAGAATGAAATAACCAATTTTCATTTTCTTCCTAAAAGACAGCGCAATGGATCAAAATATGTTCATGCTATTTAAATGAAGTGGTCAGATAAAATTTAATGAAGAAACCCTTTCTCATGGTGAGAAATATGATGATAGAAAATATTTAATAAGTTGTGGTGCTGGAAAAAAACATTGCTCATTTCAAGTAACCAATGGCAAATACGACAGAGAACATAAAACAGGAATGAGTTATTTCCAACCTCAAACTATCCTGAACTTATTTCAGTCTTACATGTTTTTGTATTTGTTTAAAGTTGGACTTAAAGCGACTTAAAAAGGAGCGAAGCCAAGGTGAAAAATCCAGGAACAAAACCAAAAAAGATAGAGAGCTGTGCAAACAAATGTAAAAGTAGACCACATACGGGCTTAGATAAAGTTGTTTAAAAATCTAATAAAAAAGTCAGATCGCCTTTTATCACAACCTGGATTATTTGTTTTAACTATGAACTGTGTTTCATCTATATATATGGCTTTCTCTTTCCTCTAGCAATCTGTAATATTACATTTAGCTTTATTGACTTCCCTAGTGGGAAATTAGGTTGGTTGAAAAATTTACTCTTCCTTCTTTTTTTTTTTTTTCTAGAAAACAAGTAAATAAATAAATCTAAAGCCCAAACAAGTTTTCGTAGGAAGAGAATTTTTTTTGCTTCATTAGTAGCTTAAAAATTATTTCAAGAATAAGTATTCCTAACTGTTATTTGATTAAGATACATGTGGTGTTTTCCCCTTTCAAGAACAAATTATGCATGTCACACATGCTGACAGGTATATATTTTAAGGTTTATCAGTAATGTCACAGAATGCCCAGAGTCTTAAATTTCAATTTTGCTCTCTAAGTGGGAAAGTACCAAACTGCCTTATTCAGTGCTGAGAACAGATTAACTGATTTTATTATCTTTCTTAGAAGAAAACCAGAATGTGTAGCCTAATCAAAATATTGTAAAAGGTCTGTCTACACAGCATATCTTCTTACCTTTAAGAATTCTTCAAAGTCCTCTGATGAAAAGAGTTTAATGAGATTTTTGTGCTTGCTTCTGTCCACTGTACAAGAATCTCAAGCCAAACATTCAGAGCTCAGTTTAGGATTAGCTGAGGGTGTTCATACAGCTGCAGGATGTAATATGTTATTTAATTCTTTAACAGAAATTTTTTATTATCTTTAGCACAATGAAATCTTTTTAACAAAAACGAGGACTATAAAATCATATTACACACAAATATTAATGATGTCCAAGGGTTTGGATTTTCTTCCTAAGCTGGAAGTGTGTTAAAGCTAGAAATAAAGATTTACAATAACAGAGTTGCTTATTTTAGAGTTGTTAACAAGTGAATCCGTATTTCTATTACTGCTATTTGGGAGAGAAGAGTTGGATGTGTCCTCTGAACTTATTTCCAATGTTGAATTCCAAATGGAATTCAGCAATTTGTGCAAATCTGATTCATAAAGCTTTTCCTTTCTGCTTGAATTTTTTCCAAATGGGAAGTGCAGATGAGGACTTCGGAAAGGACAGAGAGGTAACTGACAGGACAACTGATATATAAAGTGATGAAGCAATAAAGCATTAAAATTAGCCTCAGTCTACTGAGGGATGATAAGGATTAATGTACCAGCATGTCAAAGGGAGGTGGGAGAAAAGCCTGCATGAAAAACTATATTTACCAGCAAACAATTCATACATTCATTCCTTAAAAAGAAAAAAAGACTGGGAAAAAATGTGGGTGACATTTTGCTCTGCTATTCTAGTCACTTCACCTACCTATCCCTTTCATTAACGTACTGAGTTCTGTCTCATAAGTGGCAAGTATTGTGCCTCCTCTCAGTCCCAACAAGCTGTTCCTGAACATCTGACTGATTATTAAGAACTTTCATCTCACTCCAGTTTAAATTTTTCATCACCAGTTTGCACTTCTGTGTGATGTGATAGTCACCACATAAGAGCTGTTGTACTCTTCTGCAAGGTCTGCCATTTTCAATAATTAATATTTAGTGACCTTGAATTAAAGAAGCCCAAACTAAACTGGACACCAGAAATGTTGCTCTTGTTCCTTTCACTGTGGCAATGTGGATAGAATAACAGAGCAAATCTTTGGCAAAATGATGGAAAAATTATTTCAAATGTCACATAACTATTCATTGATCAGAATCTGAGTGTGACAAGCCAAATTTTTCTTTCTTTATAACATGTGTTACAATCTATTTTATACAGACATGTCTATATATTTGGAGCTCCAAACTGTATTTACACAGCCCAGGAATCCAGATCAAGAGTTTCAACCTTAACTTCTTAGCCACTGTTTCAATATGATCTTTTGAACTAGATGTATATAGGCAATAGCTAAGCAGTAAATAGATCTTACTAGAAGTAAATACTCTTCTCCAAATCCACTTCAGTTAAATTGCTTGTTGGCTTTTGGGTTATTTTTTCCCCTGAATAATCTGTCAAGGTATACATTACCTAGCATTTCTCAGCCCTCTATAACACATAATAGATGTTAGCCACTACATTTAGCTTATTTGATACACTGACACCTAAAAATACTTCCTCAACATTAACAACTTTGATATTAACTTTTTGATATTACCTTTGATATTATGTAATCAGGTAACTTCTTAGCATCCTTAGTGGAATTTTAAAAGTCACATTCTTTAGCTTTCTGTCAAGCTTCTGAGTGTCTTCCTTGGCCTTCCTGTGCTTGCTTCATTCTGAGTTCTCTTTTCATGAGCATCAGTAACAAGAGCTGTATATGCATTCTGCAAGAAGACTAAGCTGGCATAAATTTACAGTGAGATCAATATCTTCCTGCCTTCACTGGAAATCTCTGTTCTGCTTTACTAAGATTCTTTTGGTCTTTTTCACAGCTACATCAGGTTAGTAGCTGGAAAATATTCTGTAATCAACGAGCAGCACTAAAGTCCTTTCATCTGTTTTTCTGTAGATAAGTTCCTAGATTGACGTCACAGAAGTTTATCTTATTAAACCTGAAGCTTATAATCCTGCATGTTTACCAATTGCATTGCATCTTAAAATTCCTGTCATCACAATGGTGAGTTCCTCGTTATATGTTAATTATTTTTTTTGTAGACAACATTTTCCAACTCCATTTCATCACAAATTCTCTGAGGCAAATCTTGTCCTTTCTGTTTTAGATAAAAATACTAAATAAATCTGTCCTAAAAATTGTTCTTGTGAAATACCACTGAAAAGATCCTTCAAAATCTCTTGTCATCTCCTTTTCAGGTTGTTTTTCCTTTGCTTTTTAATTAAAGTATAACCCAATCTCCACTACTTTTTTCCAATAAAGAATTGAAATAGATGCTCTCCTCTGGTCCAAATACGAAAAGTACTGCAGGTCTCATCTATCTAAAAAAAAACCAGAAAACCATAGTAATTTATATTAGAATATGTTATGATTGATAAACCAAGATTACATATTTCATTTTGAATTTTTTAAGCTTTCACATATTCATAATTTGTTGTGAGACTATTCAAACTTCAGAAGTCAGAAACCTTTTGACTAAATCTCTTATTCTCAGATGGCAAAATCCAAATTTCTTTACTAAGCTGAACTAAGTAATATTATTTTTGCTTCACCTGAATTTCCATTAGTCAACTCACTTTTTTTATTATATTCAGTATCTCCCTCTTTTTTTGAATGTAAATACCAAACATTCTTTTAATATGCATCTACACCCTAAATTTGAAGAAACTTCATGATTCTTCCAGTTTTAATTGCACAAGCTACAACTTTGAACTGATTTGATTTGCTGGTCTTTCTAATAATTAGAGGTCACATTTTTAAAAATGCATTTTGCACACAGCTAGCTTGTTTTATTTTTCTAGCTGAATTCGAGTAATTTATGAAACTTAACAATTATTCTGTCTATTTTTTATTGCTCAGTCATGTGTCTTATGAACCTGTGGAAGACAGGTTTATGCCACTGAGCTTTGAGACTCATCTGCAACATAAAATTTTCCTAATTGAGATATATTTTTGAAAGCTAATCAAGCCCGGATTCTTCAGTAAAACTGGGCTACTTGTTACTGAGAATGTATTGTCTGGATTTTAGATTGCTAGAAGAAAATAGCTATGAATAAATTTGTCTCTGGGTGTCTCAATTTCCACTTCAACACAAGAAAAAGATTGTAAATGGAAATTTAGGCAGAGTCATTGGAATGCCTGTAAAACATCCCTGTACAAATGAATCTGACATCTGTTAACTTGAGCATATATCTGGCTCTGTACTCATGTGCAGAAGAATCTACCAGCACACTCTCTAAACCACCATTTTTTAAATTTTTTCATGAGTAAAATGTTCCTTTTAGAGCCAGCAACTTCACTGTTGTGAATAAACTTCATTTTAACTGTTTTAAAGACTCCTAAATTATGGTTAGTCAGACATATATTTTCTGATATATCAGTCCCAAAGGACCTTCAGGATTACATTTTAGACCAAAGATTTATAGCTAGGCAAGACTTTTGGGAAGGAACTGTTTTAGTTCACACTCTCCATAATAAAAGAAAACAAACACATGCATGTGCACAAGACATAGTCAACGTCTTTATTAACAATGTTCTATTACAATCTACTTTAAACTTAATATGACACAAAATTATGAACTGAAATTTGAGCAATTCTGGGGTGTCTGTAAGATTAAATAAAAACACAGTATGTGATGGTATGATTATTTTTAGAAGAGTTTGCACACATCAATTCTATTAATAATGTGATGTATAGTATCAATATTTATTTTTAATTTCCCAGGAATGTGTAACCCTTACACACATTTAATAACAGCAGAGACAACTCCCTATTACTGCAAGATGTAGCCTAAGCATCTGTACCATATAGTCTGTCATGGTTTAATCCCATCCAACAGCCAAGCCCCATGCAGTGGTTCATTCACTCCCACACCAGTGGGAGTGGGGAGAGAATTACAAGAGTAAAACCTAGAAAACTTTTGTCTGAGATACAGACAGTTTAACAGGGTAAGCAAAACCCACACACAGACAAAAAGCAAAACAAGGAATTCTTTCACTATTTCCCACGGGCAGGCAGGTGTTCAGCCATCCCCAGGAGAGCAGAATCCATCATGCATGATGGTGACTTGGAAAGGAAAATGCCATCACTCCAAATACCCTCCCCTTACTCCTATTTCCCCCACATAATGTACTGAGCATGATGCCATATGGTCTGGAATATCCCTTTGGTCAGCTGAGATAACCTGTCACAGTTGTGTCTCCTCCCAGATTTCCATGCACTCCCAACTTTTGTGCCACTGTGGCTGCACAAAAAGCAGAAATGAGCTTGGCTCTGTGTAAGCCCTGCTCAGCTACAACAAAAATATGTCTATATTATCAACCCAGTATTCAGGGTATTTAAATCCAAAACATAACCCCATGCAAGCTACTGTGAAGAAAATTTACTCATTAACCCAAAACTGACACAAGAAGACAAACTTTTTTTGATTTTAATTTTAGTTTTATTATTAAATCAATCCCTCTAAACAAACTATTTCTCAGAGAAAGAACTGGCAAGATAGTTGAAATAAGGAGAAAACAGAGACTGCATCCTGAGGCAAATTTTTAATAGTGACTTAATTTTTTTAAGTTTTCATAGTCATCAAGTGATTTGTTTACTAATTTATTAATGATACACCCACCAGGGGAGGTGGGCAACAGAGAGTGTCCTGTCCTTCCTTGCTACTCTCACTCCGTCCCTCACCACAGCTGATGTCTCTTCCCATGGCAGGTTCAGACGTGGGAACCTCATGTACCTTGGGATACCTGACCAAGCCCTCCCACCAGATGGGAGGATGAATACCCCTCCATATCAACTTCTACAGTGTTATAGAACCCCAATCTCATCAAAACAATTTTGTCTTCCACCAGTTCACTGTGGATTGTGGTCAAATGTGTAGCCAGAATGTCATTCCAGTCTGAAGGACTGGTCTGTGTGGCCCTCAATGCATATGCTCGCTTGTCAATCGGGCTATTTTGCCCACTTTGGTCAAATCAGTCAATCAGTGTGAGAGTAGAATAAGCCAACAGCATCACTTCCGGAACTGTCGACCTGTGCCCAACTGAAAACCCATGGGCCAGGCTCTGAGAAACAAACACATTAAAATTGTTACCATAAATTTGTTTCATCTTATTTAGTGCCATCTCTGGTCAGTGAGTGCAAAGAAAAGAGAGAGATTAATTATAACTATCACTGGGACTACAGAGGGGTGTGACCTCTTCAGCTGAGCCCATTTACAACCACAGTCTTGTCTTAAGAGAGCCATAGTTATGTTATCTTGCTATCAAATGGGGTCTAAATGCAGTCTACAGAGCACCCAAACCACTTCTCTGTATATGTTTACCACAGTGCCGCATGTTTGCATTTACATAGGGCCTGAACCCACTAATTAAATTAACTCAGCTTTTGCTGGAGAGCTGATGCAGAACAGCTGTACAGCACCAAAGAATCTGTCAACTGATGCATGTTACATTAATCTTGTGGGACTCTGCTGCCTCCTCACTCAAGGAAGTCCCCAGTGTTAGAGATCCAGGTGGAAGGCGATTATACAACATCCCATTTGTTGTACGATTATTCCCTCGTCTCCTTCATGTTTATTTTGGAAGGAAAGAGTAGGCTCAGACAGATAGATAGACATCACTTCTTTACCTATTTTTTCAGCTTCAGCAACTCATGCCATTCTACCATATGTTATGACCTATATCTAGGTCATATCTCTGGAGAGCCCAGCTCTGAATGATTTTCTAAAGAACTCGGATTACAAATTTAAAATGTTTTGGTATTGTTTATACAATAAAATCAATTGAGGACTGCTACAGGAATGATCTTAACATGAATACGTCAAACAGAAAGGGGTCCCAAAGCCAGCAATAGTGTAAATGTCTTTGCAACTTTGGTAGATGGTCATCCAGAAATGAAATCAAATTTCTTATAGCGGACCTCAAGATACTGTCAAAACATTTTAGAAAAGAAATTATGTGTTTATCTATGCAATTTAAAACATTTTACTGTTGAGTGAGAAGTCTTTGCAGATTCTAGAAATGAGATCTCTAAATGCACATTTATGCTATCAGCACACTAGACTTTTAAGGAAAGTAGTGGTGCTTTTAGAACATCACTAAGAATAGTGAGTATTTTTTCTCTGTTTTCAAGGGGGTTGGGTGCCTTTCTTCCCCCTCTCCCCCTTGGTAAAAAAAATATTTTTAATAACACCATGTTATACTTTTTTGAAAAAACAAACAAACAAAACAACCCCCCCAAAATAAAGTCACAGAAACAACCAAAACCAAAACAAAGATAAAAAGTCCACAAACCGCATTAAAAACCCATTTCCTTTTGGACCTTTGACTATTTTGAGTCTTTCTTTTTCAGAGGAATATAAGTCACAGAAACAAAGGAAAAAGACTTCATTACAGCAAATTTTATGAGAACTAGTGGCTAAATACTGAGAAGAGACACACTAATGCTCACAGACAACACTGCAAGACAGAAAAAGCTACAGTAGTCTCTTGAGGATCCTCAGAGAACCTCAGTATAAAGAAACAAAACCTGCAGTAATCAAAGTATTGTTGGTTCCACTACTGACAGAGACATTTTGCAAAGCTTCTAGGTATGTATTGTGACAGGAATTCAGAAAGTTAAAAGTGTGGATGTTGAGAAAATAAACCACAATGTGATCTTTCACTATTTTTGCTTTTTTTATTCTTACTAGATTTTCTTCTCATACATTTGAATATTTATGTTTCATTTGAAATAAAGATTTGAGTGGTTTTTTTTTGAAAGCCAGTCTCTCAAACACTAGAATGAAACAATTTACAACTGAGAGATTGAGGCTGATGTGCCAAGGTTAAAGAGTTCCACCATTGTAACTATGTGCAGATTATTACATGAGAGGCTCAAAACACATGAAAAGTAATGTCATGCTCTGTACAGAGAAACTGTCCTGTCAATTGAGATAAAATTTTATTGTGTATTATCCACAATAGGCTAAATGCTCCCCTGTTTGCTGTTCTTAGCAGCAGGGGTGACTTCATCAAGGTGGCACTGTTTTTCATGTTTTCTGATGCACTGAAAAATATCGATCTAATGCTATCCAAGTATTAAAAAATAAATCTGCTTTGTACCTGGTCTGTATAGATTCCTTTTCTTTTAAATCAGAAGGAAATATCAGCTCATTTTTGACATTTCCAAAGCAGAAATAAAAATAGTTTATTTTGTACTCAGAATAATTTCATTTTATATTTTATCCATTTTACTTTACACTGCAGTAGATTAGGTATGGTAGTTAAAGAAATGAAATTTTCACTGAGAAATAACTTCTTAAGCTGCTCTCCAGTGGTCACCTATAAATATCCAAATATCTCCTAATGTTTATGTCTATAGGTTATTAAAGACCTGATACTTTGCAATAGAGATTTATTTTGATTCTGTAAAAAAATTTGTGATGTATTAGATGTTTTCACGTGTATTTTTTCCAGTCTACCCACCTATCAAATAGATAAACTATACCAAGTCAAAAGAGCATGTCAGCATATGGTTAATTTTGTGTTTAAGAATATGCAGCAATAACTTAAAAAATGTGTAAAGTTAAATGTTTTACTTCATAAGCATACTTAATTTATATTCAATGTCTTATGTTCAAATGTCTTGACTTTAAAGATATTGTGCAGCTCACAATTCATTGCTTATTTGATTATATTATCTTAATTTTCTCAAAATTTATTGATTATTCTCTAAAAGATCAATAATCTTGACATTTCTTTGGAAATAATATCTTAGAGAATTAATGGCTTTTGATCGGTATTTGATTTTCTATTCAGGCAAACACATGTGACACTGTTTCTTATCTATAAGTTAAGTTTTATCAAGAAAATGCACATTGAGAATTCATTGCTCATTAGTCAAAAAGGGCAAAGCTTTAAAGTGCTTTGTCTGTGAGGATTCAGAACATTGAAATCAAGTCACATGAATATTGGTGAATGCCTTGGCTGGTGATAGGACAGACACTAAAGCTGCATATGCTTTGCACAAAGTTCCACCAGCAGGCAGAGCAGAGGATGGAAGGTGCCATGGGCTCTGTTTTCAGTGAGTCTCTTTTTCTTTCTTCCATTTGTACTGGCTCCTTTTGACTGACTCTGTGGATGGAAAGTGGACATTTTAAACAGGATTAATCTCACCAATGCAGAGTCTAAAATAGAGGTTGCTGTGTCTGAAACTGACACCTGAAGTTCCTTTATAGTCAACAGGAACACTTTAGGATTAAATTAATGTAATGTCGTCTGAACTTACTCATCTGTCAGATGGCACCTTAAAAGACCCTGTTCTCTTCAGTGACTTTGAAGGGTGCCAGAAGTTACTTTCTTGGATGCAGACACTTTCTAAATTTAGGTGAGTTAAGATCTCTATTTGAAAATGGACAAGAGGAAAAGGTATTTTTATAATGGCTGAAAATTGTTTAATTATCATAAAGGAGCTGCAAGCATAGAATTCTGTAACAATTTACAGCATATTTCATCTGTCACATAGGAAAGGCTATACTCTAAACTTTGATAGAATAAAATAACTCACATTGCAAGAACTTTATTGAAAAGGAAAATGGGAATGGAAATTCCATCCTTCTTTTTCCTCAACAGACAAATATACACAAATCTTTAATATAACAGAGCGCTGACACACATTCACTAATGAATTGTTAGTTTTAGAACAATGTGCTGTGGCAGATTCTTGTACTTGTCCTCTCAGACCAATAAAATGTGAACAGTTTTAGTCAGCACGTTTCTGTATAGTTCAGTAGGAGAGGGAACACAAGAGGGGTTTCTTCCATTAAAATTAAAGTTCCATTTTTCTACTAAAATACCTGTAATTCAAGTATTAAAGTACCTGTAATTCAGGTTCTCAGCTTATTAATTGATGCATGAAAACTTCAGACAAGGACATATTTTGAAGTATTTCTTCCTGTGTATTTAGTGAACCACTGTAAGCCTACCTATCCTTCTGTTATTTCAGCTTTTAAAGTTCTGAAATGGAAATGATTTTCTGTCATGAAGTGCTAGATACTATTTAAAGTCAACAAAATATGCCCAAGGGCATTGAGTGTGATGTGTTCCTCTGTCATCTGTTTTACTCATGCAGCAGAGTCTATTTGACTAACTTGCTGGATGGGAAGAGCAGAAATAAAATAGAAAAAAAAATTGAAGCCAATATTATTCTTTTTTACTTCAAGGACAAGGTGCTTTCAAAGTTATGTAGAACTTTGTGATTCTGATACATACACACAATACAGAGTAAAGACTAAGCAAATAAAAATAATTTTATAGCCTACTTTGAGGAAGCTGTGGTCACCAGCCTTTTTATGTTAAGAATCTAGAAATGATTTTATCCAATAGATGAAACTTCCCCTATCACTAAAAAATTGATTTTTAGAAATAAGCAGATATTTACTTACCCAAGAAAGGTACAACTGAGCTTCAACTATTTTCTGGATTCTAACCTAATTTATATTAGTTAAAATAAGCTGAAGTCACTGATGCTACACAGCATGCATCTGAGGAGAAACAATATGTATATAACTATAGGAACTTTATATGCCCTCCAATACATAATGAGCACAGCATGCTATTGTTTGAAGAGATAGTGTGGCTGTAAGATTTTGGCAATCTATAGACCAAATGAATGCTGTTACTACGTACTTTACCCTTAAATGTCACATTTGGAATTAGTTGCTGCTGAAGTACCTCAGACTATTTTCATTGTTTTGGCAACTATTTCATGTATTGTGTGCATATACATACACACTATAACACAAAACAAAACCAAGCAAAAAACAAGGTCAGCTCTATATATAGACTTTATATCAACCTATATATATTTATGACCATATATAATTATATACATAAATTTTCCCCCTAAAAAGAAAAAAATAATTCAGGGGCCATAATCAACTCTAGTGTGTTTGTATAGTGATATGTACACATGTGTGTGCCTCTGTGTGTGTGAGAGAGACTTGTTTTTAGAAGCCCTTGAAAGGCCTTGGATGAATAATAATATTAGGAAAAGTCAAACAGAAGTTATCTAGTCCAATTCAGATGCTTTTTTTAGGATCAAACAAATCAAACTCTGGAGGTACTTTTCCCACTCTTCTAAATGTAAAGCGTTTATGGGGTGACTTGTTTAGCCTTGAATATCTACCCATTAAACTTTGGGAGAATATCCAAAACCATTATCAATTAATGAATTCCCCAATTACATGTAAATATCAACAGATAGAGACAGCAATAGAAATAGACAGCAACAGATTCTAGAGTGGCTAGAGATAGAAAAGATTTAGACATAGATAGAAGTAGATATAGATATATCAGCATAACCACCAAACCATTGTAATCTGTTCTGGGAACAGAAATTTTTGACTAAAATTTCTTTGACTACAACTGTAACAATATTTAGAAAAGAAATGCATGCTTATTTACACATTTGAATTGCTGCCTAATTGTCGAGGAACTTAAAACCGACTAAGATGTTGCCTCTTCAAACTGAGAGCTCTCTAGGACTTATCTGTTTGTGACTTTTGAAAAACCTGATCGAAAAGCAATCACCTTGGCAAAGCTTTCTCTAATCTAAACACACCATAATTCATTGTATGGGTAATTTATCAGGCCTTTTCTGTCCTTTCCTAACAACAGCCACAGCCAAAAGTTCAGTACAAAGTACAGGGGATGTGGATGATTTCATCAAGCAGGATGAAAGATCTGGGCACAACATCCTTTGGTTTAGTTCCTCCCTCTGAGGAAGCAAGTGATAAAAATAATCAGGCACTGAAAAGATTCAAAACTAGATTTCCTAAAACAGTGATCTTGTCTAATATTTTCACTGAGGAAGGTTGATCCCTTAGTATTGAGGCTGCATTTGTGAAATAAAGAGATTATTCTATAATCTTTGAATATATCTATTTTCAAAAATGTTAAATATATTAAATATTGCAGGACCTGCGAAATGAAGTCAGGTTGCCAGTGTATGCTTGAACAGTTAGTTCCTAGAATCCATAACTTTTGTTCTCTTATAGTCCTTTTTTATACAGTGTCATATACAGGACTTGAACTGATAGCCTGTTTTCTTTTATTTATATCTAGAAATAACATACTGTAATTACTGTTCTGGAATGCAGTTCATTATTGATTTGAAAACCCCTAATTTCCCATTTCTTGGGTGGTATGTAAAGAAGTAAGTACTATTATTATTATGCTCTGCTCAAAAAGATATTTATTCTCCAAAGGTGCTTCAGTGCTCTGCATAGAAGGTGGCCCAAGATTCAGTAACCTAAGCTCAAATGGGGGTACAATTTAGGACAATGCTGTGCCTGGCATCCCCTATTTGTTACTGCTATGCTTGTTTTCCATATTTCCTTTCAAGCACTTTCAAATCCCTGCTGCTTTGACAATCTTGTGCGTGAAGTCTGTTTTTTCACTAACATCCAAGTTAGCCCTAAAACAGATTTTTAAAAAAGGCTTTGCTCTACTTCATAAAGAACTCTAAACAAAATATAAATCATAGTATGAATTTGAGAAAATGCAAACAATGCTGAAAATATCAAAAGGGAAATTATTAGAGGGGACCTGTAGATCTTTATGGGTAAGTATTACCAATTGCTAAACTCTCCTTTCAGTTATGATGAGCATGCCTGTTACTAGGTTCCCTCAAAAACATGCAAATATCTGTCAAGACATGAAAGCCTGAACCTGAAACAACATAATCAACATTGCAATGCTATCACAGTCATAGAGCCGTAGACTGTAAGGGTTGGAAGGGACCTTTACAGATCTAGTTCAACCCTGATGCCGAATTTTGCCCCAAAAGGCGAGAATAAGCTGCCCAGAGACTGGATTTGAGGTCTATAGGCAGGAGGTATTTATTGGCAACGCGTTGGAGAAATCGCTAAATGGATTTCCAAATTGTGTACAGCAAAAGCAGGTTTTTATACAATTTTGAAAAAAGATTACATCATTATTACATGCATATTCATAGGTAGGCAGGAGTACAGTCGGAGTCTTCCAGGAATTCTTGGTCTTCCTTAGTTAAATTTTAAGCTTTTCCTAATTTGGGCAGTTTCCTGTTATTCTTGGCATGTCTTTCCATGGCTTGGCAGAAGTTATTGTTGTAGTTGGCTTGATTCTAATGGCTTGGCAGGTCACTTTAACTTATTGGCTTCCATTTCTGCTTTTCTCTTCAAATATTCTAATTCCAATGTTTCCTCTTCAAATATTCTAATTCCAAAGTTTCTTCTGTGTGTGTTTTTTGGTTAACTTATCTAGATATCTGATCAATAGTTAGGGCTCCCTAACAGTGTATTTTAGGTTATTTATTAACTTATCCAAATAGCTGATCAAAGTTCTTCCTAATAGTGTATTTTAGGTTATTTATTAACTTCTGCGATTCCCTTGATATACTTTTAAGTGTCTTTTAATTCTTTTATTTCTCAAAAACTATTGTTCAATATAATAAATGGCTTCAACCCCCAAATGTTTTCAAAGTTATGAAATGTAATTTATATGGCAGTAAAAACAGCATAGTTTTTATGTACTTGCACTTAGATATAGCCTCCTCTTATACAATCACATTTTCTCCGACATATTTTCCCACCTAGCCTCTCATTCAATTAACATCATAGAAGCTATATTTTGTTAATACTAAGCTTTTAAAGCTAGGGATTTTTCTGTTGCCCAGTATCCAAACTATGATTTGAAGAAAGAAGAAGAATTTCCTTATTACTTTTTATGCTGCTCATCACTTGCTCGCATGCTGAAGTTTTTTAAAGGCATCAATACATCCACTTTTATAACACTACTTTTCCATTATCTCTCCAGTAGGTAAACTGAGATAAATGCTAGAATGAACAATGTAATGTTCTGTCCCTATTTAAACAAGTTATGCATGGTTTTTTGCACCTTATTTTTCTTTAAATATAATGCATAACTTAAATGCATTGACAGAATTTTTGTGAGAACTTCTGCCAGAAATATCCAGGTTTTTAAGGCACTCATAAGTAGCCTATAAACTGTAGGGACCCAGAAAATTTCAGATAATTATTTTGCCTAGAATACCATGGAGCTTCTGGCACAGTAAGTTTAGGTTATTGTTCAACTCCCCAAACTCCATTCTTAAATTCTTTGTCTTGCTTACTAGGAAAACCACTAGAACCTCTTTTACTGTAACCTTATTCTGCCAGAATTTGTTGAGATCAAACTTGCAGAGAAATGTGATATTTCCATGAGACCTGCTAACAAGACAAATCAGTTTTGAAGTTCACTTTCCCAACTGTTTTTTTACCAGCTCTCTTGTCCTTTTTGCTTGTTAGTTTTAGGCCTGTTCACACCCTTTTCTTAGGAGTAGGATCACAAAATCCTCCTTGAGTTCCCTATGACCTTTATTTTTCTACTGCCTCATCCAAGGCACCCTGAACTAGGAGACTGGGGGTTTTCCAAAATCTGTTGTCTCCACTTTCAAAACCATTTCACTAAAAATTTTCCCCACATATTCACCTGGAGATAGATCCTTAGCTCACCACAAGTTTAGTTATATACAGGTGAAATCTTACAAGTACTAATCTCAGATCAACAAGTTTGTTGCCTTAGGCATGGAATACAGCCAGTGGAGCCCACTTCCCTCCTGTTCCCCATTTCTGGCATCTCCTGTAGTGGCCATGTGGCAGCCTCTGCTCTGCTCTGGGTGCCAGCAAGCCTCTGCATGCCCCCAGGTATGCCAGCTCCTGGAAGAAGTGTTTGAGGGCACAGAGATGACCTCCAGCTCTGGGAGCTCAGCCAGGAGGGCTGGTCTCCAGGAGCAGCCCCAGCTCAGCACACAAGCTGAGGTGCCCTCTCTGTGCTCTCTCTGACCAGCAGCCACATGGACAACCGAGAGGTTTGTGTAGATAAAGTCTAGAAAGCATGGAAGCAATCATTTTCTCATGTTCATCACAAGATTATCAAAGATTTGTGCATGAACAAGCAAAAAGACAAGTATTGCATTCTATCACACTTCCTGAGAGGCAAAGAACTCTCTTTCTTGGTGCCATGTGAGTTATCACCTGCAGGTATTCATTTATCACTGGCTTGAACCTCCTTTCTTTGGAACTGCAGTAGAAAGGTAATTTATTAGTGCAAAAACTTTAAACAGCCTATTAATATGCTGTTAAAAATATTATTACTGTATAACTTTTTTTACTTTTTCAAAGAATCCATTTCCTGAAATTTTTAATAAAAATATTATAGTGAAGGAAATGTTTTAATAATAAGTTTTTGAAAGACCACTCATTTTTCCAATCAACATTTTGTTAATTATCTCCTACATCTCACTAATATTAAGATTTTTTAATCAAAAAATTGCTTCTAACTTGTAAATGTTCTTTGATTTATTACTCATTAAAAATAAGTCACTTGTACTTGAAATAACTGAATATGAAACTGATGTATATGTATTTACAGTAAATAACTTTGCTCTTGGTTTTGGTTTGGGGTTTTGTTTCATTTTTGTCTAATTTCTTTATTTCTTCCTGTTTATTTTTTAGAACTTCCATTTTATTTGTTTGTTTGTTTGTTCATTTTTAGTCAATGGCTCAGCTTCTGTTTGTTTGGTTGAAATCTGAGTTACTCAGTGTCACGCCCGGTTAGCCAAAAAAACATCTTACAAGATGTGGGAAAAGACAGCCATTGATACATTATAAATTGTCATTTTAAATGCTGGCAAGCTGTTAGAGAAAGTGACAGAAATTAAATTTCCCTTAACGCTTGCACCTGAAGAACATTCACAAAAATCATTGATTGCTACAGAAAAGACAACATAATGTGTTGCATGAGTTAGTGCATTTATTTACTGTATCACTTCCAGACTTGAAATCCCTGTGTAAAAGTATCCACTGGGAGATCTTGGTATTAAGATGCAGAGGATATAGATAAGTGGCATTAGTGCTTATATTCAGAACCAGACATGGCTAATCTTAGAGGTCATGTCACCACCCTCTGGAAATTCTTTAAAGTGTAAGGCTAACAAACATGGTTTTAATTTATATTATTAAAATCCAATAATTTTTCAGTGGATTTTATTAAGGAGGGGAAAAAGTATTTTCTGAGAAAAAAAATGTTTTTCTGTCTCTTTCAAAGATAAAAGACAAAAAAGAAAGACAAAAAAAGCTGAAATTACAGTTTACCTATAACAAATCAACAGAACCCAGAAAAGTCAGCTGCAAAGTAGAATTCTCCACATTGGTTATATTTCTCATAACAGAAGTAGAGCTGTGTGGCATTGCTTTTACTATTCTATTCATATATTTTTGCTGCTAAATCAGCTATATTACATCTTGAATTTCTTGTCCTTCAAGAAGCATGATTTATAGAAGACTAGTGGACTGAATTACAGCTTCTGTAACACAAGGACTAAAAATATACACTCTAATAATTTCTGTTCTTTTGCTAAACTGGGGGTATTTTCTTAAGTTGTGTATTTAGGATTATGCCCATGCAGAAAAATATTCTCAGGTAAAATACACTTAAATAAAATAAAAATAATAACAATTGTTTTTGCTTTCTTGTCTTTTTTATTCTTTCACTCCCAATATATATATTTATATATACACACGCATATATATGAGGCAGAAGTTGTTAATTTTTTAGAATTTACTATTTTTATAATATTTTAGAACATTGTGAACTGAAGGATGTATTACAATAAATTACTTGGTTAAATGCTCTACACTGTAAAAAAAAGCATAGGCAATAAGAATTTATATATTTTTTAGTTATGTCACTAGAAAAAATCCACAAAACTATCACTCTTCATGGCTCAGCAGAATATAGACATGTTAAGAAATCTCTAATCATATGTCCCAGTGCTTTCCTAAAATGCAGTGGGAAAATTCAGAGCCCTGTAATCCTCTGAATCTCTAACGCCAGTACTGAGTCAGAGCACCTGCTTATTAGCAGGAAAGTGGTGAAAAGGGAAGAAATGCTGATATGGTAATTCTTCATAATTTTTCTTAAGCACTTCTTAAGCACTTAAATTTATAACATGTAAACTCATTTTTAACATGAGTGAGTTGCACTAGGACATTTCTTCTTTCCTTTTTTTTTTGTTGAAGCCATTGGTTCACATAGGAACCAAGTTGCTTGATTTACCTGGGTAGAAGTAATAGCTTTTATACTGAGAGAAAAAATGTGGAATTAACTGGTGCCTAACATAAAAGACATTTCTGTATGTTTCAGATCTTCATACACAACCAGCTGGAAAGCAGGCAGACAAAATCCTGGGAATACTGGATAAAAAGAGTAGTTGATGATCTGTCACAAAATCATTTCCTTTCCTCAGTAAGATGTTTGTTAAAAGGTGATATAAGGAGATTAAGATGATGGATGATGTTACTGTCACAGTCTAATCAGTACTGGTATTTCACTGGTCATATGTGCAAGGATGAAAGTCACCTGGAACTTCTTCAGGTTTTGCCTCTGCTGTTTTGATACATTTTGTTAAGGCCCAACACACACAAAAAAATAGCCTAAATTAAAGCAGCCATACAATAATAATACTGATTCTTTTTAATCTTTAATATCACATCAGAACAATGCTGACTGAGCACTTTTAACAACTTATAAATAATATAAGTATAATATAATAAACAGTATAAACAATATAACCAAATGGACAAGTAAAGATCCTGCTTCAGAATTATTTGCTACAGAGAAAAATTGCTTTTTCTTATGAAGGCACTTCTCTTTTTCCATTTTTCTTTATCTGTGAAAAAAAACACTTTTAAAAATATTTTAACCTTTGTGATGAAGTGTCTTCATTAATGACCTCAGTGATGTGATGGAGGGCTCTCTCAATGAGACTCTCAGACTTGACTGGGAGTGCTCACTGCACTGTAGGTTACAAATGGCTTCACCAGGCTGGTGAAATTGGTTGACAGAAAAGTCATGAAGTTCTACAGAGGCAAGTGCAAAGCTTGGCCTCTGTGATGAAATTACCACATGAACAGTAGAAATTGGATAGGAAGAAGTGCCAAGGAAGATGAGCTGATGTACATGTTGCATGTTGAACTCTTCTAGCAAAGAAGCCAAGCTGTTGTCACCTGCAGGGAGGTGAACTTTTCCCTATGTTCAACACTTGTGAGACCTCATCTGGAGTATTGTGTCCAGAAGGAACACATTGTCATATTGGAACAAGTCCAGTGGAAAGGCAACAAGATGATTGAAGGGTCATTACTTGGAAGGAAAGGATGAGAGAACTGAGGTTATTCTACCTCAAGAAAAAAAGGCAACCAATGAGGGGTGAAGAGAAGACAGAGCCAGACTTTCTTCTCCAAGGTGCACAGGGACAGGAATAGAGGCAGTCGATAAAAGCTGGAGCAAGGAAGTTCTGAATACAAAAGGAAAATTTTTTCTCATAAGAATGGTCAAACACTGGAACAGGTTGCCTAAAGCTGTTGTGGTATCTCAATCACTGAACTAAAAACTGATCTGTACATGTGCCTGAGCAACCTGATCTAATTGGACCTTTTGTGAGGGGGGAGGGTCAGACTAGGAGATCTCTAGACATCTCTGTAACATTAAATACTCTATGATTCTGAAAAAGGAATCCATGCTTTTTCCTTAAAAAGAAAACTTTTTACCTGTGGTAACTTCTGCAACTTTTCTTTCCTCTATCATTCCTTCAGAGTTGGTAAATAGTATGTAAATTCTAGTTGCTAGTCTTTAGATAACCACCAACTCTTACCTTTTCCTCATATTGTATCAGTCTCAAGCCTTCTATGCTGCAAAATAATGAAAATGGGAGGGAAAAAAACTATAACATGACAGCAAAATGAGATCTCTGACTCCTGCTTACTGTAAATGTGTATCTATATCAAAATTAGGATGGTAGTCACTTGCAGCTGAAATAGTCCAAAACATGACTTTGATTCTTTTTACATTTTAATAGACAAATTTGATTTGTGGAATCACATTACACTGTCCCTTTACAGTGTAGAATCACATACACTGTCCACTTTATCAGTGTCCTTATATACAATCAGACCTTTGAAATTTTGTAGGCAAGGAATCAGAAACCTGATTAGAATAAATAGGTTTTGATCTTGCCAGCATTTTAGCACCACTGCTTAGTTACCTCTAAACTGCTACTGCTGTCTCCTATTGTACTCATATATGTCCACAGATAGCAATGTTAGACGTGCCTGCTGATGCACTTTTCTGTTCTTTGTGTGACTGGACTTGATGGATTTCAGTCATTGGCTGGTTGCTATTGACTGTGTATATAGTATAGAGAGAGGCATGCATGGGCATCAAGGACTGTGATCTCAAATCCCATTAGAATCAATGGGAATTTGTCATCTGAAAGCAAGAAAATTCCTATCAGAACTAGGTCCTTAGAGTCCTAGGACTCAGACACTTTTTGTCTCATGAAAAACTGACATAATTTCTCCTCAAACAGATGAAACCTGAAAAATATGATTAACAATACCTGGGCAGAGATATTATGAAGCCATTCCTTCTGATGTTACAAGAAGCAGAAAAAGAAAAGGTAGGATAAAACTTTTACTGTGTTGCTGGTGCCTTATGGGAGAGTAATAGTGAATAATAGTAGTGTACTGATAGCACTAATTAACCCGGGCTATCAAGATGCTGAGTGATGTAGAAGGAAAAAAATATTGAGAAAAATAGAAACAAGGAAGCACAATAGGGTAGGAAAAGAGCTGAGGAAACAGGCAGAACTGACATGGAACAAATTATTTTTCAGGGACAAGAGCGCTTGAAAAAATTTATCATCTTGAAGGGAAAAAGAAACCATTGATTGAAAAGCAAAAGAACATGG
The DNA here is from genome assembly GCF_037042795.1 of Molothrus aeneus. Lineage (NCBI taxonomy): Eukaryota > Metazoa > Chordata > Aves > Passeriformes > Icteridae > Molothrus > Molothrus aeneus. The sequence continues at coordinate 49,580,510 of NC_089650.1, forward strand.
TAGCAAAATTTGATTGAACATATCCTCATAGAGATGAATGGAAGCAAGATGAAAAATGTGAGAAGAAAAAGAAAATTGTCATCTTCAAATTTCCAACTCTCCAGTGATACAGGGACACATAGAAATGGTACAATAACAGTGATTTTTTTCCCCAGACATATTAAAATAGCTGCAAACCTGGACAGATTTTAACATCGAAGGTAGAAAATCTGGGAATCAATGGATGGCAGCTGATGCAGTTTTAACGAGTTTCAGCCATGTAAATGGCAGTTCCCTAGAGATATTGTTTAGCCTTGTCTGCACCTTTGGGTGTCTAAGCCTAAAGTTGTATTATAAAATCATATGCTGGTAAAATGTTACTGTCTGGAGGGAACCTTAAAAGTCATCCACTCCCAATTCCCACAGATGGGAAAGGACACCTCTCACCTGACCAGGTTGCTCAAGTCCTTGTCCAAACTGGCCTCAAACACTTCCAGGGTTGGGGCATTCACAACCTTCCTGGGCAATCTGTTCCAGTGTGTTATCACTCACAGTAAAAAAATTTCTTCCTAATATTTCTTCCAGCCTAAATTTCCCTTCTTTCAATTTGTACCCCTTACTCCTTGTCCTATTATCCAGAGTGTACAATTATTCTGTTTTGTGTTATTCTTTCCAATTAGTAGTCAAGCTGTATTAAATTTTATTTTATTGTGAGAATTTAATGAGAGTAGCTGTAGTCACGTACATTTCATCACCATTTGTCTTACCATTATTATGATACTAAAGTCAGGAAAACCTGAAGTGAAAGACTGAAAAATAGGGAGGTTGCAAAGCTTTTATTTCTGACTGTGTAATTGAATTACTGGGAAACACAGGTTCAAGTAATACCACATTTGTGTTGCAAAACAATATATACTCCTGGGGTTTATCAGTTTTAGTTTGGCTCTTGTTAAAGGTCAAGGTATGTTTCTCTGAATAGAAAACAGCTGAGGATTCTCAGAATGACACAGCATATTTTTCATAGATCATATTACAGTACTATACATACTCATATTGCTAAGATCTAAAAAGGCTTTGAGTAAATTTGAACACGTCCATCTTTATAAATAATCTTATAAAAAATGAAAACATGCAAAATAACAATAATTTTCAATAATTTTAGCTCTTATTTAGGTGTTTTCTTGAATGATCCCTCATTAACGGAGTTGATAATAAAAATAAATAGAATTAAATAGATAGAGAATGGCTTTGTGAAATACACCAACTCAAGCTGGTACATTACTATTTCACTACTTTGTTTACTTCACATAGAAATCACGAGTGAAATAATGCAATCTATATAAATAATATAAATAATTTTAACTGTATGTTAGCTCGGATACATGAATATGAGGATATGACGTGTGGGAAACATTAACTACAGGATAAATCATGCAGAGACTATAAAACTTAGAAGGGTGATGGACATGCCTCTGTTGGAAGTGGTCACACCTCACAGGTCATAGTCCAGAAGCAGGTCTGGCATGTTAAAAGTATATTTCTAATGAGCAAATTTCTCAACTGAGAAAATCACTTCCTACTTAGGCCAGAGCTTTAAAGCTAATTTGGCAACCAAAATAGTCTTTGAAGTATTTTACAAGTTTTGATTATCAAGTTCTTCAGAAGCTCTGGCACCACTCAGGCTGTGTTTGCTGGACTTCCAATCCTCTCAAAATAGTCAAAGAAGGAAAAGAGTTAGAAACATGAGATAATCCATTTACTAAAACATGGGTTGTGCTCATTCCTCATCCTAATCAGGTCTGGTTCAAAGGCTGGTGTTTCACAGTCCAAAAAATAATTGTCTGTTACCAGTTCCTCGTACAGAAGATTTCCCTCTATCATAATTTTGGTAGGAACAATCTAGTTCTGCTGCTGTTTTGTGGTTGATCCCAGTGAACACTGGAGGCAGTGCCTTGTGCTAGCACCAATAATTAAAGTCATCAAAGGATCTCAGATTGTTGTGACCACTCAGTTGCTTGAAACATCAATATGTTTGTATCATTGTCTTCTGCAATACAGAGAAATATATTTCAACAATACTTTTCTTTTACTTATGCTTTTCCCTGTAAGACTGGATACATTTCTAGTATGAAATACTAACTAGTATGAAATACTAGCATTTTCCACTTAATCTGGTTTTCTAAGAAATGCAGTACTCTAGAAAAGAAAGGAAGTGAGGAATCAAAGAGTCTCATTATCATTGATCAGTATCTTGCATATGACTGCTCTTTTGCAGAAGCATATGTGTGCATGTATGTGTATACGGATTATTTATGAGTGACAAAAAATTTTATTTATATTTATAACTCTATGCCATTATGAAACAGCAGCTCCCCATCTTAAAAACATACTAATACATGTGTTTTGTCCTGTGTATTTAAGACACAGTTTAGTAATGGACTTGCAAGTGTTATGTTAATGGTTGAACTCAAGGATTTTAAGGGTATTTTTTTTCAATTTGCTTGATTCTCTGATTCTCTCTCAGTGTGTTCCTGAGAAGGCAGTTGAGAGAAGTATTACATTCCACATTTTTCACGGACAGCATAAATGATTCAAATTTACAGTAGCAAAATCTTGCTCAAGTATTTCATAAGCAGCAGGAGCTGTATTTCACAAAGAGTGAGTTTTATCAAGTTAGTGATTTCAGGTTTCAGGTTTTATTATTATTCTCAATTGAATTTTGTGCACATGATAATGATATATATCAAATTAATATCCATGCAGCAAAAGCAATTTCTTATTCTTAGGAACTTATTAATCCTTGAAATTGTCTTTAGTATTCTGAACTTTATTTTTTAGTGATTTGTATTTTCCAACAAATTTTTGTTAGTTTACAATCTTGAAAAACAAATGTATAGAGGAGGCTTCTTTTAATATTGAATAGGCAATATTTTCTTATTGATATATGTTGATTATGTCTTTGCAATATCTGAATTTTACTTCTCTCCTTGAAGTTAATCAGTTATAGAAAGTAGGATTCCATTCCAGTAAAAAAATATCAAGTACAGAGGAAATATCAATCTATTGAAATATCTATTGATCTAGCTATCCATAGGGCATCACCCATCTGGTTCAGCTCTATGGTATCAATCACTTTGTCATTTATAAAAACTGGAGCAAAAACACCCAACAAACTTTTAAAAATTCTTGATTTCTTTACCAAGTTGAAGTGTAGAAATGTATATATAGTGTATATATCACACTATATATAACTAGGTCAAAAAATAGAGTGCATGCAGGTGAAAAAAACAATGTTCTTTGTCTGGCAAACAGAACAGAAGAATTTCTGCAGGTAAATATTGGTGTTGATGAGGCATTCCATCCTTAAACCACGGGCAGTGCTAGAAGTATTTATATTTCCTCTCCTTTTTTTGTTTCATCACCCATTCCTTGATCATTTAACTTCTATGTTATTACCTTTGTTTTGACAGCATATGGGGTGATTTAAATTTGCTACATGTATGTTTTTGTTCTCTTCATTACTGCATAAACCAGCTCCATCCAGCTTTCAAGACTGCTTTCCTCTAGTGATCAGATATTGACTGTTTCTGATTTGCAGCTACATGTCCAGAGCCCTGGATTCATCTGTTCTTGTATTGTCAAGGCATTTGATGTTATCCTGTGCTCACACAGTTTGGGTACCGTGCTGCAACCTGTGTTGTATTGATCTTGATAAAAAGATAGGCTGTATTTCTGTGTATGTGAAATTGAAATTATTGTGGGGTTTTGCCAGTGTTCATCTTCTACTCTACCACTCCCTGCTGTCACAAGAACTTCTGGGTCTAAAACTGAGGCTTGAGCAAAAGAAATCATTAAAAGAGAAATGCTCTCTGGGCTTTGAATGAGTAGGAGCATAAAAAGAGCTGATCTGCAGCATATGTTGAAACAAGGACAGAATTGAAAGACTGGAGTGCTTGTTGTGGGTATGCTCAGACTACAGAGAAGGTGTGCATGTCAGCACTCCCACTGGGATACTCTGAAGACCCATCAGCCTCTTCCTGCTTATGATTTTCTTTTAGCAGAGAACTGTTTATGTCATGGAGCTGGCACACGGTAGTGGATCCAGTTCCACATCCAGGATCACAAGCCAGAAAATACTGCTCTGTCTCACTGCACATACAAAGAGTGACTGAGCAGTTGTACTGCCCTTAATTCTGGACTGACTAGAACCCTCTCAGAGAACAGAGATGATTACATGGTAAATAAAATGCAGGAAAAAAACCCCAAAAAACAAACAAAAAAACCCCCAAAACCAACAAAACAGGAGCTACAAAGCCCTATTTTAATGGAGGTTCTGGAGCTATTTTGCTACTGAGTTGTTTTACACTCTTCAGGAGAGTGCACCAGAACCTACCAGTGAATGGGCACTGGTGTTGTATTAGTCCTGTCCATGTGCATCTCTAAAATCACCATGTTTTTTATAGGATAGGAAATCAGACATATTTAATAGGATCTGGAAACCAGACTATTAGAAAAGTAAGAACTTGAAACATTTTTACTTTTCTGGATGTGTTTTATATCTGTAGGAAAGACATTCATCTCACTTTGCCTCACTTTCTTATACTTTTGCAAATTTTGTTAAACAGCAAAATATTAGACCCGGAAAGACACTGTCTAAAAATCAATTCAATGTTGATATGGAGAGGTTAAAATAAAAAGCCACAATCCATGTAGAGTTCCAAAAAGAACTTTGGCATTGGTATAGAATATTACAACATATAATTTACTGGCAGGTGGTCTGCAGAGCAGGGTTCACAGCTCACAGATGTCCTCAGGAAGTGTTGACTGCATAAACACCGGACAGGAAATGACTGCCTTAGTTACCAGTCCTTCAGAAAATATTTTAGCTCATGAGTCAACAGTATCATGCTGTTGAGGAATAAAAAAAGCAGCACACAGATGTATATGATCAGGGAAAACAAATTAAAACAAAAAAAGAAGAAATTAATGAAAGAAAAAGATAAATAGAAGAAATAAAATGAGAAAGAGAGAGAAGGAGAGAAGGAGAGAAAGAGAGAGAGAGAGAGAGAGAGAAAGAAAGAAAGAAAGAAAGAAAAAGAAAGAAAGAAAGAAAGAAAGAAAGAAAGAAAGAAAGAAAGAAAGAAAGAAAGAAAGAAAGAAAGAAAGAAAGAAAGAAAGAAAGAAAGAAAGAAAGAAAGAAAGAAAGAAAGAAAGAAGGAAAGAAAGAAGGAAAGAAAGAAGGAAAGAAAGAAGGAAAGAAAGAAGGAAAGAAAGAAAGAAAGAAAGAAAGAAAGAAAGAAAGAAAGAAAGAAAGAAAGAAAGAAAGAAAGAAAGAAAGAAAGAAAGAAAGAAAGAAAGAAAGAAAGAAAGAAAGAAAGAAAGAAAGAAAGAAAGAAAGAAAGAAAGAAAGAAAGAAAGAAAGAAAGAAAGAAAAGAAAGACTTGCTTTATGAAACACACAGAGAGATGACTTCTCACCCTGAAGATGCTCCAGGAAAGGAAAGGCTTTTAAAAAGTAATAGAATAATCTCTCATGGTAGATGGGAAGTAAAAAAAAAAAGTTTAAATTGCAGTGAGACAGTGCAAATCTTGCTAATGATTAAATAGACTGCCTGGCAAAGTTATAGCCTTTGTCATTGAAAAACTGATGGAAAAAGTTTGTAGCTGAGAGGGAAAAAAAAGCCTGGAAAATATAGGACAAAAATGGAAATTAGAGACCAAAAGAGGTTTTTAGACCACATTAATTTTTATAGATGAGCATCTGAATTTTGTTCCAACTTCAAATATGTATATTTCAATACTGTATTCAGTAACACTATATCCAATGACCATTTCCTAAAGAACATATCACTCTATATTTAGCATCAAAAAAATGTTTCATGATTTCTAAAATAATGTCCTAAGCATGATCATAGAAAATAGTTTTATGTCTATTTCATCTCTGTGGTCAAATGAATCCTTAAAATTGTTTGCTTAACTTAACTAGTGGATTATGTATATTTCCTCTCTATAGCTCCAAATCTGGTTATTATGGTATTCATATGGAGGACAGAGTTTCATCTTCCTCCTTTAGCAGAGGAAGATACTGAATATGGTCTCCCAGTATCTGAAGTATGGATGTATGCTCTAGATCAACTTGAGGTATTGAGTTATATAAGTTCCAATTCTTTTATCTTTACTTTCCCATTAATTTATTCAGTATTACTGCTGTTTCAAAAACATGCGCACACACAGACACAGAAAAATTAACACTAAAAATCCTATTGAAAGTACTGTTATTTGCAATGACATTTGCTGATATTACATTGATATAGTCAGTTTACAACTCCTGTTAAAACTTGCTGATATTATAGATTTTTAATCCAAAATGGTTTGACATAATTGTCAATAACTACTTTTTACAGATGCTTGAAATTAAAATTTCATTTTAAAAAGTAAACATTTCAATACTTATTTCCATTAAATGCTGGTATTTAAACATAATGTCACTTTCAAGAATAACCTTGAGCTCAGCTTTAAAAAGAGGAAATCTTTCCTGTTTTTCCTGTTTTCTGTGACAAATGTGAAGAGTTAATGCTTGGGAAGTGCCAAGATAAATGCTCATTGATGACTCAGTTAACATCTTGGAGTGAGCAGAGTATAAACAGGCAAAATATGTCTTCTTTTTTATAGTTCAACAAGCAAAGGAATGCAGTCATAAAAAAAGGAAATGTAATGAAATGAAAACAAACAAAAGACAAACTCCGACCATGGTGCTGATGACTCATTTTCAATGTCCTTTTCAAATTGTCACTTTATTTTCTAGGTTGGACTCTTCACCCGCGACTGCTTGAGTGACATTTATAAATGAGAATGTGGGACTTAATTAGGTAAACACTCCTAACATTCTGTGCGCATCTTACATGTATTTAATTCCATCTTTGGATGTGCAAGATGAACTGTTTCTAGCTGAGGGGAAGAGTTCCCGATGGCAGCAAGGCGCTGAGTCACAGGGCACAGAGCTGGTGCTCCGTGCCAGGGCTGGTGCCCACTGTGCCCTCCGTGCTCAGAGCCCGCCCGGGGGACGTGGCTGTCGGGAGCTTGCTCCACTTGGACTCGGGCTGAGACACACAGTAGCTGCTAAATGAGTGAAGAGGACCATCAGCTCCACAGCAGCCCAGCAGCAGCCGGCATTGCAGCGGAATTTCAATTAGTCAGGTGACAATCAGCTGCAGTCCCCAAGGAGACAGCTACCACCTCTTCTGCACAGTGCTCTGTCACTGCTACAAAAAGCTCACTCGTGACACCACTTACAGCATCAGGTGTAAAAGTAGCTACTTGGAGGCACTTGTCCTCTCTGCATGGTTTAATTTAAAAACTGAGATCTTCTATACTGTGTTTGAATATGAATGAGTCAGTCGTAAACAAAGAACTAAAATAGATGAGTCTGGTGTGGAGAGGTAGCTGAGTCATTCTATGAACACTGTCCCTTAAATGTAAATGGCAGAGGTTTTCTTTTTTGACACAATAATTGCTATTTTAGCTTAATGAGTTATGTGGCTTTTGCAGCGAAATGGCTCCTTAAAGTTACTGTCCCATTCGGTGGCTCCACTTTTAAACTTTTCTATCCATGATTTTACTTCTTGATCACTGTGAAAAGAAACTCAAAATATTTTCTTCAGGAGCTTTCTTTTCATTTTTGCTATTTATTTAAATAAACAGGGTTTGAATTTTTTACCTCTTTACCTTATGAAGATAGCATTTCTTCATTGCACTATGCCTCTTACACTATTTAAAAGGGGTACAGAATCAAATGTTGGTATTAAGTCTTTGGAGTTTTGATTCAGAGGAAGAGTTTAGCACAGAAGGAAATTGTTTCTATTGTGGATTAAAATAGCTAAAATAGTACTAGAAAACATTACAGGTTTCAGCAAACATATCTGCTGTATGAATGAGGAAAAACTTTTCACAAGACATGAAATGAAATTTCTTTTCTTTCCTCACTACAACTTTGGAAAGACACTATATTAATAAAGCAATATTATTCCACAGAAACTGATAAAATTTATCTTCTTTGCATTATATTTATACACAATATTGTATGTATGCTTTAAAATAAAAGAAAAACCCCTATTTTCTTAAAATACCTTACCTAGATAGATTTACTGCTTTAAAAGGCTAATGAAATTGTAATGCCATCTAATAAATACCTGGAAAAAATTAATACTGTTTTGGATGCATATTTCCCAAAAAAAATTTACTGCAAGCAAAATGATAATCTAAGTCAGAACATGTTCCTCCTGTTACCCTTGATAACATTAGTAGTAGCCACATAAGACAGGATATTTAAAATCACCAGAACAGGATTTTCCAGAGTAACAGACTGCAGCATTAGTTGGCAAAAATTATTCTTGGGTCCACAAGTAGAAATAGCTGAGTTTATAGTTGAGTACAAAACAACAATTTTACTGCATTCAGAGCTGATAAATCCTTGGCATTTCAAACGTGGTCCAATGCAAGTTCAAGGAAATAGTTCAACTAAACAGATCCTCAGGGAGAGCAGGAGGCTTTTCAAAGATCTGGAAAAATCAAGCACCAAAAGGAAGATTAAAGGGTTAAGTATATTTAGACTAAGGAAAGGAAAAGGCAGTAGGAGTGTTCATATATAAAAACCATAGCTTATAAGGAGTTTATTCCTTCTCAAAACTCATTTCAGATCAGACACTGACAGCAGAAGGGAAGGTCTGTGTTGGGGTGTGCAGCAGTGAGGACTGTGCAGTACTATAGCCATTTGTTGGGAGGCTCTGCCAATGCCCTCAGATCCTCTTCCTCAGAACAGGCTGTACAGGTGTTTGTTCAGAAATGGCACAGATATAGCTGACCCAACATTTGCAAAGGAAGTGAGAGTAAAAACTCTCTTCTAATTTTGTTCAGCCTCAAATTCTGCTATTTTGGTGATTTTATTACCCAGCTTCACTGTACATATTATTATGCAGAAAATAAAATAAGGAAATCATTAATTCAGAGAGTTGCATTCAAAGCAAAATTTTCAGAAAAACTGAAACACAGGGCTATGCCCTGGAAATTAGCAACACTGTCATTTAAAATTTGCAGCAAATATTTTCAGATTGAAATAATATTTTATCATCAAATGTTCTAACTTTCCTATAGTCATTATATTATTACTGTATATAATTATGTCATTGCGTGCACACTGGCTTTTTACACACCATATATGTAAATACCAGTATTAAGCATTAACAACAAGGTTGATAAATATAATTTCATTGTGCCAGCTTGGGTTAGTGACAGATTTAGAAATTTCATGCCAATCCAACTAAATACTACAAAATACAGCTATGAATTCTTTTTCTTTTTTCAATCTCCTTAAAAATTTTACACTGCTCAGTGAGAATGAGAAAAATTATAAGTTAATTTTAAGAAATATAATGGATGGCAACTACATCTGTATTATTTCATATTTTCATTATTCTAATTATCCTTACAATAGACGTTTTGCCTCATTGTTCTCATGACAGTTTGCCAGAGAAGTGCTGCATCAGAATGCTAATAACATGCCACGTCCCCTCTTTAACAATTTATGGTAAACCTCAACTATATGATTGTTCAATAGGTTTTTTCAGCAGGTCCATATCACTTTAAAGTGGTAGCAACCCACATTTTGATATCTATTCCCTCTCAGAATAGAATAGACATCAAAATACAGGAAAGGTTGGACCATGCTTTTTAAATTACATATTTATTTTAAATTCTAAATATTGCAATTTAAGCATATATTTTAAAACTAGAAGATTAAAGATGTACTACACCATTTTTAAATAAACCATTCCCAGCTGTAGTTCATCTAGGAAATTTATATGTGCTTAATCAAGTCCCATATATTTTATCTGATAAATATCCTTTTCTAATATTCAACCAGCTAAACATGTGCTTTTGATCAAAACCAATTCAACCTTTGTCTTGCCATGTATTTCCTCAATAATCAAGTAGACTTTCTTTGGCTAAATTTTGTTTAGAAATATGGTTTCTTAGTAAAACATAATTGGTTTATTTAATATTAATAGACTCCTGTACATAGTCAAGAGCTGTATCCATCTCTGGGGTTCCCAGCAGGAGAAGGACATTGAACTGTTGGAGCAAAACCAGAGGACACCCACCAAGTTGATTGGTGTAGTGGAGCATCTTTCTGACACAGAAGGACTAAGATAATTGTTCAGCCTGTACAAGAGAAGGCTACAGGGGGACCTCATTGTATCCTTCCAGTACCTCAAGGGAGCCCACAAGAAAGCTGGAGAGGGACTTTCTACACTTGCATGTAGTGACAGGACAAGGGGGAATGGCTTCAAACTAAAAGACAGTAGAGTGAGACTCAATATCAAAAAGAAATTCTTTGCTGTGAGGGTGGTGAAGCACTGGAACAGAGAACTGCAGCACTGGAACTGGTTGCCCAGAAGTTTTGGATGCCTCATCTCTGAAAATGTTCAAGGTCAGGTTGGATGAGTCTTAGAGCAACCTGGTCTACTGGAAGGTCCTCTTGCTATGTCAAGAGGGTTGGATCCAGATGACCTTTTAGGTCCCTTCCAGCCCAAATCATTCTATGATTATAGGATATCAATTGCCCAGCATAATTTTGCATTTTCATGTCAGCATGCACATAAATGAAACTGGTGGATAATCATCCCCCTCTGTAAAATATAAATATTCATTTGATTTTAAGTTCACTGTCTTAGACATTCTGGCTTTTTTAAATGTGAGAAGGTGTTTAAGTGCTAGGCAGTGATGGGGCCTAAAGTGTTTAATGAGTCATTTATTCAGTTTGAAAGATAAAAATAAGAAGCATGTTGCTAATCATTCAACCTTAATTTCTACAATTTGCCAAACTCCCAAATTCATGAGAAACAAACTAACCTTGGAACCAGACTGAAATTAATTGTTGTGGATCAAAAGTTGATTCTGTGTTTGGATGAGAATAAATTAACTGATTTTTATGGAGTGGATTATTATGGTTTAAAAGAAAATAGCTGAAGGAAAGGACAAAAAGAAGGATTCAATTAGTCTTGGATTTGACAGCGGTTAGTGAAACAATAGAATTGGCACGAGAAATAAAACTTCCTTGCTACTTTATCAGTATCCTTCTTTAGGGAAAATTCCAGCATTACTTATGGATTTAGTAGAGGCTGTTGCCATAAAACAGAGGGGTTGCATAGCAGTGCTATCTTGAAGAATTGAATTTGAGACAAGGTCAGGATATTCATCCACTTAATTCAGCTCAAGATATTGTTTTTGATGGAGACACGTTATCTGCCTAAACATTTGGCACAAATATTTCATTTTATTAATTTAGTGTTAATTGAAAACAGGAAGGAGTTCAGGGCAAAAGAGGAGATATTTACACTTTTACAGACCTGGGTCACAAACTTGTTCTCCTTCTGTTTCTTGTTCTAACATAATTTACATTGGAATATAACTCAATAGTACTAAATTCAGCCTACTGAAGCACTTCTGCCTGTTGAATCCTGGATATCAGATGAAGCCAAATGTCACAGGAGTATGAATTAATCATGTTTCTGCACTCATGATCATCATGAACCTGGAACTCTTTGAAGCAGTAGTAAGGAAATAACTCATCTCCCTGGTCCCTTTGTCAGTTAATTCAAATGTCAATGGACAATTAGAGTTTTTGCACTCCAAAGTTCCTTACTATATCAATCTTTGTGGCTCTTCAACAGCCTCACCTGACTGAGACTCCAAAAACTTACATTTTGTGAATTCTTAATAAAAGAAATTGCCCAAATACTGAGATAATTCACATAATAAAGTTGCATATCAGCCATTATCAAGATGCATATCATAAAAAGAGTATACTTCATAGTCAGTTACTAGATCCATCCTTTTTCCTGAACAATGATGTTAAATAATCTGTCTTCAAAAGTCTATGGAAACATCATGACATTGTCACCTAGGAATTTTAATTGTGTATGTAAAACTCACTGATTAACATATGTATGTTGTGTATGTGTATTATTATGCGTATGTAAAACCTTAATGGTTATCTTTCAGTTTGTTCTATCTTTCACTCTTCCCCATTTATTGTGATGTACTTAATAACTTGGAGTAAAACGCAGCCCAAATCAAAATATTCAACATTTTCTACATTTTATTTCTGCTATGTATCTGTCTGTGTAGGTAAGGTGTCTTTATATATTCTGGAAATGCAGAAATGCTGAGACATTCATGCTACCAAGCTTAATATAAGCAGTGCAACAAAGTTAAAAAGAAATACAAAAAGCTCAGAATAAGAAAGCATTCATGATCTCTTGCTTAGATTCAGTTTTGTAGATATCACTTTTTCCTAAGATGCTACTTTTAAAATTAATTTTGGAACTTAGCTCATAATTTTCTGGAGTTTGAAATTTTGTGTAAAATTGTCCCAAGAAGTCTTCAAAATATATTTTTCTGAAGGTGTTAATGAGTGATGAGTTATTACTATGTATGACAACAGCATTAAAAGCAAAAGAAGTCTTTATACATGACTTGATTCCCTACAGCCTGAAAATAAAAAATACGAGAGTTTTAACAATGGTCACTGAAAGTTGCAGCACTAAATGCAGAACCCTCTGTCAAAAATCACTTGAATAGTTTCAAAAATATACAGTGATATTTTAATATTTCAGTATTTAAGATTCAACTTCAGTGCTACCATTTAGGCAACCGAGTGTAAATGCGATGATATTTTTGCATAAATTTCTAAAGAAAAGAGAAGATAGACACATTATACAGTCCTACTCTAAGTGTCATTTTTCATCATTTTATGTTTCATTTCACATAATCTGCCAAAGAAAAAATATGCATAGGCTTTTATCAGTGGTGCTGTATCCTTTGTTCTGTTTCTGTGTATTTTTGTTCCGCTACTCTGCAAAACTGACATAGCTATTACTGTAATTATGATTTTTAAAAAGATATCTGAGTATTTCAATTGAATAGCCAGAGTATTCTTACAACCCTACTCAACTTTGTATTATGTAGTATTTAATCCACAAGATGCTTTAGGCCATTTATATAAAAAGTCAATTCAACTGTTCTAATGTCTGGAACAAAGGGATAAATACTTTGTTTTAGTTGTTGAAGCCAGCCCTCATATGCAAATTCTCATTTTAAATATGAAAGGCTAAGCACATGCATTCCATTTTTATCATCTATATAGTAGAAAAGGGTGAGCAGTAAGAGTTGGTAGTCTAGCCAGCAAAATAAAGTAGGAAACTTTAAATATTTTAGGTTAAACATTTTCTTTAGAGTTAGAAGGCTTAAGTGACTCTGATTAGGCAGCTTGTTTCGCTCCTTGTTATGGCTTTAAGTCTTTTATCCTTCTCTGTACAGATCCACGCACATTGGGAAATGTTCGTTTTATCTTCATGTCTGGATGTCCTAAGCCATACACTAAGCAAAAAAAAAATCCCCCCAGAAAATACTAGAAAGCCTTCATGCAAGGGCTTCATTATGAGAAATGGAATCATTATGAGAAACATAAAATCAGCCAGAAAAAATAAAAAATCTTTTGTGAATTTCAAGGAGACACTTTTGAGGTAAGATCTAAGTAGAGCTTAGGAAGCAGTCAATTACTAATGGAATGCTGCCACTGAAGGCGACGCTGGACAGCACTGCTCACTGCCCTCCTATGGGATAATTCCTCTCTGCCATCAAGGTAAGTATACATTACACAAAGAAAACCTTCTGCAGTATCTACTAATAGTTTAATTAAGGGCAGTGAGAGGATGTTATGAGCACTTATCTGTACACAGTAATTGCAGAAGAACAACGAGGTTTTATCCTGATAGCTTGTCTAAAAGTTACTACCTCAGCTGGGAGGCAGATCTTCATTGGTTAGGGTATGACCACAACCACACTGGGTAGAGACCATATAATGAAAAGTCAATTTGCATCACAACCTCTCTTTTCATCTGGAAAAATTTACTCAGAAGAGGTAATTTAACAAGATTTTTAAGTCTTCTTGAGTCAGAATCTTGTTCTTAACCTGCTCTCAAATCTCCTTTGTAGAGAAAAAAAGGCTCTCAATTTTCTAGAGATCTGAGACTGAATGCTGAGAAGAGATAAATAATGACCATAGTGCCTCTTGGGGAACGCAAAGAAATTTATAAACACAATTATTTGCTTTTATTCCAATCATTTGTATATTCCTAGGAGGATTTTTGATTTTCAGAATATCACCTTTCTATTCTGGCCATACAAACAAAAGCAATCACAAACATTTAGACTACGTGGTTATTTAATAACACATTTTTTATTACAATATTCTCCTGATTTTATTTTTTTTATTTTTTTTTATAAAAAGCCTCATTTTTATTCAATAGAAGTTTCAGTTCTAGGTAATTCCAACAGCAAATAGCTTTAGCACGTCCCTTCTACTAATCACATAATCACAAACCTTGATTTTCAAGAAAAAATTTTATTAACCTCAGTCCCGTTTTCTCTATTTTTTTTGACTTTATTTATTCCTTCTGAAAAGAGGGGAAACTCTTGATCCATATTTCCCAGTATACCTGCACCCGACAGCAGTAGGGTGCTGCTCTGCCTGAGCAAACTGTGCCATAGCGATGCTTTTGAAGGGTGCGAGTAATGGAGTGCTAAACTGAAAAAGAAGAAAAAGAAATGCTGACATCCATGAATCACAGTTCACCTTAGAGCAAACATGATAAAATTATTCACAGGAAATAAAGTGGCACTGAGATTCTGTGTGAGATGGCAAAGATGAATCATCACCAAATAGAGATCTTCTGTGCGTGTCTGTTCATCAGGAGAGACAGCTGAATAGAGCACACTGCGAATGTAAGGCAGTGACATATAGTCCTATAGGTGGAAAAATGAGCTTTGCAATCAAGGCTTAAAGCTCCCTTTGGTGCCATAAAAGAGCTGTTATTTAGCTTTCTTGTGTTATCTTTAAGTGTTCTGGTACAATTTTTTTTTTTTTTTTGGAAGATCACCTACATGTTAAGATCTCGATTATGAAGGACACCATTTATTCAGTTGTCTTTTCTGATTCTCTGTTATGTTTCATATATTTTAATTTTTTGAGATAAGCAGGTTGCCAAAGTACATTTTCCTCAGTAGTTTCACTTTTATAGTGGCAGTTGGGAACCACAGAAATGTTTTATTCTTTGCTCAGTGTATAACACAGGTGTTATAATATCGACAACATTTTCTACTCACTTGAGAGACCTATGTGAAAGGAAGATGAAAGGCACATTGAGTGAGCAGGAAATGTAATGCAATAGAACTAGCTCCAAGCAGAAAATGTAGAGATTTGCCTTCAGTGATTTATGCTTTGAAAAAGAGGGCAGATCAAAAATGTATAGGTTTATATGAGGACAAATTATACCCAATATATACATATGACTGCTCTTGAAGCAGTTTGAACTCTTGTAACTTTGCTGGTTTACTGGAAATATTTTGGATTAAAGAATATATTTTATCTTCCATATGTTTATTAAAAAATATATTGCCTCCCAACAAAAATGGTAAAACATATTTCTTTCAAAATAATAGCTAAAGAGACTCACTTTAAATATGCCTGAGTTAAAACGTTTGTGATTTTTCCCCATTTTTTGAACCAAATATTGACCAAATCAATGTGGGTATAGAGATAACTTCCACAAAACCAGATCTTTGAATTCTAAAGGACAAAATTGGTAGATAAGACATTTTTCAGCAGATTATAATTGTTGGCACATGTCTGCCTTGGTGTTAATACACTTCTGAAGTCCATGCTATTGAAGTTCTTTGCAAAAGAAGTTTGCAAAGAATTAATGATAAAAATACGATTTAGGAAGTTAATAGCATAAACTTATTAAAATAGGTTTCTGGAGGAAGGAGCAACATTTATGCAGCGGGTAAAAATTAAATTCAATTTATTATTATTAAAGGGATTCTGTTGTTACTGAATGTTCAAACATGATTGAAAAGAGTTGATGAACAAGAGAACTCAGCTTTACATGAGTAAGGAAATTTTCCAATCTTGCTTACCCTCTGAAATGAATTCTTAAAATGTTCATTCAATCTCTAAAAAAAGCAAAAAACAATACCACAAGCACTAATGCACAGTAAAATTTTACAACTTGCAAACAGATAACAGACTGAAAACAGTCATGAAATCAATATATGTGAATTGTAAGTATACTCACATGGAATATCATGGGATTACATATTTGTAATAGAATTAGATATTTATAGACTCATAAACTTACAATTTCTAAAAAAATCTATTTTGCTGTTTTTACTGTCAAAATCCACACGTATGCAATGCAGCTTTTACATGCAACATTAATACATGAGGTTTAGCATCACAATGCATCCAGTAATCAAAGTCTACAAAAGCTGGTGAAAATGGTTTTTTGCTTTCCATAAGTCTTGGATCTAACTCTGTAGAAAAACCAATGTATTCATGCATGATAGAAACTGAAGGTCTTCGAAAGTTTAAAAAATTCTTAAACTGTAGTTATTGTATTTTTTTTTCCTTTCTCAATTTTATAACTCTATGGCAAAAGTTAGCTTTTTAAAAGCTTTCTTAAGTGTCTCTATTGTACTTATGATATTTATTGTTGGACTGTCTCTGGTATCAACTGTGGATAAGTTACTCTAATAAATAATCAGTCTCCAAGTGAAAAACAGATTCAGTCATTAAAACAGAATTTTTTATTTAGTTTAACATTTTTCTATTTAATATTATTTATATTATTATTCTCTCTCAGATACTTGTGTTCTTGGTTTTTATTCCCAGAAGCTACTGTTCATGAGCCTGCAAATGTTGATATTCTTATATCAGCCCAAATGTTTTTCATACTGCCAAATGTTATAGCTTAAATGTGCAAACCTAACATTGTAATTTTAATCAAGTGTGAACTTTAATAAAAAACATATTACATAGATAAGAAAAGTGCAAAAATGTCTCTAATATGTTTTTCTTTACAAGCAAACTTGGGTGATTTCTTTTTCTAACCTATTTTCTAATTGGTCTATGATATACTGCCTTTGACAGGTTTTTTACCATCTGTTTTCTGAAGTTGTTTTAAAACTCCTGTGTCAGGTATTTTGAACCTTTATCTGAAGTGAACACCATGTATATCCTTTCATTTTTGACATCTCTCATTAAAGGAGTTAAAAGAGCTTTTGCACAAACAGTTCTGTCTTTGGAAGCTGAAAGCAGATTTCCATCATCCTGAAACCTGAAAATCCAAAAGTTGCTCTGTAGATGTAGAGAATAAGGACTGATACTATCAGCAAAGGCTACCAGCATGTCACAATGTGTTTAGTCATCAAAATAAGTTTAAAAGAAGTAAGAAGAACAATGAAACTTCTGCACCATCTATTTTGCAAGGGTTTGGCATCTTCTATTGGAAAAAAAAAAGAAAAAAAGAAAAACCCTGCTTTTCTTTTGTAATTGTCATTTGAAAAGATAAATTCAGTTTTTCATGTTTGTCAGCTAAATGCACCTTAGAAGTCTGAGAAAACATTTCAAAATAGGAATTTACAAATTGAGAGAGAAAGAAGAAAAAAAATTTTTATACTACAAAAAGTAAAAAACCTCTAAGCAGTAAGTTAGTTTTTTAAGTTTCACCTGAGACATTCATGTCAGAATGAAAATAAATGGAGAATAGATATTTGTATTAGAAACTTTGCACCACAATGACATTCCAGGTAGTGACTCAAAACAGAGAGCAATATCACTGTAAACAAATGCATCCATTATTGCTGGTAACTACCTAGATGGAGAGAAATTCAAGCTGATGGTGGAGTAGCAGCAAGCCCTTCAATTTCAATGAGAGACCTTTTAAGAGAAATAAGCTTTCAACGCAGTTCTTTTCCTAACCTAACCTCAGAAACATAGAAAATCGTGCTCTGTCTTCAGTTCCTCTGTGGGTTGCTCTAGAAGTTGCAAGTTGCAAAGAAGTTCAGGGATCATAATGATGCATCAGTACTGCATTATGTGTAAACTCCAAAGAGAAGTGATGTTATTCTTAACTTATAAAAACCTTGGATGCTATTTATGGATGAAGTTGTTGTTAATGATCTTGTTAAACTGTTTTTAGCCCACATAACTGCAAAGATAGAAAAGAAATATATGCTATCAACTAGTCTGTTTTGCCTGTCCAAGAAATAAAAAGTCTAGAGGACGATGGCTAAAAATTACTAGAAAGACATAATTAAAGATGTTGCATCTTGCAAACAATTAAAACACAGAAACAGTTTTGTGGTGATGAGAGAGTTGGGGTTTGTCAGTCTGGAGAAGAGAAGACTCTGAGGAGACCTCATTTTTGTCTTCCAATACTTAAAATGGGCTCGTAAGAAAAAAGAGGAGTGATTTTTACATGGTCAGATAGTGACAGGACAAGGGGGAATGGTTTTAAATTCAAAGAGGCCTGGATTAAATGTTAGGATGAGTGAATTGCTCTGAGAGTAGTGAGGCACAGAAACAGGCTGCCCAGAGAACCTGTGGATGACCCATCCATGGAAATGTTCAAGGACAGGTTGGATGGGGCCCTGAGGAGCCAGATTTTGTGGGTAGCGTCCCTGCCCATGGCAGGGGAATTGGAACCAAATGATCTTTAAGGTCCCTTCCAAACCAAGCCTTTCTATTGATTCTGTGAATCTCTGTGAAGCTATTTTTAGCTCAAAGTACAAATCAACTTGATCTCCACTTCCTTCTGGTATCACAACAGAATTGTCTTCCCACATTTGCAAATGACATTTAATTTTTCTACACATCTTCCTACACTTGCATGCTTTCATGTTATTCTGCATTTACTTTGGAAATAAAGCAATGCAAAACTTCCTAAATGGGACATATATTAATCATGATTGTTTTCACTATTTTTTTTCCTTTAATCATGTAATTGCCACACTAATTGGACCACCATTGGATTAAGATATTCCCAAGCTATCTTTTTAATAATATCTTCTATTTAACTAGGATATAGAATGTGCCCTTGTGGAAATACTTGTTACTATTCTGCTCTAGAAGTTCTTTTCTATTCCAAAGGATGAAAAAATATAAGACTTGTGTACTACAGGGCTTAAGTTTTATAATAAGCACTAAATTATGTGTCCAGGATCTCAAGACAATGAAGAATTAGACACCTCTGGTAAGGAGTCACTGACATAAGCAAAGGTTTTACGTAAAACAATAAAAAATGTTGAAATGCTATATTCTTATATTTTTAAGAAATGTGCCCACTGAACTTCAGCTTTAGGCATGAGCTAAACTTACATACAGATTTAGGTACTTCTACCAATCCAACCAATGAGATTGACTATCAATTGACTAAAAGGTGTTTATTAAAATCCTTGCAAGGAAAATAAGTTCTGTCATCCATCAGGAGAAAGTTATTAGAATATGTGGGGATTTCTCAAATTCAGAATGTGATGATAAGTTTTTTACAAACAAAGTAACTTTGGATAGTGTATTTGAAAAGCATCTCAATAATGTTAGTACTTCACATGGTAGGAGATATTAAAATATGTGTTTCTGTAAATGAGCCCATTTATCATAATTTTAAATATTTTAATATCTTACTTCTCTTATTTCAGTGCATAAAACACAAATTAAAGCAGACTGTTATAGACTTACTGCATTCATTCTCCACTTTGCTTCATGCCAGTTCTCATTGTTAATTTTCCTTCACCCATAAAAACTGATCTTAAGGAAAATTTTAATAATCTTCATATAAAACTTGGCTCAAGAAGCATTTCACAGAACAGAATAGTATATTTATTTATAAAAGTCATAAATGGACTAGCAAATGGTGGGAATAACAAGTTTATAAAGTTTGATGATGTCCATGGGAAGCTGTAGAAAGACTTCTTAATAATTACCACTCTAATGCAGATGACATTCAGTGACAATAAATTACAAGTGTATAAGGAAAGTGTAGTCTGAACTGGATATTGCTTCCATAGGAAAACTAAAAGATAAAAGTTATAATAATTCTTTGAAGACTGTTCAGTATAGATAAACAAAAAAGTTAGCAAAAATCCCCAAATATTGTGCAGTTAATACAGCAAGACAGAGAATAAAACATGAAACTTGTTATACCAGAACATAAATTAATAACAGCTATA
The DNA here is from genome assembly GCF_037042795.1 of Molothrus aeneus. NCBI lineage: Eukaryota > Metazoa > Chordata > Aves > Passeriformes > Icteridae > Molothrus > Molothrus aeneus. The sequence continues at coordinate 49,600,618 of NC_089650.1, forward strand.
AATATTTGGCAGCTAATCTCTGAAAGTAAAGAATATTATTGGAAAGGATATACGTTATAACCATGGAGGGCTTTAACTGGAAGGAAATGGGATAACTTCAGCTATAGTGTGAGTACCATGCAAATAGAAGTCACACAGATTCTTTGGCCTTGTTTGTCAAAAAGGGATGAACCAAAGTCTTGTTTGCAAAGAGAAGGAGACAAATTCCTTATCCCCAGTTTCTCAAAAAGTAGGCAAGAATATGGCAGGTTGCAAACAAAAGGTGAAATCTAGAGTTCATTATAACAAGACATGATAAGCATGAAAAGTTTACATGGGTTTGAAAACTAATTGTACAAATTCATTGAGGAGATTCAGAGAAACCTTTGTCTCAAACATATCAGACACAAATTTTAAAAGGTTGTGTCAGAAAAATTGTAACTCTCTGCTTTCCTTGTCCTGCTCTTTTTCCTGGACATTCACTTATGACTCAGTGTCAGAAATATTGGACACAGTCTCTGACAGAAAAATGAAGAAACCTCTTGATACCAGAAATATGGTCTATTTTTATTTGTTTAGCTGTGAGTCATCTGCACTGTGATAGCTGTTGAGAATTGGCCCCATGGGCTCTTTTAGACACCACTCAGGATATAAACTTAGCAGTTACTTAGGGAAGGATTTGTTGCCAGGGAGCAGCAAGAACCAGCAGCTCCAGGAGGACAGGTCCAACTCAGCTTGCCCTGTGCCTCCACCAAGGAGCACAGGCCCACAGGGTATGGGCACAGCAGGCAGTGCCAGATGTTGGAAACAAGTCCATCAACAGATGCAAACATATGTTAGTGGTGATCCAGGTCCAGAGGATGTCCAAAGACCCAAGTTCAGAGCAAAGTAGATGAGATTTCTGGGACATAAAAGTTAGGTAATGTGACTCAATGAGCCTTAGGAAAAGAACTTCAGGCAATGTCAACTCATGTCCCAGTTCAGATGTGATAGGTGACAACTCATAGCATGGCCTCAGGTGCTGGATCTAGATATTAGCTCAGCCCTTTGTCCTTGCAAACCTGTGCATCTCACTCTGCTGTATGCAGAGTCCATAAAAGAACAAAAGGCTGGATTGTCTTGCAATGTACATATGCCAAGTATTTATCTGAACACAACAAGCATATAATAGTATGAAATCACAGTAGCATTTGGCATTGATGATATAGGTTTACTCTGAATTTAAAAATTAATCAAAAAACTTATTCTGCAAACACATGGAGGTATTAGTAAAACTGACACTTCAAAGACTACTGACAGCTAAAATTTAATTTAGTTTCTATAATGTCAAGAATGAGTTGCCTTACATCTATATAGACCATAAGAAATCATCTTAAATTTGAAGGAAGCCATATGTAATCTTTCTGAGAAGAGGAAATGAAAATCAAATTTTCAGTTCTAGTTCAATTGAAACATCCCAGGCAAAGGTGACAGAATAGATAAAATATTTATATTAAAAAATGCCGTGTTGCCTGGAGCTTATTGATAAATGCTGCTTTATTAGACTCAGCTATTCCTGAAGATAAACGCATACAACTTTCATTGATTTCCTTCAGCTTATATTTTGACAATCATTCAGAGTACCAGTACAACGTGACATTTCATGCTACTGAGTCAAATTGGTCTTACTGAACAGTTATAAAAACTGTGGAATCACTGAATCATTCATACTGGAAAGAACCTTGACAAGTCACCCAAATCCACCTTCCTTCTCAAAGAGAGACAGCTCTAAATTCAGACAAGAGATTTAGAACTTTTTTTCAGAAGAGCCTTGAGTTACCCAGATTTTCTGGGCAACCTATACAAAAGTTTATTAAATCTGATAGTGATTTTGTTTTGCTTCATTTTTGTTGGTTTGGTTTGTTTTATCCTAGCTAGGCTCTCAGAACCTCTTCTATTTCAATTCATGTCCGTCTCTCTGGTCCTTTCACTGAGTCCCTGAGTAGAAATCTTGGCTATATCTCTTAGCTACCTACTAGGAGGTATCAGAAGGCTGCTATTTACTGTCCCTGTACATTTTTTTACTTCTTCAGACAAAAAAACCTCTGATTAATTTCCAGTAAAGCAGAATAACATTTCTTATTTTGACCTATTGAAAAGTCCTGCTAGTTCAGGAGCTGCTGACCACCTTTGTTGCCGAGGCACTTCTGGCTCCTGTTCATCCTGCTGGCCACAGGCACACCCAGGTCCTTTTCTACAGTGGCTCAGCCAGCCTGCCCCAGCCTGGGCCACTGCTCAGAGCACCACATCTGCAGTGCAGACTGCAGAGAAGGCTGTGGCTGCCAATTTTCCTGGGGTGCTTTCTCCAGTCACTGATGAAAACTGAGCCCTGTGGTGTACTAGCACCATTGTGATTTCAGAATTTAGAAATTTGGTTTTATTACTCTTATTATTGTTACCTAACTTTCTCATCTTTATTCCTTGTTTTGCCAAAGTCAAATCAAACAAAGCATGTACACTTACACAATTTATTCATTTCACCTTTAAAACCCTAAGAGTGTATTTTTAAAGTAGTCATTAACATTTTTTGTGATTATTGTTCTACTAAGTGTAATAAAATGTGTGCCTCATAGGAAATGCAGAAAAAAGATTGTTGCTTAAAATAACAAATTATCGGGGAAAAAATTGCCCCAAAATCTTTTGCTGAAATGTTATATCTAGTCAGGAAAATGGTAAAACTCCTATTAACTCTGATGATAGTCATGATTCTACTTCATCCCACCACATAAGGTCTGTGTCAACTCTTTGGCACAGAAAAATATTATCTTGGGAAGCAGCCAGTGGAGAGTTTTCTTCTGCCTAATGCTCATAGGGAAGGACTCAATAAACCAACCTAAACAATGCCCTCACATAATGAGGAGCAGCTGGACCTTGTAAAAAGGTGGCTATACTTCAAAAGCAGCCTTCCTTAATGCAGAAGTCATGTCCCTGTACCTGTCCTGAGGATGCCATCTGACAACACCCAGAACTAAAAGCTCAAGAGGAGAAGCCTGGAACATTTTCAGTTTAAAAAAAGAAATGTGACTGGCAGGAAACATTAGCTTAAGGTCAGAGTTTCCATATAAAATTTATTTATTTTTGTTGATGTATTTTGAAATATTTTTCAAAAAATTCTTTATTTATACAGGCTTTGAATATATGTATTTGTTTATGTAGATTATAACATCCACATTAATTCTAGGAAAGGCAAAAAATATCAAAGTCAAGACAATTTTTTTTGAAAATCAGAGAACATCAAGCTATAAATCAAACATTTGCCTGTGATGTTTTACTAGATAAGAGGCAGAAATGTAACTTTACTTCCCATTTGGCATCCATATTTCCTGTTAAGCATTTAACCACTTTCCTATAACCTCAGAAGTTCATCATCCTTTATGAGTCCTTTTCTCTTTGTCAGCAGTTACCTGTTATTGCTGCTATAATCTATATGACTAAAGAGACTCTGATGACACAGCTGCTGCAGAAAAAGGTGGCTGCAGTGATTATGTTGATGAGATCATTAATTTCTTGCATAAACATTAAAACTGCTACACTGCTTCATGTCACTAGCTGGGTTGATAAAATATCTTGAACAAAATACAAAAAGGTTGTTAACCCAGTTGTTATTTATTTGTATTTCAGTAGCACCTACGAGCCACAAAAAGCTGAGACCTCAGCCAAAAATATCTTGTTTCCCTATAAAAACCTCTATAACCAGACAACAGGACTTTATTCCTTCCCTCCGTGTGCTCTTCTACCCCTGTACTCACTCTTATAAAACCCAGATGGAATACTGCTTCCAGCTGAGGTTCCCAGTGCAAAAAAACACTGTAGACCTGTTGGAATGGGTTAAGAGAAGAGCCAGAACATTACCAAAGGCTAGAGCACTTCTCCTCTGAAGAAAGGTTGAGAGAGTTGGCATTGCTCATCTTGGAGAAGAGAAGGCTCTAGAGAGAGAACTTTGTGAGCTTTCATTATATAAAGGGAATCATAAAAAGGCAGAGAAAGACTTTTTACGAGGACCTGTAGTGATGGAACAAGGTATAATGGATGTGCTCTGAAGGAGAGTATATTAAACATAAGGAAGATATTTTTTACAATAACAATGGTGATACACTAGAACAGGTTGCCCAGACAAGTTGGTCCATCTTTGAAATTGTTTAATATGAGGTTTGACAGTTCTGAACAACCTACTCTAGTGGAAGGTGTCCCTGTTCATGGCATGTGGGTTGGAACTAAATGAACTTTAAGGTCCCTTTCAAACCAAAGAGTTCTATGAATCTATGATGCTATGAAAGAGAGAGAAGGGTCCACAAAGATATAGAGATATAATGATCTTATGTACCTAAAAACACTATTTAAGAGACCATCAATAAAATGGAAGCCTCTTCACTCATAAATTTATTATGTAATAGGGAAAAAATATTTTTCTTTACAATAACAAAAAGCAAGATACATTTCAGGATGTAAGGGGATCAGTTTTCCATACAGCTTTATTCCTCAGCCCATGAGATATTCACCATCTGTTCCATTAATCAAGATGCAGGAGAGATATAGGATTAGTTCATGCATGTGCTGACTCTAGGACTTAACAATTTATTTTTTTTATTTCTGCAGGTAATATCAACTTTTGTGTTAGTTATCTCCCATAGACAAGGACTTGAGTTGCCTACCAGTCCACAGGACCACTGCAGATATCACATAGGCCTGTGATGTAACTCCTTCTTTAAAGGCTTTCTGGAGTTGGCCACATATAGACGTAGTTTGCATATTTTTGAAGTACATCTTTTTTGATGGTAAGAGTTTGTCAGGATTTTTGCCATTCTCTTAAATAGAAGCTCAATTTGGACAGCTGAAATGTGTCTAAAGCTAGGTGACATGATGGGCATATCTGCCTTTTAACAAGGGAGTGTAAAAGTTTTCTATAAGCCCACTCCCCTGTTAATATTGTTGATATATTCACATTCAAAACACAGACTCAGCCTAAGTTCCTTGGAAGATGACAACAGTTACAATAGACTAAGAACTTATTAATCTCATCTGTAGACAAGACTTCCAAAACTTTAGAACTTTTACAGTAATATCCCTTCCAACTAAGCTTTCCAAAAAATGGGCAGGAAGCCAGGATAGTTCAGCCATAGCCTGTCCTCAGCTAAAATTGTGACTTAGGTAGACAGCACTCATGGTGGGCCTTTTGCATATTTTGAATATGCACACTGTGATGTATTTGCAGAGAACATCAGAAACTTATAGAGCAAATGCGACAAGCATGGATAACTGAAGGCAATTTCCATATCCAAAGATGAGCCCAAACAGAGATGAAAATCTTTATTTTGGCAACTGCTGGTTCTTGCATTTCTAAAAGATTTTAGGCTTACATTATACAATGTGCAAACACAAACATGTGTACAGACATAGTCTAGGGGGCACCATTACCAGAGCACTTCTTCTAATTGTGACTCTTTTCTGCATGCTATCTGCAGTCAAACTTTGGCTTTTAAATACTTCAGTCTGCCTCTTCAAAGGTAAGCTGTGATATTTTCATGGTGTAATATCCTGCCACAAAATTTGCGCAGCAGTTTGTGGCACCAGTAGTGAGGAAGACATATACATAATTCCCAGTCTCAAAGTAAACATGGAAAAATGAGAAGAAAAGCGATAACTTAATGTGTTCTCAGCCAAAAATATTCTAGTGAAGAAAAAACAAAAAAACTCCCACCATAAATAAACAGAATAAGCAAATTAGAAGATTTGGTTGATTTTTAAATTAGTTTTTTTTCAATACTGAGCTTATTCAGAAGTATCCTAGGTACTTCTAAATAAGTAGTCTGAGTGTTGAAGAGTATCTGCTCTTCATGGAGTTTTTCTAGAGTTATTTTACCCCACTCTCATTGATCCCCATGGGAATACTACCACAGTATTAGTCAACAATCAAGCTAAGTAGTTTAGAGGTTGGCCAGACTGTTCTTTTTTGCTCTGTACTGGTCTGTGACAACATCTTTTCTTATGTATTTAGTAATTAATTTCTTGGCTACCTTCAGAATTTCAACCATTAGTGAGCCCCCTGGGCTAGTGAGCCCGCCCAGCACTAACTGCAGTTAGGATGCACACTCATTATTAAATAATTTAATTAACATAAGTTATCATCAATAGTTAATTTCCAAACTTCTCTTTGTTTTCCAGAATTGTTGGAATCATCTGAAGTAAGTTCACTTGTACAATCTCCTCTGGAAACTCTGCTTCTTTCAGTTCAAGTCAAAATCTTTTGCTGGCTGGGTTCCACTTGAACTCCTGACTTGAAACTTGGTTCTCCTGTACTTTCACTAAAGGAATGTGGTTTATGTTTTTTCTTCTTTTGACAGAGGACAAGAAAGTCACTTTATCACAAGGATCTTGACTTCAGTAGACCCTAAATCACTTTGATATGAAATTCCCTTTTATTTTGGCAATTTTTCAGACCAAAGCACAGTTAGCAACTGTAATTCATTCTGCAGCAGCTATAATTTCTATTTTTACCTGTGCCTAAAATTTCATCTTTCATATTTTACATTTTACAATGGGTGGATTGGTAAATTCTTGCTCCTTAGACAATTAAACATGAGTTTGATACATATAAAGCTGCCAACCAAATTGGCCTGCTTTGGAAAATCATATATCAGTCTCAATTGCTTAAAACTAGAGTTTTGAGTACTTCCTTCTCTTTGTTCAGGCTTGCTAATGCCTTCTTTTTTCATCCACATTCACAGACAGAATTTATGTTTTATTGTACAAAAATCCTGCTTGTATTCCAGGTATTCCTACTGAGATACATATATACTCATCTACAATTTATAGACTCAAATCAATAAGAATCTCAAATTACTGAAGCATAGTTTCAATACATATATTTAGAGGTACTGAATACAACACCTGATCTTTAAAAATAGTATTTTAGAATAAGTTTCTGCTTACATTTCCTTACTTCCTTTCTGCTACTTAAATTTGTTTTGTGGGTCCTGAAGGTGCTCTTCTACGATTTCAGAATCACTATGCGTTTAGACATTTCTGTGGGAGAGTTCAAGGTCTTTTCCACTATTTCCTCCCTCCTACCACCTCAGTTCTGAGCTATATGAGATTTTACTTAGAGGAAACTGAAATAAACAGATTTTGTCATTTAGGATCATAAAATTCCTATTTTGTCCAATTTATATAAAGACAGCTGAATTTTAAAAAAGTTAAAGTTCCAAAGCGCTCTTTACATCTAGACTACTAACTAGTATGATTAGCAATTTTTTCCAGCTGAGACTCCTTCCCTCCCTATTAAATAATTGAACATTCAATGGGACTGAGAAAGAGAAGGAGAAACTGCAAACCTGGTTGTACAGCTTGTTGTTTGGTGTTCTCCTTTGGGATACAGAAAAGTCAGGTTACAAGTTTCTGCTTCAAAATCTGGTTTAATTATTTATACAAAGAGAAATAGGTTCAATTGTATACTGAGAGAAGTTCACGCTAGGATATCCAATATCTTGATGATTAGGGTACTCCCATGGGATACTGGAAACCTCTCTTTCCATTCCTATGCCAGTGTATACTTAATTATTTATACACAATAAAATTGCTTCAAGAAAAACTCACAAAAGATGATCCAGTACAACAAAGATTAGAATACTTATTTGCAATTAAGGCAGACCTGATTTCAAACCTCTCATCAAATCAGAACTCCAAATCAACAAGCAAAAATGTTTGGAAACAGATTCTTCTCTCCTAATTCCTTGAACTCTGAACTGCAGAGTAAAATAAAGAGTTTTTGTGGAGCAGAGGATTTTAGAGACAGCTGAACTGGAACTGGATATTTTTTTCCTGAAGAGGATACTTTATTATGAATATATAATACCAAGTGTTCTTGATACCTGTCTTAGACTGTTCCCACATCTTGGCATTCTCATTTTGTGAACAGCTGTTAGCTTTGTGCGAATCTTACTTGCAGACACCTTGTTTTCTATACTATGCATAAGAAGTCTGGCCTCTAAATTTAAGACCCAAGGTTATAGCAGATTGCAGTGTGCCTAAAGGTTAGAAATATTAAAATCCAAAACTAATCAACTTCATTTCTAAGTTGAGAAGTGAAAATATTCATTTGGACCCAAATTGCTTGTACATCTATATCGCAGAAGAAACATGGCTACTTCAAATTGTGTAGTAGCACAGACAAATTCCAGTCAGCCCCAAAAAGAACATTTTATTTAAATCTATTCTTTGTGTAATGATATGGAAATGTTTAGCAACTAAAATTTCCTTTAAAATTGAGTAAAAATAGAAAGAACTTATAGAAAAGATATGCTTGTTCTGACCTGTTATGGCTCACTTAATCCTTACAGCCTTTATGATGTGGATTTATTTAAATATTATTTACATATTTATATATTCATCTACATGTTTTCATTAGCATATAAGGTATATTAAAGCACCAATAACCTTGTTAAACACTGGAACACTAAACAAAAAAAAAATTTCTTCTTGACTAATGGTGAAATACATTTCTTTTCCTTAGGGAATATTAACTTCCTAGTGTCAAAGTAATAATATTCATGAGTCAATAAAAGTCAGGTAATTGTATAGTCCATAAATATGCTTATTCCCCTTGAATACTTATTTTTATTTAAATATAAATAAGGTCTATAAATTTTTTTGGATTATCTAAATGAAGCTACTCAATAAGCACTCAGAGCAAAACAGGAAAAATGGAAACTTTAAGCACTATCAGAGTGAAAAAATGACTTCAATTTCACAGAGAGGACCTTGGATTTTGCTTTACATTACCGCTACAGAAAAAAATGGAATTCCACAGAAAAGTATTATTCAAAATTATCACTATTGTAAATAATAAAAGGAATAATAAATATAAAATGTGCATCATAATGTTTTCATTTCTAGTAGGTTCTGAAAGTCCTAAGTGAAAGAGAAATGCTTAGAAGAAACTGCCAATTTTAATACCTCCCCTGAGCAATGAAATTATTTACTTAACAGCAATAAAATTTGAAATTTATCACCATGAAACAAAATGTATAATCTACACTGTGAAAGGAAATAATTGTAGTAGTAATAATAGCAATAATAATAATAATGTTTCCATCCATAAAATGTATTTTCCCCTTACAAATACCAGAAAAAAAATATGTAACACTTGCTTATAGGGAAAAACGTGCTTTAATTTAACATATTTTTCCCTTTTACATGCCTACTGTGTTGTCACAGAAAGCATACAGCTTGTTTTATTTCAAATTGGTCTGTCACACCATTTTCAAACTGCACATATATCTCAGGCTTTGATCAGCATAAAGGTAAAAAATTAAACAGGAGTATACAAGTAACTATAGATGGATGTGATTCCAATGCTCACTATTATCACATCAATTTTCAAAAGGCTGTGTCAGAACATATTTAGAGCTTTTACTGTGTGACCTCCTCCCCACACAGGAGCTATTCATTTTATTGTCACTTGCCAGGCAAACAGTAATGGAAATACCTAAAACACCTCTTTATCCATCTCACCAATATGTGTTCAGAACAGTCAGCAAAGGGTTGTCTGAACTGAACACATTCAGTGTGAAACTGCCTAGAACTAATTAATGAAGATGAGGGTAAATATTGGCATATTATGGCATTTTATTAGCAGATCCAGGCAGACAAGTCTATTGCTTTCTCTGCATTCTTAGAGATGTGAAAACAATCCCCTGAAAGCTTGTCAATATTTCTTTTAAACTTTTGAATAAAGCTTGAATAGAGTTAAAATATGGTCAGTAGTCCATACTACCCTTACAAAACCCCTTAATCTTATACAAAACTTGAAGGGAGGTTTATATCAAGTAATTGTTAACTATCTAAAACCAGAATGTACTCAGTCAAATAAATCACTTTTTACCACCCTTCAGAGTTTCACAAATAGACCTACTAGGGCAATGCCTTTGTGGTGTCTTTTGTACAGCTCAAGACTGATGTCAATTATTACTCTATGGGGAAGGTGTTCAATAAGTGACTTCTACCTTTAAAAAGAGAGAGAGACTATACTAGATCAAAAATTTCAAATACCAAATACCATAGTTTCAAATTAAAAATGTCCACAAACATTGATCTTCCTTGGTTCCTTCTTCCTGCCTTGATCCAATCCCACATGGATTGGACAATGACAAAATTCTTTTTAATATGTTTCTACCTTGGTCACCTGTCTCCATGAAAGTCTTGAAACTCTCTGAGATACGACAGCTCATTGTACCTGACAGATTTCCTCAAGAGTTCCTTAGTAAAGCTATGGCTATGGCTTACTTTGGTTGGGGAGTACTATTAAACAGCTGTTGAAAGATGAGCATAGCCAGGTATCTTTCTTGGCAAAAGCAGGTAATAAAATCCTTGTGCTCAGTCAGGTTAGTTGCGCTGAGCATTGTCTCTGCAATCCTATCAGGAAGCATAGACAACTAAAGAACAAGACCTAATGACACATGTGGAAACACAAACAGAACTTTTCAATCCAAAATATAAAAATCAAAAATATTGACTTTTCTTATGACAGAATATTCTGGATTGAATATTTTGGAATTGGACAGGTACTTTATATGGAATTACATTTATAGGAAGCACAGTTTGGAAAATGAGCATCACTTGGAAATGACAGCATCCTTCTCTGTTTGTGGCTAATCATGTAAAGCATAGAAGAAAACCTGTCTTTTACTTTCCCAGGTTAAGAAAAGGGCAAATCTTCATTAAGTAATATTTCCTTAACTCTCTGGTTTGGCAGAGACAGGCTACTAATAGTGTTTAACAATCCCAGTCATGTTAATTCTTTAAACTGTCCAATACAAAATATACTTAACATCTTGAAGTAAAGTATATGGGAAGCTATTATTCAGTAAGAATTGATGTCCAATGCACAGTTCAAAGAGTGGCTTGAACTTGAGTTTGAGATTTTGATTTTTTTACTTGAGGCAACTTTTTTCCATTAGTAAATTGGTGAAGTAATCAATTTAAAAAGAAAATGAGAGAGGCAAATGGGAATTAAACGAAGAAAGCTCTGATCTAAAAGGTAAGATAAAAAGAAAGAGAACTTGCAGAGAATTTAGTAAAACATTTCCTGTTTTAAATGTTTTCTAAATTAATGTCCTAAATAGTTCCTCTAAAAATTCACATTATGATATTTACACACAGACTGAAAGTCACAAAAATATGGAAATGAATAATCTTAAGCTCTATGATTCATTTTATTGTTTAATTATACAGGAGGTTGAAATGGACAGGAGAAATACTAAAGTTAGTGGCTTTTAACATCAATGTATTATTTATTGATTCTGTTGTGAAAGTTAAGGAGGCATCTTTGTTCCAAGAAAGCCTACACAAAGACATGTTGAAAGATATTTTCAATTGTAATTTCAGAACAATTCTGAAATTTATCTCATCATATGAATGTTTAACTGTTTCTGTTGGGCAATCTCTCAATTTAGAGATCAGCATACAAAATATCCTTCCTTGTATCTGGAGAGAAGTATGATCATCACAGCTGCTATGACCCTTTATGTTCTTTAGGCAATCTTAGCTAGTTTCCTTCACTGTGCTTCAAAAGACCCAATGTTGAACCCATATAAACATTGCAGATTGATAAGAGAATGCCAACCATAGTTATGTAAGTGCTTAACAGTTAATTGCTTTACAAGACCATTGTGTATTTTGATAAAGTAGAAGTTGGGCATTTTTCATGTGTGAGGGTAATTTCTTGTAAATAAGACTGGCAGAATTCACCCAAAAGATCTGAAACAGTTTTGCAAATGACACACAATCATAGTGCATCCATCTTGCAGATGGCTGTGGTGTGAAGTGCTAAACCAATGTCTAACAAGGTTAGGAGTAGACTGTCTATCACACAGCATTTTATATTGCTGAATACATGTACTATTAGACACCAACTTAAAACTCCTTATAGAATCAGTGAAGACAAAGAGACTAGGTAATCCCATCTACTTCATGCATTTAATTTAGGGTATAAACTACCTTGTAAAGCTTCCTTGCTCTTCAGCAACCATAGACAAACATTCCACGACTGGATTAGATGGGATACTTAGTATTCAGCAGATAAAGTTGTTTCATTATCTCTATGATAGAGTTTTTAAGTTCTTTGATGCAGTAGCTAAAATGTAGTACTGGTTTGGCCATTTGTGTATTTACATTTACTAACTGAATATTGAAAGGAAAATTGTTTAGCACTTAAGATGAAATTAGATTGAAACTATGCATTTGTGTTTTATTTGATAACTCATCTCATGTATCAGTAACACTTTGCTTTAATCATATTATATGGCTCTATATAAGATAAATTTCTGTGACCTATTTTCTTGTCCCAGTCATTTAAGAACCACTGTGAAGAAGGATAGTGAACTATAAAAATACATTTTTGTAGGTATGTTTTCTGTGTCAGATGAAAGCTTTTGGCATGGCTCAGGTGTCCAGTACAAGTGTTACCTCTCAGTGTGAGAACTGAATCAAAATCAGCAGGAACCAGAAAACTTGCAAGAAGAAACGCTGTCAGGAACAAAGGAAACCAATAACAATTGACCAGTAGCTAATGAAAATGGATGGAAAAAAGGAAAAGAAAGAATTGAAAAAGGAAGATTGCTCATACTAAGGATAAATAATGAAGTAGCACTGATTATCTTCTTTTGGTTACCTATCTTAAAGGACAAACCCCCAATGCTGACACTATAAAGAAAGAGAAAATATGCACCCTTTGTAAAAGAGTTCTTGATCTGTATGCAACATTGCCTCCTGCTGTGGAATCTTCTACTGTCTCTCTTCTTTTTTCACATTAAAAGTTATTATTTCCATATGTGTTACAGGTACCTCCTAAAAAACTCAAAAAAAAACCAAAAAACCCAAACTGCAAACTAAATAGCTAAGCAAACAGGAAGATTTTCTGGGTTTGTTTTGTATTTTGTAGTTTGAAAAAAATAAAAGTAACTCAGCTCACAGATAATTTTGTAAATTTCCTTTTATCTATTCCATTTTTAAAATTTTTCAATTCTCTTATCTTTGTAAACCTTTTTATGATTATAATAAAGTAAAAATATGTTTTCTTTGTCTTCTAAACTGAGCATACTCTTCCAAACATCTGATTTAGCAATTCTTCAGTTACTTTGGGTGCCAAGATCCACAGAAAAATCTGCAATTTTGCTTTTCCTTCCTTTATAATTTTATGGCTGCAAAAGATAAGTAGAAAAGGTAAACAAATGGTAAAAAAGTAAACAAAGGTAAACAATTGAATCACATACTTTTATAATCTACCAGCTGCTATAGAATTCCTGTAGCACCTTTCCGTTATTGCTATGCTCTTACTATTCTTTCCTGATTTTAAATGACAATCTGTGATCACAAAAATTAAGGCATAAACAACATTTGAAAAATGTCACCTGTTCCTCAAATATATATAAGAAAAAAAAGTGCACTGGGAACTAATATTCCTGTAGAAATAGGGCATCTTCCTTTAATTACTCTAAAACTGTAATCATTCTTGCAATGACAGGAAAATGCCACCACCTAGGATTTATGATCCATATCTAAAAACCTGCTGGACAGATCTCAGTGGTTTATGCTAGGTGAAAAATGAGTCCAAAACATGGTTTAATCATGACTTTTTCTCTAAAAACCTTAAGGGTCTTGTCCCTTGTACTGATTTTTGGCTGGGAGAGAGATATTTCTCCTCATAATAGTTACTGTGGTCTACCAGGGGGAATGAGTGAATGTCTGGGTAGTTCTTAGTTGTCAGCTGGGGTTAAACCATGACATCCTTGACAATCCAAATATTAATCAGGTTTGTCTAATAACTGTTTTGAGATCATAATAATCACCACAAAATGCTTCTGCTTAAATACAGGATAGATGTCTCTTCCCAGTGGAAAACGGAAATCACAGAAAAAGTTATTTTTGACATACTGGTAATATGTTATCAGTAATTATCAAATCTTGTTTAGAATCACTTTTAAAAAGTAAAATATGTTAAAAATATGTCTACTCTTGATGTATGATTCATCTCACCTAGATTTTGCTGTGAAATTCACACATTTTCTGCTCCTAATGCCACAGTGTAGGTTATTCCAGTCCCTCAAGAAGCTACCTTCAAAAGATCATTCATCCTACCAAAGAGACATTGGTTAGGAAAGTATGAATCAAGATCTGGAAGTACCTGTGTGTCTTTGTCTGCTTTGGAAGGAAGACAGATAAGCAGCTGACACAAAAATGCAATGGCTAAAGATGTGACATGAGTGCTATTTCAAGTAGCTGTTCTACACTCCCATGAGAATCAGACTTAGCAATATATTTTAGATGATATACACATACATGGGTCAACCCCTGTATCCTAGTTTAAGGAAATTGATTGATTTTGATTTGAAATCCACTCTGGATAGATCATAAGTTAATTTATATTTAATTTACCATTTAATGTTAATGCTTGCAGCTACTGACTTTTCAATACATAGATTTCTTGTTTCTCAGATTCAAAGCTGTATGTCCTGATCATCCACATGCAGTTGTAAATGATGCAATTTCATCCTAGATTTATGCTTCAAAGTTTATTGTTTCATTCATTTGCTTATGACTTGCATTGCATTGTATGGGAACTGCTGCTGTTTTTTAAGATAGTGATCTTTAAAATCATATTACCTGGCATTATTTGAGGAAGATAATGTTATTAATATGGCAAGTGATAGTTTTCTAGCAGTAATTGAATGAAAACTGATTTCCTACTTTATTTCTGAAAGATAGCTCTAGGTATTTGTTTATGACAATAAATCAAAATATTTCCAGAAATCTATGAAAATATTGTACTGTAAAAACTTCATAAAACCCAGCACAAATAGTTTGCAGTTTTTCTAACTCAATAAAATAGTTTTCTGGTTCTATTCTGATCTACTGTATCAAGACAATAAAATCTCACACAGAAATTCCCTCATTCAACCACTATCTTCTGCTTAGCTTTAGGGCATAGCTTTATGACATCCAGCTTGGATTTAATGTGGTCTGACTTAGAACAAAACAAAACAAAGCAAATCCCCAAAGATATTTAACTTTAGACTGAACTTCAAGGATAAAATCATTAGTTCAGTGGAATGAACTGGACTTTTGCTACTGATGGCTTTCAGATTATTATATCTACGCAGAAGATTTTGACATGCATAAAACCATGTCCCAAGTCTGAAGATCAAACAATGAAACTTTTATGGTGGGACCAAATTGGTTCAAAAAGCTGCTTTCTAATTCCTTCCAATTTATATATCAGACATACTGATAATTCTCCTGTAATACCCTCTTAATCACTGAAATTTTATTATATCATGAAAATTAATAGTGGCTTTTAAAACTCTGCAGAAGAACATCAGCTTTTACTAAATTTCATAAGGCTTTGCTATACTAGCTGACTTATACAACACTGTGTTTTCAGCTGCTAATGAAACATACTCAGTATTTTTAAGCGAGATGCTTTGAGACAGATTTTTTCTTTGCTTTTCTTGTGCCCTGTTTAGTGAAAATTGATTTTCCTCTACAGAGTTTCTAATGAACTGGAAGACAAACTATCTTCCTTTACTTACCTTTCTCTTCTATTTAGTACATTAGCATTCTCAAATTACATGTAGATATATGTAGTGCAAAATATTATTTTAATTGAATTCAGAAAGGTTTGGAAGCCCTTTTTAACAACAGAAAATAGATACAGTAACCCTATTCTTTAAACATAATTATTCTAATCCTATATTAATTGTTAAAATTCAATGACCACTACTTTGGATGTAACGTTTTTATTCCCTACATCAGCCAACACTGAGGATATTTTTGTTTTGTACCATAAACAATTCTGTAGTGCAGACATATGAGTTTATATTGCTAACTCAGATATTATTTGCAAAACATCATGAGCAGTCTGGATCTCAATGAGGCACAAATGATCAGACAAGCTACACAAGAAATGCTGAATCCTGAGCTGTCACAAAATATAGAGAGATGTATCCCAGCTCACTATTTTAGTTCTTGCCTTATATATTTACTTCAAACAAGCAACATGGCAAGGACAAATGAATGTAAAGAGATAACAAGAAAGCAAATCTGCTTACTGGTGTAGGATCTGTATGAAAATATTGTATTATAGAATCTCAATAGTATTTTCAGAAGTCAATGCCGTCAAGAAATACAAATTTTGTCTATTATTTAATGTGAAGAAAACACTGAAATTTCCAGAAAATGGAAATTCCAAAAAAAGTTAAGTTTGTAATGCAGTCAAAATGTTATGTATTTACTGGCAGAACTTAATCCTAGCCTGAAAATATGGACAGACATCACTACCTGAATTACTCTAATGGCAAATAAAATCAAAACACTAATAAATATTAAATGGAACAGAGAAGCTTCAAGCTTTACTTTTAATAAGCTTCTGTATATTATTCACCTCAAATAAAACAAAAAAGTGGAGATTGGAAACCTAATTGCTTTTTTGTATTTTATGTTTCAATAGAAAAGAGATAGAGAATCTTCAAAGTAGAAGAAAGATTTCTGGGGACAAACCCCAAAGAAACAAAAAATATATCGCTAAGGAAAATCAGAGTCCTGAAGACAAGTACTGCTGTGTTTGTTTCATGTGTACTTCAACAGTCAGAACAATAGCTGATAGAGCATGTCAGTGTAGGAGATCTTCATGAAACCAATTCCACATAAAATTGTCATTTTTTAATAGAAAAAGGGGACGACAAGTACTGAATTTTGAAACAAAGGAAATAGATTTATTTGAGTTTTAGTTGGTTTTTGTTTTTTTTTTTTTTTCTATTTTTCTCTGCTTTGGACAGTAACAGCAATATGATAGACTAATATTTTAATATCTTGTACATTTTTGATGCTATTAACTACTCACTTCAAGAAAAGAAGTGACCATTCTACTTTGTCCTAACGGGATTTCTTTCTGCACAGAGAACACAATTTGTTTTAGACAAACAGGAGTTTCCTATTATTGCCAGTGTGAAGTCAGTGCTGTGCAAATGCAGGAGGAGTACCTTTTAGCACCTTGAGTATTTAAAATATTGCCAATGTTGTGCAGTTGTGCACACACACAGTGTGTGTTGTGCAGTGTACACACTTCCACAGTTAGGCATTTTTTTAAGGCAGTAGACATTGTCAAGATTACAGGATTAGCACTAGGTTCCTGAGGTCCATCTACTTCTTTTGTCAGTCCTAATGCTTGAAGAATTAATTACTAAATTTCCTAAGGAAACGGGTTGAGATATTTAACTTGAACTTTAACTTTCAACACATGAGTGTAGTTTAGTTTATAGGTTTTCTACTTAATTAAAATCATCAGTATATAAATTCCATTATGTTGTACTTAGATTTATTCAACAAAGCTTCAACCAGTCATTAGAAAGTGAAGAGAAAAGACCAAAATTCCAGCCTACAATACATTTAGTGCCAGGAATTCAAAATATGCCATTATTAGATCCAAGGACAACTTTACAAGGTTAAAACCCATGAATCACAGCCATAGCAGGGATCCCATGTCCATCAGAATTTGTACATGGAAATGATAATTTAGATAAGCATATCTAGTTATAACATTTTAAAAAGACAAAAAACTTATGTAAATCCCCTTCCTAGAATTCATCAAAATACTTCATATGCATCATATGAAGAATAAATTCTTTGGAAAAATCACATATTTAACATTAGTCTTCATATTAGTAACTCAAAGCTTAAAACAACATGAAATTGTTCACACCATGAGATTAATAACTAAGCTACTTAGATGAACACATTTATCCATTCATGCACTTTCCATTTGACTGTTCAGAAATAGATTTATTGTAATAAACATAAAATTAGAAAAAAAAAATTGTGTGTCAATTTTCCAATCAAGAAAACAAGCACTCTTCAAAACTCCCTTTTTTCTTGAAAATGTTCTGAAATTCCGTGCCATAATCTTCTGTAATCTTAGTGATGGATGCAAAGTTGTCAAAGATAAAGACAGACAGAAAGAAATAGGTTTGGAAGTCTTACAACAGTGTTTTCACACCAGCATCCATGGGGGTTTTTTCCCTAAAATGAATGAGAGCTGCTTGCAGTATTTCTACAAGCTTTGCCAGAACAGAGTATAAATGTGCTTATGTTACAGTCAGGCAGACAAGAGGTGAGGTATAAATAAAAACCATATGTTTTATTGGACAACATGATTTATTGACTTCTAGAAAAAATGATAAAAATAAGAAAAAGGGAGAAGCAAAAAGTAACAAAGACTCAGAAGCTTAGAAAAAACGTTCTCGCTCTCTGTCAATATAAGAAATTTGTGACTGTCTTGCTATGAAGAGTTTCCTGTGTGTTCAGGTGAATAATCTGAAATAAATAGTCACTAGACTAACCACTAATAGTTGTTTGGATTTTTTTAAAATTAAATACAAACTTACACACTTTTTATTAATTATTTAAAAATCTGTCAACATCACATCCATGTGGGAAATATCTGTGAAATCAGGACAAATTGCTTGACTCTGTCCTCTTCTTTCTTAGCATTTTGTTTTGTGAAACAATTAACATCACCCTCATAGAGTATCATAGACTACATAAACAACGTGCCTCATTCCTCCTCTTCCGTTATAACATCACTTAAAACTTATTCTATTATTTTGATATTCAGAATTTTGATTCTAAAAACAATTTCAACAGTTTTAAGTTCATTCTCTGAGCATTATCCAGCAAACAAATAATTGGAAAATTTATGAGCAGAAACACAAAGCAGTTTACAAATGGTATAATGGAGCTTATTTAAAAATATAAATTAAAACTTGATCTTTTGTAAGTGTGCAAGTTATTTTTTATATTGTGTGCACAATTCATTTTGAGAACTACACAGCAGTTACGAGTCAATATTTACAAACTTTTCTATTTTTCAGTTGTTTCATTATAAATTTTAGAGACTTTCTTGTGAAGAAAAAACAGTCAGTTTAATTTTGGCTTAGATGCTTCTTTTTCTAATACTCAGAAACTTCAAGTACTAGTAACTAAATCAAAAACAATATTGTTCCTCACAGTAATGAGACCACTTAATTGAAAAAATACCAGTGTTTTGATTTTTTTGCCTCTTTTGGGGACAAATTTCACATTTGTTGTTAGTTTTCTAGTTTAGATTTAGATCTTAGATGAACAGGATCCAATGCAAAATGTTTTCAAACACTGAGGCTTGAAATTCTTTGTATTTGACAATATTGAAACCAGTGCAAGGAAAAAAAAATGGATATACAGAATATTCTCACAGGCCACTAAGATTTTTGGATAAAATATCCTCCATAAAGCAATCTGAAAACACATTTTTTTTATTCAGGATCCCAGTTGTTCTGTTATTGCTAAAGAAGCTTGGTTAGGTCAGATGCCTTCAGCAATAATCATTGCCTGTTTCAGTGTCAGCAAAGGCTGCACAATTCCTGTGGCCATAAAGGCTTTACAGTATAGCAGTTAACAGGAAAGGTTAACCACAAGGTTTAAACAAATTTGCTATAACCATTGTGTTTGCTGCTGTACATCATCGAATACTGAAGAGCTTTCTACCCAAGGCAATGCTGTTGGCAGATTTAGATGGCAGACTAGTGACTTAAAGAGTAAAAAAATAACATCACGCAACATGAGTGACCTGTACAACAGAAATTTAAAATTTGTAAGATAAAAGTCTTTTGCTTCACTAGGCTTTGGATTCACTGAAGGACACAATGTAGAGGCTATCACGGGAAACAGAAACAGATATGTGTCACAAATAGTGACACTAAACAGTTAAACATTTACAAATTTTTAACTACACTGATACAACACTCATAGCTGAAAAATATTTAGCTGTCTATTCCGTTTATTGAACATATCTGTGAAATTTAATGTATAAATGCTCCATATTATTGCATATTTATGTTAATAATTATTGCAATAATTCTATATTAACCAATACACGGCATCACTCTGGCTTAATCTTCATCTGTATTTCAATGTCTTGCCTCATGAAGTGTAAGACAGAAGCCTGCATGCTGCTGACATATTCAGTTCAAAGGATCATGCTAGTCCTCTTTAACAGCAAGGAATGCTAATAGAGTTAAGAGTTAATCATTAACAGCTTTTTAATAGGTCAACAGCAACTATAGAATGGGAAGAAGAATATTAGCTTATATTTAGGGGATATCACATTGCAATCAGCTGCTTATTAGAGCATCAGCAAGGGGCATTCGCCAAAGTGATTGAACAACAGAATTTTGCTGAAGCGTCCACAATTTCTTTTATGCAGAGGCTTTTTGATACATCCTTAGATCAGTCTGACCCTTGACACTTCTCACTTGAAATTGCAGTTTATAAAAAGAATACTAAACATTTTTTATGACTTTCCTTTTTTTTTTCAGTTGAAAATATTAGTTTAACATTTGAGATGCAATATCACAGTGCTGGCTTGCATACTTTTTAGCATATACTCAGAGAATGGAAGGATTTTTTTTTTTTAAGTGTTTAAGACTTTCCATTTGGTCAGAGTTAAAATTGATGGAGAGCCATAAAAGGAAGAATGAAAGGAGGGAACAGTGAAAATTTAAAAACTAAGCTCAGTTATTATTTTAGCTGATTTTTCCTCTTTTCCCTTTCATCTTATGAGAAAGAATGCATTAGCAAATGTCTCTAGTGTGTCCTTGGTTTTGTGAAAAAGTTACTATAAATAGATTGTGCTTCTATGTTGTTCCTGAAGTTGAGTTTGATACCTTAGGTTTTAAGTTTTTCTTTTCTGCTTCGGCAGCTTTAGCTTTATATTAAGGGTTACTAGGATCTTTTCACAGGGTGGTGAAGACAAAACAATCCTATTCTAGCTGGAGACTCAAGGACAATATCTTCAAACTTCAGGCCAAAAGCACAAACAGCTTGAAAAGAGGAGGGCAGGCAAGCAAGGAGGATGAAACTTATTAATTTGAAGGTATTAATTGGACAGTTAACTCCCACATGCAAATGGACTAAAACTTAGAAAAATGTGAGATCTTGTGACCAAGCCCTATTTTGCTTCCATCTTGGAGCCATCCAGGCAGAGCAATCTAGCAATCTGTTTTACAAATTCTGGATAACCAGTGGCTGGTTAAATGAGGTTATTGAGTACTCCATTATGTTCTTGGACTCTGTTCTCAAGTTCTTATTTAAATGGTAGACATTAGGTAAATAAGTAAATGTGTTTATCTGTACTACCTTTGCAGTCCTACGCCGTTTACAAGGATTATTCAGGCATTAAAATGCTGTGTGTTCTTAAGTAACATGTAGAGTCTGAGTTTAATCTTTGCTTTCAATACTCAAGTGGCTGCTGAAAGGAGATTTTGGGTTTACGTTATTCTAAAAAGTAGTGAGTAGTGGCAACTTTAATCCTTGATTAATCCTGAATCCTAATTCAAAAGGAAAAAAAAAGGCAAAATACAGGCCCGCAATGCTCTTGATCTAACTGTCTTGAAAAATACCTCTGTGCAAGATACCAGATCCACACAGCAATCCATTCCTCTGTTTTATCCTTTTGACTTTGCAGGTGAGGTTAAGCATTCATAATAAGTTAATCTGCTCTTGCAGTTCCTTTTTCTTTTTTTCATTCTTTGGATAAGCAAACTGACTAAAGGAGATTTACAGTTAGGTAGTCTTGGTCTCAAACTGCTGAAAGTTATTAAATATAAACTTACTTTTTCTATCCTCTTTTGTGGACCAGTGATCAGAATAATTGAGCTTCATGAGCAGAGGGTGTCTGTATTCTTGTCTCCTAAATTCATGGGTGTTCCAGCTAGTAGAATATTATTCATCAGAATATTTTGGACACTAGTAGTAATCTAAGAACAATGATTATTTTCAAAATTTATTGCTGGGAGAGTGTGCATCCTAAAATTATTGTAGTTTAATAAGTAAAGCTGTAAAGGTTGGAAGACAGAAAGTGGGAAGCATTGGTTTAACACTGAAGTGCAGTAGCTCCCTGCTAAGGAAAGGATTTTGTAGGCATTAGGTCAGCAATGTGTTCTGAAAAAAAAAAAAAAAAGAAACAAGAATCAGTACTTTTATATTTCCTAGCCATAGAAGGGTACTTCTTTATAAAGAATAACAGGCTGGAGTCTTAGAGTAATAAGAGAAGTGAAAATGCCTGGGATTAATTAAATTACTTAAAAGACAGTGCAATGATTGTGTATAATGATATCTGAGGCAATTGGAAGTGACCATTAAAATGCCTGGAATAACAGATGCTTAAGCCTGAAAATGATCAATAACATGACTCTGAGACAGCTGGTTTCATTAATTGAAGAAATTAGCTAACTGGTTAGGAACTTGCTTCAGTTAGATCAATTAAAAACAACTAATTGAATAGAAGGAGAACTGCACTTCATTGGTTCAAATAAAATAAGTTTAGTAAAAGATTTAAGAAATCACAGATGGGTGTCTAATTAATAACAGCAACAATGACAAGAAAGGTCTTCAGTGGTTAAATGAGGAAAAAAGAGTTTGAGCAGACATGAGGGATTGAGTGCATTGAGGGCAGATACCTGAGGACCTTAGGGTAAGGGTTAGGTTAATTGAAATCTATTGGCTCAGACTATAGAGGAAGCGAATGGCTTTCTCATGTGCAGCCTTTGGGGTAGCTCATTCCTCATCTACTCATCCAAGAAAACAGGATTTGGGAATATGTGTCACAAAAATAATGAGAGGCATGTTTAAAACATCTGGTAGGGTGCAAAAAAGTAAATGTGGAACCATTAGTTTCTAACTGGAAAAATATGATCCACAAAACTTCATACTATGGATTTCCTAGGAGCACCAGAGTTAAATAACAATTTTCACTTTGGTGTGAAAGCTGCTTAAAACATAGAAAAAGCTCCAGTGAGAGCTTAAAGGAGCCTGCCAGTACCTAAAGGGGGCTACAAGAGAGCTGAAAAGGGATTTTTAAAGGTTGTGTAGCAGCCTGGTCCAGTGAAAGGTGTTACTGCCCAAGGCAGCAGGACTTGGAACTAAATGATCTTTAAGGTCCCTCCTAAACTAAATCATTCTATGACATTTTTAATGTAGCTGCCTATTGCCCCTATGAATAAGTAGTGCCTGTGAGATATGAAAGTGTTTTCCAGATATTATTTAAACATATATAATGAATACAAATAAAATATAGAATATGTACAAAACACATTTTAATATATATAGAGAATAATAATATGTTTTGAGTATAATTTGTTTTGAAAAGTGCCAAATATTTTTTTTTTTGCATTTTCTATGTGAAACAATGACTAAAAAATAAAAAGAACCCTTTAAAAATAGTAATGTGTAGAAATCTCAAGTACCTGTTCTCAGCTTGTTGTCTGAGACTGGAGGATGGAAAAAGGTGCACAAGTTTATTACTCCTCCTACTCTAGGAATAATTATACTAATTAATTTAACAGTTGTGGTGTATGCTCTTTTGATGGCTCTATAACCAGCTTCCATTTGCATTGATTCTCCTGGTAATTCTGTTTATTATAACATTATATATTTACAACAGCATTACAAACACCCATCTCCTGGGGCCATGCCAGTGTAATAAAGATGTAGTGGTTTTTGTTTTGCCACATTGAGAATACTTGACTCCAGACCTGACAAAAAGCATTTTGTCTTCAATTAACCCTAATGATGAGCTATCAGACCTGTAAAATGCTGTTATATGTTACATTACCTAACACAACAAATGAGTCCAAATAATCAGCAATAGTGGGGTCTGATTCAGTAAATTTGCTCTATATTGGAACTTAATTCTGATAATTGTTTTTATAAACAATAACCCTGTCATGGTATTCTGTGTAAACCTGGTTACATAGGAGTATTCCATTTTTAATTCCAGTCTTGCAAAATCATGCAAACAACAAGAAACATTTCTGCATTTGTACCTCTGAGACAAGACAATAAGCCTTATGACTCACTGATAAATCTTTATGTTCTAATGAGAATGTTCTAAATCCTTCAGGTACATCTTCTACAAAAGGCTGGAAAGTACTCACCTTGAGGAGGATAGAACGTGTCTACAAAGCAGAACAGCAAATCTCTTCTACACAGGGAACTTTTTCTCCTTTTTTGAAGGCAAAGGGAAAGAAGGAAGATCTTCATTCTGCTTGAGAATTGCTTTGACACCCTGTCTTTGGCATCTGCTTCTAGAACCAACCACTCCCTGTTCCTATGATAAAGACAATACTGCATTGATCCCTTTTCTAAAAAACTCAGCAGAAAGAGAGGGAATTAAATGGAGGGTCTATACTCAGAAAGTTGAAGTCAGCACCAATTAAACTCATCAAAAGAGACCTCTTCCACTCTCCTTAGAGGAACTAGAATTTCATTCCACACATTCCACAATTATAAAACCCTAAAGTACTACCTTTGCAACAATGAATTTCATCACAGAAAGTGAATTCTTTTAAATAGACCAGAGATTCCATGAATAGGAAAAGAGAATTTATAACTCTGGAATTTTGAAGCTATTAAAAAAAAGGGCAGTGTAAAAAGAAAGACATTATTCCCAAAGAGATTTGATTTGTGTTTTTTATATATCTAGATATTCCTCCTTTCCGTTCATCATCCTTGCCCTTTTTTTCCATCTGAAAATAATTTTGATTTTCCTACTGAATTTTCATATTATTCACCTATTGTTTTAATTTGCAGGGGCAAAATACTTTTATGACTGAATTTAATTCCTCCTTGTCATGTATAATGGCTTCTTCACTCTCCTGTTTCTCTTTTTGAAGTCTAGGAATATTTGAAAGACTGGAATAACTCTTCTGCCTCAAGTGTTTAATTTTTTTTTTTCCGTTCCTCTTTTTTGTTATTTTTTGCTTTGGATCTTCTAATCCCAAGGAGGATTAATCTCTTAGATTTAAATATGATGAACAATATAAATTTGGATTTCATATGTATGATATTAACAGGTTAATTTTTTATTTTACTTTAAAGAAAAAAGCATTAATTGCTGCTCTAAAGTTAATGTATTCCCCATGTTCTGTCTGTTCTAATTTGTATATTTTAGCTACATGTCCTCAGACCACTCTGGATACCAATTTGAAGTGTTGTTCATTAATTAATACAGGGTGTTAATTACTATTGTTCCAACTAAGCATTTCATGTGCAAGTTTAAAACTTTTTGCATATTATTTTATGAGATAGACCAGGTGAGGGATGAAGAACTTATATTATAAAACATTTTATGACAAACATTTCTATGACACTGAGCATACGAAAACTAGAGTACTTTAAATCTGTGTAACTTCTGAAAAAAGTCATACATTTTTGACTATATGATGCCATTTTGATACACATACATATGGTTCTAAAAAATATATTGAACTGTGGGAGTTTTGCAATATGAACAGAAATTATATAATCCAGTTTCTAAATATCAGTAAAGATCTACTGTTGCCACGGAATGAGGATAAATAAAAATCCCTTCCTGATGTTAAGATATGTTGCTGATACTGCAAGAAGAGATCTGGTGAAGGTTCCACAGGTGTCATGCCAAAAATATCTTTGAAATCTTACTGGCAAAAATCACAACATGTGGCCTGCTTGCATCTTCTGATTTGAAATTCGAAACTTGAAGTTCTTACAGTAATTCAGCAGTGTAAGATTTTTTAGTTCAATAGCTGTAATCTATTAATGTATTTAAAAATCAATAATTTCCACCTTGGAAATTGGTGATGGGTTTTCTCTGCTTTCTAAGGTATATAACTGAAATAAAAAATACTATTTTGATTTCAGCACTCATTCTGCAAAAGCTCCTTATAATGTGCATATGTATCAAAAAGCCAGGTGTCTCCAACAAAGAATGATTGGCATCTGACTCCATTGATTCAGAATGCTGAACAATTGCTTTATTAAACTATAGTATATTACATTATAGTATACTATATTAAAGAGATACTATACTATACTATACTGCTCTGCTATGCTATGCTATGCTATACTATACTATACTATACTATACTAAATTACATACTAAAGAAAACTTGTGACCGTCTCCCAACAGTCAGGACACAGCTTCAAGTGATTGGTTAATTAATATAAGCAACCATCACCAGAATCCAATTACCAAATCCCATCAGGTAAGCAATCTTCCTAACACATTCCACATGTGCAAAAACAACAGGAGCAGCAAGTAGAGATAGGAATTGTTTTCTCTTCTTCTCTCTGTGTTTCTCCAGGAAAAAACCTGGTAGAGGGAATTCTCTCTCTCTCTGTTCAGAGAATTTGAATGCCACACGTATGCCTTCAGTTTTTCTAGTACAAATATTAGCAGGTATTAGCCGGGAGTCGACACACAAAATATTTGACCCTTTTACTAGCTCTAACCAGCAGCATAGATATCCTTGGAAGATAGCAAGTGAAGTCCTGCAGAAACTTACTGATACATGCTCTGAAACATTATGGTAAAGGAACCCACACAAATCCACTTTCCTCCACCTTTCTCATTGACTGCTTAAACATCAGAATTACCTAATGTTCTCTAAGCAGAAAATATAATATGCACTAATAGAATTAGATTCACCTAGGATAACATTTCTAATTAAGTAAGGTACTGGGAAATCCATTTTGAGAAGATATATTAGGATTGGCTTTCATGGATGTCTCTCTACCTGTTGGAACTATTTGCATGAAATTCAGTATGTATTAAAGGATCAATGACATTATATGAAAGAACCAATAGGAAAAACTCTTCAAATATATATTTTTTTATAGAGAGTTTTTTAGATTTCTGTATGTCTTTATAAGAATAATAAGATGTATTTCAGCTGGGATTTATTTACAAAACTGGGGCAGCATCTAGATGGAAATTCCAGAAAAGGAAAGATGCAGACCAAATGTTCGTAAGTGCCATCACAGAAAACTAACTGCATAAAGGGGTTTTGTCACTCAAGATAAATGGGCATATGAACTCCTCCTGGGAATGACTGAAGAAATGTACCTAGCTATCCTGGTAGGCTAGACTGTGTAACACAATTCTGCTCAGCCTAAACTTACTTTCTATCTTTCACAGTCCTTTGAAAAGCAATGCAAATTTTGTCTGAGTAAGGAAAGCAGAACAGATCTTGTAAGTCCTGTAGTCACTTTTATTCTTCCATCTGATGACACTAAGCCAAATAGATTTTTAATGTGCTGTATTGCATTTAAAATAAAATAGGGTGATTATTTTTTATAAAGCAGCTAACAGTTGAAACTAGCAGTCTCATAGGATGGTATGACGCTTCTAATTTTTAAATGTGATTCAGAAAATGGAATACTAATCTAGTCTAGGGTTAAAAGAGTAACTAGCTATAAGGATACTCTGTAAAAAATTCTTTGCAAGTTATACATAGCTACTGTGAATTAGCTCCTAAAATTCAATTTATCCTCATGGCAGAAATTATGATTTTGATCATATGAAGAATGAATGATAACAGCTTTCTATATAAACTGATCTAAGCCCTATTGCACAGCAAAAATAATTATATTTTAATAATGAAACGTCTTTAATTTTTTAATTTTTTTTCTTCCCATTTGTTGATGAAGTACCTCTTTATGTACAATCACTGGTCTCAAAATCCTTACATGATTTCATTCAGGCTTTCCTCACTTGAATATTCACTGTTAAGGATCTGCTAGTGGGTTTTTCATCTCTTTCTACTCCATGTTCTTAGGATGCACAAAAATTTGACTGTACCACCAAATATCTGTATCCCAGTGTAACGTTTTCTAATGCAGAAAGTGGCCAACAAGCTTTCAGATGGATCTAGAGTTCAGTGCAACATTACTGGACACTACAGTCTGCTCACCACTGCACAGAGGCCACAGCTGGGAATATAATTTCACAGATTTTATTTTCTCATTTCAACATCCTAAAATGCACTAAGCAGTCTTACTCTGTCTTGTTTTCCAGACTGTGGAGGTCAAGTAAGTTAGCGATTTTTATAAATACATATGGTAGTTAATAATTATGGAATGTATCTCCATGAACCAGATAGATAATTTGAATTATTATTGGTACCTGTCTACCAGACTGACCTGGTGATCTATCCAATTACTTTTAGGTGAGAAAATTCACACATAAAAGACTTTTGTATTTATTCTTCATTTAAGCTTTTTGATGGTACAGCAAGATAATGTTATTATGGCTAGTGGTCTTGAAATTTTTATCAAGTTTACATCTCCATTATAGAGCTTTGCACCAGTCATATGTAGTGAAGTTTATAAAGTACTCAGGATTTGGCACTGGAATGCAGAAAGAAGAGCATGAGTTGTATTGATAGAAGAGTGACCATGCTAAGCAGAAAGAAGTGTGATATACTTTGATATAGGTGAAATTAGGATTTCTATGTCTTATGAAACTCAATGCACACAGATATCATAACATTCTTTGAACAAAATAGGAAATTAAATGAAGAACAGGTAACAAATACATTCTTTCATTTATTGACAGTCATTTAAATCTGAATTATACACTTTTTTTTTAATTCTTACACAGAACTGAGTTAAGCCATAGGGTCTAGAAGTTGAATTAAATGCCCTGATTTATCTATCACAATCTAAACACCCTTTAGCTTCTGAAGTCCCAGCCCCTAATTTTCCTTCTACACTTGAGACCTTTTCCTTCAACAGGAAGCAAAAAGAGACAATCAAAAAAATCATTCCACAATTACTACATCTGTTGTTTCTTCTGTTAATCAAATAAGAGCTGAACCTCTTTACCTAAATACCATTTCTTTTCCCAATGTTTCAAATTAGGTTAGGTTGTAAATAAATAAGCATTGTTACCTGGATATTTAGAGGCATACAAATGTAAAAGAGAATGTGATACCCGTGACAAAAAACATTTGATAGCCCTTGGGAGTACAAAATAATATATACTGTTGCAATTATAAAATTAGTATGAAACTGATGGGTTTTTATGCTATACAACTATATATATATAAATGTTTATATATACTGTCCATATTTATTTTTCATTTTTACCTTCTGCTCCTGGTACAAAGTTGCACATCTTATAATTTCATTTTTATTTAATTTTCACACATTTTATACAATAATTCTGGTTTTAGAGAATAAAATCATTACATCCATAAATAGTGATTTCAGACAATAAATAAATATCAAGAAGAATCTAGGCAAAAATCGTATCATATGCAACAGATGGCATAAAACCTCTTGAAGGCCCTAAAGTCCTTCAGGAACAGAAAATTATACTACCAAATAAGCTTGGAAAGGTGCCTGAATGACTGAGCATCTTCATGCTGCAAAACATTGACCTCATTGATTTAAGGCATCATATCAAACTCTCAGTATTTTGCAGCAATATTTTTGATATATCAATACATATTTATTTTAAGTGGTTAAATTAAAAATATATCAAACAAATTTTTTCTTCAATTATGTTTATTCATGATATTTAAAAGGTCTGTACTAATATATGTTGCACTATTTGGTGTAGATGTCTTCTAATGTGTTTCTTAGATGTTTTCCCACACAACTTCTGGTACTAGGGTTCCCTGTGTTAGAATCATGCAGTACTACACAGGATAAGGTTGACACCACCAAAAACGGGTTCAGGTCCTGTGATTCATTCTCTACAGATGCCTTTCTCTTTCCATGTGCTAGTCATACTCGTCAGGGTAACTAGAATCTTAAAACCACTAGATTCTTACTAAGAGAGTCCTTAATAGCAGTATATATGGCATACCTTAGATGCAAGAGGTTTACCTAGTTCTAATTATTACTATAAAGCTTCCTCAGTGTTGATATCTGTTCTAGGAAACCAGAAAAAACCAAACCTCTCTTTCTTAAAGTCATTATGGCTATGATTATTGAACTAAATTTCCAGCCTCCAACTTATTATTACAATTCCTCAAGACTTAGAAGTGTTATTAGTTACATTAAAATTATTAGTTATATTAAAATTCAAAACAGGAGTTCCCCTGTTCTGCCCTTTTACCCTTTTCTCCCTTCTGTTTCTGTTAGCAATAAAATGCAAAATACAGCACTGAAAGGGAAAGGTTTTCTCTGGCAGAATAAGAGGTTTTAGTCAGTGGAAAAACAGAATGGGAAAAACAAGTTGAATGTTGATTTCTGTTTTCAGACAAAATAAAAAGCATATATTTATACAGAATGCTTATTAAAATAAGGAAGAAGTGATACAGTATTAAGATTTCATCCCATTAAGTCAAAAATCCCTGATATTTTAGTCTAGAATCATAAGGTAATTACCTTGGGAGCTCTTTGCACAACTCAGTTTCTACAAGTCTTAGCAAACCAGAACAATGCTAAGGAATAAAAGCCTAGTAACATGCTTAATCCTATAAAAAGATAAAAGAGCATAAACCAGAGGACAGCAGTTTGGTGTTACTTCTGTGTAAAATAGCCAAATGGTTGTTTGTACGCTGTACTAATAAAGAGTTAAAGCCAGTATGGTTTCATGAAAGGAAAGTTTCAGTTTTTTTGTAAGATTTTTTTTTCTGCAAAATTGCACATTCATAAAAGTAATTCTGTTGTTTTGACATACCTGCTCCTCAAAGGCATTTTAATTCTACATAACATTTTTATTAATAAGATTTCATTAGGGTTTAATCAGTAACACATCAGAGGGACTGAATAATGTCTCACTGATAAATCTCCAAATATAATTTTAACAGATGAGGAGGTAATAATGACCAGGGACATTTCTGCTGGGGATCCTTAAGTGACAGATTTTTGGTTAACTCCTTAATACTTCCTGTTATGATCTAAATAAATATA
Source organism: Molothrus aeneus (assembly GCF_037042795.1). Lineage (NCBI taxonomy): Eukaryota > Metazoa > Chordata > Aves > Passeriformes > Icteridae > Molothrus > Molothrus aeneus. The sequence goes on from NC_089650.1 coordinate 49,631,404, forward strand.
GAAAATCTTTATTGCAAAAGTTTGAAAATTGCACACCAAAGGATATAAAATATTGAGAGGGAATAGTTAGTAATGTATATTGTGTGGTCATTGGATTCACTGGCATACTCATATCCTTCAAAAAGCCAAAACTCTGTTCTCAATATATAATCTCTCTGAAGTGCATGGAAAGATGCTGTGAATTACTTAAAACTGTATTTATACGTTTTTTCCCCACCCTAGAAAGAGAGGATTCAATTTTTGAGTTAAAATATTTGTACAATATTGCGGTTGGAAGAATTTTTTGTATTCCTGATACACCTTTCTATCATTCAGCACTGTGAATGGATTTGTGTCCCCCTTAGTGTTTCTCTACATGGCCCCCAGGGAGGATATCATCACCTGTGCTGTCAGTAAACATAACATACACATGGCTGTAATCAAATCTTGTGCTTCACGGCTTCAGCTTGCTTCTTGTAGGAGTCAGGATTACTTCTTCCTTCTTTTCCTGCAGAACTGAATTGAAATAACCAGCTTTTCTTTCATTCTTTCTTTTCTTATCCCTATGAAGCATTACAGATTTTAGACTAAATAAACTATCCTAAAGTTTACAGAGAGAGCAGACAACAATGTCTCAAGAATTTAATTCCCTTGAATGATTCAGCAAGTTATGAACAAAATTAAATCCCAATCTGGAAATGAAAACAATTTTTCTTTAGATTGGCAGAGAAATCACCATTTCAGTGACAAAATTTGGATCATTTTCTTGACTTTTTTGGCTGTATCTTGTTCCAAACCATGATTTCATGGTCCTTGATTTTCTCTCTCTACAGTGCAATCTAAAATTGGAGCCTAGACAGGCTTTAATCAAGAAAAAAGCTGTATTGCTTTTTAGCTAGCAACATATCTGAAATTATGATCAAAATATCCAGATGTCCTATGCTTTTAACTCTATGAAATAGTTGAAATCCTTCTTAGTGCCTGGATCCTGTAAATTACCAGTCTTACATTTAATTGAAGTTTTATTGTTCCAAAGAATCATACTTAAAAAATGTGTTTGAGAACAGTTAATTCTAAATAATTTCAAAAAAATTGTATGGCAAGTTTTGGTTTTGCAGAATATTAAAGTTTGCTGTACAATCACTGGGGAGGGAATTAGCCTCTTTGCCTGGCATATCTAACTAGAAGCCACTTTCTGAATAGCATATGAAATCTGATTTCTACTCCCCACCTGTTCAATGACTTTGGCCTCTTTAGATAATCACTAAACTGCTGTCAGCTTTACCTCTATAAATGGAGTATGAAGGCAGTGGTATTTATTTTCAGAAGCTTTATCAATACAAAGGATACCAGTCCTCACCATCCACAGACCAGTAAGCAACCGATAAATTAGAACCTAACAGAAATTAAAATTTTTTGAACATACATGGAAGTAACTCTTAAAATTTAATTCAGTATGATGCATAAAATGGGTGTCAATGTTAATGGATAGAGAATCCTAAACCCACATTAGGCAATGTAGCAATATGTTTAAATTTTGAGATCATCAGAAGGAGCTGAATCATAAGGACACAAAATCTATCTATCTATCTATCTATCTATCTATCTATCTATCTATCTGAATAAGAGACTTGGGTTCAAGGTGAAATCAAAGCTCTGTGTAAGTTTTCCTACCTATCTGAGTTCTGTGTAAAAAGCAGAAACTCCCTCTCTTCTGATCTTATAGTGATGGGATGCATAGCAAGAAAACATCAATCCCTGCACTTCTTTCATAACTTAACATTTATACAGAAGTCTGAAAGTGCAACGAAAGCCTAAACATAGCACACTTTTAAAAAAATGTAAAGCATGTAAAACACATGCATTTGTTGCTTTCAGCAATGCAGAGAATTTTTTTCTTCTGTTTTGCTGTTGTACTTTTTTTGCATTATTATCAAACCAGTTTCTAGTGCCAGAGTATACTTATGTTTTTTTTTTTTCTTGTTGACAGTGCTAAATGACAGTAATTGGTTTACTGTAATATTCTGAGGAAATTAAAAAATAAAGCAGAGATTTTTTAAAAAATATATTTCTCCAACATATTGAGTGTTCATAAACCATCAGTACGGAAAAATTAATTAACTCCATATACAAAAAAAAAACCAAAACCAAAACTACAAGAACCCCAAATAAGCCACAACACAAACAAACCAACCAAGCCAAAACAGAAATTGCATCTGCCAGGATGAATCCTTCCTGCATCCTTGGATGAGTGCCATGTGTCCTGGTGAACACCTCTGAACTGTAGTCCCCAGCCTTTGTCCATCCTGGGAGATATGTCACAGCAAACCATCACTCCCTCCCTACTGCCATTCTCTGTTTCCTTTAGAAGAAAATTCAGGGACATCATGATGTGATGCTCAGGGCAGTCTCTTCTCACTGTGCACTTGGGATTTGCTGTATAATGCAGTCACAACTACAGTTCTGAGCAGGAAGCCTCTGCTTTAGAAAGCAGGCATGCCTATTGCTTTTAAATATTATGATACTTAAAAATACTGATTTTAAATATTTATATAATATTGGTTTTGTAACAGTTTTCCTAGGACAGGACAGAGGTCAGTCCACCATATTAAACATGGCCTAATCTGGCTGTATTTTTCCTTCTCCTCTGCCTAGTTCCACCCTAAAAATCACAAAAGTCAGTATTATATATCAGACTGAAATCTAGTCAGAAACATGAACTCCTTATGTGTCTGTTTTGTGTTTGAAGTGGTAACACAACTCCCAGAAAATGGACTGGGTGGAAAATCAGGCAGCACAGTATCATTAACACAGTGCTACCACAACTGAGAATTCTTCTGAACATGCCTTAAGCTTCAAGTTACACTCACTTCTGGATAGCATTAAAAAGTACTAAAACATAATCTTCTACTTTTTTTAGTAACAGCAAGAAGACTTGATTGAAGTTTGTAACATATAATTATCTACTGCATGTTATAAATTTAAGCAAATCGGATTTTCTCTTTGTTTTATCTGATTGATTTCTCTTAAAAGGGATCATCAAAAAGTGAAGACCTTTTAATCTCTCACAAGTGACCTCAAAGTGTGGTACAGTGTATTTTCCTTTTCTACTTCATATATACTGCTCTAATTGTCAGAAAAAATAGACTATGTGATGACAAGTGTCATGCTCTAGCTATACCTTAGGCAAAAGGACAGCTTAAAAAAAAAAGTGCCACTAAGTGATTACAAACCAGAATGCCTGCAGTAAAACCTTCTCTTTTTTTGGTCTTGACCCTCATGAGTCACCTAGCTGCCAGTACTGCAAATCATTTATTGATTTGTTGTATCCAAGGTTTTTCTTTTGTCCTCTTTCACCTATATCAGAGAGATCTATGACACAGCAACTGTTATTTTGACTAACACTGTGGAGGCACATAGAAATATAATTGAACATCAGGTATGTTTATTACAATATGAACAAATTAAGGTAAGACTCAGCAGTTGTAGAATAATGTATTTACTTGAAGAAAATAAATTTCATAAACAGTGAAAAACCCTCAAACATTAGCAATACCAAAGAGCCACAAGGCTCCCTATTCTATTTTAAATGTCTAGTTTCTCAGTGGAAGTAGTACGTTATGTTTCATTTTCTTTTTCTGATGCACAGTTAGAGATGCAAACCACAATAGAAACTGTTTGTTTTTTACTTTCCCTTTCACTTATTAACTCACTGAAAGTAGAAGTTCCTTGATCTGTCAGTCCTACTGAAGCAGATGGTCTCACAGACCACACATCCTTATATAAACAATTTTTCAGTTTTCTCAGGTGGGGACTATTCCAACAATTGTTGCATGGTCACCTGATGTTGTGAAGGGGAAGTGCAGTGTTTGAGTTTTACAGTTTGAGTTATACAAAACCTAATTTCTTTGATATATTGTAGCCCACCTGCACATTATGGTGGCACTTTTTTTTATTAATAAAGGATGAGGTCATTTTATACACATAGCAACAGTAAGTTGTTTCTGAATATTCAGTAATTTAATATATCATAGATTTAATATTTGTCAATTTTCAGGACTTCTAGTATGACAGAACAAGCTTGAAGCATGGAAAGGTCTGATAACACTAGAAAGAAACTAATTCCTCATAGGAAACTGTTTTACAATAACTACTTTTAACGTATAATTTGGAATCCTTAACAGAAAGAATCATCCAGCATAAAGACATTTAAGTGAGTATTGCACATGTTATGGTAACCATAATATTTACACAAAATGCATACCTTGTAGTCAGTTCTGGAGAAGTTATGACTATTAATTTATACGATTATGAATTTTGGAGCCAGGGAAATTTCTTAACTGTAGTTGGATAGAAAACAGAAATTAATCAATATTTATCTGTGTTGCTGTTCTTTTCTCTCAATATCAGCAGTATCTTAAAGGCACTTTTTTTTTCTGTCTGTATGTCTTCCATCAACATATAAGCTAGAAAATTCAATAAAATATCCATAAGTGATAATCTTGATGTTAATTTTGTGAAGGGACACTTTAGACCTCTGCCCCGTATTGCCGCCATGTCCTTCCTATATGTAAAATGTGTATTTCCAAGAGTTCACTGAAAAAAGGAAAGAACAGAAACAAGAGAAACTTGTCAAAGTCCCCAGTCCATACAGCTTTGCTAATAAACAGAAAGAAATTATCCTCCCACACATAATAGTGAAGTGGTGACTGTCTGTGGAACTGCAGATTTGCAACAGAGTTTGGATCTGTATGTCTGTACAAAATTCTAAACCAAAAATAGCTTAGTTTTAATGAAAGCATATTGTTAGTTGCAGAAGAAGTGCAATAGCAGTATTTGTTTTTTCAGGTACAGCTGAATAAACATCAACTTCATAATATTTAAAATACATATCAAGAAATAAAAAGGTTATTTCTTTTTGGCAATTCTAGATTGAACCTATTATTATTTATCATCTAAACTGTAATATGTTTTTTCTTCTCCATAAATACTTAGGAGGCCTCTAATCACAGCATCCTGGAAAGAATTATTGCTGTGGTGTTTCAAAGCTTGTGATTATCTTTTGGCAAAGATAGTGTTGTGTTTATGCATACCTTATTCTGCTGGTTCGTAGACACAAAACAATATTTCAAAGTGTCAAATGGAACAATTTCTTTTAAGTTGGAAATCAACACACATGGTCCTTCATTATGGGATATGGAATACATTTGATTTCTGGCAGAGAAAATAACATGTTACTGTAAATGTTTCAGGCAAGTGTGGAAATAGCACTGATTTAACATTTTAAAATGCAGTAGGAGCTGTAGACTTTCCATATTCAAGACTCACACTGATTTAGACATGAGATGTATGGTATGAATGCAGAGACTTAAGAATGATCACTTTACTCTTTTTTTTTTTGTTTTTATTTTTTTTTTTTTTTGTGGAATAATATATTCCATAGGCCAAAAAAAAAAACCCAAAAAAAAAACCAAAAAAAACCCAAACGTTAGCAAACAAGTAAATTTTAGTGTAAAGACTTGTCTGTGTTGTAGAAGATAACATAGAGTATTTCTATTAGTGTCAGCTTCTAATATCTATTTTTAAGCATGTGCATTATGATACAAGATAAATGTGCAGACAATTATGTGCTCACTTATATACGTCATGACGTGGGAAAATACAATTTCTTGAACATCAAAACCCACTCAGTGCTAAAATAGGGATAAGGAAAATGTTATGTTTGAAGTTATAAGATAAATTTCCAAGAAAATGAGACAAAAACTGACTTCATTAACAATAAGAAATTTAAAAAAAGATAAGACACATCTGAAAAACTCAAAATGCAAAAATCCGAGGGAAAGGAAGAAATTATATGGGGCTTTTCTCTCACTTGTCTAGCAAGTGAGAGACCTTTAGACCACTGTCTAGCGTATCAAAATACAGAAAGTGCTAGTAAAGATTAAATGATAAATCATACCAGTAGAGTATGGAGTTGTAACATCATGTCATGCTGTAATATCACAGCAGTTGCCTTTAGACCCATGAATTATGCAGCATTACCATTTGTTTGGTTGTTCCTTATATACAATAGAAGTAATAACATTGAAATTACATTGAGCAGAGAAGCTGGGCAGGCTCCAGAAGTGGATGCCCCACCCCTGGAAGGGCTCAAGGCCAGGCTGGGTGGGGCTTTGAGCAATGTGGCCTCGTAGAAGGTGTCCCTTCCCATGGCAGAAAGCTGGAACTAGATGATGTTCAAGGTCTTTTCCAACTCAAACCATTCTATGATTCCATGAGCGATACTTGCTCTTTAAAGGTGTTCTTGGCTGCTTTACTCTTTTCATGGGTAACACACTGTTGCACAGCTGATGCAAGAATTGCACTTAAAAAGCCCATCTCCCATAGTTTCTGAAGAAAAATAAAATTTAAATTTAGAAAGGAAATTAGATGCGGGAAAAAAAGCAAAATCCAGACCCCCGAGCTACACAGTTTATACAATACAGAGGAGGAATCACGTATTTAATAAAAAAAAGAAAATCCTGCAGAGTCAACATGGTGAGCAAGAGCTGAAGAACAGGTTCTAATATGGTCCATTTTGTGGCTTGAGCCTGATAATGTTTGTGCCAGGATGACTCCACTCTGCCTCCCTGCAGAGGAGCAAAGGCAGGAAATGCCCTGTCTGCCCCAGCTGCTTTGCTGTGTGGTCAGAATCCGACCAACTCCTGTTGCATCCGTTTGACAGGAGAAACTGACGTGATGCAAGGGAGGTCCAAATTAACCTTCTTGGCTGATGGAAATGCACAAATCCTCCCCCTCTCTGGGCGTCTCTGAGCTGTAAAGACTCTTCCCTGCACTCAGCCCTTAAATTACTCAGGCCTCCAGAGAAGGGGGCAGCCCAAGTCTCCTCTGACAAAAGAAGAGGTCAAGTGTTCCCTTCAAATCAAGGCCAAGTGATTTTAGTCAACAGTTCAACAGTTATGAGATTTAGATAGGCAGTTGTATACCTGCATGCAAATTGTTCCTGGTTTTGACTGGAATTAAATTTACATTTTTGACTCAGAAAGGTTAGTCCAAAACCATTAAGCTATAACATATTTTTAAAAAGAGATAATGCAGTTGTTCATCATTGCTTGGCATATTAGGGGATTAACTGGAATCAGAGGAAGAATGAACACTCATGAGGACAATCAATTCCCTGACCCAGTGATAAAAGCATTTTTTGAAGAATGAACTATGTTCTATTCCCCATTTTTAAGAATGATTCAAGCTTCTTGTAACCCCTGTCTCTATTTTTATTCAATAAAAAGCGCATTAACTTTTTATATAAAGAAGCATAATACCTACACATTGAAACACAAATATGCATCCCATTTTATTTCCTTACCAGGCACACTGGCTGAGCTCTAGCTGACCCAAAGGCATGAAAAAAATATTACTTTAACAAAGTGGTGGTTCATATTATGATTACAGAGGAGTATGCAAGATTCTTGTAGTAAGAATGGACATTCAGTGGAATAATAATATTTTTTTATTTTGAATCTTGAGCTATTTATGTCTCCTCTGTGGTATTTCTTTGCCACATATGCTTGATCTCATTTCTGAACTATGCAGATATAGCAGGCCATTTTAAGTATCTATTGCACATAGTCCCCTCATTATGGTGAAAATGAGAAGAGATACAATGCCCTGAAATGCAACTGAGCATTCTCTCAGTCTTAAGTCAATTGTTTGCTGGAAATTGACCAAAATACCTACTCCAAAACAAGAACTTCCACACTAGCTTTTGCTGAAATGATGAGTAGATATTTCCACACCTTGTCTGATGCAGAAATCCTGAGATATATAAATCTTAAATTTCTTGCTCCCTCATTATTATTTTTAATCTTTACTCCCTGCTTCCATCCCTATTTTCTCCAAATGATTTATTGGTAGAAGGCTTAATAGGATAATAGAGGTCTACAGAAATCTGCAAACCTGCTCTAAACAGTAATAACTTCAGGTTATTTTGAGTTAGGAGGAACATAGGAATGTGAAGAATTTAATTAACATGTTTCTTAATAGTGCTAGCAGAATAAACTACCTTTAAAAAAAATCCATCACTGATAATTACTTTCTAGCCTGAGCAAAAGCTTTGTATGTTAGAAAAGGTGAAAAGAATTATTTATTATGATTATATGGAGAAATAAAAATATTTCCAATGATAGCACTAATCACTTCTGTACAGATAAAAAGGCAGAATGAATGAAAAAAATAGAAAATATGTGGGTTTTCTTACTGAAATAATTGCAGCAAGGAGTTCACTTTAGCAAATAAGCTATAACACAAGTCATAACTAAAGAGAGAAAGGAAGAAAAAGAAAGGAAAAAAACCCAGAAATCTGTGATGTTGATTCTGTTGATAACAACAGAATTCAGACACTCAGTTTTCTTTTGTGTTTTCCCTAAACAATGTGTCAGTTATACAGAACTGAACTGTGCACAAAAAGCAGAGGACTTCTAGGCCTCATTACAGCTCAAGCATCCCAGATGAAAGGACATATATTCACTGGTCCACCCTTAAAAACAGAAACATGCTTTTTCTGTTCTGTTAATTGGAGCCACGGGCACTTTAAAGAGCTATGAGGTGATGGCAGCAGCACAAGTCCTTTGGAACAATTCTTCCAGCAGTTGATTTCTCTGTGCTCTGTCTGAGCAAGTTACAGAAAACAATGAGGTTGCCTCCTGAAGCCTATTTTCTCTAGTAGGTTCTCCAACAACTACAGGTTTGTGATTTATTGGGCATCTCAATTCCATCTGCTTTTTGAATTCCAGCAATGAGATAACATTTTTGTGAACATTTTTCCTTTATTAACTCTTGCAGTATTTATTTAATCAGTACTTCTTTCTCCCCTCTCCCTCTATTTTTCAATTACTTAATGAGGAACAGTTTGCTGCTTCTGGAACTTGCAGGTGAGATCAGCAGAAAAATATACCTATCCATTTTCATCTGAATCACCTATCCAGAAACTAGTTCTTGTAAGTCAATTAGTTAGTGTTGCTTCTTCATAGTGTCTAGAGCAGTTGGTTACTCTTCTGAGTTCAAGACACATAAGAATTTGATGCATTTTAAGCCTCCCTAGAAAAGAATTTGGAGTGATAGGGTAAATGGAAGGAGAGTCAATTTCACACCCTTATGTTCAAAATAATAAAGCAGGAAGTTGGGAGTTTTAGCAGTGGTAGATTAGCAGTGTAAATAGCCATCCTTAAGCAGCAACATACACATCACCTTTAATTTAATGAAAATAAAACTATTGTTTACTAATTTTAAATCATACCTAATTAAATTGGGATGAACAAAATCTAATATATGCCATTTTTGAGTGTTTTTCTTGCTATTTGCAGTACGTCCTCTGCCACTCAAGATTCTCCCTCTGACCTGAGTGACTGCCTTCCTTTGTGTCTGAGCACCAGCTAAGCTCTGAAAGTTAACCACAAGATGCTGTACTCAGGAACTGGGCGAGTCAGTACTTTTCTGTTATAGCCACTACAAAAACACACTTTAAATTTCTCTTGTGTACAAGTCTGCCTAGTGATACACAACCAGAAGATGCATATCTCTGCTAGAGTATCAGAACTGGCTCTTCCCCTAAGAAGATAAATAAAATATGCTGTTCTGCCACTAATGTTTTGGACCACAGACAAGCAAGAGTAAGCAGTTAGCAAGAAAACAACAATTGGTGAAACCCTCTCTTAGAGATAGTGAAGGCTTAAGATCTCCCAGGAAAGACAATTGCTGTCTGGGGGTTTATCACAATAATTAATTTTTCTAGGAAGAAACTAAGCCCAAACTCTCAAGCCTGCTCCACAGGAGAGATGATAGATTATTTTTTGCAAAGCTAATTGAAAAAATACTACATAGCTACAGCAACAGGATTAGCAATGTCAGAAACAAAGTAGGGTGAATGGATGAAGTAACCTATATTTATCAAGCTCTTTACAGAGACTGGAAAGGCTTCCCTTCAGAAAAAGTGTTGTGGACTTTCCTATTTCTTCACAGTCAAACCAAATTAGCTTATGGTTAAAACCGTGAGAACTGATAGGCTTTGCTGTATGGCTTTTCTTCTTCTGCCTAGCATCTTATAATTTGTCACATTGCTTAGGAGGAATTCCTCATGGAGTTCTTCATGGTAACAAATACTAGCAGAAATGTCAAATTAAGGATTGCAGCACATGAAAGGAGGTATTTGATTTGCTGTACTGATTTAGTTCTGAATAAACACAGTCTGGTTTTTATTTTGATGCAAAATATGATGTAAAGTCCCAGAAAAGTCAAACTTTTTGTTTTGTTTCAATAAGCTTTTGATCTACATGTGTTATGTGTGCACACCCATTATCATGCTGAGCAGGAATAACCCCTTTCAACCTGTTGATGTCCTCTTTTTGATCTTTCTCTAATCCCATTGCTCAAAAATCTAGTGAAATACTTCATGCTGCCACAGAAAACATATTTTGAAATTAAAAATAATCTCGAGGAGTTTACACACCTTTGGAGTTGTTTTCTGGCAAAATCTGTTGAAAACATCAATATGGGAGTGTAAAAGGAGAACCTTTACAAGGGACTGTTGGACAGACTTGTTGCAGTGTTCAGGTGCATAGAAAGTGTTTAGGTACCTAGAAAGCATGGGTGATATATGGAATTTCCAAGAATTTCCTGATTTTCGCTGATTTAAAGGAAAATTCTCTTCACAAGTTCCTTTGAAGATACATTTTTTTAACTCCAACTGCAATTTAACACTTTTGAAAATCCCTTTAGGTACCAGTTTGAGACTTAAGGCTCTTAAATTATTTTAAATTCTTGGTCTACACCTCTAGCAAACTGCAAGGAAAAGGAAGTGACTAACAAGGAAGGAACAGTCACCAGGAACCCAAGGCTTTCCCCAAATGTTACTTTAGTTGTATGTAGAGCCAATTTGCTCATGTTGGGTGTTGAAATGGGGATAAGCATTGACACCACTCAGTTTTGGCCATCCAAATTGTCCATTTGCTGAGGCATTCTCTGTAGGCTTTACCATCATCAGGTTGGAGTAAGTTCCTCTAGAGGGTGGTTCAAGGGATCCTGGGGTGGGTTGTTTTCAGTGCTGGGATCCTGGCTGCTACCTTACCTAGCTAAAGCAGGTAGTGAAAACTCCACTAAGTCAATAAACCCTATAATATATATGTATTAACTATTAGGTTACAATACAAGACTGTTATTGCAATAATAGAAACCATTTGAGAATTTCCAATTGTGGGCAAAGCAATTCAGCATAGCATGGTAATTTTTGATGCATGATTTAATTATTAAGGAGAACCAGCATTATAATACTCATTAATATATTGAAAACTTATTTTGACTTCCTCTCAAAGTGGGAAAATTCATTTTCAATTCCATCAGCACTAACTTGGTATTCTCCATTCACATTTAATATATTTTAGATTTAATATAAATTCCCCTGTGAGAAAATACAGTTTATGATAGGGTTCTGTGTTTTATATAAAATACACAGAAGCCAGTTGTCTTTCCATGGTTATAACCATTCTATTTCTTCTTAATCCCAATTCTTTCATTGCAAATTAAAATATGGACAACATTTTAATTATGAGTTTAAATGCATAATGAACTGAAAACCTAATCTTACTTCTACAGCTTTTGGCACAGAGCCCTATACATTTCTAGAACTTCATTACAGATAGAAGTAAACAGCCTACAAGTGACCCTGTGTTTGCCTCTGCTGAATTCCAGTAAATTCTTTTAGATTTAGTGTCTTGAAAGCATAACAATTTCATCATAACTAGTGAACTGAACAAAAATTGAAGACACTCAAGCCCTGAGTAGATAAAACATGTTGCTGAGAGATGGGAAAGGAGAATTTTATTTAAATACCAGTAATATATACAAGGATCCAGCCAGCTTCCTACAGGTATCAGAATGACTATTTAAGTATTTCCCAGAACAGATAAAACTCCATGAAGAGATTATTAAGGGTATTCTCTCTCATAATGCTCAACTCATTTTACTAGAATATAGACAATGTAAGAAAAAATATATTCTGTTCCTTCTGCATTAGAGGGAGAACAAATTTGAACTTAGGTCCTTTGCTTCAGGTGAATGGCTTAACAGACTTTCAGAAAATTTTAAATTAGGTATGTGTGAGATGTCTCATATAGAAGGAACAGTGCACTATCCTGGAGATTAGAACACACAAGTAGAAAACAGTTCCAATTTTTATACATTCAAATTATTTACAGAAAACAGAAAAACAATGCCTTCATAGAAACAACAGAGATGTTGGAGCCTTGCACAGAAAAAGAAGAGCAAGACAAGGTGGGACACATCTGGGTGAGGTTGGTGGGGTGGGTTGAAGCATTGATTAAAAATGTAACTTTTTTAATTCTAAATTGAGCAAATGTGCTGCCTTCTGAAATGCTGTATAAGAAGCATGAAGTACTACAGCTTCAATCCCTTTGAGACAAGCCAAACTCTTTGTTTGATAGGCTGTGTTCTGGTGAATTAACCATTCACTAAGGAAAAACCAAACATTCAACACTGCTGTGGCTGCCTAGTATCCCAAGAATACTGATTTGATATTTTCTAATACTGGTTAGCTGCCATTTATCTTGGGATAGCTTTCAGTGAGTGATGCAACAGTGAATTATGTAAACACAAATGCAGTAACAAATGTCTCTTGCTAATGTTGATTGTTTCTTAGTAATTGTATGTATAATTCCTGTAATTATAATGTTATTTATTATGTTAATTTACTACAGGGTTCCCATTAATTATTTCTAAACATGATTGGACTGCTTGCTATTTCTGACACATTATGCAGTTAGGAATGATGTGGACCACATTTTAATTAATGTTGCTCTTATTTTTTGTTTGCTGTACTCTGTGCTGCTTATTTTACAAGTTTTTGTGGGTTTTTCTTTTTTTTTATTTCCTGCTTTTCTGGCGAAATAGCTTGTTGTAAAGATGCAGCATAGAACAAAGGCATTTGCCACGGCTTTTTTTAGAAAGCAAGCAAAGAAACAGATGGAACCTTAAAAAATTGCATATGTATATGTACATAGATCTATTTATCTTGGAAGCCAGATATAAATTACACACGTAAGGTCTTACTTGAGTTTGAAAATGGTGAATTAACCTCTTGGGGAAGGTACTGGAGGTGTTACTGAGCACTCTATTGAAAGGGTAGGGAGGGAGTGCACATCTTGATTGATTCTCAGATAACTGGGAAAAGAAGTAAAAAAGAGAAACTGCCTAAAGGCATTGCACTTTTCCATGTTTGATCCTGATTTTTCTTCAGAAAGTTATCTGGACAAGAAATACATTTTAAAAAAATCAAGAAAGAAATCAGCAAGCAAGGATAAGTGCAAGAGGTGAATGGCAGCTAAAAGTAATCTGAATGGCTACAAATGGAAGTTTTAACTTGAAGGATCTTAAAGTGTCTTACTAAGCACAAAATATTTCTGGCCTCAAAAGCCCCAGAAGACGATCTCCATGGCAGGCCAACCTATTTAAACAGAAAGGTCAGACTGTCAAAGAAACTGAGCTGCCTCACAGAGCTGTAGAGCAGATGATAAACTGGGAGGTAATTTAATGAACTCCTCCAGCCTCCCATCCTTCGACATTTCACACTTGGCTCCACAGTTAGCAGTGCAACAGATATGGGCTCACTGAGCTCCAGGCACAAGTAATTATCCCGAGAGGTACAGGGGGCAAAACAAGCTTCAGCCCCTTGGTGCCATTAGGACAACTCTAGTTTCATAAATTGTTTACTTCCATAATCTGTTCACCTTTTCAGAGTTGTCTGGTAATTCCTTTGAAAATAATGACCTTTGAGGCTGGATACTGTGTTTCCTGCTGACACACAGGGAAGAGCAGAGTCCTTGGGGTAGAACCTTCAGCTTTTTCTCCCATCCCATAATTTCCCTGGTCAGGGACTGTACCTGGTCACTTGGGACAATGAACATTGCCCCGGCATTTCCAGATACAGCTCACAAGCAATCATGTTTTTTTAGCTGACTGCATAGTCCATTTCCTCATAAAAAACATGCAATGAAAAACACACAAGTCATTATTTTTTGTACAGAAATTGAGGTCAGTGACCAAATTTTATTCTTTTTTTTTAACTCTCCTGTGAATTCTGATACTTCTTTTCAGGTTAAAAATTGCTGTTTCATCAAAAGTAAAAATTATGAAAGTTCAACTAAAATGCAAATTTTTATATGCTACCACACTTCCTCATTCAATGGGCACAAATATTCTTGAAAAATATGTATAATTATAAAAAATTTTTGAGCAGTTACTACTATGAAATTAACAGTGACATATCAACTCGCATGAACTAAATATCAGCTGGACTACAATAGGTAGGAACTGTGATGAAATAAAAAGCATAGTTAGGAACACAAATTCCAAATACTTTCAGCAAGCTCAAACAATGTTACAATCTCAGATCCCTGTATATTTTAAAATATTCAAAACTTTTATTGAAACAACTGAAAACATGTATGTGTTTATTTTTAAACTGACTGCATATCCTCTCCTATTTATTGCTTGTTTGTAGATTTTAGCCATTGCTTGTTTGTTTAGGAACTACTTATTTTATAAGTAAAAATATCATTAGCCCTACCCTTCAAAATGTGAACTGAGGAGAAAAAATAAAGAAACGGGATTGATTGTGTTCTGAACCTTCTGACAAGATCTAATCATATATGCTACAAATATTTTGGTACCTTATGAAATTGTGTAAAAGCTGGAATTCAGAAAAATGAAGTAGCATAAGAAGGTGAAGCTTTATATATTCTCCTCCAAAAATGTATACAATTCATACTTTTTTTAAGAAAATAAAAACAGTTTACATTTTCTTTCATAAAATACAGAGTCAAAATGTAATTAGAGGTGACCCAAACTAATAAAGGTCATTATTTTAATTATTTTATGTGTATTAATGTGGGTGCAACCCTGATGAAAACTGTAGCACAGTTTCATGCAGTCACTCATGTCAAAGCAATTTTCACCATATAGAAAAGCATAAGGGTATCCAAAAAGAAATTCACTCTAATTAGAAATTGCAGCATTGTCAAGGTCAGAGCCACCAGAAAACAAGTTAAATGTTATATGTTTCAAAGCCAAACTGTCCTTGGAGTACAATGGGATCTCCTGCCTTCTGAAAGAGCCCATGAGGGAAGCTAGAGCTTCCCCTCATGAGACTGAAGGTTTGTTACTGAAGACTGCCTGGACTGCAACTCTATTCATTCTTCTGTCTGCTGACAGAACCTTTATGAATATTTTGATCAAATAACCAATCAAATAATGCAAATGATTTATGATTATGAGCTATGATTATAAGTAGAAAACTGTGAAGTATCAAACCTAGAAATATCAGGAATGCTGTGTTTGGAATGTGTAACCACAGAAACCTTGCCAAGAAGTTACTGGAACTTTATGTTTCAGTTAAGAAACTTTCGAGATCATCATGTTCACCAGTGTGTTTCTTGGAAACCCATTACCCTTCCCATCTTGGGATCCCAATCCATAGACCTCAGAAGAAATAGCCAATGATTGGTTTAGGATAAGGATATTGATGAAGTTATTAACTATGAGAACCAATCAATCTAAAGCTTAAAGAATGGGCATAGTATGCATAGTATATAGAAGAACTTATGTAACAATGATTTATCAGAAAAAGTTTATAAAAGGGGTGGGTTTAGTTTGTTGAGTGGGACATGTTTTAGAGGAGCTATTCCCCCATGTCCCCAGTGCCCACAATGAAGAAGTATCTGCTTATTTGCATCAAATTTGTATTGGATTTCTTTGGTCCTGTTTGTTGACAGAGCTGCCTATGAAACAGTTGCTAAGTTCATAGCCAAGCATTTTAAAATCAACCAAAATAGGTGTGCTGCACCAATCTGGCCTCAGAAACTCCACTTCTCCTACTTGCTAAATCCGTGAACTAAATTCTGACTCACTTAACTGTGGCAGTTCTAAAGATACTTCAGGAGGGCAAAACAAGTAAGGATAGAAATGCTATTATCCACCTCAGGGCGAGATAATCCCACCTGCAGAAAAAAACCAAAAAACTCTATAGCTATCTGTCTGCATTCTTCTTTTCATATGGCATGATGGCTATTATAACAATCTGCAGGGAAACAGGATATTCAATCAGCAAATTCAATTTTTCCACTTGCAGGGAACAGGGGAGGGAATTAGGTTATACTTGCCCAACATAGTGTGATGACTATGAGCTCTAAAAGGATTTATAGGTCCTGTTGGCCACTCCTGCTGAATGTTTGAGACACTGATTCTGCAACTACAGGTTCCTCTAAGCACGTTAACTTCTGCTCAGTTCAACATGACCATGCTGCTTACCAGTTTTCCTAAGATTCTGGTTGTAGACTTCCATTCCCAAAGAGTCTTTGCAACACATCACAAACCCACCTAATCAGTAGGAAATAGTATCATTCAAACTGTGTTGTAGAATCTGAAACAACAGGCCACAGAGCAGTAAGGTACAGAAGAGAGAAAAACTTCCCTTGTAAAAATACCTCAATTTAATTTAACCCACATTATTATATAAACTACACAGGGAGGTTGGGAAGGCTGCAAGAAGAAGGAAAAATGGAAGGGAAAGTTGGCTGTCCCAGGTGGATGTGATAAAGCCTCCAAACCATAGAAGAATAAGTTTTGCATGTCATCTTGAGTGATGAAGGGGAGTTCAGAAGTAGAGAGGAAGAGAGAAGATGACTCTGACACATGAACCACAAACCACAGAATCACAGAATCAATTAGGTTGGAAAAAGCTCCAATCTATGTTCTCACACCACCATGTCAATTAAATAATGGCACTAAGTACCACATCCAGTCTTTCCTTAAACATCTGTGGGGACAGTGACTCTACCACCACCCTGGGCAGTCCATTCCAATGTGTTATTACCCTTTCTGTGAGGAAATTCTTCCTAATGTCCAACCTAGACCTCCTCTGGTGGAACTTTAAGACAACATCATTTTGTACTATTGCTGGTTGCCTGGGAGAAGAGGCCAACCCCCACCTGGCTACAGCCTCCTTTCAGGGAGCTGTAGAGAGCAATGAGAGCTAAACAATTCCAGCTCCCTCAGCTACTCCTCACAGGACTTGTGTTCAAACTTTTCACCAGCTTCATTGCCCTTCTCTCGACATGCTCCAGCACCTCAATGTCCTTCTTGCAGTGAGGGGCCCAGAACTGGCCACATACTCAAGGTGTGGCCTCAGCAGTGCCATGTAGAGTGAGAGAATCCCTTCTCTTGTCCTGGCCTCACTATTTCTGATGTGGGCCAGGATGTAGTTGGTATACAGGCCATATACAAATAATCACATAAATGTATTCCCATATATTTGTCTGTAAAATCAGGTCACACCTAATTATAAGTTCATCTGGGCAGACATAGAGTTAATATGATATGTCCTGTAGTTGCTGATGTGTCACAGTCACACATCAGTCACACCATAAGTGACTGACAGTGCTACCTGTTGTTCTATTCTCTCTAATCATTTAGTGCCAAGGAAAGTCTTAGATGCCACCATAGTGCTCCCTTGCCACCTACGGCCTGTAGGAACTGACTGGTGAGCTGGCAGCACCCCTTGCCTCCCTCAGCTGGCTGCTCTGAGCCATGAGCACTCTCAGTGGTGCTCAGGAACGGGGAGACTTCTGACAAGGCTTCCAGCTTGTGTAGACAGTAATGGCCCACTGACATGAGCTCTCTTGCCTTGCTGTTTGATTAGGATAGGTTTTAGGACAAGATATTTTTGCCAGAATGTCTTTTTGACAGAAGGTGAGATTAAATGTTACAATAAGAAAATGTGCAACAGGAAGCCTACTCCCACAATGCTAGATACATTATAATATGGTTTAGGAGATTTTCTTCTATCTTTGCACCATTAGTGTCTTCATAGAGCTAAGTACCAGCCTCAGCTGTATTGTATATAAGGTCAATTTAAGTGACTATTTTATCACAGAAATCTTGTAAACTACAGATGCTAAAAAATAAAATGCCTCTTAAAAATTAAGCAAAATTACAAAACAATGCTCTAAGATATTGTAGCAAGAACATTGGTAGATAATGAGGAAGGTATTTGTTCTGTCAGATGCATTTGTTTGGTTACTTCTTAATAAACATGAAAATTGTATTATATAGAGTGCTCTCATGCAGAGCATGTGGAAAAGCAGACTTAGAATTTTCAGTTCACATGTAGATATCATTGGTATACTTCATGTAGATTATAGAGTTTGGGCAAGCAGTAGGCAACAGTATATAGCCTACAGCTGGTCACTTTACAGTAGCTTTCTCCTGCAGGCTCTCCCCCTGGGCTCTGAAGCATTAGTATCCTCCTTTTAACAGGTGGAGTGGAGACTTCCTCCCTCTTGTATTATCTTATTGCTTTGTATTTAAACCACTTTAAAACTGGAATATGGACTAACATTTAAGGTACTGTATAAACCCCACCCTAATTCACTAAAAGCTATGCTTGCTCCAAGAAAAGATTTTGCACTCTGATGGGGATGGAATGAGTCCTGTCTAAGCTGCTGAAGCAGAGGAGGAATTTGTCCAGATCTCATCCTGTGCCAGCTGTTTCCCTCAGATTGGCTCTCAGCAACTCACTGATATGCATTGCAAAACCCATAAATTGTCTTGTGCAGGCGTTTGGCACCATGAGGGAGGATGAGGGAGCCACCTCCCTTCCTGCATGGCATGGTGCTGTGACAGTGAGCATCTGGAACTGGCTGGGCTCAAGGATCAGAGCTCAGTCCAGGAGCATCCAAGATGATGGTCTGAACAGGGCATAGTGTCTCATACACCAGTCTGGATTCCTTAATGGAATGGATTTTGTTATATTTTGTGCATCCTGAAAAGGATTCTGTAGCTAGAGAGCATGGAGCATTGATCAGTATTTGCACCAACTGACAAGCAGAAATCTGTGAAGGGCAGACACAACTGTATCATTCTTCAAGACAAAGGGAAAATGGTGTGAAACAGTCATCAGGCAGAGCAAGAAGGAAAGTAAAAGCATGAAAAACCTCCACTAGGATATATAGATATATATAGATAGATAGATTAGATATAGAGATATATAGATAGCTATATAGCTAGATATACAGATATAGATATATAGATATATCCCAAACAAAAAATATAGAAAATAAAAAACCATCACCAAGAACCCCTCACAGAAACCAAACCTTTTGGTAGGTACCAAGGCTTTGGACAGTCTTTAAACTAAAATAAATAAATTTATTCTAGAAACCTATATATGACTGGGTAAAATTATTTCAAAGTTAGGTAGATTGCAGGGAAGACCTCTGTCAAATCACAGTGAGTGGATTTGTCATAAAACCTTTTATTTAAATAGTCTTACCAAGCAGGGTTGAGGTCTTTTTCCTTAAAAGGGAGAAAAAAGTAATGGAGGAATAGATGCTTTTAGTGAGAGTTGTGTTTCAAGAGCGGAATAAGGTAGAGGAAGAAACAGACCTTTAATACTGGATTTTATGCATATCTAATGTCCATGTGAGATATTTGGATATAAAAATCTGCATTTTTCTGCTGTAAAGCTCCTGATCCCCTCCTCCCCTGGAGGTCATGTGAGGAATAAAGTATCCATTATCAAATGGTATGTGACCTTTATCTATGGATGCATGTGTACTTTTTGTATCTTACAGTACATTTAAGGGAAAGAGCTTTCACTCAGTTGTATAGAAGGACATAATTTATGCAACATAAGTAGTGCAAGAAGAGGAAAAAAAAAGCATGGAAGTAACCCATTCTTACTATGTGAGCATAGGATCCTCCTTTTGACATATTTTCATCAAAGAGTGTGACAGTGAACAGCTAATGCTTTGAAATATCAATACTTTCTAGCCAAGAGTTCAAAACAAGAAAAGGCCTTTAATATATTCAAATAAAATGCTAAAAACATATTAAGTTACTAAAAACTCTGAGTTTAATACCAGAAAGTGGAAACTAGTGCAAAACATTGATTTTTCAAGCCTTGAGGCTTGAAAAAACCACTATTAAATCAGATGATCGCTAGTAACTGAGGGAAGACAACTTACAAAACTGATGACATAAAAGTATATTTCTTTCTTTTATTGTCATTAATTACCCAATAATCTGAAATATATGGGTGAAAGATTTCACTCCTTCAGTAGGAAAATACTTCTGATGCATCATTTTCTGAGAATTTAACAATATCACAACTCTGCTGTTCATTTCTGGCAAAGCATGGACAGACTATAAATGGAAAGAGGGCTTGAAGGTATGAGTTAGAAAATGCAAATGGCAAAAATAGAAATTGTATCTAACATGGTTTAGTGGTAATTGAACTTACCAGGTGTAGCTCTTTGGGCTTGTGTTTCTTTCAATTAACACAAATGACCTACAGAGCAGTACTACAGGACACAAATCAAACCTGCTGATAATGCAGAAGTCCTTAAAACTGAGAGCCCAGCTTTTTTAGTAAGCAAAATTAAAAAGCAGCAGTAAACAAGCAGGTGAGGCAATTTACCCTGAAGTGGTGAACATCAGATTTAAAAGAAAACAAGCAGACGTCTGTAAGTAGTCTAAATCCAAATTCAAACCTCAGATATGTACTTTCATTGCTGTACAGGTGAGGGAATACACAAAAGCTTCAACAGAAAGAAAAATTCTTGCTTTGGGGACAGACAGTCGTGCTGGAGGTAATTTCATCCTAGATATACAAAATGATGATGTTCTTTACTTGATGTGCATAGTTAATGGCTTTCTTGTAACTCAAAATCCTGAAGCTATGGTAGGGACAAGTTGCTGTTAATCTTTTCATTTGTTTGAGTGACAAAACCTCCTCTGAATATTTCTCTTCTGAGCTCCTCAGATAGGGAGCAGGTTCATCACAAAATTATTTTAGCCTTTGATGAAGCTCAAGGAAAAGGAAGTTTCTGACCACTCTTCAACACAGATGGATTGTGGCAGTCTTGGTATATACATTAGCTCTTGTCACATAAGCTGACATAGAACCCTATGCACTTCAATTTTCAAGTGGCTAGAGTCTTTTACTACCATAAACCAGTATTTCCTGAGTCTGGTTTCTTTATTTGATATGTCAATGAACTATAGTACACTCTTCTATCCTTGAGTATCTGACTATTTACCAGAAGACATGACTGAACTGCTTAGAAGATTGAAAATGTTATGCTAAATGACAATAAAATAAATATAAACATTCTGTGATAAAAGCTAAATAAATGTTATTATTATATATTCTTAAAATATACAGAACTCAAGGATGTGATTCTGCTTTTACCATGTTCTTCCTTTAAAAAGGAAGGCTTAAGAATATTAACTCTGAATGAGGTAGATAGTTAGAGTATGATTAGATAATGAGTTGCTAGCTCAGAAATAACACTTGTGATCATTATTGGGAATAAAATGAGAAAAAGTATAATGCAGCTGCTCTTCTATCTTACCTTATTTCAAAGCAAGTGAGGCTAATACTCTGGACCTATTCATTTAACAACAGCTAGAAAATGTTCTAAGCCAATTTTTCCTTTCGACAAATAGCTATAGGCTTTAACACAGAATATCAGTTTTCTCAATAGAAGACTATAAACTGTTCTCTAGGCAGTCTGTGAGATGCTGGTTAGAGAAGAAGTACTATTTAAAACTTTTACTGGAGCTTCTGTCTGGGCAGACAGACCAGTACCATTATTGCACACAGAAGAACTGGCATGAATGATTGGAGATTGGGAATGTTTGGAGATTGGGAATGTGTTCCTTGTCAAATGGCTTAGTTCCCAGGGGTCTGATTCCTTGGTCCACTCTATATGTAACTTCATTCATTCCTGAATTTTCTTTGGAAGCAAACCTACTGGTTGCTTTTGGATATAATCTAGATGTAGAACTCTCATTACTTTGCTCCAGGCACTATTCTGTGTAGGGAAAAAAAGGAATGGAGCTGCACAAAATTCTGCCTACTTCACCCTGCCTTAGCCTATAGGGAACTCTGATTCTTCCGATTTCCTTCATGAAAGGAAAACAGGTACTTATATTCTACATATGCTTAATGTTATACCTGAAACACAGAAATGTCACTTCTGAAAGCCAATGAAACAATACTAATTTTCAAGCACTGCAGCTTCATCCTGAGGCTAATGATGTATCACAGAAAATCCAGAAGATACTTTAGTCCAATACAGTGCAGTGTAGCAGCACTCTGTGATGAAGGGTTCATCACTCATACAGACACAGGAGAATCTGCAGCTCTTGGCTTGGAGGCCTGGAATCACTCCTAGATAGCACATCTGGAGCAGTTTAAGTATAGTCTGTGTGGTTTTCTAACTGAGACAATGACTTCCACAGCTTCTGTCTGTATCTGATGCCTCCATTCAAGAATAGTCAAGATGGTACTTTGTTCATGGCAGAATTGCAGGAATGATTAAAAGAGTAACTAAAAGTTACATTGTGAAAGACTCCAGAAATTCTATCTCTTTAGCTTAACAAGAAGGCAACCTCATTACAACCTATAAGTAGCCACAAAGAGACCAGAGATGTCAGAGTGCCAGCACACCTAAGCAGAAAGTAGAATATAGATACATTCAGGTTAGTAGAAAAAAACACTTTTTTTCATTTTTTTTAATAGTGAAGATATTAACCTTTAGAACATATTACTGAGAGGAGTGCTAGATTTATCATCACTCAGATTTTTTAAACTGAGATAAGATTTTATTTCATTTTTCCAGAGGACTTGTCCTCATTCAAACTGGAATTAATTTAGGAAAGTTCTTTCCTTCACAGAAGGTCAGACTACATGACCCTTTCTTGATGGGAAATCTATTAATCTATTAATATAGCAGCAATAGTGCTGAGGATAGAACTCAACCAGCCATTTTTCCTGTTGATAGGATCCATCCCCTATAACAATTAGACTTACGATGATAGAACAACATTTAATTTTAATCATTAAGATTCTCTTATTGGGCTGAATAACCATCTCTTTTTAGTGTATAATCCACAAAATAGCAGCATTCTAGTTCTGTCATTCCTACACATAATCCATATTTATTTCCATCCTGTTACTGAGACCTGTGATATAATTACAATATTAAATCTGTTTTAATACTTTTCTACTTTGTTATTTTTAGCTCAATTGACTACTTATCACCTTCAACAAGGTACCCTGTTTCAATTCAGGTTTCTGGCCTGCTCTGCTGTACTAGTTATGATTTTCATTCAATAGCACCCTTTTAATCACTTCTGTGCAGATCTAGTCTACCACACATAGAATACATATTCTCTTCCTTTTACATTTTCTTCCCAGCTTTCTAATTTCAGATTGTTCCTGCAAGATTGAAAATAATTCTATTTCATAGAAACAGAAGAATTGATGTCAATATCAGATTACTACTTAATCTGGCATGTGAAAACAAGATTTATATATGTATATATGTCATTATGCATAATTTCTCTCATCTCTTAGGGAAAAGTTAAAGAAGAAACATGTCTGAGTTTGCAGCAGGAAAAAAAGTATAAAAAGTTTAGTTTTCATGATTTAGAAAGGCATGTATAAAACTGATACAGAGACATTGTTATACTCCAACTTTCTTTCATTTCATAACATGTTGTGACTACAACAAATCAATTTCAGTAGTCTCTTTACACATCTCTTTGTTTTCATCTGCCATATCTCATAACCCTCTATATAAAAGACATATGAGAATTACTATTCTGCACATGGATTTGCTATTTTCTCAACAAAATGTACAAGCTTTGCCATTTACAGGTATCAGGGAAAACAGAAATAAGTTTTGTCTGGCTAACTTGAATACCTCCTTCAGTTCCTTTTATAAATACAGCAATCAGACTTGACACTTGAGAAACAGGGATGGAGTGACTGGATTTTTATATTTGTTTTTCTTATTTCACATTGTTCTATTCAAATAACCATGGAAAGAGGGATGTAAATTCCTGCAGGAACAGCCCAATTCTGTAGCAGAAATTCAGTGCATTTATGTTCTTTGTTTTGTCAATTTTTTCACTATGAAATAGAAATAGAATTTTAAATTATTTTGATTTTTTGATAAAACTTCTCTTTTTTCTCTAAGCACTCAGATTTTTCAGTTATCAGTCAAGCACATTCAGAGCATTATCTAAGATGCTGATTAAAATGATGCCATTTTTTGATTAATATTGTTCTCTCTAACTTTGACCAAGCATAACTTACAGGATACCAATATTACACATTCCATGACCTAACTATCCTTTTCACATTAGAATAAAACATTTTTTTCCTCAGATGCACATTTGGAATAGATTTCTGTTGTGAGGTTCAGAGACTTTGTATTGCATTTCACCAAAGAATATTATTCATATTGTGAACCATATTCTTTCTTTCCATTGATATACACTTCTCATCAGATGTATTTTGGATCAGTGATGTCTTGCTTTGATTCCTATACTAGTTTTGGATTGATGCCAATTCAAATGGTTGTGGTTTGGCCTACATCTGTGTCCCAGTGCTGGTTCTGGAAGATGGAGACAAAGACCTTGTAGGGATTTATGACCTAATACTATCAATTTCTTTTTGGTATGGAAATAGTACTGAGAGACAGAACCTGGGAGCTAAAATTTAATGTATGGTTGATACTGGGCAAGTGTGGAAGAAAGGTTCTCTATCCTACACCAGTTAACAAGCAAAGTTAGCATACGTCTTTAAAGAGCCAAAGTAGTATTCTAATCTCTGTGATATGTCCAAATCCAGTTGCACTTTGCCTTCCTTCCCTTTGGCACTGTGCACTTCTCAAATACATGAGTATGTCCTTGATGAGGCATCTGTTTATGTGGTACAGTAAAATACGAGTAAGTGTGTGATTCCTAATGCCTTCAGTGGAACAACTTGCCTCCTTAAAGTTATGTACATATAGATATAAAGTAGTTTACAAGATTAATTTATTTTCCTCAACAGACTTACTGCTTTTCATGGTCACTTTTATCCACTATCAGCCAATTAGCTGATTTCATTCTTAAAGGCTTTTCTTCCACATATAAAAGGTATACAGATTATGATCCTTCAGGGTTTCTAAAGATGTCATAGTTACTTCAAATGAATAAATAAATAAATAAATAAATTGGCATGTGAAGAAGAATAAAGAAAGTTTCATTGGGTACTCCATTTTATTTTGGTAAAATCTCTCAGGATCAAGGTCTGTTAAAATCCCAGGTTTTAACCTCAACAATTTGAAGTCAGTCTGTCACTGGTATTATCTGTATATAACATTGTGCTTCTAAGCTTATCAACATCCAGAAATATTGCTGATATGTATTTTATTGGTGGGATTTTAATATTGGTTTTAGATATGAATTCTTGCAGATTATATAAAGAAATAATTCACGTTACTTTCTTATCTTTTAAGAAAAATTCTCTTCCATACTTCAATTCATTCTTTCATTCTTTCAACATTCCCTAGCAAAACCTTAAAAACTGAGGTGAAGTCCAGAGACTTAAACCAGCCTTAAGCTGCCAGATGTCTGTTTTTCTGTTTATATCAGTCAGAGAAAAAAATGAGGATTAACAGAAAACTTGCCAAAATTCTATAAATATTTACTAAGCTTTAAAGATATTCTCAACATATTCTTCCCAGCAATAAGACCATCACACTTATACATGTGAAATGACATTGATTTTTCCAATAGCCATCTATGTAGTCAGTTGTTCAGCTTTTAAAAGGCTGGTTTTGTGTTGAAACAGGTCTGTGAAAAGTTAATGTGTAATGTTTCACTGAATCACTGAATAGCTGAGGTTAGCAGGCATCTCTGGGGATTATCTGATTTACGCCTTAAGGAAGGTGACCCTTGGCTAGTTGGCCAGGAAGATCTCTAAGGCAGGAGGCTTCACAACCTCCCTGGGTGACTTGCACTTGTGCTTGGTCACCCTCCCAGTACAAAAGTGTTTCCTGGTGGTCAGAGGGAGCCTGCTTTGTTTCAGTTTGTGGTCATCGCTTCTGCTTCTTTCACTGGTCACCACTGAAAAGATCCTGGTTCTGTCCTCTTTGTCTTGTGTTCAAATTGACGCTTTCTAGAACTTCTAGGTTCCCAGTTTTCTGAGATATGTCAGAAAATTGGATTACATGATGTTGGAAAGTAAATAGAGCATTCCATTTTACCATGAATTTTAATATAACTGAACAGAAAAAAATGCTAAAACTAAGCTTTTAAGAAAATATTTAGCAGCAAATAAGCAAATATCTCTAAGTAAAGTAAATGAAGATTACTAGCAAGTTTGTGGTTGTGCTATTATAATTATTTTAAATGATTGCTTTCATCTCTATTGTTAAAGAAACATTTAGACAGAATTTTTAATCAACATTTTAAACAAAATGACAACAAAGAGGTTGCTGAGAAGGTGGGTAATTCATTGTGTAACAGCCGTGAGATTTCAGATCTAATTGCAGATAATCACCTTCATAAAGAAAACCTCTGTACACAGTGCATAATTTCAGGGGTTTTTAGTTCATTATGCATTTTTATAATTTATATATTTTATGTAACTTTTATTTCCAAAGGTACTTTTAGTTTGTCATTATTAACATAGTTGTGATACATTAACACACATTGTAGGTGTGCAAATTGAATCAATTTCTGGATTTTTGTTCTATAATCAAAGATCTTGTCAAATTTAAGACTTTCTTATCTATGTTTCACAAGCTTTATATTCTTAGCCATCGTTTTATCATAAAGCATAATTATAATATCATTTTCTTATCCTTATGCTGATCATTTTACTGAAAGAATATCTTATTCTATTCCAAAGAGATTTTTTTTTCTCAGACAAGTTCTATATAAATTAAAGATAACTGTATTCACAATGGAAATATCTGTCTGCAACAGATTTGCTCTCTCCATGCCTCTCAGTCTACAAGTATCTATTTTTACTGAACAAAAGATATTTCAATTTTGTCAATGTAACTGAAAAAATGCAACTATTTGAGAGTTGAACACTATTTTACAGTTTCTTGATAAGATTTGAATTACTGAACTAGTCACAGGGTTGATAAAGAAACACCTACATAAATTTTTGCTTGTGAGAAAGGTTTTCCTTATGGAACAGAAGTGCATATACACACAGAGAAAGCATCCAAGCCATCTGCCCTTGGAGTCATTATGTTTTTAGCTGAATTATAATACTGGAGAATTACTGCAGGTTTAGTTTCAGTTTGTGTTCATTGAAGAGCTTCACTCCACTTCAGAGCCATTTAAAAACTAGTTTCAGGCTGGTTTGAACTGGGCTTTAGCAGTTTTTAATTTTCAACATGATCCTTTGATTGCAGCAGGTAACACCTGAATTGCTTTGTGCGTTTACCTCAAAGCAGCAGCAACTGTGGCACTGCTATAGGTCCCAGGCACTCTGCCCAAGTCATAACCTCCATCACAGCTCCCAGGTATTCATTCTCTTTCTATTTCCCAACTCTTCAGAAAATATAGCTTCAGAATCTGGATGTGGCAGGCAAGCTATTGTAATAGCCAGGTTTATTTTTTAGATGCTGATAATTTAGTGACCTGGAAATTATACCCTTCCTATTAAATTTGTATCCTGGACGTTTCAGGGAGAACTAGATGCCTTCATCTCTCAGGACACACCAGTATCTTACAGAAAGCCTCGGATTAGTTCCACAGCGAGAAGAATTCAATTTTTCATAAATGATAAAGTTAGTTGCATTCTGGAAAACATATTCCCATCTATATAAGAATTCTCAGTAAATCAAAATCAAAAAAAGTGACATATACATAGAATCAAAAGTTTCCATTTTCCTTAGCCTCTAGAAATAAGCTTCTAAAAAAAAAGCAAACTCCAAGCAGAAACTACAAAAAATTTTTCATGGAAAAAATTGTAAGTACATGGAGCATCCTCGTGGGCATTTCTATTAAAGCAAAATCACTGAAGCCATCCAAAAAACAATTACATTGAATGGCTCCCTCGGGGAGACTGGAGCTCTGAATGGGAATAAGTTCCTGAAGGATGAAAAAGCTTCAGTCCCTCAGCTTCATTTTGCATATTGTAGTTAAAAGTTAGTGTTTTGCGTTATCAAAATACAGGCTACTTATGACAAGGTCAGTTAATGAAAGTCAGCTGCAGATAGATCACCATGGCCTGACAGGCCTAGGTTGCTCTAAAGAAAGGCAGACAGACAGACAGAGACCTCTAGCCTAAGCATACAGTATTTCTTTGGAGAAATTCTTTAGTCCTGGGTTGTCTTGGAGTTTCTGATCCCAGGCAAGCTAAACAGATAGTACTGTTACAGAATGGAGCCAATCACTTCTTTCCTGTTGTCTACGTATCACACACAGGGAGTTTTGCAAATCCACTTTGTCTCAGTTGCTGGCTAGAATGCTTCCAAAATCAAGTAAAATCACAGATTAGCCTCAGAAGTGAAAGGAAATCAGCACTACAGCAGTGGTGAATAATGGGAAATGATCTGAGAATCTCAGTACTGCCAAAATTATCTTTAGGAATAACTAACCAGTTGTGCAAGCCTTTCAGATACTTCAGGTACCTTCTTCAGATACTGCTGATAAAATACAGATTAATGTATAAAAACTGCTGGTGAAATATAGATTAATGTTAATAATAATAATAATAATAATAATAATGAATTTTGATAATCAGAATATATCATCCTGCCAAAGTATGCCAACAATGAGCACCAACATCAAAAATTTAAATGGTACAAACAGTACATGCTTCATTTGAAGTTCCTCTACAACTTCTTATAGGCTGTATTTTCTAGAACAGATTCTATGGAGTTATGTGCTTTGGTCAGCTTCTGAGCATGCACACTGGGGACTTGTTGCCAGACCAAAACATTTTGAAGTGGTGATGGAGACCCTTTTACAGAATGCAAGAACGAGCTTCTGATATCTCTAAACTCTTCTTCTCTTGGAAGTCTCTGAGGGCTGATTTGCACATGCTGATTTATCTTGATCCTTACATACAGGGAAGTACCTGCCTGAAATTTTTCAGCTCCATATGGATCAACTTCTGCTTATGTCCTGGGCCTATATTAGTGTCAGTACTGTCATTTGCTAAAAGTTTGTAAGTAAGGAGTAGAACTATAGTAGAAAAAAAGTTGCTATTTTATTGTGATTAAAATATTCATCAGGTTCAGCAGTATTTTAAATAAAATATGGAAATTACCATGTACAAAATCCTAACAGCCAGCAATTCTTTGTAGGATATTCTAATTATTTCACAGAATGTTGGATAATTTGTTTTATCTTACTGCAGGACACTTTATACCTTTTTTTTTTCCAGGGTAGTACCTCTGCAGATTCATTTAATTTTTAAGCGAAGACCTGGCTTACTGAATACTTTGATCTCTTTGCATGTCAGCACATTTCTAGTTGCATTTTATATTGGAATAGCAACGAGGGATACCTGTTATGTCAGTCAACCTACATTTTTATATTTTTCACTTTCTTTATGAAACCCTGACTCAGTCTAGCCAATGTAAAATTTGCCACCCTGGATGTGTATTACAAAGCTGATTGTGTCCAAATTCAGCTTTCAGTGGAAAACAGATAAGACTGAAGACATTGCTGAACCCTGATAATGACTTGTTACCAGTCTCTTCAATTTAGTGTCTACAAGTAATTGTGAGTTGATTTATTATAAAATTAACTTCATAAACTCCCCTGTGAGGTTAGAGGGGCTTATCTATTGGAAATTTCATTATCCCAATGTAAGAAAACTCATGATCTACCTGGTACTGTCACTTTTCCTGATAAAGAGTAACATCTACATCCTGAGTCAGGATGTGCTGCAAGTCCCACATTATGCAAATATTTTTCAGATGACTCGTGTGGTTTCCCCACACCAGAGAGCTGTGAGTCTCATTTGCATCAGTAGCACACCAGCCCTTTGGCCCTGGCAGCTGGTAGCTCAACTCCACTGTACCAGGCAGGAAAGCTGACATTGCACTTTTGCTCTCCAGAAAAGATCCTGCTTTGATCCCTGACTCTGTGTCTATGGGAAATTCACCCACGTGGGAAATAGTTGCAGTGATGTTTTCCTGCCACAAAAAACATTCTGCTGTCATTAGTGCTGCTTAGGGAAAACCTGGCTTTCAAGCAAAACCTCATCAAACACAGGTTGTGAGCTGTGTCAGGTGTCCTGGTGCTAAGAGGTAGGATGCAGTAGGATGCAGTGATGGAAAAAGTGCCAGCACCTGCATCAGCAATGCTACCTCCCTCAAATGGGCACACAGGGCTGTCTGCATGCAAACAGCTGTCCCTCCTTGTTCTTTAAAGGAAAGCATGATGTATTTTAATGAAAGTTATTACAAGGGGATCATGAGCATGATTCCTTCAAGAAAAAAGACATGGAGGAAGTCATAGGACTTTAAGTATGTGTAGCTCTGCTCTGTGTGTAGAACAAGGAGAAAGCATGGTGTGATTATTTTTCATGAGCATATTATCTATACTATCTCATTTCTGGTTTTGTGCAAAGCAATATACATAATTATAAAATTCCCTGAGTTAATCAGACTTTCTAAAAAAACAAGTGGTTCATTTCTTTCACCTGTAATGTTTATGGTGTTGCCAGTGCTGTTGTTTCTCACTTTTCTAGTTTTATGTGTGGCCTGTCTCTTGAAGTAATAGCTCATTTTTCTTAAGTGAAACAACAGGTTCTGAAGCACAGACATTTGAAACTATCTCTGGAACACACTTTCAGGCATCTATCCTCAACTTTCAGTGTTTTAGACAGTTATTTATAAAGTACCCTCAGTCTGGCATCTGAAATAATCACATTATTGTTATTATATCTTGTAAATTGTGTGTTCCATAGCTGTCATTCAGTGAAGAATATCCTGAATTTTGTATAAAACTAATCTTTCTGTCATTCCTTGTTCAGTGTCACACTACAAACAATGACAAA
Organism: Molothrus aeneus; assembly: GCF_037042795.1. Taxonomy (NCBI): domain Eukaryota; kingdom Metazoa; phylum Chordata; class Aves; order Passeriformes; family Icteridae; genus Molothrus; species Molothrus aeneus. Next base: position 49,662,323 of record NC_089650.1, read on the forward strand.
GGATGGAAGATCTCACAGGAAATGATAACCTCTATATCAAAATGATTGCAACTCCTTCTGTATTTTCAGGTAAGTGTATGAACCATAGAAATGAAGAAATAAATAACATATTTATTTCAGAAGTGTTTAGCACTTGTGATGAAAAACTATGTGGAGCTTGGACAGAATATATGGATACAGTTATATTTACTACTCTGTATCCTCCCAGAATTATGCACCTAGTAAGAACTGGATTTCTGATTTGAAAAGAGTAGACAAGTAATATTGAGGTACTCTTTACAGCCCGTAATATGTGAGATGTAAAAAAATTGATAGCTAAATAAAAGTATTGATAGGTTCATCTCTGATTGACTATTTTAATTATTTAATTTTTACTCTTCTTGTAACAGGCAAGTTCTCAAAAAATCTTATGCCTCTCCAACATTCATTTTCACTCCCTCTTTTTTTTTTTATTTTATTAAAATGCCTTCCAGAAAATACCATTCTAATCCAATTGATAAAATTTTCTAAGAGAACAGCCACTGAGGAAGACTTCCATCTGCAGCCTATGGAAACTGTCTTTAGATGTGGATGCTTATTCTGTTCCTCAAAAGAAAGAAATCAGTTGTCTGGAGTTGTGTTACCTTCTTCAAGCAGTTTTCACCCCCTTATTCCTCATATTGCTCCTTTTCTTGACATTTATTTACTCTATTGATATGTCTTCTTCCATAATACCAAAGGCAATACTTGAAAAAAAAACTCTAATTTGAGTAAAATAAAACTACTAGAAGCTGTATTGGAGAAAGATTTTGACCAGTCATAAATCAAACCATATCTGTTGAAAAGTTCATCAAACTCTCAGGCAAGATTAGGAAAAATAAAACTTGTAAGTTAAATAAATATAGTTTATTTTATTAAAGGTAATACTTGTTCAATATTGGTGTGATAGTGATCACAAAGACAGTAAAAACACTGCAGCCAATTTGGGGAGTACAGTAGGCTTCCAGAAACAGAGCAAATGATGTATCAGGTAAACAGGAAGCAAAAAAGGCTTTCAAACTACCACTGTATATAGCACTTTTTAATAACATCAATCTTGCAGAATTTTTTTCAGAATAATGTTTAACTTTGGCTTGTCACTTATTCAAAGAACATCAAAGACACCTGTGCATGAAGCAGGATGTGATACCAGCCATGCAATTTATATTTTCTTTCCTCTGAGAGGAGGAGGAAGTTAGTGCACTTGCAGTGTTCAACATATTGGTGACCTGGAAATTTAAAAGTGAAGTAAAAAAAAAAAAAATCAATTTTACAGAGAAATTTTCCCTTTATTTTTGAAAATGTCATCTGGTTCCTTCTCAGACTAGGTCATGATGGACCAGGAAATCTCCAAAGTTTTTCTGAAATCCTGGCACTGAATTAGTCATTGACAAAAGAAAATGAGCTAATTCATTGGTGGAAAGACAGATGCTGTCTTATTTGTGATGTTGCAACTTTTGATCACAGCTTACACCTTGTGAAAAAAATGTTAACATACTTGTATTTGCAGGTCTTTGCAGAAGTTTTGCCTATTCCTTGGGCATCCTCATAATATTTGCTTGAATTTTAAAGAAAAATGAGTCTGTTTCATTATTTACTACCTTCTCCAACATGAACTCTGATGGCTTCCATTCATTATTTTGTCAAGTTTTCTCACTGCAGTTTTGTGGATGAAAGATGAACACCCACTCTGGGATGGAGTGTGCCCTTTACCAAGGTCAGTGTCTGGAGCTGGTACAGTCCTTCAACACTTTTCAGTACTTTGACTCTGTCACTGTTCTTTTTTTCTTTCATTTCCATACTCCTCTGCATGTCATATTACTCCACTTCTTCCAGGAGACAAGGTATTTGTACAATACAAAAGGTATTTGTACAATACAAACAAGAGCTTGTCATTAAGGACACTGTGCATCTTACTGTACTTCCAGCATTGTTTCAGCATTTGGGACAATGCTGTTTTCTCTTCCCTGCTGCTGTACCACATAAAATAATAAGTTCCTGGTATTTAATGACCTGCTGTCACACTATAATGTCAAATGAAAAAAAAAATATTGTTCTCCATTATTTTAGTATTTCAATGTGACAGAGGAATTTACAGTTATCAAAATATATGAAATGTGCAGAGACTTCTACAGTAACCTTTTAAGACAACCTGAAAATCTTCATAAGAATCTGCTGAAACAAGCTAAGCACACTCCTCATTTGTACTTCATTTACTGATAAAACTTTTAATATTTCATTGGTATTAATAATTCATTGGTAAGTTTTCCAATTTCCTTTAAGTTATTGTAACCAAAATGTTTCCAGATGAATTTGTCTTTCATGTCAGCCAGCTTATTTTCATCGCACAGATGCAACAGAATTTTTCCACCAAAACGTTTCAGTTCTCATGATCTTACTAGTAAATTTAAGGTAAGAAAGAAGCTAAATTTTAAGCTAAGTAGGAGGCAATATAATATACATATATTCAGAGTATAGGATGCAGTCCACAGATAAGATCTGTTCCCTTTTGTATTTGCTGTAACCTATTAATAACAATAATTTACTTGCCAGGAAGCAGAATAAGTATTAGTGATATACATACTTTACTCTCCTATTAGCTACTGAAATTTCAGGAGAAAGTCTGAAAGAAATGACTTCTTGCTGAGAAAAAGACCTTTTCCCATTTGGACTGCAAGAGGTAATAATCCACAGCAAATGAAACACGCATGTCAAATGGTGTTTTCTGGATGCAAACAATTGCAGTATCACAAGAGCTAAAGATGCCATTACATTAGATACTATCAAAACTGGGAAAAGTAATGTATCTCTCTTCTGACATTGAATTTTGCTCTTCAAAATTCAACCAGAACATGTAATTTCCTGTTATGCCACATGGCACGTAAGTTAATTGAAAGCGTAACAAGCTATCATTTTATTTCATGGCTGATGTGAAGGTGAAATATACTGGATCATTTATGCACATTTTCAAAACAAAGCCTTCTGCTCCCTACACAATTTTATGTCTTCTGACTTCACAGTCTGCCTTGAAGTAGATGCATAAATTAATAAGTTGTCTTCCAATAAAATAGATTTACAAACTGTATCTCTTAGTAATGCTTCACCTTATTTTTTCTTGTTTAGTAATAAAAATTATCTATTAATTGGAAGAGATGTAATGTTATTAGTTAAAAACCCTTTTGTGGAAATTTTTATTTGAGCCTTTCTGGAAAAGGAAATTTTAGATGCCGTGGGTCATTACTCTTTCTATAGAACAGTTAAAGTATTGTCTGTTCTGTTGGATTCCTGGTTCATTGACCTGATACATAGAGTCATTCAGATCTCATTGTATCTATCTTGCAGTCACAAAATAACATTAAGGACTCGTTTCTGCTGTCAGTAAAAATAAATTGTGCGCCCTGATGGAATTGCTTCAGCATAATCACACACAAATTATCAGTAATAGCAATTGAATAGCCTGCTTCTCCATGAGCAGAACTAAACCCTAACTTTGTAGAAAAAAAACCATTTTATAATTATAGATGGAAAAAATTACTATACCTATGCCAAAGTTTAGTTATTAAACTTCAAGATCTCAGCTACTGAATGACTGTGCAATCTGAGTGGTGGTTATGTGCAGTTTTCTGTGCATTTTCTCAAACTGCACATAACCACCCTATTGAAGGAAAACCTGTAGACCAGTGCTGTTCTGTTATTCATACTGTGTGCTCATTTATCTGTTTATTTACATTAATGCCAGTGGGACTTAGAGCCTTAATATCCTCCATGTTTCAGAGAGAATTACACAGAAATGTACACACTAATTTACACTCCATTTTCAACCTACTATTTAACCAAAAGAAAATGTATAGTTGATCCTTGCAAATCTGTTCACAATAACATTTTCTTCAGACTACTGTGAAGCTGGAAGATATTTATATATCATATACTAATCTTTATGTATATGTAACATATGTTTATGTGTATACGAAATGTGCTTTAAAGGCAGTTCCCATGTACTGCTTTTTCAAATGCATAGGGTTATGCTTAAGTTAATAGGTATAGATATTTCAAAGTATCTGAAACTTTTTTTATTGTGTATTGAAAATTAAACTTTTCAAAGACTTCTTGAAAAGAAACTGTCAAAATATTGCTTTTCAGATAAAACAGATTTTCTTTCTCTTTTAGCAAACCCATCCTAGGCATGAAAATCTTTCTTGTCAAAAATTGATCTAATCAATCTATTTCCACAAGAAAACTTCAATTTTATGAGATATTGTCTAACAAAATAGAACTAAAACTGTTTTATTATTTTTTGCAGGTTTCACTGCATTATCTGCATCATCTACACGCATTTAAGTAAGCATGTTAGTTTAAAGTTTTTGCTTTGATGTGCTTGTGGCATAGTCACTAGAGGAAGTTTCACACAAAATATCACTCATACCAAGCCCACAATGCCATATAAACCAAAGCAATCATCAGATAATTCTTCAAATGTGCAATTTCTGGGGAAAACTATGTTTTATCAAATACTTTGAAAATGGACACTCATTGTCATACAGTTGCCAGATACACTGAGGTTTAAATACTGGCATTTCAATAGAAAGAGATTCAGTTTCAGATACTTCAACTTTCATTCATGTAATTGAGGACTCACCACAGCTCCCTTAAGATATGTTATAAAAATACATCTGCTGTGAGGATAAAATCACAAGGAGCCATCCAGGCTAAGTCAGGAGACATAACATTTAATAATGAGCTGCATGTGAGGACCCATTGACTTGATGAACGGTAGGTAAATTGTATGGAGCAAAAAAGTCTTACAGAACATCCATCACAGGTGCAGTAACACAGGGGACAGTCACTATCTGTATTTTTTTAATTATTTGGAGGGGTTCATTAACACAATAGATATAAATGTGATTTCCTCTTTCTCTTTGCATAGTTGTTTCTAACCTCACACAATGATGGGAATTAGAAGATGTGAAGAAGATTAGATTGTAGATTGGCATTTATTTCTTTGATTTGTAAGTTTTATAAGGCAATAGTACATATATTCACTAGGCTACTGCTTTCCAAATTCTCCATTGATTTCTCTTCTGTTATTTCAAAGTCACCTTTATTGAGATATGCATCTGCTACATTCTCCTGTCAGAGACAGGATACTAGGCTGAATAGACTTTCAGCTTAATCCAGTCTAGCTGTCATAAAGTCTTACAGACTGTAAGTTCCAGAAATGAAAAGGATCAAAATTATTAGTGGAGACTCAAAAATATAATACAATCATACAAAATAATTACTATCAGGACTCCTTTACTTTACAAACATATAAAATGAACTTACTTTGAGGGTAAGAAGAGGGGAAAAAATCCTTCCATTAGAAAATATAGTCACAAAGCTTTGAACAAATAAATTCACACACTGCAGAGTACGCACACACACGCATGCAGGCAGGCATGCACGTATGTACACACACAGGTGCACACATACACGCACACACACACACATGCTTAGAGTTTACACTGCATTCTTCTGATGCCATGATTATTATTTTATTTGTACACCCACCTTTACTGCACATTCTAAACAAACAATAGACAACAGTGTAAGGACTTTTTTTGCTTAAAACTGCAACAAAACAAGTCTCAACATTTGCAAAACATTCCTTTATTATTAGAAATAAATTATTTTGTATAAAAATTAGCATGCATTGACCATTGCATTTATTTTAGCATAACCCAGGACTTAATTCAGTCAGCCGTCACAAGAAACAAACTCATCTTCTTTTACGAGTTGAACAATGTAGGACAGGAAAGGAAATTGTCACAATCACAAAAAAGTACTTACAAATATAACATCAGACATGATTTATTTCAACAGCATTTTTTTCACAAGCTAACATTTGTTTTCCTTTTGTGATTTGCTTCCATTTGTGATTTGCTTCCTTTTGTGAGTGAACAGTTCAGAAGCTTGACACTCTATGTTATAAAACTGGACTTTTCCTTCCCCTGTCTCTTTTTGCATTTTGCTTTTGTTTAATTCTTGTTCTTTAGGAGACTGGCTATTGATTTGAATGTAGACTACTGATATTTTCAAGACTGAATTCTGGTGGTGGTAAAGTCTATGTTTGCAAGATCCAGTCCTGCAGATCTTCCAGTGAATTTCATCCCTGCTCAGTTTGCCTGATTGCTGTAACTGACATAAGTTGTCTTGGTAGAGGAGGCTGTAAATCAAAAGAAAAAGAAACAAACCAAAAACAAACAACAACAACAACAACCAAAAAAACAAAAAAAAAACAAAAAAACAAACAAAAAAAACAAAGTTCAGGATTTTTAGAAGCAAGAGAGGAGAAAAAAAATCGTATTTAGCATTTGAATTCAGACAAAGTCCTGCTATATTTTCAAACAATATGGTCCATGTCCATGGAATAAAGAATGTTGAAGGATGTATGTAAGCAGTATATAAACTGGATCTCAATTTCTGTGTTCATGGCAATTTATTTTTTCTAAGATTTGGAAAGCAGACATCAATAGAAAGGAAAAATGATGAGTGGTTTCAGCATACACACAACAGAATTTCAACGCCTGGTATTATTTTGTCTGAATTCCATATAAAAATGTTTTACTTTAGAGACTGGATTTTTCTTTCTCTTCTACTGTTTGAAGACAACATTGCAGTCAGTGGTGGTTTGCCCATCCAAAATCAGACTTCTGCTCCTTGAAAGGAGCAAAGCCTAACCCTTTCCAAATTAGAGAAACTGAGCAGATAGTCCCTACAGAACATATTATCTGGAGAAAATTATGGTCTCCTTATGTTGATGGTAAGCTGATCATGTATGTCTTCTTTTGATCAAAGCTGATACTCCTTGTTCAGAAAGAGGCAATATATTGAGAGAATTAAACAGCTCCACTATTGCAAAACTGAACAACTAGGAATTTTTAAGAAAGTTTGTTTCAGGTTCTAGCCCTTACATCCTTGCTATTAAGAAATATAAAAAAATATGCTATAAAAATATGACTCAAGTCATATCACTCAAGGTTAATTAATGGTTGGAGGAGAAAAGTGATTACATTAGGTCTCATAGTTAGTTCTCTAATTTTAAATCAGTTGGGTACGTGGAAAATCAGGCTGATAGGCGACTGAGTCTCTTATTTCTCTATAATAAGGTCTATGTTACGCTGCATAAAGAGGAATTTGACTTTCTAAATATGTTTTATATTTCGTCTGCTACAGACATGTTCTGCTTATGATAGTGAAGATTGCAGCCAACAAGATGAAAATAACAGGATGGCAAAAAAAGTTTCCTGGTCTATAGATTCAAATTTATTATTCAAATTCTATTTCCATACCTTTCTTCAATTTGTTTCTTTTTTCTATATAGAGTCTGGTGAGAACAGCTGAGATAGATAGGAAAAGCATTCTTCATGCAAACTCCTAAATTCAGCCCAACAGTCTGATGATTTGTGAAGAACAGACTACAGAAACTGGGCAATGACAGTTTCTCTCTTCTGTATCATAGATTAAACTAAATAAAGGATCACTAAAATGGATGCAAATTAATAGTGGTTAGTATAACTAAGTTTACTACTTGTTTTTTGTCATGTTTTCTTAGATTTGCTGAGCAATTTAAATCTAATACTGCATCTGCCATTTTTTAAGACACAACAGAACCAGACTATTTAATTCACATGTTACTATAATCCTTTTTCCTAATAATATATTTATAAGTATGAATAATCAAAGAAAAGCTGAAAACTGTAATTTTTCTTACTTTCACTTGCACAGGTAGTTCCAGTACTTTGTGTCTAGAAAAAGCTAATTCATGAAAGGACTGCTTTTGGCACACAAAGCAAGTCTTTCTCTTAGCTGATCACAATATTAGAGCACCAACATGAAATAGTTTTATTTGCATGTATTGGGAAACTTGAAGCAAGTATAGCCTAATTTACATCTTTCACATCTTTCAAATGGGATGTACTGCTCCCGTCTGAACTCTCTCATGCTCCCACAGCTGGATTTCTGAGAGGATTCTATTTTTTCTTTTGGCCTGCTGAGTTCCTACTCAAAATAATGCGGGACTGATGAAATGGCACCAGGATCTTCAAGCATAGAAGGATTTTTTTCCCCCAGTTAATAAATAACAGATAAATGCTCATCTGCAAACTCTGCACACTTGGGAACAAAAGGATAGAAAGATCAGAGCTTATTTTTTTCTCTTTCCCTGAAAGTAGGGTCAGATACATAATCAGGTTAAGTTAGATTACCACATTGTCCTGTATGAGTTGAGTTCTGTGATAAGTTTACATGTGCATGTTTTTAGCCCACAGCAATGTAACATAATCAGATTTATCACAACTCAGTAAGCTAAATTATGTGAGGACATTTGCAAGAATACAATACAAAATACAAAAATACTAGCTAACACACCTCAGCTGATATAATTTGTTAAATTACTGTAACTTTGTTGTGTATCTGAGAATTAAACAGTTTTGATAGAATTAATCTAGAGTTGATTAAGAAACCAAAATTATCCAGTTGAGTTCTGAGTGTTATTACTTAAAAAAATTATAACACAGGTATTTAATGTAGACAGTGGTTTGAAATATATTAAAACTAACCTCATCTCCAAAGAGTGTTTGTGGTTTTTTACTTTATAAATATTGAATGTGTCTTTTTAGCTCTGTGGAATAAGTCTTGAGTTCATGTTTGGGGACCTGAAAGCTTCAGCAGCTGGTGTCCTGCTTTTTAAGACTGTTAGCATTTCACAATAATAACGTGAACCACATTTGGCAAGCCTAGATGGCCAGAAAAAGTAATGGACTTGTCTCAAAATATTTCTGAGAATAAACACTCTTTTATAGCTCCAGTTGCTACTTTGCTGTTGAAACAAAAAAAGAAGAAAATAAAAGAGCAATGTAGAATGATTATTATGATCTGACCTATATTCATTTAATGTACTTGTCATTGCCTTCTGTAACAACACCTGGATGGTTTTTTTTGTCCCTTTCCCCAGAAACAATTTATTTTTCACTGAATATGGACCTATTCCCACAAATAAACCCATGAACATATTCGTGTGGAAGACAACATAGAATAATGGGTGTTAGATGGAACAGGACAAACTAGATAGAGCAGAGTTGTCTCTGGATGGAAAGCAAAAGGGATTACATGACTATCTCATCCTGTTTCTCACCTAGTTATGAGCACTGCTATCATTTCTAGTGTTTGTGCTTGGTAAAGGGGGGAAACAATTACTGCTCACTTCTGGTATACTAGAAGTAGACTGATATTTTGCAATCAGTTTCATATGCTATCACTGAAAAGAAAGATCTATCTCACATGGAGTTACTGCAAGAAGAAATTTTGTGGTGCTGAAAAGTTGTTACAAGTGACACAGTGAAAAGGACTTATGCTGCATTGTGCACTTAAAATTCACAGGAACTTTCAAATGCTTTGACAATAACTATTTCAGGGAAGAGAGAAACCCATCTTAAGGCCTAGAACTCAATTACATAGGGAGAGCTTTCTGGAGTGCAGATGACTTGACTGAATTTTTGCCTATGAAGCATTATGATGGATGAAAACCTTGTCAGGACATACTCCTAGTGAGCTCAGAATTATATAGGTGTGTTACTGTTAAAGTCATGTTTAGAGCATAGTAAATAAGCATTACCCTGCAGTATTGGACTATTTGAGAAGCAGACTTGCTTCCAGTAGCATCTGTTTCTATGAATTATGCATAGTCATAGTTTAAGAAATATCACTCACAGTATTTCTTAATTAGGTACAGTAGATAAACATCAGATATCCAAGACTTTCTTATTAACACTCTTTCTCACCCCACTGTGAAAACCCTGCTTTATCCTCTCCTTGGAAGTTTATAATTTTTCACACTCAGCAAAATCCATGTCTCTTTTCCTTTTTTCCTTCTGAGTTTTCTGAAGAGTTGCAAAATTACCGAGTCTTTCATATTTCCAATTCTATCTTTTGATCCGCAAATAATTTCTATGCCTTTCTGTTTGTCCTTTGTTACATGAAGCTCTATAAGCCCATAGCTCACTCTAGCAGTTTTACACATTTTGAAGGGTCATGAGTTTTTCCAGTGAAACAGTTTGCACCCAGTATCCTCCATGCATCAGCAAGCATAGTATGCTATAGTATGGTAGAGTTATGGACTACTTTTATATAGTCTTCAATCTGGCAAACTGATAGATTTCAGTAGGGGGTTCATTTTTCAGAAATAAGTACAATAGTTGAATGCAAACTTGGTACTGCCTTGTCTCAATGTGCTTAACCAATACAGTACTACTTAAACACCAATATCATCCAAAAGCAATAAAAATTAAAAATAAAATAAGTTGTTTGCAGTAAAATGACTGATATGCTTAGCTGCCACAGCTGCTGCCCATCTAATGTGACATTGTTTTCTCAGAAGAAAACAATTCTCAATTTCTCTGCACTGGGTATAAGGTCTTTGCTCATAGTTGATTATTATTTTTATTAGGAAGTCCAGTTTATAAAATGGTATGTCATGTGGTGGAATGGGAGCTATAACTTCTGTTTTCTCCTGTACCACAGCAAATTTGAGATGTAGCAAGATTCAAGAACTTTCCTGACATGGGAAAGAATTTTTTTCCCATTAAAAATCTATGATATATCAGAACATATTTTAATTAAGCTTCACACAAATTATCATGATTTTGTACCAGGATGAGTGAGACCAGAACGAAAACCAGGATGGGAAGGACTATGCTGGGAAGTGTTACTCATGAGTTGTGATAAATGAACAATCCAACAAATATGAAGGTAGAAAGGTAAAAAGCATTATTTTCATTTCCATATCTGACTGCAAAATAAAAACAATGCTAGATGTTTTCATTGCAGTTTTTTTTTTAACAGCCTTTGAGTTTTGAATATACAATGATGACCATTAACACACCTCATGAACTGTCAGGACATACCACTGGCACAGCAATGTACAACACACCAAAATAGCACTAGCTAAAACAATTTTTAAAAGATGTGGTGTTTCAAAATCTGCTTGTGCTTTTTTTTTACTAATAGCCTCCTGTGAAAATCAATTTCTTTGAAACAGCTCTAGACATTTCTGCATTCAGCAGTACATGAATTCTGACACATCTCTGGATTCATGCAGAACAAGCAACAAAAATAATTAAGTTTATTATTAAAAGAAAGTGCATTCTTGTGAACGTACATCTATTAAGATGTGCTGCCACTCTTGACCAAGTCTACAGATGACTTACTGTTGGTTTCAAGACTTTCACACAGTTCAGTCTTGACTTCTCCATTTGGTCTGTCGTTTCCTTTCTGTGACAGTTTGCTTTGCATTGTAGCAGCTGTCACCACAGCCTTGAAGCTCCTCTTCCGTTTTTGAACATTCTGCTCCGGATGAAAAATGATAATATAAACCTTGGGCATGTAGAGCATGCCCAGAGACACAGAAGCACTTAAACTCATGGAGATAGTCAGTGTTGTTGTCTGGATGTACATCTGGGGAAGAAAAGAAACAATATAAAAAATCATTGTTGTATTGATTTAATTCAAGAAGGAAAACAAAGTAGCTATCTTAAAAGTATTAGGTGGAAAGAGAGCATCAAAAGGACCCTTGGCTTTGGTTGGTTTTAATTGTAGCTGAGTATGGCTGTTTCCTGTTGGATTCATAACCTTAAGTAAGAGTAGGTGGTAGAAACAACATAATATTCATGAAAATTATTCATTCTCATAAAAGTAACAAAGAATGGGCAGCAAACACATTTTTAGAAAAACGACCAGTATGTCTGGACAAGAAGACAGGAATGACAATAGAGTTAGGCTTGTGTCATCAATTTTAACAGACAGAAGCCTCTACACCAATATGCCACATGGTGATTCAACAGTGTGTGCAGCATGGCTCAACTGACAGCAGCATAATGCAGAATCTAATGGAATCTTTTATATAGTCTGTGAGTTTCAAGCTGGAAAAAAAAAATTAGTTTTCCATAGCGATGCTTGAATATTCCTGATCGTGTTGGGGGGTAGATTTTTTTGTTTGTTTGCTTGTTTTCCATCCTATTTTTGAATTCTAATCACAATGCTCTGTTGGCACACAATAAAGTTATTAATATGTCATGGTCCTAACTAAGAAATCAGAAAATTGAGGAACCATGAAATTATCTCACAGAAGACCTCAGTTCTCTATAGATAGAAAGGAAAAATCTGGCATTTCAGAGCGAGTCTGTCTATTTTTTGTTATCACCTACAAAAAGAAAGCAATTCTGGTATTCCATAATACTATAAAAGAAAATGCCAATAAACACTCCATAAGAACAGCAGACAGAAATTTGTTTGATGAAGTATTTAGCTAATATATTACCAATACTAATTGTAGTTCTGATCAACAGTTATTTTTTCTTAGGAAATTATTTTTTATTAGCCATATTATGAACAAAAAATACTTTACAGTTCTGTGTTAAGTAGGAAATCTCTCAGTAATCCTTGTTATATTGAAAAAGATACTGAAGTAAAACATGCTTAGTGCCTTCACAGATGATTCAGTGACGTTGTCAGGCATGATTTTAAGCACTGGCCAACACTATCACATTAAACTGACGATAAGGTGGTAAGTCTGTCTGCAATGTCAGCTTCAGATCATCATTTTTTATGAAGTGCCCTTGGGTGACTTGGCCCTTGGCAGAAAAGTAGAGATATAATAAACTGTTGTGCACTATTATAGCCAAACAATTTAATGTCTTTCAGCCTACAAAGTTTTTCCATTAGATACTTTCTCCTTAGGGATCACAAATAAACTGTGCTCTCTCATATAAAGCAATCTTAGGTAAGAAAAAAACATGGATTCTGAACGACCTCTGTGTATAATTGCACAGAAATGCAAATACTATGCCAAATACTACCATAAAAAGAAGCATAGCCCAATGTAGTCTTCAAGAAAGCACTAAAAATTCCTGAATATCTGTAAAAAGCTCAACCTGCTTTCAGGGACAGCACCAGCCTGAAAAGACAATCAGGACTGTCTGTTGTGCTGAGGAAAGGTACAGGAGTAACACCTTCCTTCATTTGAATCATACATCAATTCAGTACTTCAGGAAATAATATACTCTTTTCTCACACCAGTGAAATAATTCTATTCCTATCAATCTCCAAAATGACAGTGGTGTGCCTGAAAGCAGAGCTATATTGTGCATGAACATTTCTAATGAAAACATTACATGGTCACACTAATAAGGAAGTTTTTTCAGACTTCCATGGAAGGACCTCTGTGCAGATGCATGTTCACATGCAGACAGCACCAATGCACATGTTTGTTTCCCCCTGAACCAAATTGACTGATCTCCAAACAAACTGGTACAGCAGTGGCTTTTAGGGTTAAGCATTTAATTAAGTGGCATCCAAAAGCAAAAGTATTTTGGTTCCTAAACATGAATATATTTCCTGATAGGATGGGCAATACATTTTAAAAACTGCATTGTGTATGAAAGTTCCATTAAACATAAAAATTCTTTTTGAAGCCTTACCATTTTTTAAAATCCAAATTATGGCAGTTAAGTGCTACCTAAGCCTCACCCATGCATCCTGTAACAATGCCTGGCATTTAAATATATTTTGGGGTTTTTATTTCTTATCAAGTACTCAAGTTCTAAGACTTCTGTTTCTCTCATGGTTTACTGTAAGAGTGATATGATAAAAAGGATAAACCTCCAAATGTTATAGGATAAAATATGTGCATTACTTTATTAGTAACATTAAAAAATTTATACATGATAGTAGATGTCAATGATCTTTCTAGCAGTAAGAGGTGCCACAGTGCCAAGATCTTACTAAAGAGATTTCTCTTAGTGTGTCAATGTCAGCTTGAAGGTTTACATTCAACTAAGCTACATAAGTGAAACGACTCTGAATCTTATCATACACTGAAAAATTAAGATCCTACAGGTTTCAGCCCAGGTATTTTTCATTACATATATCATTACATTTAATCTATTTTCTGTGAACTTAACTGCTGACCAGCACAAGAGCCTCTTTTAAAATTCCAGATCACAGTTAGTTTCGTATTGCTGATTACAGTTCATATGCAATGGGGTTTATTTCTAATGATTTATGTGTTCTTGAACCAGCCACTATAGTTATTGAAATATCAACACTAAGGTGAACTGGGAGTTTTCTGACAGGATAATTTTCAAAGAGTGCTTATAGTTTTTAAAGCCTCAGACTCAGGGATCCTGTTTTTCATGGACCCCTCTTATTACTTACTCTTTAATGAAGCCAGTGAGAAAAGGATTTTGAGACACTTGCTCAATCTTGAGGGAAAGGCTTTGAACATATCCTTACACATACACATTGTGTGTATGCATACATCTATCTGATTTCATAAGCTAATGCAATTGCATTCTCAGCTGGAGGGTGAGTTGTCCATGACAGTCTGAGTCTGATTCCTTTTCCTACTGTAATCATAGAATAGTTTGGGTTGGAAGTTACTTTTAAAGGACCTCTAGATCAGCCCCCCTGCATTGGGCAGGGATATCTTCAACTAGATAAGGTTGCTCAGAGCACCTGACCATCAATGTTTCCAGGCATGGGGCATTTACCACCTCTTCTGGCTAAACTGTTCCAGTGCTTTACCTCCTTCATCATAAAACAATCCTAGGTACTTGTCCGAATCAACCCTCTTCTAATTTTAAAACTACTACCCCTTGTCCTATCTCAACAAGCCCTACTACTTTTTTAAGTGGTCATTTCAAAGCTGAGAATCTGTTTACAGGATGGGAATATCTCTTGCATTTAATCCTTCTTTTCTTGGGAATCCCCATTCTTGCAGCCTAATGAAGCCCATGTCTAGCAAACAGGATACCACACACACTTGGTTTGACTTTTGTCTGACTCTTATCTTGTTTTATTCCTGACAAGAGGACAATGATGTTTTATGGCTGTGCATTCTCGGTACTTTTATTATTCTGGGAACATAACTACCTGTAACTTTTACAGAATTAAATGCTCTAAAAATAAGGAGCAATGGAGCAACAAAAGTAGCTCAGTTTAATAAGATATGACGTCTGAATAATTTTTCATGTGTCTCACAGTGGTAGCTCACTCGAAGTTATAGAAGAATAAAGGTCCCTTTTTTGCAATGATTCATAGTTACACAGAAATGAATTTCAGCACTCCTCACACCAAAATCCCTTCTGAACTACAAACTTTTTGTGTGATAATGCCTTTCACAAATGTAACAAAGACTGCTATATCTATTGCCCTTGTTCTTGACAGTCAAAGGATATGTCAGAAAACTAAAATCATGGTAATTCAAGGAAAAACACCCTTTAAACTATGGGAAATACTTGAGGCCTAAATACCTTCATGTCTCTATCCTCCACCTCAACCCCACCCCAGAACTGATACAAGACTTTTTATGTACAATTTTAACCTCCACAATTGACAAAGGATCCATCACAATAGACAGTCCCTTGTGAAAAAGGTTCAGATCCCTGCTCAGACACATGATTTCTCTATCCCACAAGTGACCTGGACCCCTTCCTCATCAGAAGGTTCCTGCTAGCTTATCAGTATAGCCTTCAGATTATCCTAACTCAGCAGCTAAAATAGATAATGGCCATTGATTCTAGGACTATGTGTATCTTTCTACTTTGAAACCTACAATGTTCCACAGGAAACATTGGGCCAATGAAGCATGCTATTTTAGTAAAACACAGATACTCTAATGAGTTCTCCAGTTTTAAAGTACTTGAAACTGAATTGCCTCATTGGAAAGCTGAACAAATTTCTATGCATCAAAGCAGGTGTGCACACTGAATTGTCCCAGTGCAGGTAGCTGAATGACTGTCTCTCAGCCAGGCTTCACTGCTAGGAAATAAAATATCCCTCAAGTCCCCAGCAGTGTCCCATCTGTTTGGTGCTTGCTGAGGCAAAGTTCAACACAGAGCAACTACTTTCACTAAAGGAAAAAAAAAAGTAGTAATGTCACGACCTTGTCCAGATTGCTTCCCTGTTTTGAGACCTCCCCTATTTTTACATATAAGATAATATTCAGAATCTCTCCAGAATTGCTGATTTTCTCATGCTATTTATTTTTCTCTTCTACTCAGGTTTAATAAGTCAAATAGAGAACAGACTGTTCCCTAATCTGGTTCTAATAGTATACCCTGGAAAGGTATATTGCTATTGTGATGTCTTGAATAAATTTAATGTATTTTCCACTTTGGCACGAGCTCTCTAACTCCCGGTAGTTGTAACACAGATGAAAAAGAGTCCAGCAGTGAGTGAAGTGCTAAATCACTGAGGGAAGTCCTGGAACATCTCAAACTACGAGTGTGCCTAGCATAGACTCAACTCAGCTACTTGCAGTCCAAAGAGAAGTGGATGTATGAAAGGACACAGCTGGTATAATGGCTCTCATTGACTAATTCTATACAATTTGCCCTTTAGAAGTCTCTTTCTCCACAGGATAGAGCAATAGCCTTGGTATCAAACACTGGAGTTTTGAACCATCCTGCTGAGGCAGATAAACACAGGCACTCTTGAACATGTCCCACATTGCTAGTAACAGAGCAGAAGATTGAATTATGATTTAATTTTTCCTTTAGCCTTGTTATCAAATTCTACATGTCTCTTATGTGAATCTTGGTTGCTTCAGCCAGTTTCATATTATAAGGACAGAACTGCAGCAAGCTTTGTTTCCCAATAGATTTTTTTTATATCATTCCCTCCTTCCACTCTTCCCTTCATTCTCAGCTGCTAGAAACCTTACCAGATCATTTCTATCCAGGAGATAAATGATACATCATAAAATGAAGATACATATCATCTATCTACAGGCATGCCTCATATTGGGAAAGACAGCAAAATGGGCCTTCTTTCTTTATGGTGGAGACAGCAGAAGTCTTTTTATTCCCAGGAAAACACTGAAAGCATTCATAGCCATCTTCCCTGCACTGCAAAACATAGAAGGCTTAGAAAAAAGACAGTCCTTTTCTTCTTTTAAAGTAATGCACATGCCATACACTACAATTACTTTCATGTGTGTTGCTGCTTGCTGAAGAGTTGACTGGCTGACAAAAATTATGTTTCACAGTCCTGTTCACAAATTAGAAAGAAATGCCATGCAATGGATTCCACACCAAAAAGCAACAAGGAAAAGCCTGGATACAGACAAATATATATGAAATACATTTGAAACCAGGAGAATGTAAAAGGAGGTAACAATGCTGACAAGGAGCCAAAAACTAACCAAAGGATTCATGCTTCTCTGCAGAACCCCATAAGCCTACACCTACAGGTTTTTATTGCTTTCACTGCAAAACATACTTTTCTATCTTGATCCGTGGGAAGAAAATTTTTTGAAGGAAAACATAACAGGTACAAGTCAGTCATTGTTTGGCTTATATAACAAGATTATTTTCCAGGTATAAGATAAACTTCACTGAGTGAGTCTTATTCAAACATTTGTTCAGTTAGAAAACATGGGAAGCTATGGTACCTATATATCTTTTGGCCTTTTGAAAACATTCCTTACCAAACTAGCAATTAAAATGAGGCTTAAAGAAGAAAAGTGAAAACCTTCTCAGAAAATGAAACTAAAATGTCCATAAGATGATTATTTCAAGTAAATGTAGACTATGATTCTTCACACAGCAGAAGAAAACAAATCCTGAGGAAACATATAATCTTTATTTTTAAATTCTGCTGCTTTCAGAAAGTTATGAGAAAGAAAAGCACTAACAACTGAATTCAAATTAATGTGTGCCACATTTAAAAAGTATGAACTTCCATTAAAGCTTGGATGTGAGAGGAGATATAAAAGCTCGGAGGAGTCTTGGTGGAATATGTATATACCTGCATTTCAGAAACTGAATTATGGTAACTATTCACTTCCAATTTTCCACTTAAGTCCAATTTTGGCCTTACCTGCAATATTTGTAAGGGGAGGGAGAGGCGAGTGTCCAAGGAGATTTTTTGTGGCTTTTCAATCTCTAAAGGGGGAGTGAGGTGGGGGGGTGGGTGTAAGAGAGAGAGAGAGAGACATTTTACCAAGGCCCATAGTGAAAGTGTCTTATTCTGAAAGAAGGAAGATTTAGACCAAATATGAGGAAGAAATTTTTTGCCATGAGGGTAAGACACTGGCACAGGTTGCCCAGAGAAGTTGCAACTGTCCCATCCCTTAAGAGTTCAAGACCAGGCCCCAGGATGGGGCCCTGATCGACCTGGCCCAGTGAAATGTGTCTCTGCCCATGGCAGAGGGGTTGGAACTAAATGATCTTTAAAGGTGCCTTCCAACATAAACTTTTCTGTGATTCCATGATTCATAGTAACATGGTACTTTCTTAACATGGCAGACAATAATGTCCATTGTCATTTCTACTGGCAAATCTAATCTCTTAGCACAACATTCTAGACAACCAGACTTTTTGATTGTTTTTTCTTCTTCCCCCTTTGCTTTTTTTCAATATGCTAGTTTCAGATGCTTTAGCTCCTCCAAAACTGCTAATTTCAAAAAGCTTTCTGTTGATGTGTAACCCCTGTAGACATCTTTATAGATAACATCTCAGAGCACTGGCATCAGTAATTATGCTGTTTTTTTTGGCAAAAGCTGGAGAAGATTAGACAAGCAAGTGTTGCATTATCAAACATTCTGCTCATTGGAAATAAGCAATATTTTTGAAGGGAAAGAAATATTCAGCTTTACTTCATCTGCAACATTTATTACAATGTCATATTAAACTAGTAATAAACTAAAATCTGATCTTCACTGTGACCCATCCTCAGGATATCTATGTCATGGAAAATCCTAACTACTGCCTTGCAGACTTTCAAAGTAATTTAAAATATCAGTATGTAAATTGATTTTTATTTCTTTTCTTAAATTCTCATAATATAACTCATTTTTCTTCTCATATATTACACTATCATATAGCTTGATTATAGCACAGCACACAATTTATTGCAGTATTATGATTTTTAAAGTCCAACCTTTCATCAACCTTACTGCAAATAGAGTCACAGTTTTCAGTAATTGACCAAAGACTAATCTCTATTATGTCTGTAGTAATGTGTATGTCAGTCCTGATATTCAGGAATACTGAGCTCCAAAAGATCAAACAGAAATTAAGTACTGATTTTAATGTAAAGCTAAGCTAAAAGAATTTCAAAATAAAAGTAAAAAAACCCCAAAAAATGTAAAAACATAGTGGAAAAAGACTGTGGTTCATGAAAAAACTGAGACATGAAATTAATTAAATGAGGTCTTATTTATAATTAATTGAATCTTCAACATAATGTACAAGTAGGATTTTATGGTATATTGTGTTACACTTAAGACTTCATATTGACAAAATGCTAAACAAAGAATTTATTGTTTATCTAATTAAAATCTGAACTGCCTACTAAAAACCATATCAAATCTTATTATTAATAATCCAGTTACAATTATACTGGCTTTTCCTTTCATATTATTTAATCATTACAGGAAAATCTCATTAATAAATCTGTATACACATAAACTTTTGACTATTAATGCCCTTTCTCCAGTGATACACACCTTCTCCCTGCTCCTCTGGTTCCTAAGGCCAACAGATTTAGCCCCCCACAAGACAAATAGAAAGAAGGGGAAATTATGTATCCCAAGTCCTTGATGCTGATGTCTGGTATTCCTTCTCCCTTAGTCTTGGATCTGGCTGAGGTTGTATTCACATATTTTCTAATACTGTGTCCTTATTTCCTCTTTTTAAAATGACTTCTCCTCTAAACTCAGTCTATCTGCACCCATTACCTGCTTATTGATTGGAGTTAAGTCACGGTGACTTTGTTAGTGAGTGTTTTTGCAGGTGTGTTAGATCGCTGCCATGCCCAGTGTTCAGAGCCCTGAGCTGGAACAAGCCTGGCAGTGCTCTCCCCACTGCCGGACAAGTGCTACCACAGCCATCATAAGCTCCAAATATTAAAAAATATATTCCAAAAGCCCACAGCAATATAAAGTCTGCAGCCTTTTTCTAGTAACAACACACCTCCCATACATATTTATTGAGCAAGAGCTGGGTGTTCTGTAAAACCTTATTTCCAACCTTATTTGATAAAAAATACTCCTTTATTATAAGATTTCCAAAGAGCATTCAAATGACTTTCATATCACTTTCAAATACATCAAAATTAAAATTCTCTTTTGTCAAATACATTCTAACTTGAATAACTATCTAGTTCTTGCAATTTTATCACTTTTACAAAAATTTATTTTATAGAGGTGGTTTATTATTAATTAGGTCTTCAGGTATCTACTTTGAATGCAGATTGAATTTACCCTAAAGCTAAAAAACTAGCAAATGTGGCAGGTAGACTATTTAAAATAAATTCATGCCAATTCAAACATTTTTAATTATAATCCCTTTGAAAACAGAGGAGCTGCATTTCAGAACACTTAACACTCAAGGACCCAGCTGGCAACCCCAAAATTGTCACTTTCATATGCATAATTGTATTGTGATGAAAAAGGGAAGGCAAGAAAACTTCCTTATAGTGAACTAAGGAAAGATGCTGCCAATGAAATAAAAATATATTGTCTGCATTTAATTCAAATACCAGGATTAAAATAAGAACTAATTGTTCTGTATAACACAAAGGCCATTGATGTTGACTAATACATTTTTATCACTAGGATATATCACTGAGTAGGAATTTTTTCTTGTCCAGATTTGAAATACATAGAGTATTACAATTCTGTCTTTTTAAAATTCCCAATGCTTACTGAAGATCTATTACCTATGCTCACAAAGCATAGAAAAAGGTTAACCTTAAGTGGTGGTTTATTACGCTATTAACTACATTTAGTTTCTTTTTTCTCTGAAGTCTCTTAAATATGCATAATACCTGAGCTAAAGAGATAACTGTGTTTAGAAATACTGTAAAACAGCCTCTAACTCTGTAATAATTAACTTGCTACCAGGTTTTGTTTTAAAATATGTTTGCTTATTTAGCGCACATAGCTTAAGTGTCAGAGTTTAAGTACCTGATAGAGACAAATATTAAGTGAAGTACACTTGCTCAGAAGATAATTTTATTTAGCATCTTCAAGCAGGGCATAATTAAGTTACTCTGTCATACAAAATGATGGAGGCTTAAACAAGTAACAGCTGGTTACCCCAATGGCTGTACAACTGAAGGGCAGCCTTTGGCAGGAAAAGCTGTGCAAACACAATCAATACATTATGCTAATGGGAACAATGTAATGAGCAAGGAAGCAGCTAAAACGGAATGACAAAAAGAAAAACAAACAATCAAACATGTCCCTGCAGCCCTCAGCAAGCATTTCAATCGCAATTTGTGAACAGGAATCTTACAACAGTTGTACTCAAGTGCTAGTCTTATCTAGAACTGTTCACTGTCTTCATTCCTTATGTCAGAATAAATTTAATGGCAGCCAGATGAATCCACTGATGGCTGTTTCCTTGGCTTCAATGAATTTACACTGTATTACTCCAAGTGATGAATTGATCAAAACTTAAAAACTAATAAAAATATTTTTTCATCAATTTTGCCTCTGATATTTTATCAAAATCAAATTACCTAAATTGCAGTATAAATTAGACTTAAAAATCTGCATTTTACAAAACTATTTCCTCTCTGTTGATACCAATTTCTAAAGGTCTCACTTGAGTGTTTACTTGCCTTGGTGTCATTCTGATTTATTTTATTCCGTAATTGATTGTGACATTACTCCAGTACAGATTTTCTGTTAGATTTATTCACTGCAGAAGATCCTTGTGAATCCCCTAACAAAGTCTGGAGCAGGAAAAAACACCCTCTAACCTGAACTGGATTTTAGAAGCAGACACCAGGTTCTTAGATTCAGTGCAAAGGGCAGGTATGTGGCTAAACACAATACATTCTATGCTACAACCAGCCCACAGCTCTTTCAAAGTCCACTGTAAAAGACTTTCAAAATTAGAGTTTTCAAATAGACTTTTGAATGAACCTGTGTTGCATGCTAAACATGTTTTGTTCTGTTCTACCCTGGTAAGTTTTAAATTTCTTCTTTGTCTATCTGGAGGATTCTTAAGGCAGAGCAGGATTCTGCTGACTCCCACAAAAATGTGCAATATTATCTTATAGGACCATCTCGTGCTATCTCAGAAGAACAACAAGGTAGAGCAGTGATGACATTATATACTGTCCCCCACCCTCACCCCTCTGCCCTGCCCATACAAACTCTGCTTCTAACTTTTGCCTTCTTTTTGCTATTTGTATGTTCATGATAAATTGAATATAGGTTTTTTGGGTCAGTTTGTTGGGGGTTTTTTAAAATTTTTTTTTGTTTGTTTTTTGGGTTTTTTTGTAGGGTTGTTTGTTTTTTTTTTTTTGGTTTGTGGGGTTTTTTGGTCATGTTTTTTGTTTTTGTTTTATTTGGTTTTGTTTTATTTAACTGCAATCTTCTCTGTTGAGGTTTCAATCAGCTTTTCCCAGATAACAAAAGACTGAATACAGTGTAGTCCCTCCACAATTTTTATATGTTATTACTATTTATATATTTGAACCTTCAGTAGCTACAATCTCAGTTACCTATTACAATGGGTAATACTGCATAATAGATAGAATAGGTAATTAAAATATGTAATGCTGCATACTAAATTAAACATTAGAATATCTCTGATGTCAGCATCCAACATTTGCTTTTCCTCTGTCATTCCTACCTGTCAAGAATATTAAAACTGAAATAAAAACCCTAACATCTTAACTTTTCTGGGAGAAATGCCAGAAGATAGAAACTCTAAGGTATGCAGCAGTAAATGTGTATACATTGCACTGCAGAACCAACAACAAGGTGGACCTGTGACTGACTCAGAGGCGACTCTGGTATGCCTTGGCTGTAGTATACTCAGGGGAAACATGAGTGACCCAAACCTTTATGTTACTCTCACAATTGCAGTTAATCATACAACGTGAATCTGGCACACCAGGATGTTCAGACACTCATCTATTCTTGCTATGGTAACACTGTACAAAGATAAGCCAGTATGTTTCCCTTCAGAAATCTGAAATACTTCCTGTACAGTCACTGTTATCATCTGCCACAAGACTAGGAGAGGTTTGTTGTCAGCCTAAAAAGATGTCTACAAGTGCAGAACAGTCCTTCACATTTCAAGCAGAATGTGAAGTATAGCTATCAAGAGATTTCAGTTTCCTGAAATCAGTTTCCAGCTGTTCAAATTTGAACTCTAAATATGGGAATATGTTGGCCTGAGCCATGAGAAGTTGGTGTAAAATAATCTCTTAGCTTTTTAACATCTGCAATACTCTAATCTACTCTGTTATATGATGGTGTCAGCATTACTGCTGGGAGGGAAATGGCTGATCCCTTGTGTGAGACTTCTGCTAAGAGGCTTTGTACCAAATCAAGACCTCGAGCTGAAAATCCATAAAACTTTACAAGAATCCAAATCAGTTTAACTGAATAATTTGATTGCATTCTTTCCAAAAAGACTTCGTTTCACTTATAAGTATAGTTAGCTCAGGGTGGAAGGGTCCTTGGATCTCTAGTCCAACATTCTCCTCAAAGCAGGGTCAGCTGTGCAGTCAGACCTGGTGTCTCAGGTCTTTATCCAGTCAGGTCTCTCAGACCCCCCAGAATGAAGAGAGACTGCATAGCCTCTCTGGGCAACCTCTTGAACCTCACTGCCTTTAGAGGGAAAAACATTTTTCCTTTTAGCCAGACTAAATTACGTTTGTTTCAATTCATGTCCATGGATTCCTGCTCTCCTATCACCCCCATTGTGAAGGGACTGGCTCCATTCTCTCAGTGACCAAAATATAGACACAAGGGGTGCTTTTCATTCTGTCCAAAGCTGTCTCTGCTCCAGGCTAAACAAGCCCAGCTTCATCAGTCTCTCCTTACAGGGCTCCAGCCACCAACAGTCATGATGATTTTTGTGCTGAACGTCCTCCAGTCTATTGCTATGTCTCTTAAGAGGTGCTGGGAGATCAGTATTTCAGATATCTCCTAAGGAAGACCAGGTAGAGAGAGGTAATCCTTGCCCTCAATTTACCTATCTGCTTCTGTTTACAGATCCCAGGAGGCCGATGGCCTTGTTTGTGACCGTGGGTCTGTCAACTCAGGTTTCGTTTGATGTCTGTGAGGCTTTCATGGCCTTTTCTACATAATTTCTACACAGTCAGTCAGTTTTCACCCTGTACCATTGCAAGGTCTCTAGCTTTCCCTGTGCCAAACTTTGCATCGTGTCTTGTTAATTTTATATGATTTACTGTTGGTTCATTCCTCCATCTGTCTAGGTGTCTCTGTATGAAAAACCTTTCCTTTAGCAAATCAGCAATTATACCCCAATTTGTTACCATCTACTATTTGGCCATGGGTAAAGATTTAAACAGGTCCCAGAACAGACCTCCTGTGGCCTTCAAATAGAGCATGACATAGATCTATGACTCTCTGATCCCTTTTATCCAAAATGACTCTTACCTCTGTGATGCACACCCACTAAGACTATAACATCCTAAACTTAGGTATCAAAATATTGCAGGACACAGTGTCAAAAGTCTTGCTAAAATCAAGGTAAAAAACATCCTCAGCTTTCCCCTTATCTACAAACACCCGTATTCCATTGAAGAAGGCAATCAGGTTGGTTAGGTATGTTGACTATTTCCAGTAAATTTCTTCTCCTTCATAACACCAGAAATTTGTTCTGAGAGGGCTTGCTCAATGATTTTTCTAGGGCCCAAAGTGAGACAAATTGATTTTCTTATATAGCTAAATGTCTTTAGCTTTCAAAAGTGTTCTTAAAATTGAGTACTACCTAGTTACTAATCTGAAAATGGGAAAAGAAAAAGTGTCACCACAAATTAGATAATAGTAGTAGTTATAATTAGGTGTTGCCTCACAAGTCCTGTAGTAGTAGTAGTAGTAATTAAGACATGCTGCTGAATTATCTGAAATAAAAAAAGGAGTGGTGTTACTGAACAATCTAATGACTTTATTAATACTTTTTTTTCTTTGTCTCTGTGGTATATGCTTGACATTCTGACCTTTCTTCTGTCTTCTTGAACAAATGAAGACTGAGATAAGAGCATATTTTAATTTGCATTAATTATATTCAATTTGCTAAGTATGGATATTTAAGTAACCTAAATAAAAATTATCTCAATAATTGTTATTATAAATTAGCATTCAAAGTAAAACAATGAAATATGGTGAAACCTGTGTAAAGTACATGGGATTCTGATCAGTTCAATCAATTATCTTTATTTTTATGGTATAACTTAATTGAATATTTTACATAAATAAAGGGTTTCAAGTCCTCAAAGAATTTTATAAACGTTACTTATTAATGTGAAGTCTTTTGTTCAGTACTGCATATCCATTGCTCAAAGCCAACTCAGAATTCATGAGATTGTATATTTTAAGATGTTGCCAATGTTTTAAACAGAAAATCCCTTTGGTTTATATTCCTATATTTTCAGGCTGTTGTTGCCCAGCTGCTGTAATGATTAAATAGGACATTCAATCTCTGGAGGAAAACCAACTCAATTAAGTGAAAGAACTAAAAGGTAGTTTTCATTCCTCTTCCTTAAAATAAATTTTAAAAGACATTTTTTGGTTTTTCTACTCTTAAACTATAAGTAATATCTGCCATTGTATAACAAAATTACAGAGAGCAATCACATGCCAAATGGAACATAACCATGCAATTGCCAGTCACTAGATATCGATTTTCTGTCATCAAAGAAAAAAAAAGAACTATCACTAGATTTGTTAGTTATGGTTCCAATGCATCTAAATACAGGGATCAACACTCTTTTTTCTTTTAAACTAATGAGATAATCAATTTGCTTTCAGTGAACCTGATTCAATGGGCCGGAATACAGCCTGCAGCCTGCAAAATGGTGGCCAGGCAAAAGAGTCAACCTTGTTGGTTCCCTTAACTGCTTTCTTAGACTATTCTGACTTAAATACTTCATCTTGCCAGATCACCCATTTTTCAATGCAAAATTTAATGCTTGTCTAAACTAAAAAGCCTCTGCCACTAACCAGTCTGCTGGGGCTGTCCTGTCAAATCCCCTCAATGTATGCCAAAAAGAGATACTCTCCTGCCAGCACAGTTACATCACCTCACTGAGCGACAGATGCAAAACTAACATTAGCTTTCCCCTTTTGGTATAACACATTGGGATTTTGCCAGTGTAACTATATTAGTCAGGTTTGGTACGTGAGTGTGGGTTGGTTAACTTCATTTTCTGCTCTCCAGATACGTCGGCAATTCTTTGTAGATATGGCCTAAAAACACAATTAATGATCAAAATGGCAGCTAACAACAACTTCCATCTATAAGGTATTTAACATACTAAAATGTCCTGGAAGATTAAAAAAAGTATGCGTAAGGACCACAGACTTCTGTCTGATTTGCTCAAAAACAAACACCTCACTGGAAATGTTTCTAATAGCTGTTTGATGAGAAATGCCATAGTCTTTATGTGAAGATTTTCCTATATTGGAAACTATTAATAGTTTGTTTTGGTTTTTTTCTGCAGTGGAGGAATAATATCCTATAATACCTTGTCAGGTGTAGCTCACACTACAGCTTGTTTGTCTCTTCTTTAGCTGTCAATTTGGGAACTCCACTTCTACATAAAAGTTGGCTGAAACCAAATTTTGTATTTTTTAAAAAATTTGTGGTGGAAATAAGTTAACTAGGGCTGGTCATATGTAAACTTGAAATGTTTTTGATATACAACTGCATATACTTTCTGTACTTTATGGAAATAGGTTAACTAGGGCTGGTCATATGTAAACTTGAAATGTTTTTGACATACAACTGCATATACTTTCCATACTTTATTATTCTGGCAGAACCTCACCAATCCCTATGTTAGGCTCACTGATTTTATTGTATTTCCGTCAATCATTGACATAAATCTGGAGAACCAACTAGTTGTTATTTTGTCAATGGTTAGTAAATCCAGCCTCTATTTCAGGCATCTACAATATTAATTTTCCAAATGAAATGGAGCTGTTTTTTAATGCTTTGGCAATCACCATAAATAGCAAACAAAGAATAAACATTGTGCAGTAAAATGTATGTAGTAATTTTATTCATTATTTTGCTCTATAACTATATAAATAATCTGGCCTGGAGTAGGATTATTCCAGTCAAATTTAGCACACCATTGTTTTCATGCAGTAGCAGTTTGTGTAAATTGTGGTTTTGACTATTATAGTAGTAGGCAATATTTTGTGTGGAAGTAACAGAGGACCCATGACAACTCTAACTCAAATATATTTTTGCTGGTGTTACATTGCTAATAAGCCCATCATATTCTATCTATTGAGCTTCACTAAGAGGTAAAAGAATATAAAGTTCATGATAACATATCTATGAAAAGGAAAGCCCTGTAATTTACCAGCTACACAAATAGTCTAATAGCCACAAGTGATCCTAGCCACTGTCTCGCTTGTGAGCCTTTCAGAATTAACCCTCAGCTCAGGACACTTACTTTGTTTCCTGGTGTCCTACCTCTGCTTTTACCTCTGAAGGCATTTTTAGATGATGACAGGTTGCCTGCATCACTGACATAGTATCCTGCCTTCACTGCCTTTCCTGATTGGATGGCCTAATTTTTGCCAAAAGGAGTGCTGAATGAAATCATTATTAATGCCCTGAGATTGTTCAGGTAAAGGCTAAGAGTACTTTAGAGTGGAGGATATAATAAGAGACAGGAAGTATGGGAACACTTAGAAGATTAAAAATAATTTCCTGTCCTTCCCCACAGCTCTCCCCCACCCCTGCAACAATACTTTTTTTGCTTCTTTTGGGCTGCAAATAAGAACTCTAGAGTTTATATTAGCTGTGTTCCTACCTTCAAAAGGCAAAAAGGAGAGTGAAATATAAATCAGAAGAATGTTTAGCAAATTTTGCAGACCCTTTCTCTTGTTGTTTTCTTACCAATCAGATGCTATTTCTGCCACCATTCTCAGACTTCCTTTGCCAGTGTTTTTCACCCTAATCACTGGCAGCCCCTGGTTTTTACTCCTTGGATATTTCCAAAGCATGTTTAAAGACCAATCAAAAGTGTCCATGGAGCATTTGTCCTCAAGTGATAAGCTCTTGCACCACAATATTGAGGAAAGAGGTGGTATGCAATTTTTCTCCTCACAAGTAATTTTTCTGTTTGTACATACAGAAACCTTATTTGATGTTGTGTTGCAGATATTTTGCATCAATCCACTTTTTTATCCATATTACTCATCATTTTCCTCCACTCATATGAAAATACAAAATCTACAAAAAAGCAGGAATGCTAAAGAGGGCTTGAAAGCCGGTTTAGTCTCCATGTATATATGAACACAACTACAGTTATTGTAGTTGTGACTGAAATGTAAGAAAAGAGGGAGAATGCTTACTGAATCACAAGTCAAATTGTATAAATGGAACCATAAATATATTATTCCACTGTTTACTCAGCTCTAAACCTGACACTTAACAAGAAACGTTTAGCCACATGAGACAGGAAATTGAATCTTCTCACTTATCCACATTCACGCTCTGTCTCTTGCATTTGATTTGTGCCAGATTCACAGAAGAGAGTGAGGGATGAGGCTAAATTGTTCCTCCCTGTGCAGAGGGAATGCAGAGATCTCCCAACAGCAAGTGGCATTCCTCACCATATGTGCTTCTTCATCTTGGCCCAACAGGGCAGGAAAATGAATTTGAGGATTTTTAACACAACACATTATGTAAGTTTTAGCTGCAGTGCTTTGCTCCATTTTTGCTCTTAGTGCCTTATTAACATGCATTTCACAGAGAGTGGCTAAGCTCAGAAATTGGAAAAGATTTAACAGTGTGGCAAGATCTATGGAATTCAAATTATTTTGTTACATGAGGGTGAAATTCAGGTTAGTACTTTACATATAATCGTGATGTAGCTCAGTAAGCAGGGCTTTGTTTTGGTAGACATGCAGCATACTTAGTCATCAGTTCCCAAATAGTCCAAAATCAGCCTTGCAAAATGGGAGAATTTCATTAACTTGCTGAAGAGGTGAATCCAGAAAAAAAAATAGTTCAGGGAGCCTTATCCAAACCAGCTCACAATGCCATTGCAAGGACCTAGTCAGTGACAGACCATTCTGTTTGAAAGACTGCATCTCCACATGAGCATCACCCTCTGCAACAAAGTTCAGCCAATTAGTGGATTCTTCAGCAAGCATTCTGCCTGTGAAAGTTTGCAACACATGAATCAGACACTACTGTTTTGTTTTTTTTAATGTGATAGACCATCATGTTGTAATCTCACTTTGCCAACATACCACTTGCCTTAATTTCAGCATTTCAGATGCAGCATTTAAAGTTGTTTCTTTAAATGCTGGATGTTCATGTCTAAACTGTTTACACCACATTGCATGATGGACAGCTTTGAATGAAGCATAAATCAAGTCATGGTCATCCTTCTTTCTTGACTTCACCATATTGATTTTTGATGATCCCCGTTATAGTATTGATACCAAAAGGGATGAGATGAGGAAATGCGTGTGGTTTTGCTGCCAGTTGTGAAGTCAATGCAACTCAACCAATGCCCTTAAAACTACATGATGTGCACTTGCCTTCTGGAAAAAAACTGGAGCACTAGTCAGACAATGTGATGCATTTTACCTTTGTATCCTGATTCAGGACACATCAGCCTGCAATAATAGGGGATGCTGAAGCCTGTAAACCTTACCACTGATTTCTGAGGAAACAGTAAATGAAGCCACATTTCTCTTCACAGAGGAAAGCAAGGCACAATTCTTCCCAAGAATATTTCTGAGATTCACATTCTCTGAACCTCAGGGAAAGGAAAGACAATTGTTATAATTTACTGTGCCTGTGCTTGTGCAAAAGTAGAATGTAGTGTGGAGATTGTTTACCCAGAGTGATGGTGTTTTGTTTCCTTGGCCTATCAGGCCAAGCATGTGTGTGTTGGGACTGTCAGCTGATGTTCACGAGATTCTGTGCAGTTGTGTGAAGGAGTACAGTTGAGCGCCTGGCAGATTCAATTTAGATGTAATATAGTGTAATATAATATAGAATACTATAGTATAATTCCTCCCTCCCATGGGACTCCCTGCAAATACTATAAGCAAACTCCTTGCTATCATTTTTTTAATTGTGTAAAGAAAGTTTCTGAGAACAGATGAGATCTAAGGAAATCCATAGTTAAAAATGTTGTCTATAGGTATTTTTACATTAGTATATCTCTGTACCTCTTCATTCTTAAAAAGCAACATGTATTTTTTAAGTGGAACAAAAGAGATTTTTTTCATATTTTATTAACAGGATTTATAAAGTAATCAAATGTTTGAAAAACTCTTTACTCCTAATCTATGGGTGGAGTTGATTCAGACACTTCATTTCTTCATAATAGGCTTAGGGCTTTCTTCCAAAATTTAGATCTACATCAGATGATCTTTATCACTAATAAACGGGTCCATGAAACAGAAACAAAAGTAGTGTTCTGTTCTGAGTAAAGGAATTCACACATTATATTTGCGAGTTTATGCTTTAAGCTACCAATACTTTATAAATGATCCCACTTACAATACCTCCTCCCCCAAATAAATAATCTCTCTCTACTCATATTTTCATTTGTATTCAGAAAGAGAAACTAAAATTCAGACAAACAGAAGTACAAAGTAAGGCTTAAATAGCTACATATGCCTACACAACTGCTAAGCTAACCACATATACCCCTTCAATTAGGGATTCTAAAGTTACATATGAAGAGTATGAAATTTGTTATTTGTGATTCCGGAAAATAGTACAGATTTTGATGGCACTGATTACATGACTGAAGGGAGCGTGAATATAAAAGTTTTTATTTGAACCAATTAACTGAACATTGAAATCAATTTAAATAAAGCAATAAAGAAAATTTATCTCAGAACACTCTGAATTTCAAAGTTTCAACAGAATAATGGTGCCATGTTTTCATAAAACTCTTTAAACTTTCAATCCTGGCTCTCAGTGTACTTTCAAATCACAACTGTCTCCTTTCTTCTCAGTGAAAACCTTGCAAGTCAGCTGTCATTTGAAGTTTTTATTTTCCTGTAAGTACCACACTGTGAGGGTTTTCTGACAATGCCTTTGGGGGGTGAACAGTACCCTAATTTTCATTCTGTCAGAATGCTGTGACTCTGCAGCAGTCAGGCCTTTCTGAATGCACAGGTAACAAAACTGTGAGTTACTTCCACTGTCACCCTCTGACAACAAAATATCTTCTCAGCATTCTGCCAAAGCTTACTTATATTTCTGCCACCAGAATTCTTCCATTATTTAATTTTCTTTTTAATTTTTATTTTTCTTTCTTCTCAATACTAAAAAGTGAGATAACTCAGAGCTACAAACTATCGGGAGTTACAGGTTGTTAAAGGACCTAGCAATAAAAACAGGATTTTAAAGGGACAGATTATATGTGTGCAAATATGATTGACTGAAACTATGTGTTGAATAAACTAACAAAACACTTGTCATAGCAAAGTAATACAGAATATCAGAGACATGCACAGACATAGTAATGTCTTCTGGATGTCACATCAAATCATGTCTTCTAATAATAAAAAAAAAAAAATTGAAATATTCCTTAAAGCTATTTTTTTTTCCTGTGAAAGAATTCAACAACCACAGTAATATTCTCTATAAAAAACCAGAAGCTACAGAGTTGATGCTTATGGCTTATGCAAATGTTAAAAAATTGACATAGCTAAGCTATTTAGTAAAATTGTTGTACAATTTAGTAAGTGTTTGCCTGCCTAAAGGTCACTGTTTCAGACCACTGAAGTCCTATGAGTTCAAGGACTCCAATTGTTACATTTTTTTTTTAATCCCAGATAATTACTATGTAATAAACATTTTAGCAGATATAAAAGGGTAGCTTCTGTGCAATTGGAACATGCATTTTTATATTTGAAAGCTTCCGTACACTGCATGTTCAGAGACGCAATGTTTGATAAATACTGCACTTGTAAATGTAAAAGATGACAGACAAGCCTTTGGCAGGCAGACACTGACATTTCTATGGTCATTCTAAATGCAATTTCTAGTAAAAATCTGGACTTGGAACTCAGCATATTGACTAGAAACCTAGGGGGACCGTGTTCACATACCCTACATGTCTGCACACTGTCAGATAAATCCCAGTTTATCTGTCTGGAGAGCAAGTATTGCCATAAGGAAACTGCAGTCTCCAGTTCCCTTACAAGGGGGTCACTGTGATCTTGCACACATTTCTTTATTCATTGATCTCTATCCACCAACTCTGTACAAATACCATGTGACCATTAAGTACAGTGGGGGTTATCTCATGTATCCTTTTTGTTGAAATACTCTGCAAACTGGTTTTCCTACAGTAATCATACATTTTTAATATTTTTAAAAACCACAGCACTGTAACAGCCACTGAGAAGAAATTAACTCTGCCCTAGCTGAAACCAAGGCACAAGCCCGTTAAGAAAAAAAACCTCTGTGAGACAGACAAAGCCAGAAGAAAGGTCAAGTGAGGGAGGCTGTCCCCATTTTACTTCCAAGGCAGTAACTAAGCAGTCTGTCACAAGCCACACAGCACTTTCTGTCAGAACAGGCCCCCTGTAGATTAGGAGACTCTAAAAGAAGAGGTACTTCTTAAACTGTTGGTGCCACAACAATTATGTCAGATTAGGAAATCTCATGAACTGCATAAAACCTAAAAGCTTCCACTAGGATGAAAAGTCATACATTATGCATTTGAAAAGTATTAAACACAGTGGTTTTCATTATCAGATGAAAGCATCTTGGAGTAATCACAAATAATTGAGCATTTGTTGTCTCCACTTAAAAAGTATACTGTTGCTATGCAAGTGGAAAATCACAGCATGTTTACAGATGCATATTTTTTTAGCTGCAGAGAATGCACATTTCAAACTTCAGGAAAAAGACATGAAGAAATGAAGACATTATTCTATATGAAGGAATATTTTTTTATAACCACAGCTACCTAATGATTGTGGGTGAGGTGATGGTGTTTAGTTTTACTATATTATTTTTTGTATAGAATGATTGATCATATCTCTCACATAAAGCAGGGCTGCAAAAACGGATGGAGAACAAAAATTCAAAAGCTCATAAAAGCTTTTTCAGGAGCTCATAAACACTATGAACAATGGCATATAATGGGAAACCAATAAGAAGGGAAAAATGGTGACATGAAAAAACCCCACAGTTCTATTCCACTACAAATAGCTATTTTATTTTTAGAACTATATACTATAAAATGAAATATACCTCATTTTTTTTAATGTTGAAGTATTCAGAAGTTACCAGAGTGGATTAGAAGTGTGACCCATGTGGGCAAATACCATGATTTAAAGAGTGGCCAAAGCAAGCTGCTTTAGAGGAAGGTATAAAAGAGGCTAGCCATAAAAAAAGCTACTCTCTGAAGTCCTTCTCTTCATTATTAATCATTAGAGACTACACTAAGCCTTCAAGTATGATTTTTTTCCCTTAAATTTTTTTCTAGCACTAAAAAATGATACTATCACTTTTTTATCATTATATATATATTTTAATATCATTAGATTCTTGGTTTCTGACAGATGTGTGAAGGCTTATCTGTGTATCTGCAGAATGAATGGCTGTTTTGCAATCTACCTCCACACTTTTATGAGTGTATAACACACCACAGTGAGATGCATTGGCACTCAAGAATTTGGCCTCTGACTCCTCTGCATTCAGGTCCTGTACTCATTATAAAAGTAAAACACTTATCCATTGGATAGACAGAACTCCTACCACAGTAGAATCCCTTCAGAGTTACAACTGAGCACCCATTCTGTATTTTCATATTCAGGTACATCTGGGGTTTTGATGATGAAGCTATAACAAATTGTTGAAGAATTGAACTGCTTGGGAATGCTGGGCAAAGCTGCAGCAAACAAGAACTGCCCTGGGTGCCAGCAGATTTAGCAAGGACTGCAGTAAGTTCTGTGTGGAATCACAGTAACAATGACTATTGTCACACTTAATGTCACTAACAGATTCAAGGGCAGCCATCATTTCAGTGCAGATATCCTGAGATATCCTTCATCTCCTGGGAAAGGAGCTGTGTAATTTTTCTATGTTAGTCATCAGTTCCCATTAACAAGCAGTTGTAGCTGAAGGCTGTGCTTCCCCTAGGGCTGGTGTAGAATATTGTATATAGCACTCCATGAAGGAAGGATGCAAGATAGTGAACTTGAGTCAATGACAATTTTTTTTACCTCTAACTTGGTAAATAAGCTATAATTTAAAAATTGGTTGGGATTGAATTAGATGCATTTATTCTGGCTTTGCTCACAGAAAAACTCAATCATGTTAACCATTTCTAATAAATAAGTATTTTATTTATCTCTGCATAATATATTTTCTTTTCAGGCCCTTGAAAGAAAAAGAAATGAAATCAAATAGAGTTATGAGAGACAGAAGAGGTGGTGGCATCCTTTTACATCATAAATATTATTAAGATTTTATTGGTTAGCCTCATAACCATTCTTGAGGATGGAGGGGCTTGGTCTCATATTTCCCAGAATTGTAGCTTTACGAACATGCTACAGAGCATCATGGAATTATATTTTTCCATAGAGACTCAAAAAAGTGGCTTAACATACCTTGAACCAACTTGGAAAACTGTTAATTAAACTGAAGATATACTTATTTCAAAGTATATCTTCATGCCGGGACTTGCAGGAGTACTGTCAACAGAGATGAAGATCACTAACCTGGCATTCCCATGCTGTGAAAAAAAATTTGGATCTGTGTACAAGGCAGCAACATTTTCTGTTCAGTGATCACGTGAAAGTCTGTCCAAATGGCAAACTTTCAGGACAATGACTCCACCAAATGTCCTGCCCACCTTAATTAATGTTATAAGTGATCCAAACACCACTTGCTGAGAATTAATTCAATATTCATAAAATATGCACACATAATTTTCCATCTACTGACAGCTACTTGCTCCTCATTTGCATAACCAAATCAGAACACAGGAATAAAAAAGAAAGCCATTATTAAAACATTCTCCCTTTGCAGTCCTAGGAGACCTCTCATAATAATCTTTAGCTAGTCACTCAATTGAAAAAAGTCCAAGAAGGTTATTCAGTGAAAACAGAAATCTGCTGCCTCCATAACTTTCCAGAACAGCTACTGGATACTTTGTTTCCTCACAAAATTGTTCAGTAATCTTAGAAGACAACTGAATATATCAAAACAAAGGGAAGGAAATATGTCATTTTTTGCATATGGAGCACAGATAAATAATGTAAAGGAGCTGGACTTTGCATGAACTGCATATACAGTAGATACAAAATTGTCAGAATTAGGAAATCAAGTGCTAGATGGCTGAATTTACAGCAGAATATCTTGGGTATATTAAAAGATTAGACTTCTAAGCTTTCCAAGAAAATTAGCTTCTTTTGTAAAGGTTCTCTGCAGCCACAATGGCTCCCTAAACACAACCTGTTTGTTAAAATATTACCTCAACAACAGTTCTGTATCTCTGAAATAGCTACATTTCCTGTTAGCTGTTTATTCATCTGAAATTAGCAGACATGATATCTGAAACTGCAGACAAGTCTGTTTTTAATAGACTGCATCGGGGGAGACTTGTGTAAGAAGAAACAGGGCAGCAAGGGCCCATCTTTGGAATTTGCATGTACTCTAGTTTCCTTAATGTTCTTTGACAAATCTATGTACTTGAAGCTTCTAGCATCTAACAGAAGGCTTTTTTTTTTTCTTTTTCTCTTTCTTTTTTTAACAGATATTACTCACACCGTAAATTAGATTGTGAGCAAAATACAGTCATCACCTGAGTAAGAAAACCTGCACACCTAAGTTTCCTAAAGAACAGTGTGATTCTTCAAAATAAGTAAAATAGGCCTTGATTAAGGGAAGAAAAAAGAGATGAGCTGTGAATATATTGAAAAAGTGATTTCAATAAGAAGTCAATAAGGCATAAAGTTTGGAGCCCCTGTGAAATATACTTCACCCAAGTGGGTGGCTTAGTAGGAAGGAGAGTATTGTTTACCAGCACTGAAAAAACTAGAATAAAAAAGGAAAAATCACTGAGAAAATAAGCACTCTGTTGCTCAGAATCAGATCACTGCTGG
Source organism: Molothrus aeneus (assembly GCF_037042795.1). NCBI lineage: Eukaryota > Metazoa > Chordata > Aves > Passeriformes > Icteridae > Molothrus > Molothrus aeneus. Next base: position 49,698,489 of record NC_089650.1, read on the forward strand.
CTAACCTGACAGGTTAGATCTAAGTTACTTGCTTATACTCTGTCATTTTAAACAGCATGGTAGTGTAACTGCAGTAAAAAATAAGTCTCAGCACTGGCTCTCAGGCATTACATGTGTTGGAGAGGTGCTGATGGTTTCATTTTACAACTGTAGGGATCTAGTCTTATGTCAACCTGTGTGCACAACAACTTTACGAGGAATGCCTATGTTCACACACAGGAAAAGGGGCCCAAAGAGCTTGTGTTAATATTCAGATGACAATTAAAATCAGGCTTAATCCTTTCATTCAATAGGTTAAAAGTCTAGTGTAATTTTACAAAAGCCTTCATTTCATTCATGTAGAGGAGACAGGAATTACTAATTAGGCTTATAGTCAAACAGTGCTTTGAAAGGTATTAGTGCACTCCATAAGATGAAATTGACAGCACTTAAAAATCTCTTCATTGCAATTAAAACAAAAATTCCACTAGTAGATCTTCAGCCTACTGTCACTGTTTTGGAACACAAATACTTTTTCCAGCAGTGAGATGCAGAAACCGCATTAACTTATGTCATACAGAAGAGGCTCAACTGCAGTTTTGACATTTCCTTGTTATTTTCTGGTGACCTTGAGAGGAAATGAATATAGACAAATCCTAAAATGTCTGGCTCTGAACCACCTTCTCAAAGCAATTGCAGCTGGAGCAATACCAGCTGACAGCTCTTCCCTCTAGCCCCCAGTCTAGCAACTACCTGCCAAATTATCATACAGAGCTACATGGGTACAAAGAGAAAGAGAAACTCAAAAAACCCTCAAAGAAACAGTCAGTCAGCCAGATCTGCTTGTTACATCCCTGCCTAGGAGAGAGGAGGAACCACACCACATATTACTCTCTCTTCCTTTTATGCCTCCCTTGTGTTTAAAAGCTGTTCTGCTAATGCAATGTTTAAGGATATAAATGTACTCAACACTTTCCCTGTTTTGGGGGCTTAGAAAACCAGAACTATCTGTAATGTATTTTTTAGCCCTTCTCCTTGTGTGCAGGAGAATGCAAACACACATGGGCTATTAAAACTACACAAAAGTACAGGATAGCCAGCTCAATTTTAAGCCAAGTCAAATATGACCTACATTTTAGATAAAAAATGAAAACCATAATGTCAAATTCCACAGTTATATTCTTATATAACACAGATGCACAAAATTCCAGCTTACACAGGTCCCTTTAGAAAAGCTTTTAGTAGCTTGAAACATAGATGGGATGCATACAGACAAAGTATTTAAGGAACAGCACAGGCATCAATGTTTCTTGACATCATTGGCAAGACTCTCACTCACTTGATTGTGGCTTTACCAGAACCTTTCAGAAGTAGAGCACTAAACAAAGGAAATAGAACTTGAACAAATTTGAGAATGCAAGGGGAGGGGGAGGGGGAAATGTTTGTAAAACCCTCTAAATTTAAGCGTGAAAGTAGCAAACACCAATAACAAAATGCCATCATCAATATCAGGAGGGAGAGGAGGAAGAGACACAGATATAAACTGAGAGTTTAAGCCCTAATTCACACAGAAAAGAATTAGGAATTTGGATATAAGATGCCAAGGATATAAGATATTGGGATATAGAGAGAAAAGCAGCACTGGCTGCAATGCCTGCTGTCTCTTGGACAAATTATCAAGTAAGCAAGCAGGGAAATGAGAGGATTTAAATAGCAAAATATTGGCGGTTGAAAAGGACAAAGATTATATCTTTGGTGGTGGTTGGAAACAAAGAAATTACAAGCATCATTGACAAGGCAAGTAGTTTGGAGAAATAGCAGAGACATTCCCAACTTGGGATCTGGAAGCCTTGAGGTATGTGATCTTTGTAGATCAATAAAATTTTATGCAGTGTGATGGCTCAAAAGGATAGGAGATTGATGTGCTCTGGAAGAAGCTGCTTCAGTTTGTACCATAATCTAAAGCACCCTTTCAGTAGATCAGTTCTTAAGGAAAACATATGGTGCAAACAATTCCCTTACAGAGACTGTTTGTAAAGGAGTTTTGGGCTTTGGGACCAATTTCAGCATCTTGCCACAGTGGTTTGCCTGTGTCTTTTTGATGACTAGATTAGGAGATAGATGCCTTGCCTGCTGTGAGCTCTTCTGCTATACCTCATTCAATTATGACTTCTAACTTTCTGGAAAAGACATTTGCAAAATGCAGTGTGTTCCTCAGCATCAGAGCTAAAAATTTTTCCTTTATTTTCCATTGAACACCATCTTGTAAGTAGTTCCCCTCATCTCTTCTAATCTCCTTCTGACCTTGTTATTTTGTAATTGGGAAGTGTCCTGCAGTACCTGAATGAATGGAATTCAAAATACCTGTGAATAGCTGCTCTTGATCTATTCCATCTGAGTTCAATGGGAAAAAAAATCAAGTACTTTGCTTTTCTTCCTTTCATTGTTCAGTTATTCTTACTGTACAACTGAAGAACTAAAGATGTTTTCTGTAGAAAACTGCAGGTGCTGTGTCATCAGTTCTATCAATGAGCCCAATAATACCACTTCAATCCCATCCAAATTCTTCACAATATCAAATGAATGTGACCTTCATAATCACCATGAAAACAATCATTTGATCATTCCACTAGGGTCATGTTTCTGGTAAATTGATCGATTGTGATTTGATTTCCAGACTTGATTACTCTCAAGTCTGGAAAGCACTATTTTAGGAAAATAAAAATTCAAAATCTATGTACACACTGAAATTAAATGTCTAAGCTTAAGAAAATATTTCATAATTAATCTATTTTTATTTGGAGTACTAAAAAAAATATATTTTCTGCTATGTTTAAATTTTGACTCTCTTGGATGAGCTTACATGAATCTCTCTATTCCCTATTGTCATTTCATTCCCTGTCAGGAAGATTCACTGCAAACTGAATGATAAACCTAAAAAAATAGGTTTATATGACCAATTAAAGCTTTCTGTTTTGTTTTTCTTTTTTTTTTTTCTTAAATAGAAATTTCTTATATATGTATTAAAATTGTTGCTTTTGCTGGGCCTTATATACTAGCTAGTCTTGTTTCGTGCCAGAGAGTTCACAGTTTTGTGAAAATACATACTTGTACACACACACATATGCATATTTAGTATTAATAATCTACTGAAATAGTTATCCCATAATAAAATTAGTTTTGTGTTTTAAGAGTAAGCATAAAGCTCACTAGTCATGGTGAAATCAGACTTACATCATTTCTTGTTTCTGGTATTTCTATTTATATGAGACACGAATTTAAAATTCACTGTCCGTTACATGAAATTTTAGAATTTTATTGAATCTATCAATTCGGTTATGAATTTTACTGGGCTTATATCTCATGAGATTTTTTTGTCTGGATCTTGTATTTTGATAGGATGCCCAATGTACTGATATCTTCCCAGCTGTACAAATTATGACAATTCTTTAACAGAATGGTCACAAGGGGCTGAAACATACATCAACCTACTGTGCTCAGCAAACACTTTAGTTGAGTCAGCATAATTGTCCTTCAAAATATTATTTGTCTAAAGGAAATACAAGGCAATATAGCTTTCATTAGCTGCTGATCACTTAATGGGGATCAGGTTCACCAGTGTAGTGTCAAGTTCAAGATGTGGTAGGTGATGAGCTTGTACAAGCATTGCTTCTTAGGCTAAGCCTATGCATGACAATTTACCCATCCACAGCACTCTGTCCTATCTGTAAGGTCAAAATAATGATACTGGTGTGAGTCCTATGCAAAATTGGAATTCTTGCAGGAGGAGATAAGAAAGACAAGAAGCTGAATATCTACTCAGAGCCAAGCTAAAAGTCTTGTTAATTTGTTTCTTGTGTCTTTCATACATGTGTTTACTTGCTTTCAGTAAGGTACAAGCCTCATTAAAGCTACAACAAAGGCTATTGATGTACTGCTTCCAACTTGGCAAGAGCTAGCAAGAACATGAAGTTTCCCAAGAGCATCCCAGAAATAGTTCCACACAATTTCTAGAGAGTGTTCTATTTAAAGATTCTATTTGTCTTAACAAGAGTATAAGTGTTAAAGATAGTTCCAATTACCTTTCTCTTAGCCATAGCTTTCTTTTTCCCCAGGATGTGGGTTTATCAAATCATCCTTAGCTGAAAAAAATCTCTTCCTGTCTACTTAAAAACATTTTTGACTAAGTGATAAATTTGCCTAAAGATATTTTCCATTTGGTTTGTGTTATCACTGGTTTTACTTTATGCAAATTAAACCAGCCCTTACAGTGCCCCAAAAACCTAAGATGTTTTAAATGTTGGAAGGATTTATCTTAAACTGCACTTGTTGAAGACAACCAGATTTTTAGCACTAAAGAAATCAGAGCCAAAAGATCAATATTTTTTCGAGGTGAATCTGATTCTTAAAAATACAGTAGCTAAGGTATACTTTTTTCAATATTATCTTTATGAAACGTTTCTGGTCTGTCACAAACTTCTTTCTGTGATTATTGATCGTTTTTTAACAAAAAAGATTATGAGTTATTCAGCTATCTGTGCTTCACAACATTATTTCTGCTTCTCAGTAAGAATTAATTACTTATCACAGAAGCCAGCAAGTAGCCAAAAAGATCTAGTTAAAGTTCTTTAGCACAAAATTCCATCTTCATCTACATGTTACCAACTCTCTGACATTCCCCAGGATGGGGAAGGATGATGATCACAGGCAAATTTAATTTTTCTGGCAGCTCATTCCTGACTTTGGGAGAAAAGCCATCATTCATGATGGGGCCAGAAGCAAACATGTCAGACAAGCAAAATGCCAGTGTTTTCCATTATGTGGCAGGTGCACATCTTTTCAATGTATACAGCTAGGTATGCCAGCTCAGTGCTCATGCTGGAACAGACATGCAGCTTTGCAGAAATAAAAAGAATTTGTAACCCTCAGGTGCACACAAGAGTGCCTCACTGGGCTAAAAAAAATAAAATATATATTTTACTAAATACTCCAATTCTTTCTTGGAGGAGCTGGCGTTGTCTGTCTTTGTGATAAGTCCTAGAAAACTTGTCATAGGTTGGACTAAATGATCTTAAAGGTCTTTTCCAACCTGGCTCATTCTGTGATTCTGTAATTAAAATCAGTGCTCAGCGTACATACTCAGAATCCTTGTAGCTTCATTTATGAAATGAATGAAATGAAATCCCATTCTAAAGGCAATGGGAATATCTTAAAACAATAAAGTCCAGTCTTTAAAATTACATACGCTTTAACTTTGCCCAGTCATTCAGCACAGCCATTCAGCAAGAACACTTCCTGAAACTCAGGTACACACTATGTGAATAACAAAAAAATCTAAACAGGGGCTAGAAATTTTAAAAAGTAGTATTTTCTAAAAAGTACTTGGCCCGAAAACTCATCAAGAATCTTTTGATAAGTGTTTTTTTAAATGCAAGGCTGGTGTTAAGTCAACAGTCCAGACATTTTTCAGTTTAACAAAGTGGAAAGAGTTCAAAACTTGTGAAATTATGCTCTTTAAATATCAGTTCCAAATTTCAATTTAAACTTACAAGGATAGAAATGGTTGAAACTCAAAAAGAAGCTTTGAAAATCCCTAAAATATTTTAAATTACCCAATCCATCAGTTTTGTCTCACGTATTAATAAGCTTAAATAAGAAAATAAAAAAGAAAAATATAATTGCACTATTTTCCTAAGAAATAACTTTTGGAATGGATTCCCACAAAGCAACTTTTGGAAGAAAAGGGGATCTCTTAACTTGTTTCTCATTACAGGTAACTTTTGGAGATTATGCTGCCACCCAGGAGAAGTAATGACTACTTCTCTGTCCTCTAACCGCAGCTCATGGGAGGCTGGGAGGAAAACAGATTTGGGGGCTGCTGAAACCCTTTGTTCAGCCAGTGGGTGAACAAGCAATGACCCAGCAATGACCATGGCCTGCAGTGCACTGAATATCTTCCAGCTGGAGGGGAACATGCTGCCTCAGCAACAAAAAAAGAAGCAAGGAAGTTCTTCTCCGACAGAAAGGGAGCAGAGGAAGATTGGGCAATAAACTGCGATTTGGTCACACTCTTGTTCACATCTCTTTTACCACTCTGCTTCTACAGCAGAACAACAAAGTTCCAATTTCTGCCAAGGATTAGGTCAAAAGTTGGAGGAAATTATGAAGCATAGAAATAATTTATCTCATGAAATTTTACATTTGAAAAAACATGAAATGAGAAGGATGAAAAGTTTCTCCATTCCTAACGTGATTTCCAGCAAAAGAGAAGGATAGTTCTATCAAATAATCTGGTGAATTTTAACTAATTTTCTGTTCCAAGACATAGAATAATACAGTCATTTAGGTTGGAAAAGACCTCTAACATCATCAAATCCAACCACTGACCTAACACTGCCAAGTCCACCACTAAACCATGTCTCTAAGTGCCACATCTATGTCTTTTAAACACCTCCAGGGACAGTGACACCACCACTTCCCTGTTCAGTGCTTGACCACACTTTCAGTGAAGAAATTTTTCCTAACATCCAACCTAAACCTGCCCAGCCACAACCTGACACAATTTTCTCTTGTCTTATCACTTGCTACCTAGGAGAAAAACAACACCCTTCTTGCTACAGAAAGCTGTAGAAACAAGCTAAACAAGTCCAGTTTTCTGAATTGCTCCTTATGAATCTTGTACTTTAGACATGCAAAAATTCAAGTATTGATAGTTTTTTAATAATCTTGCAAGTACTCCCATATTCTAAAAAATCTGAATAAAAAACCATTAGGAGCACAGAAATTTAGTTTTGAACAATGATACGCTGCTGAATGTGGAATGTATCACTTCAGCACTCTTCTAACTTCTGCTCCTGTAGTAAGGAAAATGAGAAATAGTTTCAAATATCCCTCAGATTAATCCTCATGCTATGCACAGTGTTGGCAGCAGAGATTCCAGTTTAATCAAGCCAAAAATTATTCATAAAATGAAAGAAATGCTAAATTTATAAGTTGCTTTTCTGGACTTTTTCCTATGATGTTTATTGCACAGACTACCTGCAGAGCTAGATCTCCACATACAATCAGGATTAGAAGCGAATGCTTTGTGAAGAACAAGCTCAGTGCTGTGCCCTTCATTAATACAGTCTGAGGAATCATCAAGATGCTGTTTTCTTGCAGCCACAGGAATATATTTAGTCAAGAATTCATAACGTAAACACACACAAAAGATGATTTCCCTACTTTTTTTAGAAATATGGGGGAAGGAAGAAGTCTCTACCCGAACTAGCATTAGTAGTTGTTTTCTTTAAACTAACGAACATGTATTACTACTCTGAATGAACTAGCTCTTCCTCCCACTGAGAACTGAATTTCTTTATCTTGACAATTACGGCAGTAATTTACAAGTCAAATTAATAGTGGAATACTTTTGGTATTGTTTCTAACTTCTTTAAGTGTTACTAACAAAGATGGATATAAGCATAAGAACCACTGAACAATAAATACAGCATGAAAAGAGCTGGGATAGTAAAAGCATAAGGATAATATCTTATGAGAAAATTTCTGTTATAAAATTAAAATTTTTCTATATTGCAGTTATGAAAAGAGAGGTCAGAGTTGTCAAAATAATTGAAAATGCATTAAAATTTATCTGCCTTGTTAGATCACACCTTGTAATTGCTTCCAGTTGGAGGAGATAGAAGAAATTATTCAGTGTTTTTATGGCCTTTCCTTAGCAGAAAGTGAAACATCTCTTCATTCACAGTATGGGGAACAAATATTCATCTTCTCATTCAAGCAAAGTATTTCCAGGTTAATATAATAAATTATTTCTGATAATAATGATGTGTGATAATAATCTGTGGATAAACATGATTTATCCACCTGTCAAAAATGCTAAAAGGAAGGGAATTTACAAAGTGCAGTTTATTAAATAGGGTTGTGCTTCAGACAGCCATCTATCCTCAGAAGGTTTTAGTGCAATCTGCCGTTTTAAATTAATTTTACACAGGAATTCAAACAGCTGTTTTAATCACTCAGCTATTCAACATAGTTTTCAGTGGCATTTTGGTCATTATGACATTTCAGACATCTCTATCTTAGATGATTCCAGTACTTCCAGTGTTTGGCTATATACATGTGCATGACATAGAGAAAAGCTATATTCACAGAATGCTTTCTCACAGAATTTCTCTCCTTTACCTCTAAAACACTTCACTGACATTAATGTGTTAGAAAATTTGTGGTTTATGTCTTAGGAGGCCATTTGTCATTCAGTTTAATGACAAACTGGAAAAATTTAATTTTTTTGTAGTAGGTTCTTTTCATGAAGAATGAGCTGTCAAAACAGGCATGAACACAAATGGACAAAATCATGAACTAGTCAAAAAAAAATCACACAGAACCTAAAGTAAATGTTCATGTTTTCTCTGCAGGACATCTGTAAGAATTACAACCTCAAAATAGTGTGTTTAGTACCATAGGGCATTTATATTCTGCTGTTTATATTATTGCTTGAAAATAAGGACAAATGAGTAAATGTGGAGATCAATACAAGCCACCAAGCTTGAATTATGCCCGGTTATTTTGGATTGGTACTTTAACATTTTTTTAGTTATCTCTGTATATATATATATCTCTGTATAATTGCTTCAATAATAAACAGTAGTTTTCTCAATTTTATATTAGTTTCAAACTTACATGTAAACTGAGATAAGACAAATTTTAAAAAAACCCAGCATTTGTTATAAAGGGCTGTCAAAAATATTACAAAAGTCAAGACTAGAAACCAACATTTTCCCATGGCATCTTGTTGAGTTACCTTAACTTTTACTGTGTTTTTTCTTATGTGTATGTCACTGCATGCAAATTCAGACATTTAACTCAGCTGCATTCACCACCTAGAGACCCAAGATTCTTCATGAGTGAGAGAGCAGTTTCCCATTCTCTGCTTCACAGCAAACACGAACATCAAGATTCCTAGTCTGTCTGCAGATAAGTAGTTGTGCTCATTTAAATTACCTTCATCATGCATATTTGAAGTTTGTTTAATGCCAACACTCAATTTATGGACTTGTGCTGATTCTACATATTTACACTCCTCTAGACTATTTACAGAATCTCTTAGGAAACCTATACTTTTGAATTGATCCCCAAGGCCACTAAATGTAAGGGTAAATTTTCTAGGGTGAGCTTTGAGTTTTGGATCTAGCCATCTATTTTCAGCATTGATGGTACATTTTTTTGTTTAACAGTGATATTGACAGTGAAATAAAAGCTGTTCAGTAGGTTTGTTATTTAATTAGTGTTAATTGAATACTTAAGTGTACAACCTCTTTTTCAAGAAATGCTTAGTAATTTCTGCTATTATTGCAAGCACTGCTAATGTCTAGGAAAACTTCAAAACATTTTGGAAAAGTTTTAAGCACTTGTTATTCAAATAGAAGTGTATCTAAAGTTAGCAACTGGAAGTACCCCTAGCAAGTAATGAATGTCATGATAAATTTATTACTGTCAACATTTCATAAAGGAAACTTTGCTTTAAAATAGCATTTAAAATCTCCAGCTTTTTATTGCTCTTTTCTCTCTCAGTAAGCTCAAGCCATAAAAAAAAAAAAATAAAAATTCAGGATTGTAAAATAACTGCATTGTAAGTAAGCACCAAAAAAAGTCCATGTAAATTTTTCATTTGTTTCATCCTCCAAAAAGATCATAATGTCAAATTTCAAATAAAATATTCTAGAATACACTAGCTTGTTTTTAAAATGCTAATATGGTGTTATGCATCAACTGAGAAGCTGTAAGTTTATTCAGACCACGCATATGTGTGCAGTAAGATTTACACATTTTTATCCCATTCAGAGAAGTATTTAAATTGTATGGAATATGTTAACTGTTATGAAGATGTCTGTAAAACTCTGTGTGGAAGCATGTTTTATTTGCAGCAAAAAGAAGAAGCACTTTGGAAAGAATTATTTGAATTACAGACATACTGTATTAGTACTTTTTCTCTCCATAAAGAAGAGGAAAGAAAAACAAATTATTTAGAAAGAAAAAATGGCAGTTAACAAGTGAAATTTAATGTTAGACGCTGTGTGATTTAGTATCATTTGTGTGTTCAGTCTTGGGCTTCAAAAATGAAATGCAAGAGAGATGTTAATCAATCTCGTCTTTTAAGGTTGAAAACAAATCATCCTTTACTATAAGCCAAGATGAACTGATGGTCTAAGTCAAAGTCACTGCATGGTTACCAGCAGAGATATATTTCCTATTTCAAGACTCAATTATTTTGGTTCAAGTACTTGCCATAAACCTGACCACACTAAGCTGTTAAAAATACCACACATTTATACAACAAAATATTTTTGTGACTTAAGCCTACAAATACAAAAAAACCCAATTTACCTAAACATGTTTTCCTATGTCAAACGGGATTTTTTAACTTACTCTATCTGTCATAAGCCATTACCTTGGTACTCACTTTGATGCCTTGCCAAGGTTGACCTAGAACGCTAAACAGAATTAAAGAATAAAGTAGGTATTTATTAAAAGGCTTCAATGGATACACCTTGGGCAATACAAGAGCTAAGCCAGGGCTACACCCAAGTTGAAACCCAAAATGGTCACAAAATGGACCACTGGTCACTAGGTCTCTCACTTTTATAAGTTCTAGTCCATTTGCATATTGGAGTTAATTGCCCAATTATAGCTTTAGGTTATGAAGTCACATCCTTCTTGTTTTTCTTTCTTCAGCCCACGTTGTTTATGCTCTTGGGCTTGAAATTTGGATCAGTTGTCCTTGATCCCCAGCTAGAAAAGGAATTGTTCTGTCTAGCTACTCTGTGAAGAGATTTTACCATCCCTTAATATGAAGCACAGAATCACACACTAAAGCAGTAGAGAATCTGAAAAATACAAAAGCTAAAACCTAAGGCATCAACTTCCCCAACTTAATCCAAAAAGCCATGAAAATAAGCCTGATCCAATTCAGTAAGCCTGCTTCAATTTCTAGGGAGGAAAATTTTTTTTTTGCCACACTTTCTGCCCCATACAATTCTTATGCTTGAATTAGAAAGTGTTCCATCAAGGTATACAGAGCTATTCTTTAATTCCACAGACAAGGGCGCCCTCTAAACTAGATACATGTCAAACCTTTCCACAATTATAAGTGAACACATGCTGACTTTTCCAATTACATTAAAATGAATATTTGAAAACGTTATACAAAACCTGCTAGAAGGAAAGACAAGAATTTATGTGAAAGACTGTTAACTTTAATTTCTTAAGAATTTCCATATATCAAATATTTGCAGTTTTGAAGGTTGATGCTAGTATTATTCCTTTTCCCTGCCTAACTTGTCATTTTCACCACTGTTGCCTCAATAAATACTCACACAGTTGACATTTACCTCTGCCTTCCCATTAAAACAGAGGAGAGTCATATGTCTGATGTGGTTTGCATCAACCATTTCATTTCTTATTAAATTATCAGGAAAGTGTTTTCTTTTTGCATTGATATAATAATTAGTGAATTATGGCCTATATGAATTTACACACACTTCATTCACCATTCATTTCCTGCTATTCTATTTTTGGTTCTTTTAAATTTTTAAAGTTTTGTGTGTCAACCAGAGACAAAAGTAATTCTTTTCATTCTGCCCCGGCATTTTTCTTCATTATTTTTGACAAATGTAAGTTGATCTTCTTAGACTTGTGGAATGCAACCAGTTCTATCAGATCTGTAGATGATAACAAAGATTGATAGTGCTTCATGTAACAGGCCACAGCATCACTGAAGGGCAATAACAAACGTTAGAAGAAACAGTCATTAAAGGTTATATTGAGAAATTGTCAACATTTTTATGCCAGTCACACAACAATCACAATCCATTTATTGTGTTAATAAATAAGAAATCTACATTTTGAAACATATACTTTATTGTCTGTGAATTCTGATGGTTTTTTTACCATTCAGAATTACTCATTTTAAGAGTGAAAATGTTTTAGTGCTGTAATTATTGCAAGATTAAAATAGAAAAAGAGCATTGTTTTGATAGGTAAACACATCATCACTTACCTTCTCTGCTGATTGGGCCGTACCAAAAAAGATTGGAATAAAAGCTAACCAAATTATGCAGGTTGTGTACATAGTAAATCCAATAGGTTTTGCTTCATTGAAGGTCTCTGGAACTCCTCTTGTTTTAATAGCATAAACAGTACATGTGACCATCAAGAGAATACTATATCCAAGGGAACAAATGAGAGAAAGATCTGAAATGTCACATTTGAGAACTCCTCTGGCATTTTCTGGTTCAAGTGTCCTCTGCTCTCCATAGTCTACAATGGTATGTGGTGGATCGATAGCAAACCAGATGAAGACTCCAATAAGCTGCAAGGATATGAGGCTGAAAGTGATCACCAGCTGAGACGCTGGACTAATAAATTTGGGAGCTGTGACAGATTTTTTACCTTGTTCAAATATTCTGTGAATCCTGTTTGTTTTGGTGAGCAACGCAGCATAGCTGAAACACATGCCGAGTCCTAAAAAGATCCTTCGAAATGAGCAGACCACTGTATCAGGAGCTGCAATCATTAAAAAAGTAATGGAGTAACAGAGAAAAATCCCAGTCAGGAGCACATAGCTGAGCTCCCGCCCAGAGGCCCTGACGATGGGCGTGTCATTGTAGCGGACAAATGTCACAATCACAAAGGTGGTGGCAATTATCCCGAGAATAGCTATGAAGACAGGCACGATGGCCCAAGGAGAATGCCACTCCAGTTTGATTATAGGGATAAGCTGGCAATCCGTACGGTTGGCATTTGGCCTCTTATTAATGGGACAGAGTTCACAGTTGAATTCATCCACCTGGTAATGGTAGCCCTCACAGCGCTCGCAGTGCCAGCAGCAGGGCACTCCCTTCACCGTCTTCTTTCTTTCCCCAGCTTTACAGGGCAGGCTGCAGACAGATGCTGGATGAGTGTGTTCTCTGTTAGCCCACTGCATATCTTCTACCTGTGGGTATTAAAAATTAATGAGACTTCTATTTTCCTTCATTTATAATATCCTAATCCTGGCCACAGGTTTGTCATAAATCACTACTTGCTGACAGCACAAATACAGTTTACCATAATAAGAAACCTGTTTCTTTCCCTTGCACTGACTTTAAAAAAGTGTTAAATGATTGTGTCCAATAAATCATTTATGCCACAGGCTTGATGAGTGTCATTAGTTTCTATTTACCTCTTTACTGCTGACCAAATTGACATCTGTAAAGATATTTATTGACTCCAGGCTAGTTTAAAAGCAAAAAGCCTCATACACAGTGCTGTAAAAAGTTAATCACATGCAAATATAAATATCAGTAGTTCTCAAACATTTAATTACAAAATAAGTCTATTTTCAGAGTGAGCTTCAGAGCAATTTCTGGTACAGTAAAGAAATAAATTAAAATCTCCATGCATCAGCTCTGGCACAACAAAGAGTTCCATGGTCTGTGATGCCATCCCTTCCACAAATGTGGATATTTTATACTTTTCCACCTTTGATGCTTTGAAATACTCAAAAGTATTTTGTTTGCATTTCTAGAAGATTAAAATAAATATATACTGCTTTCTGAATAACAATGGAAAAAGATGTCATGACTACTGCCTTAGTTCTCCTGATATAATAAGTCCAGGGATCCTTTTGTAGCACAGAACAATGCAATCTTGTTTTAGAAATCCCAGCTTTCCCTGCAGCAGCACATTAGCAAAATATACTTTTTTCATTCACCTATGTATTCTTCCTGCAAATGCCCTGCAAATGAAATCTGAATAGTGAACTCCTGAATTTAAAGAATTTCCCACTTAACATTATCACTCTGCTTGGTGCCAGCTGTCCTTAGCCCACCCTCATTGAGCCCCGTTCTGCAGAGGTCACTGAGAGTGAACCGGAGCTGAGGGTAGAGCAGAGCCCCTGGTGGGCAGCAGAACCACTCCTTGTTGCTCGAGGCCCCACCTTTCATTCCTTTGTGAGGTGGGGAGCACTCAAGGACAAAGCACTTTCCTTGTTCTTGCCTATTAAGTACTTAGCACTTTTGTTTCATTTGGAGGCTGTATTCATAAGTGAAACAGCAGTAACAAAACTTCAGGCGCCAGGAATGTTTTCAGTTCCCTCTGGAGGAGGACAGAATGAGGACAGCTTATAAAAAGGGGTAATTTTGGCCTTTAAAGTTTATTTTTTCAGCAAGTTTTCAACAGACTTGAGAGGAAATCACAGTGTAGCATTGCTGGCCTTATATGCCTTCCTCCGAGAACCAGAGCACCAGTTACAGCCCTGTGAAGGGTGAAGAAAGCAGCAACAAGCAGACTGACTCCTGCTCTCCTCTGTGCCCCTTCGGTGCAGGACTTTGATGTTCTCCACTCCAAGGGACCACAGAGTAACAAGGAGACAAGAATCACTCATAAAAACAGTTCTGTGAACCCTCAGGGTCACTCGAGGATTTCAGTGGGAGGGGATCCTGAATCCCCAGAAGTCAACCAGATTTTATATCAAGGATTGTGATGACTCTGCAAAATACATCATCTGGTGACTGTGGAAAAGAAAATCATTTAAGCAATTAGCTTCCTAAAAAGCACAAGAATAACCCAGTTTTGTATGAAACAGCTTTAATAGAGCTCCAGCAGAGTACTTGGTAAACTTAGAAAAAATTCACCCCTATTACAATCTCCTGGTTTTAATCACTGAAATCCTAAAAGTCCACATAACACCTTACTGTTTCATCTACTGGATGTGAGAAAAAACATGCTATGATGAAATCAGCATGATAGTGAAGGCAATTTGCCTTCCCATTGTTGCTAGGAGAATAAATACAAATCTTGTGATTTAGTCACACACTACAATAATGGGGGGCAACAGTAAACCATGGTCATTAATCCAGAATTGTGGATAAATTTGCAATGACTCGGATAAATTTGCAATGACTCGGAAAACCACAGTACTACATATTGGCTAGATTATAGCACAATACAGAATCACCAGGAGAGCAGACACCAGACACCACCTTATCCAGCATAGACTTAAAATGGCATGGACAGGCAATATCTCATCCAGCAGAAAGCCTGACAGGATAAAGCTTAGCTGTCCCAATTTTAAACACATTTGAATTAGAAAGGTGAGTTATACCGGATCAGTATTTAATACCATGAGTCTACAGAGGGGGTTTTTTGGCATTAAGCATCCTAAGGTCACATTTACTGTATTGTGAATCGATGGCTTAGATAAGTACAGAGAATTCCCTTTTGTCTTTTAGAGCTTCTACTTTACTAAAAAGAAAATTTAAAAATTAAAAAAAAAAAGAAAATCCTTTAATTTTACAGCTATTTACAATTTCACATGCTTTTGCCCTGACAGTATTTTAATTGACTAAAAACATGCCTAAAATCTCTTAATGGTTTGCAAAACAAAGTGCTTCAGATTACACCTCACATTGACAACAACTGATAATAAATTCCTACATCTGAAGCTAGCTGACAAATATTGACATATGTTTTTTCACTCTGATACATCTGACACAGACTAAAAAAGATAATTTCCAGCATATAAATTTATATAAAGTTATGAATGTTGAAAAACTCACTGGATAAAGAATTGTTTTCCCTGATAAATTAACTATGAATGTAAACACTATTGACTGGTTAGCTATAGAAAAAGTCAAACAGAAATGAATCTTAAAGCATAAAAAGTTCTAAATCAATGTAGAAAATAACCAGAATGAATGGCTGAAGTAGGCGGATTTTACAAGGTTTAAATCCTATGTTTTAAAATCTTGATTGTCTGGATTAATTTTCTAGGCAAAAAACTACATGTAGGGTGACCTAGATTTATCAAAAAGCTCTAAAAAAATGTTATGAGTTTTTGTTCATTAGTTTTGTACTAGAACAAATAGTAGTACTGTTGTACTACTATTTAAGAAGAAAGAGGAGATATAGTCCAATAAACATTGGCCAGTGTTTGAAATTGAAAATTGCTTCAAAATACTTGTATATCTGAGAAAATTCTGGCATTGGGGGATGAAAACTCTGGAAATTTGTGGAAAGATGGAATTCTCCCATGAACACAACCATCTGACAACTCAGTTTATAGCTCCATTAACAAAGAATGTGCCACAGTAAGAATCAATCAGCAGAGCAAAACTGTTAATTCTGAGGAACTGATGATAACATTGGTCTGTATTTGAAATTAGAGTCTGAAGAAGAAGGTATTGACCTAATTTTGACATAGTTCAGTGGGCTTCATTAATGAGGATTAACTGTCCTTCTGGAAACCATATTTTGTTGTCATTTCAGCCAAAAGCAGCCCTGTTCACTTAGCCCAAGACCCGCTCTACAATGAGCGAGTGTGCTAAGTGGGAATAATTAGTAGATTCCTTTCACTAGCTGACTCTTGATTGAAACCAATATGCTGATGTGTGTATATCCTCAGACTGCTACTTGGACAATACTCTAGAAGATAGAGCAGGGGAAACTATACCTCAGAGTGAGCACTGTGCTTTTATTACACTTGAACAGGTCTGTTAAGGGTTTCTGTACATGCAGATCTTAATAACTGAAAAGTCATGTTAATTCTGGTCATCTGGTTCACTCCCAGCTATCCACAACCTCCAGCAGTCTTTGCCTGTAATGTATTTTTGAGCTATTATTTTGCATAATATAAAAGTAATAAGTAAATTAAGTACAAATCATAATTACAATAGTCTTAAATATCTCTCAGTTTTTTCACTGATTGTATGCATCAAAGATTCCAGTTTCTTGAACTTGTGCAGAAGATTCACCCATGTCATTAATTTTCTCTCTTTATGAGCTAGTACTATTGATCCCACTTCTTCTCTGAGATTAACTTTATACAATAAATGACAGCAGGAACTGTTAAGAAACTACAAAACAAGGGAGGATCATTTAGGAACATAGAACAAGGGACAATTATAATTTTCAGAGCTACTGAAAACCTGTAATAGTCAAGCTTTAAAGGGAGTTGCTGGATGCTCATCCTCTTCTGAAAATCATAATTTTTTATGTAGACATAAACACTTAGTAGTGGAACTTTCAAAAGTGCCAAGGGGAACTTGCTCAATATAGCTAATTAATTTAAATGAGAGTTAAGTGCCTTGTCTGTTTAACTGCTTTTGAAAATCCCACTATGCTTCCATCTGCAGTTTTCACAACAAATATACTTCGGAAAACTTGCCCTAAAGTGATCCAGAAGTTCAAATGTTATAAAACTAACTTCAGGGGATCTTAACTTTAGGCACACATTTCTAAAGATTGTCATGGGGGAAAGAAACTGTCAAAGAGGCCATAGTCAGACAAAAGAAACACAGAAAAGAAGGTGCTTTTTGACATTGAAAAAGGATTAAATTCTGCAACTCTTCAGCTCTTACTGATTTAAATGTTTGGGTCTGCAGCATTCTTTACACTGCTCAGACCTTACCAAGGCTGAGCAGGTCTCAGATTGTTAAGTAGCCTTGGGTAAACATGGTTTCTGGAAGATTTATTTTGTCACCTCATTTTCATGTGACATCTTCTGGATCCAGTTCACTACAAGGCAAAGTTCATTGCTAAATCTATGTGATATCATCTAGCTCAGCTGGACTGAGATAGCCTAGCTCTGTACCTAGTATTAGTAATGGTTTAAACATTATCTCAATTTCATTCGAGTAGCTTCTCTGAATTTGGAAAATACCTGGTCAATGTGCTATCATGAAATACCTCACATTTCCCCAAGTTGTGGTTCCATTTCCTACTATTCCAATACTTGCCAGTGTGAAAACATCAGAAATACTTTGGCAGCGTATCTGCAAGACGTGTATTCATTTGCTATGAAATGGATCATGATACAAAAAGAGAATGGCTTCATTGCTATTTCAACAGACATAAAAATCGTCTCTACATGAGATATCTGCCTGATGGGGCTGCAATTTGCTTTAATGTGCAGCTTTAAGATTCAGAGTTCACTAAACCATTAAAATACAGACAAAACACCATTTCATATCAAAACCAAATAAACACCTCTGTCCTTCATGAACATTGCAAACACAATTCCCTCTAATATCTAATAATAGAGCTAAAACTTAATGATGATCTTGGCTAAAAGAATACAAGATTGACATGATACAGTACAAATAGCACATTCACATTTCTGGAACCTACATTCTTCCAATTACCAGGCAACTCATTTAGCAATGTCATTTAGCAATGCCCACAGCAACTGGAGAAGACTGATCAAAAATGCTAATAGGTCAAATATAATTTCTGAATTATGTGTCCAATATATATGTACAAAAGCACTCTGTCTCCTGTTCTTAATTATCATGGAGAAACTTATTAGTTACTTTATTCAGCAACCCATGAACAATATAAAGACACCTGGACAACCTTCAAAGGGTTTTTCAGAGCACGTCACTTGGGTAATATTTAAATGTTTCTGATTACGCTATATTATCACTTGCAGGAATTTTCATTTTTCTTTCAAATCTTAGAGCCAGATATTCATTTTAAAAATGAAAAATGAATGTTTAATCGTCTTGTTGTAACAAATGGAATTATGTGAGTTCTGGACAGAGTAATGCAAATGGTAATTATAAGAGTTGTGGGAGCAGACAGACTGTAGTCAGTTAGCCAAGACTTTCAGTAGGATCAGGAGTCTTATATATAAATTCATGGGACTTTTAATAGATATTGAGATTCTTAGCTGTAACAATGACAAAGAACTGAAATAACACCTCCAAATATCACTAGGATTTTTCTTATTTCTATCTCAAATTCCTGAGAGTTTTTACCTTCTGACAAAAAAGGCCCATCATAGAAGTATAGCAAGAGAGAGAATTAAGGGAATTTCATCCAGTGTTTGGATTTTTAATTTGTCCTATATATCTATTCTCACAGTAAAAGTTAAAGTCTTTAATGTACCTTGTCCAATCAAGTCATCCAAACCTTTAAAACCCAAAATTAAACTGAAATTGTTCAACTAAACAAATTCATTTTGAGTCTAAATATAATGATAATTGCATTCTGTCTGCCAGATAGACTTATCCCATTAGAGAAAAGCTGGGTGTACAAATACCTATGTAAGCAGGCATGTACAGAAGGGAAATAATCAATGACAAAAAATACTATTTATATTAAAATAAAACAAAACTGAGAACTACTCCAGATTGCCATGCCAGTATACGATCACTATCATTTCCAAATTTGCCATAATTGCTGTAAATTATTTATATCATTCACCCTATACAGATTTTTTTTCTAACAACTGAGATGTCATTTCCCTTAATTTTAGGCATAGATATTCCAAGAGTTCTGCAAAGAACATGGAATTATATATTTGGTTTTACCATGTACTGGCTGAAAACTAATGCAGTCTTATATCAGTTTGAGGAGTCTGAGAAGCTTGATGAGTATGAAAGGATCAGGCTGAAATACTACAAGGCAAAGCATTTTTTCTCTTTTTCTTTAGGATCAGAAGTACAGGTTGTTGGAAAAATCCAGATTTCTCCTAACTGTAAATTCACCTGCCCAAATTTCCCCCTAGGGAAACCAGTTACCTCTCTCACAGCTTTCTTGAAGGAAAAACAATTAAATTTAGTATCATTTTTGTTTTAATAGTTACATACTATTTACATGTATAATTATTTTTATGCAAGTGTGATGGAAGGAAGGAAGGAAGGAAGGAAGGAAGGAAGGAAGGAAGGAAGGAAGGAAGGAAGGAAGGAAGGAAGGAAGGAAGGAAGGAAGGAAGGAAGGAAGGAAGGAAGGAAGGAAGGAAGGAAGGAAGGAAGGAAGGAAGGAAGGAAGGAAGGAAGGAAGGAAGGAAGGAAGGAAGGAAGGAAGGAAGGAAGGAAGGAAGGAAATATTCTTAGTGGTGCAGCTTTGGTCTCTAAGCCAAGACACAGCCTATGTGGCTCTGATACAATCTGAGTCCATGACCTTGGGCAAATTAACCTTCTTTAATCTCAATCTTTCAGTCCACTGGAGAGAACCTGTAATGCAGACAAGAGTGGAGACACTTTATTTGAAAATGTGGGTAGAAATTTCAAGTGGGGATGTTAGTGATGTCCATCTCTTAGGTTTAGAAGGTTTTTTTGCCCAACAGTTATAGTTTAGAAAATTTCACTAAGATAACTTTTACTTTTAAAACTGAGCAGTATATTTTCAAAGAACCAATACCAAAAATATCATCATAGTTCTGTGCTTTCTCAGCATGTCATAATCTTTCTTGTCATCTTCTGTTTTCAGAACTGCAGTATCACCAAAATCTCTGGAATTACTAAAATAAAGAGAATGCATTTTTATTGTTCTGAACATGTTAACAAGTCATTCTCAGTTAGAGAAAAATACTTACAGGGAAGGATGCTCTAAGGTAATACATAAAAATTTAAAATAATGCTATTAAGAAATATAAAGATTCTTATGTTCATAAATAGAGAAGTTTAAATACTTGTCTTGCTTTATTAATGCAAATATGTTATTTAGTGGGCTGATATAGTAATTTTACCTCAAAGAAACCAACCCATATAATTAAGTCATATAATTACTACTGCCTGCTGAATACTTACATAGAGGAGCACACTGTGTTAGCCTAAAATGGGGAATAATCATGCCATGGTATCACAATATACAGAGAGTGTTTATTAGTGCTATACAGTCTTAAACTGCTAGCCTTTATATGGCTTGGGATCTAGTTTATTTTTTGCTTTTTAGCTGTTCTTGGCTTGTTTTTGTTTGGGGTTTTTTTGTTTGTTTGTTTTTGTTTTGTTTTTACGTCTACTTTAGTCCTCCCTTGATTTGGTTTCTTCTGATTCTTTCAGAATTGCTGGCCCTAGCAGATACTTGGTACACAAAGGTAGGAGGAGCTGTAGTGTAATAACTTCTTCAATTTGCCAAACAAGAAACATTAATATGGTGGAATAATTGGGAAACATAATTTTACTCTCAAATGCCTTGGGGAGTAGACAACACAAAGTGCATGATTAGCAGGTCATCAAATAAACTACTGTTACTGCACTGTGTAACCACAAATAGAATTTTACAGAAATCTAGTAGTCACTTCTATTCAATATATGCAATTTATTTTTTTCTTTACTGAAAGCATGAACCACAATTAATTTTCAAGCATTTGCTTCTGAAGATAGCCTCTTTATTTACAAAGGAGACAAAAAATTACCCCCAACCAAATCAAAGAAGCCAAACAAACCAAAACACACCACCACAGAAACATCCCATTCTAGATGACATTGGCAGACTTCAGATTTTTTGAAAGCTCTTTCAGAGATCTACTTTCTATATTTTTAAAACATATAATTAGTACCAATATATCAGATTGAAAATCAGGTTTCCAAAGTTATTCTTTATGCAGATCACTTTCACATAGACAATCTCTCTTGCATATCCTTACCTAGAGGGCCCTGCTGCCCTTACATGTCCCTGACAGGCACTTGAAGAGAATTTTATGAGCATTTATAAATAAAACTCATGATGTACACTCAGGGATTGAAGTCATTATGTGCTACCAAAAGCAGACTGGGCCATAATTTTTCATATGTAATTAAACAGGTCTTTAAGAAAAGATTGGATGGGGCATAAAGTGCCATGGTCTAGTTGACAAGATGGTGTTGTGTCATAGGTTGGACTTCATGGTCTCAAGGGTTTTTTCAATCAGCTTAGATGATTCTGTGATTCTATGTTCACAAACACTCAAATTAAAAACAAACTAAATAAATTCCCCAAAAACCTGTCAGATTTAGATTTTGAAATAAATGGGCTTTTGAGAGGAAATCTTCCACCATCACATTTTTTGTCAACTGATTGGTTCTGATCATCTCTAGTACTAAAGCTATGTGAACCATAGTGCTTGAAATACTTTTTTACTTCCAGCAGTTGATCATGCAGAAATAGCCTGCAAGCACACCTTAAAAAATTTAGTGTTTTGAGAAAAGGAGCATAGTTCTTGCAAAGAGTTTTTTAACATCACTTTCTTGTGCCTGAAGAATCTTCTTCATTCTTCCCAAGGCCCATCACTAGCCTAATAGCTTAGCTGCATTTCTTGAGGAAAGTTTTAATACCCATAACAAACATGCTTCCTCCCAAATCCAGTTCCTTTAGCTACAGTTACCTAAATTAGAACTGGATTGTCCCAAGCCCAGTGGTCCATAGCTACTGTGTTTCCCTCCAATCTGTGTCAGGTGCCTTTCAAACCCAATGGTCCCCAGATTCTTCCTCACTTCACAGCTCAGCATAAACAAAAGGAACACAAGGGGTTCAGCGCAGCTGCCATTTGAATTTAATATAGATTCCTTTTTTTTAATTTTAAGACTATATCATTTCATAAATCCCATTTGTTTCATGAAAAATATTCACCATGACATGATTTTAATTATTGTATTGGTTAAAGGTGAGTTTATCAAAACAAAGAGCTGTTGTCCCCAAACTCCTTCATAATGAGCTGTGAAACAAATGTACTGGGCTAAACCTTCAGCTGATTTAGTTCAGCCCAATAAGTTTAGTACCATTATGCTAACAAGTTATTATTTCTTAAGGGGATGACCTGTCACAGTTTTTATCTTTAATACTTAATTATTTTTAAAATATAAATTAGCCAATCACAAAAACCCTCAATTCAATATAAGAAAAAGATGCTGATAAGTTTGTTTATGTCTTAATCCTCCCCCACTATTTTTAAATGGTTTAATCTACCTCCTATTTCTTGATCAGAGCAAAAGGCGCTGTGTGCATGAAACTGAAAAATGAATGGTCCCAAATTCCATCCTGCACAACTCTTTCTACAAATTAATACCAACACATATAATATATTCTTTTTATTCCTGCTCTGCTCACAGACCAAGATGTCAGTTGCACTAAGGGCTATACAAATCTACAAGAAAAAATTATGGTCTCAATCCCAAAGAATTTACAGTCAAACTATAAGATAAAGGAGAGCAGAGTATTGGCAGAATAGAGAACAGACCATCCTAAAACTATTAAGGCAACACAGATCAGCATGATCAGCCACCTCGAACAGGGGTTTTTTGAGGAAATTTTGTCAAAAAAGATTTTTAACGAGACAACAGAAAGAGGAAACCAAGGCAATTTTGTATCTATTTACTGAGCTTTCATCCAAGCATAAGACAGACACCATGAAGGCATTGGCTTCACCAGTGACCTCTCAAAGAGTAACATAAAACAGAGCTAAAATATCCTGTGCATCTTAGTTTCTAAAAAATGTTTTAACAAAGTGATGCACTCGAAATTTTGGGAAACCATGCCCTCACTTCAGCAACCTTCATTGACTCTGACAGAGGAACAGGCAAACTCAGCTGAAATACAAGGATCAAATTTATTTACTTGTCTGAAAAAAAAGAGGTACTACATACCTAAACTGTTCATGACACATTTGTTCAACCTGTTTTTAGGAAAGAAAAGCTGTAGTACATTATACTCTGAAACATATCAAACTCTAAACCCCAGAACAGTACTTTAAGATGGTTTCCCACTTCAATGATGCATATCTTATTTTCCAGCTCTTCTTCATGAAGAGTCAGATCTTTTCATTCAAAGCTAAAGACTTTGAATTTTTAGCACTACATAAACAAAAGAAATCACACTAACCCTTTAAACATAGTTCCAGACAGGAAGTAAGACCACATACACAAGTGTGAAAGTCTGAACTAACTCAGAACAGGCAGAAAACAGACTGTATTTTATACTGAGATTTCCAGCAGTAGAAGAAGAAATTTTGCTGCCAAGTTAGTGCTGTTGCTTAGAATGAAGAGTCAATAATTAAATTTAAAATTCTGCAGAGAGACCTAGTGATCTGGAAGGAACAAAAACAAGCAGGAAGAAGAAGTTTAAACTACAGAAAGTGTCACACAACATGTTTAATCAGGGGGGAAGAAAGAAACCAAACCCAAAAATATGTCTTACTAAAGAAATAAGGGTGAAGATTTTCAAAATGAGAGAAAGTGAGAGGATTTCATATGGACTAAAAATATTGGGATTTATTTTATAATATTTACAGAACTGAGTAGATAGCAAGCTCTTGAGACTTTATGGGGAAATATGGAGAATTTGAAAATGGGAAACCTAGTGCTTACATGCTGAAAAGGGAGGGAATGAAGAAGCCAGGGAATTATCAATCATTCATTTTGACTTGGATTCCAAGAAAAATCCTGAAAGAAATAAACAAACACATTTCAAAAACACAGAGAAAACAAACAAGACAAGTAACAGCCAAAAGGGATCTGTCATCAATGGGCTGTCACATTTCCTTCAGTGAGAAGGTAACAGGCAATGTGGGTGAGAGACAAGCAGCCAGGTGTCATTTATCTTAACATTAGAAAGATTTTTGACAACATCTCAAATTACACTCTCAGTCACAAGCAACCTAGTGAAACAGATTTAGCCCCTAAGGGCTAGGTGCAAATTATGTCAGAAAGCTGAGGAAAGATAAATTTGTAGTTGATTTACTGTCAGAAGGGAAGGGATGGCACTGGGTGTGGTCTAGAAAGGTCTATTGTTAGTCTGCTATTATTCAATATTTGTAATAACCACTCATTTTGTCTGGATCATAAAATAGAGTATAGGGTGATCAGATTTGGGCAGTAACACTGGGAAAGGCTGAAGTCATGCTGAAGGTCAGAATACTTATTTCAAATGATACTGCAGAGTCTGAAAAAATGAAGCATACCATTCAACAGGGACAACTAGCAGTACATTATGGG
Organism: Molothrus aeneus; assembly: GCF_037042795.1. Lineage (NCBI taxonomy): Eukaryota > Metazoa > Chordata > Aves > Passeriformes > Icteridae > Molothrus > Molothrus aeneus. The sequence continues at coordinate 49,723,202 of NC_089650.1, forward strand.
TCAGGAAGGACAGAGGTGGCAGCTCTGCAGAAGAAAAAGAGATCTCAGGGCTCTAGTAGATTGTGATATATTGAACCAATGTTGTCCTGTTGCAAAAGGGGCAAATGCCAGATAAATGCAGATAGATACAACAGTCTTCTCCCTCTACTCTCTATCATGACTACATGAAATTATGTTTCTCCTGTACTCTGCACTAGTGAGACTGCAGTCAGAACACTTTCTGAAGGCTAGGTCATTGTGTTTCCCTTTGAAGGAGAATCAAATGGGGAGTCCAGAGGAAATCTGCAAAGATCAGAAGCACATCTAGAAAACACGATCTATGTGACTAAATTGAACAAATTCCTCTTGTATAGCCTGAAGAAATAACATAGCCTAGGAGGTAAAACAACAGTCCTCAAATACATGAAAAGGATGAGGATGTGCACGATGTACACTGAATAAAATAAGCTTAAATTATAGCAAGAAGGAGTAAAGTTAGGTATTCTTAAGACACTTTGGAGAGATAAGAGTAGCTAAAAAATGAAAGATAATGCCTTCAGAAGCTGCAAAGTTTTCATCCTTAAAACAACATAAGTGTAGAAGATGTTAACTTTATCCAAGGGCTAGAGAATCTCTTGTGATCCCTTTTGCTGTCTTCTATAATGCAAAGGCAGATTTCAGGTACTAAATATTTTGAGAACAAATAAAAAATATCATAACTAGGCTAAATAAATAGGAAAATAGAAAAACGTCAATGTACTCTCTTGGCAGCTAAGTTCTTTAGGCTGTCTTTTGCAATTTTACAGAATACCTATTTAGGAAAAATATTTACAAGGAAAAAGTAAACAAGAAATTGTAATGATCCTACTTTTCCTATGTCTTGCATAATTAATGATGCATTTTAAATATTGTATGGTAAATTGCTTTTGTTTGCAGTGAAAATGTTTCTCTAAGTGTTAGGGAAAGAAGGTCTAAGTAAAAGAAATCACCACTGCTGCAATAATAAACTGTTTCCCACATAAGGGAACTTCAATCAGTTTGGGATATATTAAGCATCTAGCATGTAAAAAAGTCCAAATTGGAGTCCTATACATGAATGGAAAACAGGCAGAGAAGTTGTCCTTAACTAGTAAAGTGATGCACAACCTGAAGCAAACGAAGATCCTAGATAAACAACCAGGTTTATAACTCCATAAATCTTTCATGACTTTCTTCTAGAGCTCTTGCTAAAGACTTCTAAAGAGTCTTGTATTCAGCACAAAACCAAGTATAGGAGCCCAGTTGCTTCTATGCTTCCCAGCATTTGCTCAAGGGGTACAGGACATTGCCTCTGAGGGGATTATTAGAAGATCAAACCCACCAAACAAATGAAAGCCAGAAAACTTTAGAAGTGATGACCCCATCTTTGAATCACTGTGCAAAATCAGTATTTACAGCTCACCTGCTCCAACCAGCCCAGGGCAGCCCAGTACTTAATTATCCTCATCCTTAGAATCTTCTAGCATGTCTGCATTAGATATCTCTCACTGTAATTCAAATCCACTACTTCTCCTTATAGCCAAATTAACTATGTCTAACATAGTTCTTTTCCTGAATAATCCTTTCTGTATTGGAAGAGATTAACACAGCCCCCCTCAGTGCAGTTTTCTTCAGACTAAACAACCCTAGTTTGCTCAATCTTTCCCTAAAGGCATACTTTTAGATGGCTGATCATAGTAATTGCTTGCAGCTGGACTCTCTCCAGCTACTTTACTTTTCAGACAGAAGTCACAGTTCTGCTAAGGAGCTCACAGCACTGCAGAAGAGAGAACAGATCAATTACATCACAAGTCTAGGAGTTCCTTGCTGTAATGGCTTCTGGTGATGCAAATCAGTTAACCATTCCAAAGCTATTGCTTAGCCTTAAGCCTAAGTTTTCCATAAAAGGGGAGTGCACTTCAATTCCTGCAGTTACCAGAAAGGGCACTGCAATCCTCCTTCTTTGACCCAGTCATTTCAAGCATATTTTATTGACATATTCAACACTAAATCTGTTTACTCTGAGCTGAAGTTACAATTAAATTAGCTATGCATTCCTCATTTCCTGTGTTAAGATGTATTAGTATCACCATTAAATCTAGTGATACCATTTTGGATATTCAGAAAATAATTTCCTATCTTTAAATATATTTTTTTAAATAGTGTTTGGGGGTTTATCCAGATAAAAAGTCCTGGATAAATATTAGACTACTATCCTGAAGTAAGTAAAATAATATTAGTGCAAGATGAAGAGAATTGCAGTAAAGCAAACAGAAAAAAAAATAATCATACAGTACTATTCTGCTAACTGCTGGTTATTCTCTTTCATCATATAATAACTATTGAAGGCCTTTTTCATTTTCCATTTAATGATTGTTAATTTTGTAGTAGACTTCCATTATGTAACACAAATGAGCAATAATTAATTTAATAATTTAATCTGCAATTTTTGCTTTTAAGGACTTTTAAACAATTTGTTTCAAGCTTTAAAGGGCAGCTCAATTATCAAATTACAAGACATATGTAAATTTCAGGGTGGTGTCAATGCTAAAACACACATTATCTTGTACCAGGGGAGTAGCTAACCCTGCTCTGAAGTCCTCTATATGAATTCAAAACTCTCTGGGAATTCATCCAAAAGCTCCTGATTTGTTATTTTTCTATCACTGCTCACTTTTTTTACTGTGAAAGAGAAAATAATATTTTAAAAAAATAATATTTTAAAACATAAGTTCTATGCTTGTCATTCCTTTCCAGTTTGTCAAAAAAAACAGGAATGCTCTTGGTCCTGTTGATTATGGCTGATGAAAGAACAATTAATTCCAATCATACCACTTTTACAAAGGATGAACACAAAAAGCTATAAAATATCTACCACCCAGTCAAGAATCCTGTGACAAATTCACAGCCAAACATACAACTGCAACTTCATGCTTCATTTCAGGAACCTGACTTTCACTCACCCTGACAAGGTGAGAAAAAAGTCACTATTCATCCTAACTCTCAAGCAGAGGCTGTTTCACTGGCCATTTCCTATCATTCTAATGAAGAAAAAATGGTTATCAAATTTCAGGACCATTTTCCCAGCAGCTATCTTTTATCCATTTTCTTTTTTTTTTTTTTTTTTTTTGGTTTTTTTTTTTGGGGGGGGGGTTTGTTGTTGTTGTTGTTTTTCTATAGAGAATCAGTCAAGAAGTCCATTTCATTGAGGGGAAAAAAAGACTATTAGGACCAAAGTAAAAAAACTTCGGAAGGAAGACAAGTTGTCATTCTCCTTCAGTTCTTCTAAGGTCATTGGCTCTTGAATGTAGGTTCTGTTTTGATTTTCAGTTATGTCTGAAATAGTTTCTGTCTAATATGGGCACTTCTGAAAATCATTTAATGCTCTTTTAACATCTGTATTCAGCCTATTTCTTCTCCATTACAAAACTTTTTATATTAATTCAACCCATAACCTTTCAATAGCATAAAATCCCAATTTTATTTCATGTTTCTTGTGTTTTTTGTCTTGTATCCACTTCTCATTTACAGTAGCCTACTGTTGACTTATCTTTTTAATCTAGAATTGGTGTCCTTAACAGACACAATTTTCATATTGACCTAAGACATGAAGAGTAGGGAAGAACAAATCCTGAGTCAGACTACTTGACCAGTGCTAAGATCAAGATTAGTTTTGTGAACTAGTCTACCTAACTAGTCTAAAACCGTAACAGTCTCTTCTATTTTCAGCCTTATGAAGAATAAAGAAAGATAGCAATACAATTTTGAGAAGAATAGAAGAACCTAAAACATTTTTGTTTGTCTCCTTTAGTTTTATTTTTAACCTAGGATCAACAATTTTCAGTCAAATGACATGGGTTTGTTAGAGTGAAAGTTTGAACTCTACTGCCTTATTACATGCAGGCAGAAGAACACCCTGCAGGCCATGTGATTGTCATATTTTGTTTATAGATATAATCATATTCAGCACTAAGTGCTGTTGTTGTGTATTTCCCTGTACTGTGTTTGTTTGTTAAACACAGGGCTTAGGTTCAGCATTTTAAAAACATCTATCAATTATATAATAGCTACCACTGGAAACGAAGAGGCTTTCTGACTTCTTTAATGAAATACAGTGGCCTACAGCAAAGCTTGAAAGTTATTTAATGCAGTTATGGAAAACATCAGAAGTTTTTTGAGTCATTTTCTTTTACCATGTCACAAGAAAGGGAACTAATGGATTTTGAATCTGTAACTTTCAAAAATAATTGACTAATTTCAGTGTTGATGGAGTCTTTCAGTATTAGATACAAGACATGAGGCCTAGAAAAGAAGAGAAATCAAATACAGATTCAAATATCTTTATGAACTGGCTGCCTGAAGGGAAGCTCACTGTCAGTGTGAGGTTCCCAATTTTTACTAGTTCACCAATCACTGTGCTTAAGGCTGATGGTGGTTATGGCTGTCTCTCTGATAGTTCATCACATCAGTGTAATTTTAATTTATAGTTTTCGTCATTAAATCAAGATCATTATGGAAAAATGGATGCCCCTGAGTCATTTATATCCTTGGTGCATACACTCCATAAATGTGAAAGCTTATGCATCTTATTATTTCTAAGAGAATGTTAGAAATCTGTTATTGTAAAATCTCTTTTTTATTTTAACAGAACTCTTGTGCTCCAGTGAAAAACAAAACAAATCAAGACAAATAAATGCCAAACCAAACAACAAAACAAATACAAGTGAATCCTCTCTTTAAAATTCACTGTTTTCACTTGAAACACAGAATCAGAGAAAGGCCTGTATTCAAAGCAACCTGAAAGATCATCCAGTTTCAACCCCTCTGCTGTGAGCAGAGTCACCTTTCACTAGACCAGGTTGCTTAGAACCCATCCAACCCAGCCTCAAACAGCTCCAAGGAAACATGCAAGAGTTTTATATGCTTTGGATTGTTCTTAAGGAGTAGTATCACGTAAGTTGACATCCACTCCAGCATTTTAACTGCATCAGCTAAATGTGTGATTTTGAAATCACCCATAATTGTGTCTGCCTGAAGACTCATCAGAAGATCAAAATCATTAACTTGGAAGAATATGGATTTAGATTTACATATTTCTTTCATAATGGAGTCTTTAAACATAGATTTTGGTAGATCAAAACAATGTATAAGCTTGAAATGTAATCTTAGATTGTTTCAAATTGTATTTTAAAATATGTGGGTTTTTTTTTTAAGTCAAACATTAGATTTTAAAATTCTTTCAACATTTCTTTTTCCAACTGGTACTTAGCTTTAAAAACAGAGCATTTTAAAATGCATTTAGAGGATTTTAAAATAAATGTTCAGAGAAAAAAAGAAATTAACCAAAACAAACTGAATGGGTTTCTAAGGAAAGGAACTCAGGAAGTCATTATCAAAACTTTGGGACGGGAACTATTTCCATCTAGTGCCACTGACAAAAACCACCAGTCAACATCTATGTCTAGTCTAGCCCTTATAACAACACATGCAATACAGAGCACAGTTTCTAAGGGTGAATTCATTATTAATCATAAAAAGAACTTGATTCAAATTATAAGTGCAAAGAAAAGCAAGCTTGTTTCTAACAACTTTACTTGTACAGACATTACATGGTTGAGAGCTCAAATTTTCTAAACCCACACATCTATCTGTAGAGAACTTTTATGTGTTACCTGGTATGCAAAATGCTGTTGCAATATGAATAAAACATAACTTTTGCAGAAAAGCTACCTTTGCCTGAATTTTTATTCATCATATAAACCAGAAGTTTGGTTTTTTTTTTTTTGAAGAAAGCATTTTAACTATCAGACTTCCCTGAAAATTAAGTTATCTTTTTCTACTGATAATGAAAATTATGAAAGTAAACAGAAAACACTGACAGTTAATGTATCATCAATGAGCAGAAATTCTAAGGCAGTTATTTCTTTTCTTCCTTTAAAATCATATTAAAAGTTTAAAAGGTCTGGTTGTTTCCAGTATATTAAGATCACTTAAAGTCAGGAAACCTTGGAGAGTAAAAGGACTTTACTAAAACAGGTGTAAATTTACATGGTCAGATTCATCAGACAGTCAGGTTCTTTGAAATTATTGTTGGACATTTCTAAATATTTGCTTTCAGAATTTCCTTGTGTCTGTCAAAGACTGAGATACCTTATTCAGACTCAATAATTATGCAAAAATTTTAATTTGGAAGATCGGTAATGTTTCTTAATTTATCTACTGTATCAGCATTGTGATGCATTTGTTTTGTAAGAATTACAAGAGTAGGACTGATCAGTAGTCATGAAGTGCCTGTATCTGGAAGCTATAGTTGCCTCAGAGGAAATTTAAAAGGTCAGTTAGCCTAAAGGAGAGCATTAATGCCACTGAAGTCTCCATGAAGAAACCAGCATCAGAGCTAGAAGGGTCCCTGCAGCTGGTGAAGCCTGCTGAGAAAGAGCCCCTTAGGGAGTGTGATGCAGAGTCTTTATCCAGCCACTTTCTGCCCAAAGGGAAACCAGCACTGAAAGGAGAAAGGAACAAGTTTGAAGCTTGACAAGGACCCTGCAGAGTCAGTGAAACTTTGAGGAGCCAGAGACATCAGCAGAGCAACCCTGAATTCTGAGGGTGGTGGCCAGAGACAGACTGGGGCTGGCTACCAGATGAGAAGACACAGCCCAGACAACAAACCTGCAGCCAAAATATGATCTAAATTAGCAAAGAGCATCTTAAGGAAAAGGAAAATTGAAAAGTAGGGGGAATGAGGAAATCAGAAATAGAAAAGGGAAACCTTTCAATTAAGTTATTTAAATGGAAGATTTGTTTGTCTTACAATAATTTTCCAAGGGTTGAACTGTACTAAAAACCTGATACTTTCAAGATTTATTTTTCTGACAGGGAAAATGAACAGATTAATAAAAACGATAAATTTTCTGAAGCACAATACCAGCTGCATAGATGAACATAATCATAAACACACCATAGCTACAACATGTTACCACACAATTTGAGGAAGAAATATCTGTAAAAACCAGGGTAGAGGTATCTACAGAGGATATCTAGCTTACAAATATTCACTAAAAATCATAGTTACATGTATCTTCATTAAAAGTAAACTAGAGGAGAAAGGGTACAGGGGGGAAAGTATTGTATTTTAAAAGCATCTCCTTTAAAGAGCAGCAGGGTAAAAATTGTTCTGCCATCTTAATGCTGCTTCACTTTCAATAAACATAGATGTTTTCACAGAAACGAATGAAAACATCCACTGTGTTCCCTATGATTCATTGGCAATCAAAAGCATTTCCTAATTTGCAATATGATGATCTGGAGTATTGACAATCATTCAAATAGATGGCTTGGTTTTAATATATTTTGTCTAATGAGAGGAGGCAACAGCTTTGCCACAGCAGATCATCATCTGTCGTAACTGCCATCAGCACCTGCTAAGAGTTCAGTGAGTGTGCAGGAGGAGTGAGCTCTGTGTGCCTGCTCACATCCTGGCCCGGGTGAGCAGGGGCTCTGCAGGAGAGCAGGGGGTGGTGGAGCAAGAGCAGGACCCTAACACAAGACTGGGAGCAGAACCTCACACTGCAGGGCACTGTGCCAGCCCACACATGTAGGGGGAGAGAATTTAAGAAAATAAAGATAGTGTAGAAAGTAATCTCACCCCTAAGGAGTTGCAGCTGGGGCAATTATCAAAGATTAGGAGCAGGCCTGACTTTACAGGCCACAGCTGTAACCAATGAGAAGAAGAGTGTTATAAAAGAGTGGGTTGGCTGGTTGAGAAGGGAGCTGGAGTCAGTTGGTTGCTATGTGAAGAAGGAAAAAAAAAAAAAAAAAAAAAAAAAAAAAAAAAAAAAAAAAAAAAAGTTGGTGGTCTGAGGAACTGTCCATGAGAAGCACCAAGAAGGTATGGAACCCCTACAATAAGATGACAACGTACCTGTATCTTCACAACTCCACATACTGGACGGAACCTGCCTGAGAGCTGGAAAAACCAGTTGCATCCAGCATGTGAGCTCATGGTGGTGGAAAAAGAGAGCCAAGCAACATTCAACACATCCTTAACTAATGAGGGCATGTTAGATAAATCCTTTCCTGTTAGATTTGTGGTCAATGTGGTTTCAGCAGTATGAGTACCCATAAATCCACTCATATTTCAGAGTTCCCCTGAGTACATATACGTGAAGCAGAAATAATGGGACTGAAAAACTACAGGCTTAATGAAAAACTTAGATGTCTAAGGGAACATAGAAAAAGATCATAAAGGAACTAAAATTGAAGCAAAATTTTCAGCATCTTTTTTGATATTGCTATATAACTGTCATGTTAGTACTAGCATTTCTGCAAAACGTGTGTATCAGTTTTTGAGTTAATTTAATAAATACTAAACTTTCAGAAAAATGTAGCAATTATCAAAATCTCAAATATATTCATAATAGTTATGATAAGAATCTAACTGTAGTCTTTTCCAGAAATTAATGTTTAATATTAAACTTGCTTAAGCATTTTTTTTTCCTTGCATGCCCTCCAACACACAGATATCGGGTTAGTGAAGGAAAATAACACTGCCACACAATCTGCAACACATGGCTTCTTTTGGTAAGATTTTTTTCTATTTGGACAGAATAACTAAATAAATGAGTCCCTGACAAGTAGTTACAGATATTAAATTGTAGATATGCTATAGTGGTTTAACAGCTGTGGATGAAAATGGGGAGCTATCATATGTGGTCCTGTGGATGGCACTTAGATAATTATTGCAAAATAGTCTGAACAGGAGAATAATTTGTAAATATTTACTACACTATCTTTGTAACTCTTCATCAGGAACCTCTCACATGGAAAACCAGAGATATTTGAAACCTTCTTTTTGTGGTTTTATTGAATTCACTGCATAAACTTACTTTGGTGTATCTAGTCATCAATTCACACTGTTGCCCTTCTCATCAGCCTTTAGCAAAACAACATTGGTATTTGCAGAGGTACCCAAACAGCTAACACAATTATATTGCATATCTAATAAGGAAAGAGATTAAATTCATTTTTCTTCTTCTCTCTTTACATGAAGACATCTTCTTCCAGAAAGTACTTTGGACCCAAAAAATTCTGAAATTAAACCTTGATGCCTATTTGTCATACAAGTTTTTGTAATATATCCTCTGAATTTTGTTAGGACAGCAATTTTCAACCCAAATATAATTCCATACACAGATGGAATTCAACTACCCCAAAACTTACAAAAGCGATTAAGACAGCAATTAAAAACACCAACTACTGATAGGTAAATTGTGGCTTTTTATTCCTTCTGCTATGAAGTAATCAGGGGCAATACAAATCCTAGTTATTCATGTAGAAAAACACCTAAGTCTGCCTTTATATTCAAGGAATATTTTTATTGCAGTAGTTCATCATCCCTATGTTTTAACTAAATCAAAAGTGGTTAGAATTCAAACTTGTCTTTTATGAAATACATTTCCATCCTCTTATATTATTTGAAATACCTGGGCAATTTACCTGCCCCCATCATTTTGTCTTTTTTTAAAGGAAAAGCTATTATTTCCTTGCCTAGTTTATTAATCTCTCTGAGGAATAACAGATATAAAATGATTTGAAAATATCATCTGAAGGAGCTGATAACTACATGACCCATCTGACTTGAAAATATAAAGAATTTTATTCAGGATATTGTACAAGCTTTTACTGTCTTCTCAAGAACAGAGGGGAAGTGCTTTGTTCTGCCAACTGACAGAGAATAAATAATATTTTTTAAGTGTTTACTAATTTGAGTATTAAATTATTTTATTCTCCAATGTCACTATAATAATTTGATTTTGTAGAACCATAGAATCATTTAGGTTGAAAAGACATGTAAATCTTCAAGTCTAACCTGGCCTGACATGGTCAAATCCACCACTGAACCATGTCCCTAAAGGCCACATCTGCATATCTTTTCAATACCCCCAGCAACGGTGACCACTTCCCTGGGCAACCTGTTCCAGTGCTTGATTACTCTTTCAGTGAAGAAATTTTTTTCTAATGTCTGATCTAAACCTCCCCTGGTGCAACTTCCAGTAGTTTCCCCTGTCCCATCACTTCTTTCTTTCAGGTAGTTGTAGGGAGCAGTAAATTCTCCCCTGAGGCTCCTTTTCTACCTAACAGAATAACTAAGCCCATTTCCCTCATTCAGTTCTCACAAGACCTGTGTTCCAGATCCTTCACTAACTTCATTGCCCTTTTCTGGACATGCCCCAACCCCTCAATGTCTTGTAGTATTCAAGGGGAACTTTATTCATCTCTACAACTACTTGAAAGAAAGTTGTAGACAGGTGGAGGTTAGTCTTTTCTCACAGGGTGATAGAAATAGTTTCAAGTTGCACCAGGAGAGGTTTAGATTTCATAATAGGAAAAAATTCTTCCACTGTGAGGGTGATCAAGCAATGTAATAGGCTGCTAAGGGAAGTGATGGAATCACCATCCCTGAAGATATTTAAAAGACTTGTAGATGTTGCCTTGGGGGCATGGTTTAGTGGTGATCCTAGCAGTGTTTGATTGACAGTCAGACTGAACGACCTTGAGGTTTATGCCAACCTTGATGATTCTATGATTCTATCAGCTGCAGCCTCTCCAGGGCCAAGTACAGAGGGCCAGTCCCTGCCCTGGTCCTGCTGGCCTCACTATTTCTGATACAGCCAAGATGCCATTGGCCTTCTTGGCTGCCTGGGCACACTCCAGCTCCTGATCAGCTTTGTCAACCCACACTCCCAGGACCTTTTCTGCTAGGCAGTTTTCCAGCCACTCTGCCCCCAGACTGTTGGGGTTGTTGTGACCCAAGTGTAGGACTCATCCCTTCACCTCGTTGAACCTCATGTAATTGGCCATGGCAATCAGTCCAGCCTGTCCTGAATGCTCTGCAGAGCCTTCCTACTCTGCAGCAGATCAACACTCCTGCTCAGCTTGGGTCTTGTGTGCAAATTTACTGAGGGTGCACATGATCACCTCGTCCAGATCATTAATGAAAACATTAAACAGGACCCAGTACTGACCCCAGGAGAGCACCACTTGTGACCAGCTGCTAACTGGAGGTAACTTCATTCGCTGACATCTCTGGATGGCTTGGCCCTCCAGCCAGTGCTTTACCCAGTGAACATCCAAGCCGTGAGCAGCCAGTTTCAGCAGGACAATGCTAAGGGAAACACTGTACTCACATTTAGATGAAGTTGATTACTCCACTGACCAATTACTTTGTATTCTGTACTCTTGTTGGTGATTTGATACTGAAAAATATCATAGCGTCCAGGAGCATCTCCATTTTCATTGAAAACAACAGGTGTTCCAGCACTCCCTGAAAAAATATTAAAAGCAATAAATACCTTTAAAGGAATTTTAAAAAATCTACATTAAGGAAAAAAATTCTAATTAGAAATTGAACAGGTTCTTCACAACGCAAATATAGTATGATTATAAATTCAAAAACCTCCCCAAAACAAAATGTATGATATTATCATCATCACAAAATCTACACTATGATTCTATGAAAATAATTTTAAAATATAATCCTTTGCTGTCTTTTTCTCTGGTTGTTTGGTTGAGGGTGTTTTTTATGTGTATTATAGAACATTAGGAAATTCTAGTATAAAAGAGAAATGAAGAAATTTCTTTTGACATGAAGAAAGGCAATTTCACTTTAGGATGTGTATACTTGGCAGTAGGCAAAAAATAGCAATCTTGTAATGAACTACATTAAAAATTTCCCAGTTAAGTACAAAAATATTGCTAATATCCTCAACTTAGGAGCCAATACTCATAAAATACCTTGAGATGCAAATCTCAAGGTATAAATTGTGTTACAGTAATTATGCTGTTTCTAACACTGACCACCTATGAAAAAGTATTTTATCAAAATAAATTAAGTATATCAGTTGTGCTTGTTGCTCTCTCCTCTATACATGACACTGCCTGACAGAAAAGGCCATTGCTGAAGCTGTCAAAAGTTATAAATCGACAATGTTCTTATTCGATCAACAAAATGTTCAAAGATTGAAAACTACACATCTACCTTGGCAACCAGACCAGCCAAATTAGAACACACTTTGATGGATTCCCTCAAGGTGACATCAAGGACCTGCACTCCTGCAGAGACCTTTCAAAAGCTACTCACCTTCCCCAAATTTTTATTTATATGTGAATCATATTTACCATTGAGGTCCATTGAAGAAAAATCCAAGTATGCTAATGTTCTATTTCAGTGACTGGAGATGAAATTTATCTTTACTGGGAAAAAACCCAAACAACAAAAAAATGCCCCCACAATGTTTTCATGTTTCTCCATGTAAACACCCAAGAAAATAATAACCAGTTCACAGTAAATTCCTGCACTATAACACATGTTAATGTACCACCTAGAGGCACTAAGTCCACTGTGAGTGGTTTCCAGAGAATGAAAAAAAAAAGTTTGAAATTCTGGGTACCTATCAAGCAGAAATAAACTAGTAGAGGTAGGAGCAGTCCACACACTCCAAGATTTCAACATAAATTCTTCTTGTATGTCTGTCTGTCTCTCTCCTATAAAGTATTTTGTTCTCTAAAGCATTTTGTTTTGTATAACAGCTTTCATATAAAATTGATATCCAGTGAAATAAACAGTGTTTTGAGAGTGACAAGTGGCACATTAAATACTGTGCCAATTTGACAGTTCTGCCAGAAAAATTCTGGCTGCAAAAATTGGACGTGAGCAACCATGGAAGAAGAGTATCAAAAATTATGTGTGGTAAAGACTTAAGACCCCATGAAGATAGAAGAGACTCTACAGAAAATTTTGGAAATATCTTCATGCTTTGCTCCCAATTATTTTGACAGAATGAAGGGCAAGAAAAATCCCAGTCTACAATCTTTCAAGCAATGAAATTATTCTTCACTGCTCACACAGCAGGTTGATGCAATAAATTTCTTCCACCCAACAAACACATACTCAGCTGTTGTTCATTCATAGTTATGGAGGTAACTTTCAAAACATTACTGTATAGCAACAATAGAATTCATCTTTTTACTCAGCAGCCTTTGAAGCCCTCATGGAAAAACAGTCATTTTTATGAACAGATAGGAAATGTTCTTGGTATACCTTAAGACCAATTGGAACTTAAAACATTATAATGCTCAGCAACAAGAGTGTGAGCTTATAACATATGGCTGGCTTTAGAAATATCTTCTGGTGGTTTTGGTTGGGATAAAGTTGATTTTTTTCATAGTAGGTTGACTGGGGCTCTGATTTGGATTTGTGCTAAAAACTGTTGACAACACAGAGATTTCTTTTAGCTATTTCTGAGCAGCATTTACACAGAGTCAAGGTGTTTTCTGCTTTTCATCCCATTCCACCACTGGGGAGGCTGGGGATGCACAAGGAGTTGGGAGGGGACCACTCAGGACAGATGACCCCAATTGACTCAACGGATATTCTCTACCATAAAACATCATGTTCAGCATATAAACCTGGAGAAGAAGGAGGAAGAAGGGGACATTTGGGGAGATGGCATTAAGTCACTCTATGAGTGATGCTTTCCTGGGGATGACTGAACACCTGCCTGCCCATAGCATGTGGTGAATGAAGTCCTTTTGCTTTGCTTATGTGTGCAGCTTTTGCTTCACTTATTAAACTGTCTTTATCTCAACCAATCTGTTTTCTCTATTTTACCCTTCCAGTTCTCTCCCAGTCCAGCTGGTGGGGGAAGGATTGAGCCTGTGTGATGCTCAGCTGCAGGGGTTAATCCACAACACACGTACAAAATGACTGACTAGTCCAAACCAGAACTACCTTTCTTTTTTGGTGTAGTTCTCAGCTAGAGCACAATAGCATCTCATGCACAATCAACAGGGACATAGCAACTTGCTAAATTCAGCAGCTTCTCCAACTGAGTCCAGCAAGATTTTTCCCATGAGGCGAAAGTCAAACAACCTTTGTCAAGTTAATAAAATCAGGCTTGCTAAAAGCTGGAATAAGTCACAGAAGATTTACACTCCCTAAGACTGAGAAAAAAACACTATCCCTTTGTTAAACAGCAGATTTTAGAAAGTACAGTAACAGCCACAGTGCCTGCTCTAAAGTATATTTGATTGTGTTTTAGCAATGCTGCCATAACTTGTATATTCTGTTAACAAGGAAACTATTGCTTTAATCCATGTCTTATTATATTCACATTCCATTGTGGAATAAAACATTTAATGAACTATAACTAGGAGGTACGCATGACTGGATTGTGGTGATAAACCATTAGCTGCATAACCAGGAAAGCAAAGTTAAAGGCTTTTGAAGAAAACCTGTGGATTTGACCAGTGGTTTTCAAAATAATGACTGCAAGATGGTAGCAGAAGTCTTGGAAGTGTAAGGACGGAATGAAAATATAAGGCAAACTAGATGCCTCAAGGTTATAAACAAACTACCAAGGGTTAATTAATATTCTTTAAAAATGTTAACCTCATCTGAAGAAAAATATACCCTGGTGAATGACCTGAATGAAGAGTGCATCTGGGAATGGATAGTCCTCAAATTGAAAAGGTTTTCTAAGAAAATACACTTTGTTGGATAGTTCATCAAATTAAAGTGCATACTTCTGTGGAAAAACTGATTAACACTGTAGAGAGAGCAGATAATAAACCATGTGGAGAAACACTGTAGCTGACCATAACAACTAATCTCATGTGAGGAGGCAACCTTGGATTCAGTGTATGGCATTCAAATAAATGCCATGGAAGTATACAAGTGTCTCTTTTTGTGACAACTAGATATGCAGAACTGAGCACTCTTGGTATCTGGTACTGCCACATAGACTCTATCATTGCCATTGCAGGGAATTGCATCATAGTTCAAGTTTAAGACAGAATTTAAATGCTCCTCTTGTTAATCGTTGAGGTCAACCTGCAAAATTTAAATTTAACACACTGTAGAGAGAAAGTAGCACAGAATAAAACAAAAACCTGAGGTAGTGAGCCAGGACTACATAAAATCCAGCTTAGATAAAAAGTACTTTGGGAAACCACAACAAACAGTTGTGTTCTTGAGTAGGGTATTTATACTAGAGAATGAACTTGGCTACCTTCATTTGGGAACCACATTCATTGGAAACCATCAGAGGAAAAATGCTACTTTTGCTTAGGATAAATGTTCCTATATTGCTAGTTTAGACCACCATAGAAAACAGAAAAAGCAGGGTACTTCTTTAGAAACAATTTCACTGATTTAAATTTTAAAAATATTTTAAAGGAATCATTTAATAAAGCAATTATTTAATAATTTTAAAGCAATCATTTAATATTTTTAAAGCAATTATTAAATTGATCATTAATAAATTATCAATTTAATAATTTAAAGAGAAATGAGGGAACTATGTCTTTGAGCCTTTTCATATTTTATTCTGCATGTAGTTATGTTGCCTGTGTAATTTTAGCTCATGAATGACTCTGGTAATTGTATTCAATATGTCACCATTTTAACTAAATTTTTAAGTTATTCTGGATGCGTAGAACAAAACTACCAGGTAGAATTTCCAGACTACATAATAAACTTGGCTAACTGTGGAAAATCATGTGTGAGCTTTTACATTCTTCATCTCTCCTTCATACCAATCTTTTTCAGTTTGGGTTGGGTTGGGTTGGGTTTTTTTAATATAAAGACATAGCTTCTAACTTATTTTGAGATCTGTTTCAGAAGTATCTATTTGCTGAGCAAAGGACTTACAATTTTTAGGTATAAAGTAATACTCTGGTACTGAAAGAAATTCTCCCTCCTCCTTCCCACTTTGCAGCAATCATCATTAAAGAATGCTGGGTGTTAAATTAGCACCTCAGCTAGACATTTCAGAATGTTCCTGTGACCTCAGCTGTTTATGAGCCTTTCAAAACGCAGGTTGAATTAGCCAGAAAAATTATTTAGAGAAGAAAAAATGGTAAAATAGATGACATTTTTAAGTCTGATTCAGGGCTGTGATGGACCCTTTTGAATTTTCAATGCCTTACATAGATATCAAGGAAGACCCTTTCTGATAAGCAACTGTTGTATTTGTGCACTGGACTTGAAAATTCACATTCTTCTGAAGAAATCTTTAAACATGTACCTTGATATTCTTGAGATGCTGCTGAGCAACTACCTAATCCTTCATGTGCCTACTTTGTCAAATTACATTTCACATGATTCTAAAATATCTCCTCTCACATTGCAGACCAGAATATTAGATCCCTGTGAGATTACAGCATGCACTTGGCCAATGCCCTCCAGAGACATTCTCTTTAGATTTCATGAAGTGGAAAAGAAGTAGATTTACTTGTAAACCACAGGTTCATGTGTAGTACTGGCCAAGTGCGTATAAAAATGATTAATATATAAAAGTTCCTAAATTAAGAACAGCACTGAGCCTTATTTTTTTAAAAATTCTTTTAAATTAAATCAACACACTTGGATTCCTCTTATATGAAAATCTTTTAAAATTTTATTTATTGTGAGGCCCTGTTACTTCAGCACATTGATAAAAGTGTAGAAAAGTGGTTGTGCTGATAAGTCTCACAACTGCCATTTACAGAATATTCCAACTGTAATGGGGCAGATTTCATTATAAAGTATGATACCAGATACAAATCTTTTATTTATGAAATAGTTTGTCTATGGATTTATATTAATTTCTTTTTTTAACTTTGAAATTATAATTACTTAAGCTGAGTCTTCATCCTCTTCATCCTTTAAGCTGTTTCACATAAACTACTTTATCTGCTATGAATCTAAAGAAGGAATCCTGGATTCAAAGGTAGGCTTAGGAGAATGGAAGTCAAGCAGCTATGTAGTGCACTGTAATACAATTAACTATCTCTTAATTAACTATGCACCATCTCTTAGCATTCAGCTTTATGGAAAGACTTCTCAGATTTATAGGATCAACTCTTATTTCATTAATTCATGCAAATAATTTCAGGTACTAGAAGTAAAGGTTCAGATTTTTTTTTTAATGATCATTTCATTCTAAGTAGGTTTTAAAAGGAAAAACTACTACAGAGATGTATATTAATTAAATTGTTCTCAGGAAAGTAAAAAGAGGGAGAATAACTATTTGAACTTTCAGTACCAAAAGTTCCCAGAGAAGAAAAATGCATAAAGAAAAATTAATCAAGATGTTAGTCAATGAGACAAATTAAATAGAAGGTTGAAATGGAATAAATGGAAAGAGTAAATACAGGCTGTTATAACATTTAATAAAATAAAAAAAAACAAAAATTTGAAAATTATAAACAACTAATCAGAAAATTATAAACAACTAGCAAAAGTTAATTTGTGAATGTCAGGCTGTCAGAGAAAGAATATAAAATGTACCAAGCTATATGAGGTTTGTAACAAAAGAAGCTGTTATCTACTCAATCTCCACACAGCAGACATTTTAAAACAATGAGCAAAATGAGCAACGTGGTTACTAAAATATAAAATTAAAATTGTCTTACACCTATTCAAAATCTGAAAAGCCTTCTTTTCATGCTTACCCTACATGTTTCAGTTCAAGATTAGGACAATAAAACAAGTTTTCATCCAGTTGCATTAAATACAGACCTTTACTGACATTTTAAATATCCTAAGATACTGGATACATCCACACAGATATGCAGAATCTGCATATGACAGAGAATCTGTGCCTTTCTGAGGCAGCAGCTGGAGGCCAGATGGATACCCTGGGGTATCTTAAATGGCATTTGATGCCCATGTTTAGGCAATTTATCTTACTTACCACGGGGCAAATTCTGGCTGTTCATGTATGAACACAAAATAGAATGAGAGAGAAACTAGGAGTGCTACAAGAAACAAATTATATGCAGATTTAGGGTATATGTAATACAAATTGTAGTGGTACCCTTTGCAAGGCTTATGGAGAAAGTAAACAATTTGGTATTGAAATAAACTGATATAAATGAATTCCAGGTCAGGCAGCGCAACTTTACATTTTTGAAGCTGATGGATGTGAACTTAGGCTGTGATTTTGCACAGAAGCATATAATTTATTTGTTGTCTTGGTCCTCAGCATAGTGAAAAAATTAAAATTTGTATTTCTGTGAAAGGAACAGTTCATTCCACTCTTGTATAACATCAGCCAGGGCATGTACCATAAGCCCATGGTATTTAAAATAACAAATATCAAGTAGAGCTTTATTCTTACAGAATCTATTAGAGCTTCTTCCCACATCAAGCACAGAGACATGCATCATAAAACCTACCCTGAAATGAATAAAATTCAGAGATGAGACTGAACGCTAGCCATCAACAGTATAGGAGTAGTAAAAAACAATTTGCCCCATTATTAATTAGTTGGCGTAACAGTGGGTTTTAAAAGTAGTGATCTAAATGCAAACTCTGGTTCATGCAGTCCTTCAGCTACGACTTCAATAAGTATATACAGGAGAAAAATTCATCTACATTTTCGTTGTTCCCTACATTCTCTTCCCCAGAATCAGCTATTGGCCACTCTCAGCAAATATACTTTAGTGGTAACATTTTTGTTCTTACCCTCTAACAAAAAACTCAACCCATAATATAAAAACACAGAACTCTAGCTCCTTTCCTTACAGCACCTTGAGTCTACTATCAGAAAATATGTATACCTGTAATATGACTGTATCACAGATTAAACTTTGAATTCTGCCAGATAAAGAATGAAAATTGGTAGACACCAGTTTGTCACCTGCTATGGTGACACAGAACTGAGCAGGCAGTTTTGT
Source organism: Molothrus aeneus (assembly GCF_037042795.1). Classification (NCBI taxonomy): domain Eukaryota; kingdom Metazoa; phylum Chordata; class Aves; order Passeriformes; family Icteridae; genus Molothrus; species Molothrus aeneus. The sequence goes on from NC_089650.1 coordinate 49,741,919, forward strand.
GCCTCCCAGTCTGGACTCAGCTCATTCTCTGCTCAACGAGGCTGTGCCGTGACCTCTCCTCCCAGTGGTGGGACAGTGCTGTGTGAATGACCTTCCCTACTCCACTGCCAGCAGGGAGGGGTAGGAGATGTAGCTGAGCTACTTCACAGGTAGGTGCTACAGCAAGGCAGGAATTATCCCTGTGGCCTTGTCAGAGGCATCCATCAATCCTAGGAAAAGAATGTGATGAATGAGGTCTGATGGGGAAGGAGCTACTGAAGAAGAGAAAATAAGCCCCTTTGAACCTTCCCTGCCACCTTAGCTTTGTTCCTTTCACCTCTGGAAAAGAGACAGCTCTGTCCACACGTGGGAGGGGGTTTTGAGGAGAAGAGAGGAGAGAAGGAGTGAGACAAAAAGCTTGCTGTTCCCTACATGTAGCCAAAAAGCTCAGTGCTGCCAGCATATTTGAAAGAATAGTGCTTCTTTTTATTCTGTACTCAAAAAAATCCATAGAGACAGGTTTCATCTTAAAATCTACAGCATATATTGTGAGCCAGAGAAGATTGATTCAGTTTTACAGCTGAAGAATCCAGCAAGTCAAAAAAGCTAACAGGCTCAGGGAACGAATATTGTATGCAATGGGAACAGATCACTCAATCCCCTAAAGATCAACACATGGTATAAAATTCAGCTGAGAGATAAAGACTACTCTAGTAACATACTAAAATAGTAGCAGGATGATATGACATTATCTAGTACAAGCTAACAGCTTGTACTGAAAGAGGAAGTTATAAGAGGGTGGTTAGGTTTCTCATATAAAAATGTGTGAATAGATGCATAAAGTTTTGTTTGCACGGTATTATAGACTGGTTAGTATCAAATACTCTTTGGGGGAAAATGGTGATTTTAATGTTATCAAGTACATGTGCATATTTTGGTTTGAAATGTTATGGTTGGGCATTCTTTTCTCTTTTTAAATATATTTTTCAGCGTGAGTAGTAGCAAGCACATTTCTTGTAGTCCCTCTGAGAAGAGTTCATGGTAATGATTTTACACACAAAAAAAAAGAAAAAAAAAAGTAGCTAACACATATGCTGGGACATAAGTGGGTGTGAAAGTGTGAGGAATCTTTTCCACAAATACAATCACAAGTAATTTTTTAGAATCACCAGAATGAATACACTTTAAGTAGACATGAATTTCTCTATTAAATCAGAATCACCTGCAGACCCCAGCAACACAACCATGTTATGGGAACATTCCCAGATTAACAGGGTTTTCATACCATTTCTGTTGTCATGATTCTTCTGGAAAAAAAAAGAAAAAAAAAAAAACTTCTTTGAAGAAGCTGAATAAAGCCATTCAAAGAGATCAGAAGAGATTGAGGACATGCAGGATTGTCCAAGATATTATGCAACTTTTTTACCTAAAACTCTAGGAAACACAGAATAATTGTCTTCTGACCATAAATCATTTGTTTATCTCAGTGTATGCAAGGACTCACCAGGACATATTTGAGAACTACATGGCATGAAGAGCTTGGGTGCACCCTGTTCATATCTATCTTCACCATTAACTATTGTGACATACTGAGGATCCTATTTATCCTACTTTTCCCATTTTTCCTGATGTGTGGCACTGTTTGGTTAGGGTTTTGTTGTGCTTCAATCCCTCTTCCTTTTATTTTTTGGGGGGGCAGGGGAAGGTTGTTGTTTTGGTTCTGTTGTTTAAGATGGGTTTTGTTGGTTTTGTTTTATTACTCCCAGAAAGATGTACTTATTTCAGTGCTGCTGACTGCATATTTTTTGTCAGGTTTTGGGTAAGAGCCTATCAAGCTGACAATTGACAGAGTGCCTTTCACATGATACCAGGCTTTTCTCCTTAGCTTGCATGTACTGAATATGAGAAGGCAGAGATGAGCTACAGCTGTCCATTTCAGACTCCAGTTTGAGCATTTACTTCATGCCAGGATGAAAACATGCCAAGCAGATACACACATACCTCTGTGAACTTCAAGAGTCAAAGGATGCCAAGAGAAAGTGTTTTAGATAGGAAACAACTTTTGTTAATACTAGTAACTCACAAGTGCATCTAAAGTCTCAGGAAAGAAAGATTTCTTCCCTTTCAACTCCAGAAGAATCCCTCTGCTATGGAACCACAAGAGAGAAGGGAAATGTGGAGCTCAGTGAAAGTTGTGCCCAAAAGGTAGTGGGGCTCATACAAGGATGATTAAAGAAAGCCACACACTGTAGGAATCAGTGCAGACTGTGATGTGCAAGAACTAGTTAAGCTGCAAGGGCTGTCTGCAGAAAAAGTGGGGATCTGAAGAGCCATCTATATTTCTAGGTGCTTTTGGACAAATGTTTTTAGAGTTTGTCCAGCCTCTCAAGCAACTCCTCTGTGTTAATAGGTTCCTGAGGCCAGTGAAAAGCAAATAAAAGTTCTTTGCCTCAGGTAACAGCTTCCTGGGGAGTGAGGCAGCATCCTGGTGAGTAAAGATAACCATCTTTAGAGTAATTGTAAAAATGTCAAAAAAATGGGAAATGGTCCAGCTAACAGGCTTCATCCCCGATACAATGATTGCTCTGCCAATGCCAAGAGAGCTTTTATTTGTGATTTTGCTCTTCTTTCTCCAGGCACTTGGAAGTCCTAGACAATAGCCATAGTTCTCAGATATCATTACTGACATCTTGGCATTCTGTTACTTCTTTACTAAGCCTCCATTATTTTTCCAGATATGATATATTGCTAGAATAAAAATGAACAGAAAACAAGCAAACAAAATCAGTGTCACATAATCATAATTGAAATAATGGATTGCAGAGAGAATGAAGGAATGAAACAATTTCCTATTTAAGGTGTATATGCAATGTAGTTATTTTACCAAAAATATCCAATACTCAATGTACAAATCCACAACCAAAAGCAATTAGCTATAAGAATGTTCTGAAAGCACATAAATAATTTAAGATTTCTCAAACAAGACACATCTGCATCCTTAACATTGTCTCATTGGGAGTGTCATTATGTAACAGACATTAGTCCATTAACATTTAGTTAGCAGACACCTGAAACTTAAATGCCATTTTCTTCTCTGTCTAACCAAGCTTCACATGCAGCTTATTATGACCAATGTACTCTCAGTCACCCATGAGGATAGTTCATCTTGCTGAACAAGATCCTATTTGACATTGAACCATTTCCTGTTTTTTTCCTGGAATGCAATCAGCTGTGTGTTAATTAAAATAATTAAACAGGTTAAAAGTATATCAGAGCATTTCCTAATATTGATTTCTATCACTTGTCAGGGAAGAAACCCAACCTTCTTTCCAATGCTTTAGCTGGGGCTTAAACTCTGAGAGTTAGTGAGGACAACACTCTGAAGAGGAGCCGTTAAATATCCATAAACCATTTTGTAGCTTGATTTCTTTTGTGTAGTCTACATCAAAAATGAACTAAGTCACACAACTGTACACACATAAGCACACACAGAGCTGCAGGCCACGCTTCAATTAGCACAAAAAATTTGGAGAAGCATCAAGCAGAAACATCACTCTCGGAATCATAGCTTTAAATTTTACAACGTATCCAAGGTAATGTTATTTCAGCCTTATGACCTTGTCATGTCTTATTCTCTGATGTTTCTAGAATGCAAAACCATCTAATACAATTCACAACAAATGTTTCGTTGTTCATTAAAGTATTACCTTGTGCCAGAAGGAAGGAAAGACTACAAAGCAGTTACAGAGAAGCCTGATGTGCAAGTAAAAAATGCTTGAAATTCCTGAGTCCTTCAAGTCTGCACAGCAGTAATTAATGTACTGGATTCAAAGGATAGGTAATTTATAGGATTTTGCTATCTTGTTTCTTTGCAATTGCAACAACCATTAGTGAGCAACTGATGTCCACTGAAAATTTACTCTGTTGCCATGGTTATTTTAAGGCAATTGTAAAGCTACTAATCGCCAAAGACATAAAACTATATTAATGCTATAAAACATTTAAGAAGTTGTTTTGGTTTAAAATGTTTTACAATCCGTTTATGGGTCACAGTTTTACTGAAAAGCTGACTTAGATTTGGAAGTAATTGAAAACACCTATAACCTATATACTCACTCCCATGCTTCCCATTTTTTTAAAAACCCTACTTTAGAGATCATTCAGACTATCTGGGAGGTCAGTCCATGGAATCTTTCAGTATTAAATTTTCAGAAACTTATATACCAATGCCTATACTAATTTTTATACCTTCATGGTTGCTGTGAAGGAGTATAACTGGACTTTTTTCACTGACTCTTGCCTAGGATACAAGGTTATTCACCTGGTTAAATGCACCATATTTGAAGTTGTTGATATCTACGGCAGTAATTTACTTTTATTTAAGACAAATGGGGACAATTTTTTAATGGGAAAACAAGTCTTTATTAGAAGAACTATATATTCTCTGAACATGTGATCTCTCCATTCAAGGAGACTGGTGATGAATGTTCTTCAGTGAGATATTTTTTTACAGGTGCTATTCTGCATTAATATTAGGGAACACAGGCCATATTGTTAATCCAGTAAGACTTGAGGCTGCACATCTCAATCTCATCTACTGATATGAGAAATTCACATTCCAAAAACTGTCAGTAGAAATAACTATTAGTAGAATAATAACTGTCAGTAGAAATAATAATATTTTTAGTATTACTGAAATTTTACAGCTAATCTCAAAAATTTCATTTTGGATCCCAGATACTAAATTCATGTAATGAGAGAGAATCTTTTTAGCTTGCTTTAAAAAATTCTGAATTCTCAGAACCATGGAGAAGAGCTTTCTTTTGCAGCCAAAATCCTAGTCAAAAAAACCCCAGATGGTGCAAAAGAAATTCTCCAAGAGTATTTTTAATCTTAAATTTTAAATGTTTCTTTAGGGACCTTGCTCAAGACATCTGAATTCATGGTATTGGAACATTTAGTTATACTAAGTGATATTATGAAAAATGGTAACCTTATACATCCTTCAAATTTTGGCATTATCTTCCCTATATAACTTAAATATATAATGACTAAAAGTCATATACATCAAACAATACTGATTTCTTCCTTCAGTATCATAAGCAAGACAGTTAAATTCTATTTAACTAGATAATTAAATTAGGTTTGCAACTGATTTTCATTATGGAAAAAACTACAAAAGTTAAAAAAAAATCTCAAACCCAAGAGATATATTTTATAGATATGTTGTTTGGCTCAAAATTTCCAAAAATAAATCTTTCTACTTTATCACTGTACAGTGAGAGTAACATAAAAACATACATCCACATTTTTTTTATTTTGCAACAGTTATCAAGGTTTTTAATATTTAATATGCTGGTTTGGTTTGAAGTCCCTAAAAAGATACTATTTTCACAGTTGGGCAAACCAGACACCATTCTTCTTTGAATGCATACTCAACCATAGTAATGACACTGTCCTGATTACCTGCTTGCCACAAAGGGATTGTTTTTATCTGATTTAAATGCCAGTCTATTGGAAGCTCATGGAGTGCAGGGACCTGTTGAATTGCCAAGAGATGAAATCACACACCTTGAGCTGGCAAAAGACATGCCTGGCAAGCAGGCTGAACCCAGCAATACTAGGTTGAGAAAAAGACTCATACACGAACAGAAGTTAAAAATGAAGGAAAGAAAAAGAGCATCTTGCTTCTGGTGCTATTCAGAATATCAAAAAATAAGCTTCTAGAACTCACTTGAAGGTAGTTTTAATTGGTTGTCAGATTCATATGATTATGCCTGGGTATCCAAAACCTAAGATCATGGCATTTAAAAATAATTCATAATCTAAAATTTAGTACCTAGATTCAATCATAGATTCAATGCAGTTGTTGGAACTCATGTAGCCATAGTTTCTCAGGTATTTAATATAAGCAGAGTTTTGCCAGCTTGTGAAGTCTCAAATAATAGCTACAGAAAACAGCATTGTGAGCTTACTTACCATCACGGACAAGTCAGATTTTTTAAATGTCAGTAAACCTAGTGTTCTCACTGATAACTATGATGCAATATGAAGATCTAACTGCTACCACTATTTCAAAGACCACATAAGCCCCCTAATTTGCTAATTGTAGCTCTACCTGCTTAAAATAATGTAATCATTCTTGCAGGTGGTTAGACAGGTGGTTAGAGGAAATGCTGTTATTGCACTAGGTACCTGGCAGACATATACTGGAAAGGGCCTTGTGTAGATTCTCATTTCCTTTTGCTGTTTCTCTGTAAGAAAGTTGGACTTCTGTAGCCCAAAAGAGTAAAAATCAATATTGCCTCTAGAAGTATTTAGAGCAGAGCAAATCCCCTTACAAAGAAAAAAAAAATAATCCACATCTTGGTGTGATTAAAAACACAGTAAAAGGCAGGGTAGTGGGAATCGCTGCTTACTATAGCTTGAGCAACCGCAATGAGACACAGCCTGTGTTAATTACTACAACTTGAACAAGCTCCCTTCACAGTTACATCTGTGTATTTATAAGGTAGTGTTAAGTCTTATAAGAAGATTTAGGATTTGATGATCCCATTGTGTAAAATACAGCAACCACTCTACATAAAGTGTGTTTGAGATTTTTAATTCTATTGGATGAATCCATAAAAAAAAATACTTACAAAGACAAGACTCTAGATGCTGATCTTACAGAAACTGCCTAAGAGTTTCAAAAATTGCTTCAAGGAAGGATCCTATCCAAGAAAAAGAATACTTTGCCATTACCATGGTGTCTCAGATTTCTGCTTCTTTCTCTTAAAGTAAAAACTCCAAAACTTTGGCCTACTCAAATATTGTTGCTTTCTATGCCCATATCATACCTGCATTGGAGCAACAGCTTTATTACACAACAAAACTCAAATTAGAAAAATAAAAGTATGACTTTTTATTTATGAAAATATTACAAAACTTTTTCAGATTCTTAATTCTATCTCTGCAGTTATCTGGAGCCCTTTCAGATTTGTTTCTTTTGAGGATAAGTTGACATATGAAACATTTAGTTGCAAACATTAGTTTAATAAAAAAGTAATGCACATAAGACCCTGTTTCCTTTAAACTCATCTGAATTTTTGCTATTTCTACAGTCCAAGGAAGTATTAGGTCATTTCCTAGCTGATCGTCCAAACTCATCTAGGCAGGAAAGCCTGGAGGAAGGTATCCCTGAGCTTCTTCAGAGGTGCCAACACACCCACTCAGTACAGTGCATTGTACCTTGGCAGCACAACCTCCACAACCAGCAGAGCTTCCTCGGCACCACACGGGGTCAGGGCAAGGCAGCCATGTGTCACAGTACTGCATTCTCACCTGGACTCTCATCTCTGAAAGCTTCATATGCAGTTCTGCAGAGTTTACATGTTTATTTTTCTGCAACCAGTGTGAATCCTGCAGGTATAAAGGTGTCAGACTGAGAATGTTCACCTTTCTTCACCTTCCTGCTTGCAGTGAGAGTATATGCATTCACATGCCAAGCTTCAGCTGGAGTGGTCTCACCTGATGTTTTTGCAAGATCATACCTCCTACCTGCCTGATATATTTCACATTTTGCCTTCTATCGCTCTTTCTGTCTTTCTCACAATGAAATGTTTTGGTTTATTATTATAAAATCTTGTTCTGATCATTGCACTGCTTTAATTTCTTGTTGCTTGTTTCTTTACATTGAACAAAATCCTGTAGTGGAGTAGAGCACAGCTTCATAAAGAGTTCTTGAATAAATATAAATACAGGTAATCATCAAAATCATGGTGAGTTGGTTTCTTGGGAAATATTCTCCTAAAATCCATCCATCTAAACTGATTTCCACTATCTGATAATCTGATGGACTTATTTGAATGAACAGAATCATGTTTATTGAGAAAAGCAAAGTCAATAATTTCTGATAGATGACTCACAACCTTTTGAAAAGTCTGTCCAGGAAACAATTAATTCACAGCATCATATTTATAAATTGTGTCCAGAGGTTAAACAATTAAAGTTGAAAATAAAAAATAAAAAACCCCAAACAAACCAAACCAAAACAACAACCAAAACAAATCCAAACCAAACAAAACAAAACCCAAAGTGAAAAAAGGCACTTGCAAAATCTGGTCATTGAGAAGATTTTCTTTACAGATATAATCCAACATTTTAAAAAGGCTTCAAACTTTTTTATACAGACTCCCCACAGTTACTGTAAGCTTGTTAAAAGAAGATCCTAATTTTTTCCAGGCAAGCTATGCATGAGAGCTAAAATCCACCTGTACACCATCTGTTTCAGGATTGAGAATGTGAAGTAATGAAGAACATTTAGAAGAGCGGGATAATGATTCAAAACACCATGAAGAGAGCGTCACAGTATCCATCTAAGTCTATAATGATCATTTCCTAATACAGTGACCTAAATCTAAGCAGTGATGCATGGTAATATATGAAAACACAGTCTTTAGCACCTGCAGCAATCCATCTCGCCTGTGATATGCTGCAGGTACTAGACTCCAAGTCCCATTTAATTAATCACATTCTGCTTAGATAAATATTCCCTCAGTGTTCATATAAACTGTTTATTTCTTCCATATCAAAAATTTTACTGGCAAATAAGGGATTTTCCCATTTACTTCGGCTGAACAAATTTCAGCTTTTTTTTCTGTGAATTGTCATATAATGTACATGTTAAAGTACAAAAATGAAATATTCTTTTCCAGAATTGCTTTACATCATGATGAGAAAAAATACTCTTCAGCAACATATTTAAAGTTTAAAGGTCTCTAAGTTTAATAGCACAATTCAAACAATAACCAGATTTGAACTTAGGATGTTATTGTTCAATTCATATTTTCTAACATTCCTTGATTCTTTTTTAATCCCATAGTAAAAATTTTTAAAGATAAAGGAATACCAATCAAATGACCCTTCATACCAGAATTTAAAAATAGATTTAAAGAAAAGTATTTATATTGAGAAAACTATCAATCAAAACCCCTTTTCAATGAAAATCTTTTTGTGGCTTTTCATTAAAAATTCTCAATTTTTTTTCAGCGAAAATCTAAAAAGTTTATGAATTTTTTAAAAAGTGTTTTATCAAGATTACATAAATTAATATAAAATTGTGTATATTTAAAGAAAAAGAAATCTATTTGAGTTAAGACTGGATGCACCTCAGAAAACAAGAAAACAAATCTCATCCTTATATGTTCAAGTTTTCTAGACCAAACTGAATTGCAGAAGGTTGAGCTATCTTGGAGTAAGCAGAATAAATTTTGGAAGATTTCTTGAACTACACACATCATCTAACCCCCCAGCTATTTACTTATTAACAATTTTAGAATCATTAGCCAACTTGTGTGAATTTTTACTAGAAATTAGTACACAGAATAGAGACATGAAACTCATGGAGGCCATTTTTCTGGCCTTCTTATAGTACTCAGGGAATGTATTATTGAACTGTGTAAGATGTTTGTTAGTTCCTATGACAGTAACCCACTTCATATGAATGTCACATGTACCATATTCTGCAAAAAGGAATGAATGAATTTTCACTCTCCTGGTGTTGTGCAATATAATGGAAGTTACTCAAACAAATCCCTCTTCACCATAAGAAAATATAAGAATGACGTGGACCTGTTGGAGTGAAGCAAGTCCGGAGCAGGCCATGGAGATGTTCAGAGGGACAGAGCACCTCTCCCATTGAAGACAGCCAACAAGAATGCTGGAGAAGAACATTTAACAAGGGCATGTGACAGCACAAGGGGAATGGCTTTAGACTGAAAGTGGATAGGTTTAGATTAGAGATTAGAAAATATCTATTCCCTGTGATGCTGATGAGGCACTGAAATAGGTTGTCTGGAGAAGCTGTGGATGCCTAATCCCTGGAAGTGTTCATGGTCAGGTTGAATGGGCCTCTGAGCAGCCTGTTCTAGTAACAAATGTCCCTGTCCATGGCAGGGAAGATGGAATGGGTGATATTTATGGTCCTTTCCAGGATAGGCCATTCTATGATTCCATGATAAATTCATAATTTTATTCTTAACTGAGAAATCCAAGGCTATGGTTTTCCTGGTGTTTTAGTGTTTGGTTTACATGAAATGAATTATAAAATGCAGAAAATATATAATAATCATCAAAATTAAAAAATTAATAAAATTTTACCATTTCCAAATAAAATTTTTCAAGTGCAAATAAAAAAGCCTTTCCCTGATATTATCTTTTAATGTCAGCATATTTAATACCAAATTGCAGAAATAGGCACATAAAAATCTCACAGAAAGGCCAATAAAATATATCCTAGTTAGACAGGCTTCAAAATTCAACATGATGGTTTGTTAAAATTTACTGCATATTTCCTCTTTGCAAAAGGACACTGCCAGCATAGTGCTACAAAGACGTTCTATTGGTTTCTGAGCACAGTTTCAAAGACATCCTGTAGACTTTATCTGTGGGTATAATAAGGGACAAAGCAGCACTCCCTTAGACTGTGCTTTCCAGGGATTGCCAAATAAATTGATTTTTTTTCCTGGTAATATCAATAGCAGGAAAAAGAATAAACATGCTTTCTTGGGGCTTTAAAGGCCAAAGAGTTTTATACTGAGACTAGAATGCACCTCATGTTCAGTGCAGAGAAGAGGAAAGGGAATCCATGTATACATGGAAATGACTGATATTTATGTTCAGCCTATGCTATACTGACTGACATCCCTGTTCATTGATCTGTATATAGATGAAAGATGGCTTTAAACCATAGCTGAACCAAACACATTGGGAAGAGAAACAGAAAGACTAGACAAACTGTCCAAAAAATGTACTGTGATACAACACATGCATTAGAGTTTAGAATAATTGTATTTTCCCCCAAATTGTTATAATGGATAAATGAAACTGATAAAGCTGTTATCTTCCGTCAGAAGTTTGTCAGAATACAGAATTCATGATGAATCAGTTTCCAATAAGGAGCTGTTTCTCATTTGGCAGCACAGACTTTATCATCACATGGTAGCAAAACCTGATTTCATAACCAACTCGTCTGTAGACACTGCCAAGTTCACTGAAACAGAAAAGTCAAATACAGTTATTTTTCTGCATCTAGCTCTCAATCTCAAATTGGTCATCAGAAGTTGTTTATCTAGGCAAAATGGTTCTCCCTTTTTTTTAACCTCTATTTCTTTTCTAAGACCAGTTAAATGTCTGCTATTTAAAAATGAAAGCCATGATTTTTGGTGAGCTTTTTTTGCATGCTTCCAGGGGAAGGCAAATTAAAAACTATTTGCTACAGATTGAAAAACAAGTGAAGAAACACTGCCTATTTTACAAATAAGTTTGAAATAACTATAAAAGGAAGAAGAAGCAGAAAGGTAAAAAATTTCACTATACACTTAGGAGGACAGTATTAATTGCTTAAAGACAAATATTTCAAATTATACTGGATATCTCCACATTCTGTAGTCATTTTGTATTCACATTGATTTTATCCCAGACAAACCAATTGTCTTCATTCTTACATTGAAAGCTGTAGAAATGAGGACAGAATGATACAATATCTACTTCCATCCTTAATGCCTTTTTACAAATATTTATGTTCTAAAAGACAAATCATGTAACTAAAACCAAAAGTTTTTCTGTGAAAGGGAAGCAAGAAGGCTGCAATAAAGAATATTGCCAATAAAACTAGTCTGTCTTTTAAAGTCTTTTTGTTTTCATTTGTTTTCATTTTTTAATTGATTTTTTTCCTACAGAAATAAGGAAGTTGCTGTTTCACCACCACAAAAAATATGCATAATAAATAATTTTTATAAAGAAATTTTAAGAAATATGCTAAAATTTAAAATTAAAAATTGAGGAGAATTATTTAAGCATTCTCTTTTATGAAATATTAGCTCAAGCTGTTGAAAGTTTAGCTAATATATCAAAATATTTCTCATACATATTAAACAGATTGAAGATGCAGTTCATGAAAGTTCATGAAAGACTCTTGCTCAATATCAGTTAGTTCAGGATAAGAAGTGTCATGATTTTAATTTAGGTAAAAAACCTAAACCTCAATATTTTAAAGTAAGAAGGTTTTATTAAGTCTCAAGTTTTTCATCTGTATCCACAATGCATATTCATCATATTAACCAATTCATTAACCTAAAGGCTTTCAATAATCTTGAAGTCAACACAAGCTAATTTTCCTTTTCATTTATTGTGACTTTAGTTTAAACACAGTCGAACATCTTGGATATACATATAAATTTTGCATTTAGAGCAAAGTATAATCTGTTGTACAAAACTGTGGTTGACATAATTCAAAGTACACATCAGACACTAACCTGAGACATCATTAGCATACAAAACATTAGCTAATAAATTTATTTTTGCTGTCCTCCTGTTAGTACCCAAAAAGAAATAGCCATTGTTCTGGGGTTTTCTTACTAATGCTTGCTCCTTACTTAATTTTCTGTTCACCTGGCAAATATTAAAATTTCAGAAGTACAAGACATTTAACTGTGAGGGTTTAATATATTATTGAAAATATCTTTTCCCACAGAAAGTACCTATAAAAGAGGTGGAGTGAAAGTAGCAGGGGAGATACTAGCACACACTTTCCCTTGTTCTTGCTGAACATATCTATATATCTCAGTTGTATTGTGGTAAGATACTTTACTTTCATTTTATATCCTATACTAAAACAGTGGCCCACAAGTATTACCACGAAAACTGGTACATTTTTAACACACCTAGACTTCTACCCAAGGAAGTTAGGCAATTGCCAACTTCCCACATTTCTGTCATCTCTCCGGCCATTCTACAAGGTGCAGAACCTGTGACATAAGGGGCATACATGTAAGCTCAGGCTAAATATTTATGAGTCTGAAATACTATTTTCAGAAAGGATTCAAGTGGCAAAACATAAGCCCACTGAAAGGAGGGATTTGGTTTGCCTAACTTATTTAAAACACTAAAGACCCTTTAAGTTTTACTCTGGTGTCTCAAGTCAAGCTGCAGGAAGACACTTTGTTGGGCTCACATTTTTACTACATGGAAATAACTTCCAAGTTCAAACTCTGATTTACCTTTGTTTGCCTTAAGAAAAAAAAAAAAAAACCAAATTGAATTGAAGAATAAATTAGTAAAATGGCAATGCATTTATCTTATACACAACAAACTTCCTACGAACTTAATTGCTGATGAATGGAAATGACCAAATGGATGTCTAAGCAATTCTTAATCTGCTCATAATTGAGTTAATCTAGTTAAGTGAATTCACCTTTACTTTATAGTAATGGAAACCTATTTTCTAGCTGGAACAAGCTATTGAAGTGATTTACCAAGCTTGAGATGTAATGTCATAGGATGCACTCCATTCTTCTCTTTTAGCTAAAGACATCCTGCTGAAAACATATCATCTAAAAACAAAAGCAGTGAAATCGTACCAATTTTCATTATCATTGTCTTCTACTTGAGCAACTTTCCCCTGAAAGTTACTGTATGCCACTGGGAAACATTCTGTAAGTGTCTATAACAGAAATTCCTTTAGAAATGCGCACCACAGAGAGCTGGAAGAGCTACAAATACCCACGCAGCAGATCAACACAGTACACTAAGAGAAAGATATTTTGAAAGTGGCCCTGAGCAACAAAGACTAAAAGAGGGGTGGCCTCCTGCCTGACAAGTACCAGAATACTTGAACATGTGATTGCTGCCTCAAATCGATAATGATGGATTGGAGCATGCTCCTTAGGCAGAAGCCTGATTTTCTTTAAGGAATTCAAGCAGTGGGAAAATGCCCCTGTTCTCCCATCCTTGTCCAACGAAGCAGAGCAAGATGAACCTTCTCTCCTACTGAGCAGGCAAGTCCTTTGCAGTCTACCCATCCCGCCTCCACAAGTCCTATCTACGAGTTCCTGGCAAACTCTGATTGCTTCCCAGGTTAACTTTTTTCTTGCAATTAGGGACTTATAAGCAATTCCACAGTCTAAAAATATAACAGCATATCTAGTTTCAGCTTGTCTAGCTGCTGCATTCAAACCCTGCTATGTTCGCAAGATTACAATAAAATTAAGTTCTCCTTTATCAGCATTTATTTCTTCATGAGACAAGAAACAATACAAAAGACCTCTTAAATTTTCATCAGATAAAATTCTCAACTTTCTCATTGTACAAATTGCTTGCTAAAATCTTGTACCACTTCTTTTAATGTCTGCAATATTCAAGCACCATTTTTAAACAATGAAGACTAGAAATGGATGACTTTCAGTGATAACACTCAAATGCCAAAGACAGTAAGTTTAATTACACTTTTCATTCCACTATTATACACTCAGAATCACATTTCTTTCCTCACCAAAATTCTCTCCAATGAACTGAGATTCAGACGATTATCTGCCCTGTGTCCTAAATTGTTTTCTGGTTCCTCACTCCTTAGGACAAAATTTTATGGGCATTAATTTTTATTTTATTTTTTTAAAAAGTTCCAGAATGAAAAAAATTCACAAACAAAACCATAAAAGGAATTGTAGTAACTTGATTTTTTTGTAATTTTTTTCCTAAGCATACAGAAGTTGATAAATCATTAAGCAATGTTAGCAATGAAACAAAATTATTAATTGATTAATGTCCTGGTAAAGTGAGAGAAATGAGTCTTTTTATATCAAAAGATGCATAAGCATATTGCAAAAATGTTGATGAACTCATTAGTTTGCTTGCTTGAAAAGTGCTGTTAACCATACCAAAATGCAGTGTAATGATTCCACTGATGCATAATAGAAGAGCAGATACTGAAAGGGGGAAATACAGATACACCTGTTCAATGCCCAAGGTGACTGCTTAGATACTTTTGAGTCTGTTAGAGCATAAACAAAAATTCCTTCAAGCATGATTGGGTTTGCCCTCACTTTTGCATTTTCCTGTGAAATATAAACTAGCTTTGCTTTACATGTTTTATCTGTACTTGCAGTAAGGGAGTGTCAATATAATAACATTTTCTTTAACCAGAAAAGTGCAAAGAAAATTAAATTAGTAGGAAACATAAAATACAATCTACTGATTCATTTGAAAGTTGCTCAGAAAAGCAACAGAATCAATTATCAAATGATTAAAAATGTCCTATACATTACAGCCTAGGTAGGAAATTATCAAAGAAAGCCTTTGAAGAAATCTGCCTCACAAATGTGACTGCTGGGCAGAAGAAGCATTTTCATCTGTATGGCATATGATGAATTAGTTAAGGGAGCATGCACTCAAACAGTATGGGTAGGATTCATCACTTCACTTAGCTATATTTAATTGTTATATATAAAGTGGAAAGAGATAGCCAATGTGATTCATGTTATTCTAAAATTGGTTTTAATGCAAGTGGGTGAATACCACTCTGAAATTTCCTAAATTTTTGATAAGTTGTTGAAAGATTCTAAATGGCTAAATTAAACTGAATGCCTGGTTTTGCTGTTAAAGTTAGGTGAAACAAAACTAGTGGCTTAAATATTTAGGATATGCAAAATAAGTTCTAAAAAAGCTCATTAGACCTACATCATGGCTAATTTTCTCTAGGCAAAAAATAAAAGCCCAGCCTGAAAATGATAAAAATTAATCTACTTTTGAAATAAAAAGCTAATTTGAATTATTCAAATTAATTTTTTTTCTACAGTTGAAAGAGAGGTCTTCCATTCAGGAAGATAAGGTTCAAGCATACTATATTTTCTGATTTATTTTTAAAGGATTTAATTTCAAGATGGTATTTTGAACTGAGCAACCTCCTTATAAGTTAAACACTTTCCTTCATTATATATAGCAGTAGTTATCACAATGTGAAAAATTCTAGTCTTGGTAATCATTAATGACAAATCCCAATTTCATGGTTGCTATTCATTTTTCTTTTCCAATTTAGCAGATTCCCCCCAGATATTTACTTTGCTTCTGAAAACCAAAGTTATTTTTCAGTGTAAAAGATACTTGGGGCCCACAAGTATCTTTTTGAGTCAAAAGGCAAACTTTCCTAATAAAAAGGTTAATAGCAATTGAAGCAAATTGGTGCTGCAGTATACCTATCCATATTCTCACTATACACTGCAAAAAGCTGCAGATGCTAAAAGGAGCAGGCAATTGAATGAATGTAATGCTGCATCTCCAGAATTTCTTATGTAATTTCCTTTTGCACAGGAAATTTATTGTCTGGGCAATGAAAATCTGCCAGCAAATCACCAGCCAGCTGTTGTTGCCAAGATAATTGACAGTGGAAGTTATGTCCAACAACAGCTGCTTCACTCCACTCTACGTATCGGATTTGCATGGCCGAGGTTTGGTAGTGAGGGAGATACAGGGATGGTCTCTGTGAGAAGCTGCCAGAAGCTTCCTTCATGTCCAGCAGAGCCATGCCCTGGAGGCTCCAAAGATGGACATGCCACTGGCCAAAGGCTAGGCCAATTAGAAATGGTGGTAAGACCTTTGTGATAATAGATTTGAGAAGACAAAGAAGAAAAAAGTAATTGCACAGTTGTAATTGTGGCCAGAGAAGAGCGGAGTGAGAACACATGAGAGGAACAATTCTGCACACACCAAGGTCAGTGCAGAAGGCCAGGGAGGAGATAATCCAGAGCCAAGATTCTTTTATCACCCATGGTGCAAATGAAGAAGCAGCTATGTCCCTGCATCCCATGGAGATCCACCTGCAGTGCATGGAGGAGGCTCATGCTGCAGCAGGTGGATGCCTGAGGGGAGGCTGTGAACCTGTGGTAGATGCATGGAAAGAGAAGCCCATGGTAGAGCAGCCTGTCCTTGACAGACTGCACCCTGTGGAAGAGTGACCCACACTGCAGCACTCTGAGGGGTGCTGTTGGCTGTCGGATGAGCTCACGTCGCAGCAGTTCACAGGGAGCTGCTGCTTGTGAGATGGATTCACATGAGACAAGCTCATGGAGAACTGTCTGCCATGGGGGGGACCCCACGGTCAGCAGGTGAATGATAACTCCTCTCCCTGAGCAGCAGGAGAAACAAAGTGTGATGAACATAACCCCCATTCCCATCTCCCTGTATTCCTGTTAGTGAGGAGATAGAGCTGGAAAGGAGGAAGACATGGGACGAAGGTGTTTACTGATTTTACTAATCCGGCTCTGATTTTGTTAGTAAAAAGTTCAACTAATATCTCTAATTTGAGCTTGTTTTGCCCATGATGATATTTGATGAGTGATTTTTTCCAGCCCTTATCTCAACCCATGAACCCCCTTTTTTCAATCCCCTGTCCAGCTGCAGAGAGGAACAAGAGAGGGGCTTTGGTCAGAGCCTGGCATCCAGCCAATGTTGACCCACTACACTCTCCTGGTTTTGTTGCATTCAATTTGACTAGTAGTCACAGGTCTATTTTTCAGCACCCATGTATATCTACTATACCCATCTGTAAATTAAAATTAGATTTCACTTTGAGGTTATATAAAAACAAGCAAGATCTTGTTTAGCCCATCATTTGTTAAAATGCCAAGTTGCACTTTGCTCCTTTTTTGGTTGTTTTTTTTGTTTGTTTGGTTGGTTGGTTGTTTTTTTGTTTTTTGGGGTTTTTTTTTGTTATGGAGATTCTTTCTGTTTTAAGGATTATGGCTTTCCTGGATAAAATGTAGTAATAAATACAAAAGTCAGATCCACTAAATATGAAATTCAGGACTGGTGTACAGCTTTAATAGATCTCACTTTATCTGTTTTCTCCAGATGCACTGAAAATGTCTTCCCTAAGAAGGCAATAACTTAAATATTTGTAAAAACTTATTAAGAAGGCACAGCATCCAAATTCCTTTAGGATACAAGCAAAGGTTAGCTCCCAGGCTGCTTTGAAAAAGAAAACTTAGATTACTGTATTTCAGGAGTGCATATTTTCTGATCTATTTTAACAGCCAATAACTATCCCAACCTCAAAGCTGCCAGTCAGCAGAATGACAGGATACTTTTCCTTGTTGTTGTGTTTAAGAAAAAAGTTTTGGGTAATATTCTCACGGAATTTCCAAACTTTCAAAAATAATCTAAAAGTAAGGGTTGCAAGGCTACTTAATGGGATCTAAATTCCCAATCTGTGCAGAAAACTGAAAAACATTGTTTAATAAAGCTCTGAAATTAGAGACTGGTGAACTACCATTTTTTATACATATATAATAAATTTATATATATATATGTGTGTGTGTATGTGTATGTGTCTGTATAAGTATATTTATGCACAAGGAATTGTTATACATGTTTATAAAGTATGGTGAGTGGGTGTGTACAGACATAAAGAAATCTGTCTGATCATTATCTAAGCACAAGTGAATAGGAGAAGTATTCTCCATTAATTGCTGTAAGAAATATTACACCAACCATGCATTCTTGACGTCGATTTAACTGTCAAGTGTGATTGCCAAAGAATTTTATGAGATTTTTCCACATTGCAAGTCATTTCTACAAAAAGGAGCTATGAAATTGAACACTTCATTGAACTCTGATTGTAGGAGGATAGCTACATAATTAGGTCTTAAATCATTACAGCACATATGAACACATATTTTATATCACTCATTTAGCAGACCTGGAAAAATACAAGCATAACATATTAATATATATATTTTTTAAAGATCGGCTATCAAATTTATATCTAGAAAAACCCCAAGTGTTTAAGCAAGCAATGAAATAATGTCAACTGAGCTCTATGCTCTTGCTCCCCCTGTTTCCCTGGAGGCTTCTCTCACTGTTTTTCTGCATCATCCAAGTCTGTAAAAGCTCGTGAGGGCCCTGGCTAAAGCAGCAGAGAGCCCAAGAGCCTAAGCACAGGAGGCTCTTAGGACAGAATTCCATTAGCTTTGACATGAGCTTCCCAGAAGGGAGCCAGGGCAGCCATAAGGAAGAGCAATGCTGTGCTTTTGATACCTCCTCTGCCTTTCAGAACACATATTTACTTCTGCTTGATCTTTTCTTTTTTCTCCAGAATGTCTTTTTGGTATTTAATTTTGTAAAACTAATGGCATGTAAGAAAATTGTTCTCACATTTATCCTGAATTTTCAACTGAATTGTTAATGATAAGTACAGCACAATGTAACCTGAATCCCACAAAGGAGTGCTGCAGTTTTACCTCCTGACCTCACTTAACTAGGGAAAAGATTAAATTTCAGTCCAAAATAAAAATTTCAGTCAGTTTCAATGACATGTTGAACTGAGTTATACAAGAAAAGAGATCTAGATTGTCCTAAGTTAAAGCTTTATTTCAGTTATCAGCTCTTGATTATTTTTTAAACTTCTCTCTTCCCCTTTTTGCTCTTTCTGAGTAATATTTTTATATGTAAACATCTCTCAGTTTCTCTGCTTAGGATAAAAGTAAAACTAAGTTTGGCTCAAAGAAAATGCCATGCAAAAGCAAATTTTCAAGGCCCTGTCTTAAGCAGGCCTTTAACATGTTCCTCCTGGCTGGTAATAGCGAAAGTTTTGACATCCAAATGACACTAATGGCACAGTGGGCTTGTAAAACAAGTTTAAGGAGTTAAATACTCAATAATAGAATATTATCATATTTTTCAGGGGAAGCAACTTAAATATTTAAATTTATTTAAAAAACCTGTACTGCCTGTCCAGAGTAATGCCTGTTTCAGGTAGTAGTTCTTCTGACTTGAGTAGTAAAAGGTTGTCAAAGCAGGCTGAGAGAAAAGAGAAGAATGATTTATATGTTGTGGAATCTGTTCATAAAAAAAAAAAAAAAAAAAAAAAAACAAAAACCAAAAACCAAAAACAAAACAAAAAATTCCTTGGAAAAGATTGTGGGATTGCCAGACTTTTAAACACATTTTTCCTGACAGTTCTGACAGTACTAGAAGACTAAACAACCTCAACAACCTCTTGAGGAATCATTTCAGACTATTTAGAACATTATAAAGGAAAAACACAATGATAGTAGCATAAACACTATTCATAAGTTTACAATTACTATTTTATTTAACATATAGATCATAGAGGCAAATATCCACTGCTTAGATAAACTATCCACATGTTTATTTTCATACACTCAAAATTTATTTCCTCTGGGTTCAATACTGCCTTGGATATCAGTAGATGAAAGAGCCATAGCAGAATATCTACCCATAAAGAAACTATATCACAATTGCCAGTGTAAATACCATCTTTATTAATCCTGAATTCTTTAAAATTTCCCAGGATATTTTATACAATTTTAAGCATTTAAGCAGAGTAGTCCAGCACACACATTAGTTTATTACTTGGAGATAAAATTCAGACAATGAGATCATTACTTTAGAAGACAGAAAGAAAACACAACTGCAACTGTTGATCCTGATTTTAATGTCATTTAAGATTTTATTTGGGCAAGGAAGCAGCCTTCAGAAAACAAGAGGATTCTTTCTAGGACTCAGGAAGACACAGGAAAACTGAAATAAGAGGGCTCATTTTGCCATTGTTTAAACTCGCTGTAATGCCCAAAGGAGTGTACCAAACCTTACATTTTCAGGTAAACTGTCATAACTTGAGAAGAACTAACTATGATTGCTAAGTAATCACTGTCAAGGGGTCTAAAACAGTGAGATAAATTAATCACCTGGCATCTGCTTTGTGCAAAGGACTTCCAGAATATATATAATTATAAATTCTTTGATTTGACATCAAAGTAGGATCTTAGGTCATTGAAATTGTTGTCACTATGAGTAAAAAAATGCATCTATCAAAATAGTCCTTAATTAGCATATCAGAGACCATAGCCAATCTATACTGCACAACAATTGGGGCGTTTCTGTATCCAAGCTGTCCATTGCTATGAAAAAAATATGTATCCATCTCTTTTCTCAGCTCTGCTGTCATCACATTAATGAGGAAAGCAAAGTAATTATGATAGCTTATCATACTTTTCTCCATAGAACTCTGTATCTTGGACACCTTGGCAATATGTAATAAATTGTAGCCATATACACAGTATATAAATAGATCATACAACAAACAAGTAAATTAGGTTTGTGCAGGCATTGCTCTTACTGAAATCAGAGGCAGAAATAGGACAAGGTCAGGCCTTACAATCCTTTAACAAGCAGCACTGACAAAATGTTGATATAACCATATTGATTTCAATAACTGTATTTTTCTTTTACGCTGGTGTCAGCACACAAACCAGTCTACACACATTTTCATGTCTGCCTCACCTTAAACAAAGCCCATTGACAGAGTTTTTGGCACCAGCAGCTATTTCACATCTTCACTGTGGATTGCTAACTGCAAGAGTGACCTCCCTAATCTACCAGCAAAACTTTGTACTAGCATACTATCATGCCAACTATATGTCAGTAAAATGTGTGTGTAACTTTTCAGCAAGAAGATGCTGAGGTAAAAGACAGTTTCATGCCTGAAAAAAAACCAAGGGAAATTGTGAGATGGCTTCTAGTTTGGAGAATTTAAACCTCAGTCCTAGATGATGAATCATTCATAAAATTATCTTCATTGGCATCCTTAACACCAGTTTCTAATATCTGTTTCTTCATTATTTATGCTATCTATTCAATCAATGGCTATTACATATTTCAGTTTGTTTTTTAAAATGCTTATTAATGACACTGCTGACATCCCTTTTTCTATCTGTGACCCAAGGCTTTTACTTTCTGTGTGGTGAATTAAAGACAGCAATTAGCTCTGTGCCTTGACAACACAAAATTCTGCCCAAGGGCTTCTTCAAACATAAAGGAGAAGAAGATTGATTAAAGCAAATGCAATTAATTTAATGTCTCTTGAAGACAAGCGGTTAGATGTAATACATATGAAATCTTGAAAATCTAGATCACACTCTTGATTTTAATAATATCACTTCAATATCAAAATTAGGCCAGTTATATGTTTATATGATCAGAGAACAAAATGGGTGAAATGAACATATTTAGTTTGGAAACAGTTAAATGAGTAATTTATTTTTTTTTCACAATCAAATCTATTAGGCCTGATAATCTCTAATCATTATGGGGGAAATCTCTGGATTTCCTACCTTGGAAGGGCATTTACATACCTGTTGCTAAAGGCCTCTAAGGAAAATGGCAGCTCAAAAATCAGTTTCTATGTTTATAAGGACAGACTTTGTGGGAGGCACATTAGCAAACCAAAAGTATTTACAAGCACGTGCAAACTTGAGTGTGTGCTCTCTGAGCAACACACATTAATCATTTTATAAATTACTATGAAAACTGTTTTCTGTTTGATCTGAAAATACTATTTGCAGCCTGAGAAGCAAATTGTGTCTTCCAAGTATTAATATCACTACGCAAATGAAGATTTCTAGTACACAAATCATGCACAATGCAGGACTGTGCAGATGGATGAGAATTTGGATCTAAATGTTCAAACAGACAACAGAAAAAATTAAAAGTATGTTATGAGAAGTACAGAATTGTGATAGCATAACATCAGTCACACATAACCATTAAAATGTTAAAGGAGTGCTTGGGCAATTCCCATCCCTCATACAAGATCAGAAAAGCTGCTTTCTAAATTGGAGCAAGATAATTGATTCCCTCCACCCCAAGATTGTTTCAGACATTTCCTGTCATCTCGAATTTCTGAATTTAAGACAATGATGATATCCAGTTATATTATTGTTGTTCTTTTATGCAGTGTGACATAAATGATATGAGGCATCTCAACAACATACAGCTGAACACCAGAAAACTTTACCAGGGGCTTTACATGAACTCGGTTTTACTCCTCAAAACAAAATATATTTTGTGCTTTCTTTCAAAGTTTTTATATAATGAAGATGAACTACATTATTGTTACACAAACACAATTAAGTGTTGCACATCTTTAGCAATTAATATTTCATTAGAAATTGATTTTCTGTAAAACTCAGAAGATAAACAATCACATTCTCTATTTATTAATTTAGATTAGGTGAGGGGTGAGGGGGTAAGGAATAAATATTTACTCTACAAAGATGACTACTAGCACTGTTAAAACAGAGCACATAGAGCTTTGATCACCTTCAAAATTGTACTAGGACTTCTAATATAGCATAAATGCAGTGCCAATTATTTTGAAGAGTAAAAAGGGTTATTGTTACAGAGAACATCCTTCTGTCCAATACTGAGTAAATGCCAATTAAATCAAGGTTCTCCTGGAGTTGTACTGACCTGAGCATAGTCTCTGCTATAGCACTGAGGAGTTAAACCTCTGACAGTAAGCTTGGCTAAAACTTTGAATTTTATGAAAATATTTTAGATTCCAGCATTCACATCTATCACAAAATGGAATAATATTAAAGGGTTGTGGATTCTTTAGAAAAAGCAAGATAGAGAGGCTAAGCGTTATGGGATCACAATACATCACCAATTCAAGTCTTTCTCTGAACCAAGGTCTCACACATCCCAGTCAAAGACTTTGGTTTTTTTATCTGTATATCATGATTTTTTCTCATCTCACCCCCTTCTATTATTTTTATCCATCTGTATTTACTGTGAAGTGACTATAATAAAGCATCCTGGGGAAATGAAACTTACATTTTTCATAGCAAGGTTAGCAAGGTTATATTGCTAGATATATTATATTATAGTTATATTTATTATATTTTAGTTATATTATATATAGTTATATTTATCAATTTTATATTGTTAAAAACTGAATGGAAGAAACATCCTAAAACTGGAGCCTAAGGGTTCATATTCATCTCTATTTGAGACTCTGTATTGAACCTGACACATCTAATTAATGAGTTATTTTTAAAATATGTAAACTACTATGCTATCTTGATATCCTAACAGCTTTGGCTTCCATAAGCCCACCTTGTTTCATGATTCTCAGGATAATAGAAAAGCTAGCTTAGACTGAAAGTTCAGAGGTTGTTTATTCTTCAGATAAAACACTACCCAGAAGCCAAAGCAAAGAGATCAGCAGGTGTTGGAGTATCAATGCAGTACTATTTTTGTGGCATGTAATTGGTGTGTTTGTGTTTATCATTTCTTTTTTTCATCTCAAAAGATACTGTATCATATAGGTCACAAATGATCCTAAGAAGAAGCCTGTTATGACTAGCCAGAAGCAGAGGAGCAAGAGAAAATACTGTTTTTGTGAAGATGTATACATAGAATATAAAATTTATTGAGAAATAATTTTCATGGAAATTAAATAACAAAACATGCATCAATGTGAGCAGGATGAAATTGACTTTTAAAAACAGGTCTGATGCTGACTCAGTGTTGAGGGTACTCTCTTCCTCTGCCTATATTTGCAAGAGTCTGCCATTTGGTATTAATTAGGTAGGAAAAAATGCTTCAGTCCTTGGCTTGCTAGGTCGAGTCTGACAGGAGCTACCCTAGAATTAGGAGCCTCCTGCAGTGCTAAAACACAAATTGATGCTAATCCCTCCTCACCTCCAGCAGGCTAGCAGGTCTTCTTTTTAGTATGCAAAGCCATTTATTATTGGAAAAAATAGGGTTATTCCTCCTCTGGATATATTTGTTCTTGTTTATTTGTTAGCTTTAGCAGAAAGTGGATTTGGCTTTTATCACTGTTCTTTAAACCTTTAGGGAGATTAAACCCTGGCATGCACACTGACCACATGCTCCTAATCCCTCCAAAACATTTTGGTTTTGCACCACTTTTATATGTGCTAAATAGGAATGGAACAAGAAAAAGTTAAACAATTAAAGGATTGAGTTTTATTACTTTGACACACGTAAAAATCTAGCAGGCAGATATACCTCACATCTGTGATTTTGGTGATGAGTACAAGTATATGCAAAATCCTACATATTAATTTTTGCTTGAGATAAATGCATTAAAAATCTCATCTATGTACATTTCCAGCAAACTAGCATTTTTAGGAGCACAATGCAGTAAATCCTGTGAAAATACACATAAAGGCAGTTAAGAAAATTATTAATGATGATATCAGCTCAAGAGTAAAAGTGAACCTATTATAAAGTGTTTTCTACAGAAATTGAATATGTTACTTTATTTTAATAATTCTGACCAAAAAAATTATAATATACAAGCAAACTCTCCTAAAACATCCACCTAAGAATAATTTGCAGCTCCAAAATCTATCTGAAGCAATTTTCAACCAGGTTTCACTCCTTTTTGTTTTCTTTTTAATTCTCCCTTTGCAGAGATAGAAGTTTATGACTTTTAGATAAAATAAACAGGATGAAAATGAGATACAGAAATAAAAAGGTATTCAAAGACAATCTATTGTACATTGCAAAGGTCCTCAGCTTCAGCTCTGAGTGCATGTGTGTGACAGCCTAGCAAACATTTCACATGGAAGGTTTCACAAACACCCAGTCATGCTAATTCACATTGAACACTCTCTGAAAGCTCAGATGTTATACACTTACACTGAATTCTAGTCAAACATGATCTAGATAAATAGAAATCTTTAGTTATCTTGAATACTGTTAATATGACGAATTAATGCTACTTCACCTCCACTACTCCACCCACCCTCATCCCTCCACCCCTTCTCACACAGGTAGATGAACAATTAGGGTCTGACCCTCTATACTAAAATACCTAACCTAGAAAGGTCCTGAATATGTAATGTAAGGTGTTTCTGACAAAGGTAGTAATATTAATGATTTTAATCTCACAAATTGATTATAAAAGTTAATAATAATAATAATCTATAATAATAGATGAATAATAATAATATAGTTTTTTTTCCTTTTATTATTTAATTTTCTCTTTTTCAACCACAAGAAACATAAAAAGAATTTACCAACATAGGATTTGGAATAGTGAAGAGCAACTAATAAGGAAATTTAGAATAAAATGAGATTTAGAATAAATAGATGTTCATTATGGTTGGTTGGTAGGATGATAGTTTGATTAGTTGGTTTGTTGATTTTTTTAAACAAGACAAATTTTTAATTGAATGAATTCATGTGATCATTTAGCATTATCAATTTGCCTCAAAATGCTGTTGAGCATCACTGTTGAAAAGGAGTAATGTTCCACAGCAAGGAAAGAAAATGGTGGTTGAAATTTTATTTTTCATTCCTACTAAATTCCACTTGAAATATTGCAGTGAATATTTTTCCAAACAGTACCTGAGAACACTGTAGAGATGCAGTATGACAGCACTGGCCAGGTGTCAATCATTTCACTCATTTGCTAACTCAGTGTATTCTCAGAATGTCTGTTACCAACCTTGCTTTGTCTTCTGTTTTAATTACAGATGAATAAATTTAATATTTTAATTTTATTCTCTTAATGTTATCAAATGATAAATCTTCCTCCATATTAAATACAGTTTATTCAAGAAATATTATTTAATTTTTTATACGCCATAAAAAATATGAGTCTATAGGGACCAGCTGCCCATTGTTGGGCCTTTGATTATCTTGCATTATCCACTTATCAGCCTTAAACATGAATATTCTGGAAGTTCTCTGTAGGGAATCTAAAAAGCAAATTAGCAATGAAATTTTCTGGAAAAGACTGAGAAAAAAGTTTTCTCATGGAACAGTTTCAAAACTGTTGGTCACAAAAAGCAAACTGATGATAGTTTTATGAGAACAGCAGATGCTTCTGCCTTTTTAAAGATCACACCTCAAATGTCATTCTTAATATTGCAAGCTTTGAGAGGTTTGGTTTTGGCCCTTTTACTATATCTTCCATGATTCTTAGATTTCTTCTAAATATTATATTGTCCTAAGGCAATTCTAGTTTTTCTAAATAATTTATCATATATAGCATGTGTTGCATAGAATAGAGACACTAGTTCGTGCCTCCAAGTTTTACCTACATTTCTTAAGGGCACACTTTAAACAACTACAAAGGAATGGTGAGTTTTAATGTAATAATGACAGCTCTCACAGATTTTAATGATCTTAGAAAATTTCAATAAATTACAGTTTCCCTCATTAAGAAACAATTCTTAATAGGGACAGAGAGAAGACAAAATTCAAGGAAAATGGAATTAGATAAACATCGTTCTTATTTTAGGGTGAGAGAAGGAGAGAAAAGTCATGAAATTCAAGGTCAGTTAGTTCAATTTCAGTTCCTTAAAAGTGGTAGAAGAAATAATCAAACACTGTTTGAGCACTTACAAGATAAGAAAGTTGTGAAGATGAGTAACAGTGACAGTGGATTCATCAAGAACAAGTCATGTCAAAATAATTTTTTTCCCTCATGATGGCATAATAGGCCTTTTGGATACAGGAAAGCAGTCACATTGTCATTTTGCTTCTCTTTAAAATGCTGCCCAATGCTCTCTCTCATGACCTTTTGATAAGCAAACTCTAGGGAAACACTCCCTGGATGGAATCAGGGAGTGTTGCTATTATCAGGAAGTGTTGCTGTCAGGCTGGACAAGGGTTTGCAGTACTGTTCCACAGGGGTAGGAGTGCATTCATTACATTCTTTAATAGTTTAGATAAAGAAATCAAAAGTAGGGTTATTACATCTAGAAGTTGACAGACACCATGCTGAGAGAGCTACAAATGCATTGTTCCAAATTAATCTCAACAGGTTCAAGTCTGAAGAAAATTAGGTACAAGTAAGGGCAAGAGCTGCATTTCACTGTAGAAAAGTTAACCAGTTCATTGCAGAAGGGAAACAACTGGCAGACAGCAATAGTACCCCATTACTACCAGTGGCTCTATCACAAGCTAAACATGACATTTTATGTAAAATTAATTTTTTTTAATTTATAAAGATTATTTTTAAAATTTATTCCATTCTATCCAATACAAGCAAGACTCAGAGTGGAATATTATATCTATTTTGTGAACAGCATTTTAGAAAAGATATGGAACAAGAGAAACTCCGGAGATATAGAAAACCTTCAGTAAGTGGTTAAAGGAAGCAGGCTTGTTAGGTCAAGAGAAGAAAAGACTGAGAGGCAATATGATATATCAAAAATATTAAAAAGTAAGAATAATAAGAAAGTAAAAGTTCTTATTTTTGTTCCCTGTGGATTTGAGTTCAAAATAAACTGATAAATTAGGCTTGTCTTGTGGTGAAACTTGATCACTCAAGGTCTGAAACTATAAATATCATGAAATGAGTGTCTGAATTTTAAATATAGATGTGAGGAGTAATTATGTGAATTCAAAATCACATATAGCAGGCTTCTAAAGCAATTAAAAATGTCATTCTTCCTTAGACTTACATTCACACATTACTGCTTAATGTACTGTAATACTGATTCCATTAAAATGAGAGAAACAAACAAGAAAAATCAAACAAGCAAAAACAAATCCTCAAACCAACCAACCAATATAAAAAAAGCCAAAACACCAACCACAACCCAGACCCTCTTTTTCCTTTCACTTTTAAATATTCAGAAACTCACAATATTATGTGGCTGGAAGGGAAACAGAAATATTTCAGTTTTCATACTTTAACCTGCAGAAACCTGTCTGACAAGTTTTAAAAGTGATTCTGAATGAGATTTGAGGCATAACCTGACTGCTAACTCAAACACTTCTATGTCTCAGATGAGCCCAGGGGAAATATGTAAGTCTGCACAAAAAGTGATTTAGTTTTGCATTAGAACTCAGGGCTGAAGATCATAAAACTGAAATCAATAGGAATTTTAAATTTAATTATGTCACCTTTTTGGTCATCTTTCTAGTTTTTAATGTGTTTAAATGACTCTTTCATAAACATTGTTATTAAGTATTTATATAACCAGAGCGAATATTGAGCATTATGAAGATACCAGTTTGATGTTCTCTCAACAACAGAGCCTATGTCCTCTTTTAGAGGACTAATTCCTCAAGCCTGCAGATAACAGTGACTGACAAATATCCAAGAACATCTGAAACTGTCTAGTCTTGGCTGCACTGCCAGTGCCAGATTTGCAGTGGATAAGGAGCCATAAGACAGGCTGTTCAAAGTAGCAACACTGATTTACAGCTGCTGCTTTCCCTCCTCCCCTCCTTCATTGGGCTCTCTACTCTTCCTTCCTGCTTTTGATGGTTCTGACTCTGGAAACCTCATTGTCCTTTAACAGCAAATGAGTACAATTCTTTCAGTGATTAGCACCTGTCATTTCAGAACGTCAAGCAAGTTAAAAGGGAATAATTTTAACTCTGACTAAAGTTCTTTAGTTGTCAATTTCGAGCAGATGACACATTTTTTTATGAAGGTTATGTGTTTGTCAACTGAACCCATATAATGATCTCTCCAATTTATGTATCATCTCTACTGTTTATATCTCTTTTGTTCCTTAAAACTTCTGAAAGAAAAGATGTTCAGATCATTGCTTCCAGAGAACCTCTTATATCATCAAATTTATTTCTATTTGGTGTCAAAAGTAGTTTTTATCATGCTTATAATGCATCTTAATCACATTTCTGCCAGCTAAGTGCTACTTACAATTCCATTAAGGTGGCCACTAACAATACAGTTAAGACACATACATAACTTTACAGGGATAATGCCACAAAATTCAGTGAATCAATAGATGGCTTTCTCGTTAACTACAATTTTATACTTTAAGATTCTTAACTGCTTGCTTAAATGAAAGGTTATAACATGTAATTTTAAATGTGACTATATGTTATTTGGTGTTCCTCAAGAAGAGTTTGGGATTCATTTTTCTCCAAGACTTTTAAGAGATTTACCAGGTGAAATAAGTTATCATAATACCACTGTAACACTCAAGGACTGCACAACAATAATACTGTATACCAGCACTGCTGTGTCCCAACATTTCATCAGAAATGTATAATAGGTAAAAATCTGAATATCTTTATGTGTATGACCTGGCTGCTCCTGTAGAAAAAGACCTCTATCCTTGTCAATAAGGGCACTATTGATAGTAAAGAAGATTGAGTTCATTTTTTTCCATGTACAAAAAAGTCCATTTAGCAAAGTCCTCTAATTTCTAGAGGCAATAATTACTATGTCCTCTTCATATACATGGAAAACTCAAATGCTTCAGTAACACAGAAGAGTCTTAAACCAGATACAAAAAGTGATACCACTTTCTTTTTTCATCTATTTTAGGAGGAAAAAGAAAAACAGCCATAGGACCAGGAAGGACAAGGAAAACAGAGCTAACAGAGGCAGGCATCAGACATAGCTGGTTGCTTAGTGTTTTTAGGGTTCTACTTGTGTACAGCCTGTGAAGCCCTTCTGGGATAGCCAGGGATTTCTGGGAACTCCTGGAGGAATGTCAGGGCACCTGCTTCATCAGGAAAAAGCAGCCATGGGGCTTGTGACTCCCAGCAGCTTGTAAAGAGGCTATTCATGATCAAAGGGTGCTTTGAGCAAGGAGAGACAAGTACCCTTTCAGCAGGTGCTGGGAGAGGTGAGCTTAAGGGCCAGCTCAGTGTGAATTTCCCAGAGAACTGTTTTGTGCAGATGATGTGCAAAAGCCTTCTGGAAACCCTGCTGCTGAGGAGAGAATTTGTGCGCTGCGGCAGGGGGGAGTGACACAGTGTGTCCCCAGCACACACCAGAGCAGCTCCCCCAGCATAGCAGATACCAGGCTCCCAAGGGATGATGATGCATCTCTGCAGGCCCTGCACTGAGGGGCCATCCACCAAATGGAGGGGAGCTGTGACAAAGCAGGGCAAGAAAGGTCTGTGCTTATTTGGTGCAGAAATGGAGACTCACAGCATGTCCAAACCAGAGTCTTAAAAATTGCAGGAAAAAAGTTCCTTTTCTGATGCAAAAGGGTCAGTGTGGTGGTGGCAGATGAGGTGCTGAGTGTGTGCAGCACGCTGAAGAGCTGATCCTTCCTGTCCCCTGAGCACTGGTGGGAGCACAGCTGGAGCACCGTGTCCAGTTCTGGGCTCGACAGTAAGAGACACACACAAACTGCAGTGAGTAGTACAAAAGGTCACAAAGATGGTAAAGGAGCATCTTTTATGCAAGAAGAAGCTGAGAAAGCTGAGACTTTTCAGCTTGGAGAAGGGAACACTTGAGAGGGGAATCTTATATCAGTGTGTATAAATATCTTATTGGGTGGGGGCAGACTTTTCTCTATCATGTCCAGAGACAGGACAAGAGGCAATGAGCAGATACCAAACCAGAGCAAGTTCTGTTTAAGCATTAAAAACAAAACAAAGCAAAATAAAACAACAAAAAAAAAGGACAACCAACCAAACAAAAAACCCAAACACAAAAACAGAAAAAAAACTTTTCAATGTGCAAGAATCCAAACAGTGGAATAGGATGCTCTGAGAGGTTGAGTCATCTCACTCCCTGGAGATATTTCACATTCAACTGCATGCAGACCTGAGCAAGCTGCTGCTGTAGCTGTCTACTCTGAGCAGAGAGGACTGTGCTAGACATCTCCAGAGGACCAGCCTGGTTTTGTGAGCAGTAACTGTTTCTGAGATCTAGTGATCCCAGACTTTCAGAAAGTTGCAAATTATCAATCACAATGACATGATATTTGCAACCATTTGGCTGCACCACCAAGCCAAAAGAGGTGTAAAAGAACCACAGGCAATGCTTTTTGATGACATAAGAATGGAAGATGATCCATGAAACACCCACATTATTAATTGTTGTCAGTCTGGTGGAAAGGCTTCAGGAGCTCAACCCTCAATAGCTTTATGTTGGAGGAACTCATAAAGAGTCAGGCATTTAAAAAATTGCACCGGTAGTCAAGGTACTCATGATATGCATAACTCTTATGTTTATTCTGGCCTGCAAATTTATAATATTTCCCTTTAGAAGTAAGATTGACTAATTAACTAAATAGCTGCAGATATGTGTAAATGGAAACAAATCTCTTTGTAAAAATGCAGCTCTAGATTATAATTAGAAACTAATAAGTAATTTTCTTCTAATTTTAAAAGTGTATAAAACATGGATAAAATCATAGGAAGTTTACAACTCTTGCCATTTCAGTTGAGCCAACAGAGGAAGAAGAAGAAAATAAAATACATGCAGCAAGTTCTATGAAATTAAGAAAAAAATGCATGTAACACAGAGGGAGTGGAAACCTTTATTACAATTTCACAGGTCTTGTATGTTACAGATAGAGGTATTTTCTAGCCTTAAGGATTCTATGATGTTATGATAATGCACAAAATATTACCAGAAATTAAAATAAGTAATTTCAATTAAAAGAGACACTTTTTTTTTCAGAAGTGCTACTTTTGAAAAGACGTTTCCCAGAATGAGATTGGGCAGGTAAATGTGGAAAATTGCACAAAAATTATATAACTTTGGGATATACACAGTGGAATGGGCTGCAAAAATCTTTTGATAGTCATTTTTCTTATTCCTGTGAACTGCTCTTTTAGGATTCATTTAGCAATTAATTGCTGTCCTCACTAGATGTTAATATTGCAACAGAAATCTACGGAATAAATTGTGCCAGTGCAAATGAGGCAGTGATTGGCAGGCCTTTCTTAATTATGGCAGTAGGTTTAGCACTTGTGTTAATCTGAAATTCATTAACATGTCTCCAGATACCCCTAGTTAAATCCAGTTTGCCAACAGGCAGAGTCAGCTCTGAAATTAGTGCTTCAGAAAACCTTGTTTATTGCCTGATGTCCTCTGAAAAAAAAAAAAACCACTGAGGTCAGGTTTCCTGACATATTGTTTGACTGGATTCCCAGAATAATTCCATGATATTCTCAAGAGGCAGCACTGAACACACAAAACCTAGAATGAGGTTTGTGCCAAAATCACTTATCTACAAGTAAATCTCTTATTTCTTCAAACAGATTCTTAATTCCTCTTTTTATACTTTATTGATGTGTTTTTCAGGCTATATTTTCATGATCAATAGTTATTCTACCCATATAGATATCTCTGTAGACGAAACAGACAGAAATGCAAATAAAGATAAAAGCTACATAAATTTTTCAGAAATGGATCATGCCAAAAATCCTGGTGTCTTCTTTTGACAGACATTATTTACTTATTTACAAGGAAAGCCTGACAGATACAATCTCTCTGGATTTCAGAAATGTATTCCATAGGAGATGACTGATTAAAATTGAAAAGGTGAGGATCAGAAACCAGACTGTAAAGTGGATCAAAAAGGAGATCAAACAGGTTGTGCTGAAAGTGTCCTGGTATTGGTAGCTTCCCTGTGCAGTTCTTCAGAGTCTATTTTGGAAAATTTTAGTGTTTTCACCACTGACTATGCCCTCAAGGGGCAAAAAGATGTCCTTTTGGAACATATATGCACTGGACAAATGCAACAATAGCATGAATATGGATAGGATACACTGGTGACATGGGGTGAGATTAAACATCATATGGCAGAATTTGGGTAATTTTAGGGACTAAGGCAGTAAAAATAAGATTATATGTGAATCCTGAGGCATTTACAGGCTAATAACAGGAACTTTGGTAAGAATACAGAGTGCTGGTGTTTCTAGAAACAAGAGAAGAAAAAATGAGTAACAACTCAGATAACTCTCACAGTAGAGTCCTGCCTTTCTCTTCAGTCTCTTTCTTCAGGCAAATTAAGGATTTGTAACGTCACAATATTATTTTTATCTCTAATATAATCTTTTAACACTAAATTATGCAAACTTTTCTCCAGTCTTATTGTGTAGACCATCCTTATTGGAATGCCAGAGCACTAAATTTTGCAGTGATTTTATATAGATCTCCTCAGATCCCTGAACAGGCCATCATATAAAGCCATGAAAGACAAGCTGTCATTAAACATTTTACTTAATCTCTTCTAAATCTAGCATTCAGCTTTCTGTACACATTTTCATTCTTATTTCTTTTTCACTTATATATCAAATGATTTTACATATATTTCTTAGAATATGCTGCACTTTTTCTTGGAAATGCTTAGTCATGTTCACTTTGTGTAGATAGACGCTGTAAAGATGGAAAAGGTGAATGCTACAGAACAATTAATTATATCATTCATTTCCCTATCTCATTTCTCTAGTCATGATTATCAAAGTTCCTC